>NC_091790.1:96250000-96875000 GCF_041296235.1 Equus asinus
CCGTTTTCTGATGTTTGTGCTGTGAATTATGTTCTCCCAGACTGTGGCTTACATTTTTGTCTTCAAAGGAAAAAGTTGAGATAGTCTAATTTATCAATTTTTAATTCTGTGGTTCGTGTGTTTTTGTGTTCTAATAAACCTTTTCCTACTCTAAGATCATGAATATTTTCTGCTATGTTTTTTGTTTAGTACTTTTGTTATACATTAAAGTCTATGATCCATATGGAGTTATCTTTTGTTTGCTATGAGGTAAGGGTTGATGATCATTTTTCACCATATGGATAACCTATCCTGGTGATCCAGCACCATTTGTTGGAGAGTTTTTCTTTCCCTATTAAAATTTTCTTGATACCTCTGTCAAAAATTTAACTGACAACATTTGTGAGGGTTTAATTTTGCTCCATTCATCTACATGTCTATCATTTCACCCATGTCAAAATGTCTTGACTACCGTAGCTTTATAGTAACTATTGTAATACATTGCAAAAATTTCTTTCATTATCTATGTTTTTTGAATTACTATATATGTTTTGGAGTTAGCATGTTAATTTATACTAACAAGCCTATTGTAATTTGAATAGATTGCATTGATTCTAGAAGCAAAATTGATGATAATTGTCATCCCAAACATATTTAGTCTTCCAAACAGTGAACATGGTGATCCTCCATCTGTGTAAATCCTTTAAATTTGTCTCAAGGATATTTTATAGTTTTCCTAGTGCCGTTCTAGCAAATCTTTCCTCAGATTTATTCATAATGGTGTTATGGGGTTTTTTTGTTGCTCTTCTGTAAATGGAATTACTTTAGTGATTTAATTTTCCAGTTATCATATAAGAATACAGTTGATTTATTAACCTAGATCCTGTGACTGTTTAATTCATTGATTAGATTTCAGCATTTTTTAGACTCTGTAGTTTTTATGTGAATAAACATATCGTCTGCAAATACCAACAGTTTTCTTTCTTCATCTGATATTTATGCCTTTTATTTGTTTTACTTGCTTTATTACAATGGCCAGGTCCTCCAGTACAATGTTGAACAGAAATAAAGGAAGGCTTATTGGCATGTTTCCAATATTAGAAATAAATAACTTTTTGACTTTTAAGTATGATATTAGCAGGATTTTCTTAGATACTTGTTGTCAGTTTGAAGCAGTCCCCTACTATTCATAGTTTACTGAAGTCTTGATCATGAATAGTTAGTGAATTTTATCTTATATTTTATCTGCATCTTTTGAAATAATGATATGGTTTTTATCCTTTATTATGTTAGTATAGACATTTCCATTGATTGATTTTCTGATGTTGAACCAACTTTGCATTCTTGAGATAAACCCTACCTGGTCATGATCTTTTATCTTTTTTATTTATTGTGTGATTTTATTTGTTAATATTTACACTTTTTCAAGAGGAGGATTCAGCTATATTTTTTTTATAATATCTTTGCCATGTTTTTGGAATACAATCATGTTGGCACCATAAAATGAATTAGGCATTGTTCCTACCTACTTTATTTTCCAAAAGAGTTTCTGTAAGATTGATGTTATTTAATCCTTCAGTATTTGATGGAATTAACCAGGGGAGCAATTTGTTTGATTTATATGTCTATTCTTTACTAAAACACTGCTTCATTACTGTAGCTAGTAAGTCCTAAAATTGGGTAGTGTGATTTCTCCCTTTTTTCTTCTCTTACAAAGCTGTTTTAGTTAGTCTAGTTCATTTACTTTTCCATATAACATTTTGAATCAGCTTGTCTGTGTTTACCACCACCAACAAAAATATGCTTGTGGGATTTTGATAGCAGTTGTGTTAAATGTGTAGATCAATTTAGGATTTGGGGAGTTTTGATACCTTTCCAATATTGAATCTTCCAAATCTGTGAACGTGTAGTATGTCTGTCCATCTATTTAGTTTTTTTTTTTTTATTTCTTTAATCAGTGGTTTGTAGTTATCATGCAGATCTTATATACGTTTGTTAGATTCATCTCTAGTTATTTCACTTTTGAGGAGCTGTTATAGGTGGTATTGTGGTTTTAATTTTGGATCCCAGTTGTTCATTGCTAGTATTTAGAAATATGATTGCCTTTTTTCACTGGCCAAGCCTCCTGATAACATTGCTAACCTCACACATTTTAGGAGAATTTTTTGTAGATTCCTTGGAATTTTCTATGAGGTCATTAATTCTAGATTTTAATTTTTTTCTAGTAAAAGCTATTTGTATTCAATGATAAAAATTTCTTCTAAGCACTGCTTTAAATTCATTCCATTAGTATTAATGTCATATCTTCATTGCCATTAAATTCAAAGTATTTGTAGATATTTGAAGTTTTTCTAAATATGTTATTGTTCTTGATACTTAATTTAATTATTGTATGCTTAAAGAGTATTTTAATTAATTAATGTGGATTTATGGCTTGTCATATGGCCTATTGTTGATGGAGGTACCATATCCAATTTAAAAAATGGGTGTTTTGCAGTTACTGGATGTAGTGTTTGAAAAATGTAAGTAGATCACATGGTTAATACTTTAAGATCTATTTATTTCCAGACTGTAAAATGATCTGTTCAACTCTTTATTTCTGTTAGTTTTTGCTTCTTACATTTTGAGACTGTTAATAGGCACTTAAAGATTTCAGTATTTATGTCTTCCTGATGAATTGTCCATTATATAAGGACATTATTAAATGTCCTTCTTTACCTCTGAATAGCCCTTTTGCTTGAATTTTATTTCATCTCATATTTGTATAGCAGTTCCAGCATTTTTATCTTTACTGTTTGCATGATAAGTCTTTTTTTTCTTTGCCATTTGCTTTCACCCTATCTGTATATCTATTATAGGCTACTTATAGTTGTATTTTTTTTTAATCTGGTCTTTCAATGCCTGCCTGTCAATTAAAGTATTTACATCATTTTATTCTTTGTTTTCTATCTCCTCTGTTTTTGATCCCCTTGTGTTGCCTTTTTTATATTATTTGTATATTTTAAGTATTATACAATTATGTGTCACTTAACGACAAGGATACGTTCTGAGAAATGCATCATTAGGTGATTTTGTCATTGTGCAGACGTCATAGAGTGTACTTACACAAATCAAGATGATATAGCCTAATAATCACCTAGGTTATATGATATTAATCTTATGGGACCACCGTCCCATATGTGGTCCATCATTGACTGAAACGTTGTTATGTGGTACGTAACAGTAGTTTAATATATTTAATTGCATTTTAGCTATATTTAATTGGTTTAATTTTCTTTTTGACTATAATTTCTTAAAGTTTTTGGTAGTCTAAAGAGTATACAAACTTACAATTTCATTGTCTACTAAAAGTTAATATTGCACAACTTCACATAAAATGTAGAATCCTTCTAATCCTTGAGATCCCTTTATCCAGCTACCCTCTCACTGCTCTTTATGCCCTAGTGTTCATATATATTGCATATATATGTACACTGAAAATTTCTCCAAAGACTATTGCAATTTTTGTTTTTAAGAACCTCACATATTTTAAATAACTTGAGGGAAAACTAGTTTTTTGTATTTGTTCAGATGTTTTCCATTGCTAATGATTTTCTGTTCATCAAAATCCAAGATTTCCTCTTCCTTTTATATTGTGTCATTTGAAAGAATTTCCTTTAGCAATTCTCATAGAGAAGATATGCTGGTGTCAGATTCTCTTACTTTTTCTGTATCCAGAGATGACTCTTCTTTATCTATATATGTCTGTTCTTCATTTCTTGATGGACATTTTCTCTGAGTACAGAATTCTCGATTGGAAACTTTTTTTTCCGCCCTTAAAAGTGGTCTACTGTCTTCTGACCTCCATGGATTCTGATTAGGAATCTACAGTCATTTGAATTATTGTTTCCTTGTACATAATTTTTCATTTTTGTCCAGCTGAAAAAATGTTTTGATTTTGGTGTTTGAGGTTCTCTGAGAACCTTGAATCTGTGAACTTATGTCTTTCACCAAATGATGTAGTATCATTTTTATATATTGCTGGATCGTCTATTACTTGTCTTATTTTTGAATTCCCCTTCTATACTGACAGTGATACCCATATGTTATACCTATTGATGCTGTAATACAGGTGCCCAAGGCTTTGTTTCTTTTCATTTCATTGTTTTTCAAACATTTTCTTTGTATTCCTCAGGTTGTTTAATTTATTGATCTATCTTAGACTGTTGTCTGATAATTTAAACATCTCCATCTTGAGGTTAGCATTTATTTGTGTTTTTCCTTGTTAATGGGTCCTGGATTTTGAGATGTTGACTTAGTTTTCATTATACCTTATATGAATGTTATGTTGTGTATCCTCTGGATTCTGTTATAATTATCTAGAGAAGGTTGATGTTTTTGTTTTCACAGGAAATCCAGCTAGTTAGATTCAAATCCAGTTCAATTTTCAAAGACTTTGCTATACTGGTATGTTCAGAACTTAGGCTGTGACTTAGATCATTTCAAATCTCAGTTTAGTTCCCCAAGCCTTGTATATTGGCTTGGATCTATCTGGTGTATGTGTGGTACAGAGTTTTGCTGAGTCTTGTGCAGGCTCATACACAGAATTAAGGGAACCTTTCTTAGCATCTCTCCCCTCTGAGACTTCCTCCTCACACTGTGATCTACCTGGGCTTCATTCCTTGGTTCCATTGGTCAGAAGTATGGCAGGATTTTCATCAAAGTTTTATCCGCCTGTGTAGTGCTACTCTGCCAGTCAATCTACCGTCGTGGTAAAGCTGAGACAGAAAATTAAACAGGATGCTTGTCTCTGTGTGAGGTGTTTCTTTTAACTGCCTTCCTAAATTCACCTGATTTCCTTTGCTGTTTTAGAGTCCTCTGATAGTTATTTCATTTTTGACATAATTGGTGTGCTGAATGGGCATTTGTGAATTAGACCACCACAGGAGAACTGTAGCTCCCTGTGGGAAGGATTTTAATTCAAAACAGTTAATTGATAAAGGGCTTTTTAGGTTTTCTGTGTCCATTTTTACAATTTATATGCTCAGGATGTTTGTCCATTTTCTCTAAATCATGAAATTTATCACAGTGTTATCTTACTTTCTCTCTAATGTCATAGAATCTGTAATGATGTTTCCTCACTCATTCCTAATATTACTCTTTCATCTCCACTCTTTCTTATTTTTTTTTAGTTTGTTAGCTCTAGCTGGAGATTCATCAGTTTTATTAGTCTTTTCAAGCTTATTGATTTTCTTTAATTTGTCTGATTTCTATTTCATTAATTTTTGCTTTTACCTTTCTTTGCTTTCTTATCTGAAATTTAATGCATTCTTCTTTCTTTAGTTTCTAAAGAGAGCAGTATAAAACATTGATTTCATGCCTTTCTCTTTTTTTATATACATATTTAAAGCTATATGTCTCTCTTACATTACTTTGCCTGCATCCTACTAATTTTATTTATTTTTTAAGTTTTCAATCAGTCCAAAGTATTTTCTAATTTTCTTTGTAATTTCATTTGGCCCAGGGCTTATTTAGTAGTATTTTGTTTAATTCCCATATATCAGGTCATTTCCAATGTATCTTTTGGTTGTTGATTTCCAAGTAAATTTTTTTCTGTTCAGAAAACATATTCTATATTACTTCAGTCCTTTTAGTTATTTTGATAAGTGTTTTATGGCTCAGGATATGGCTCATCCTGTTGAATGTTCTATGTCTTTCTGAATAATAAGTTTATTCCGACACTTTAGGTTGTAGAAGTTGTCTTCTATATCCCTACCATTTTAGTTTCCACTGGTTATATCAATTTGTAAGAGTGAAATGCTAAAGTTTACAACTATGATAGTGGATTGGACTATTTCTCCTTTTCTTTCTTCCAAGTCTTTTGAAACTCAGTAATTAGGTAATTAGGCATTTACAGTTGCTATTTTTTTGGATGACTTGATTCTTCATCATGTAATATACCTCCTTGTTCCTGATAATATTTCTTGCATTGACGTTCACTTTGTTGGATATTAATATAATCATTCCAGCTTTCTTATGATTAGTGCTTACAAATTGTGCCAGTTAGAAATAGACCCTAATAACATTTCTACTTAACCATTTGACAGTCACTGTTCATGATGTTTTTGATGTACAAAAGTTTTTAATTTTAATGAAGTCCAGTTTATTTTTTCTTTTGTTTCCATATCTAAACATCCATTGCAATATCCAAAGTCATAAAGATTTAGCCCTATGTTTTCTTCTAGGAATTTTTGGCTCTTACATTTAGGTCATAAATCCATTCTGAGTTAATATTTGTATGTATGTGAGGTAGGGATCCAGCTTCATTCTTCTGCATCTGGAAATTCAGTTTTCTGAGCATCATTTATTGAAGAGACTATTCTTTCCACATTGAATGGGCTTGGCATCCTTATCAGTAATCAGTTGGTCATAAATGTATGGGTTTCTTTCTTTTCCGTTGGTGTATATGTCTGTTTTGATTACTGGAGCTCTCTAGTAAGTTTTGAAATTGTAAAGTATGAACCCTCTGGCTTTGTTCTTCTTTTACAAGATTATGTTTTGGCTATTCATGGCCACCTGCCTTTTAGTATCAATTTGAGGATTGGCTTTTCCATTTCTTCAAAAAAGGTTTTTGGAATTTTCATAGGGATTGAACTGAATCTCTAGATTTCTTTGGGTAGTATTAATATCTTAAAAATATTAAGTCTTCCTACCCATGAACACAAAATGACTTTCTGTTTATTTAGGTCTGCTGTAGTTTCTTTCAGCAATGTTTTGTAGTTTTCAGTGTATAAGTATTTCACCTCCTTGTTTCTAGTTTACTTTTGATTGTTTTATTATTCTCTTTGTTATGGATTATGTTTTTTCCTGCTTCTTTTCATGCCTGGTAATTTTTGTATAGATTCCAAACATTTGGAATTTTACATTTTTGGCATTGCATATTTTTATATTCCTACAAATTTCGTGGTCTTTTTTCAGATGCAATTAATACCTTACTTGGAAACAATTTGATCATTTCATGTCTTACTTTTCTAATTTGATATGTGGTTCTGGTTCACTATTCAGTCTAGAGCTAATTATTTCCCACTAACTTCTGAAGTACTCTATCCATTGCCTTGTGAATTAAGAATTTTCCATTTTGGTTGTTGGGAACAGACAACCTTCCTTAGCCTGAGTAATTTCCAAGCACTCTTTCCTCTAATGCTGTCAAAATCGATGGTCCTTTCCCCAGATTCAGGTAGTTTCCTCAAACACATATGCTGATTTCTGTTGTATATTCAAATGAGATATTCTACTCATCTTCAGAATTCTCTGTCTCTCTGTTTATCCCTTTCTGGTACACAGTCCTAAGAATGTTAATTGCTTTGATCTTCTTGGACACTTAGTGTTGTCTCTTCAATTCAGGGACTTTGATGAGCTCCACTTCAGTTCCCTGTGCTATAATTTGGAAACTTGCTGAAGACAGTAAGCTATGGCAATTGTAGAGCTCATGTATTTTGTTTCCTGTCTCTAAAGGATCACTGTCCCTTGTGGTTTGATGTACAGATTCTTGAAAACCATTTTTTCCATGTAGTTGTGTAGTTATTATTGTTTTTTGATTGTCTCAGGAAAAATGGTAAATCAGCTCATTTATTCTATCTAGTGATAGCTCTCTTCAGGCTAATAAACTTCTTTTAGCCTTACTTAGAGTATAGAGTTACTGTACACAATGTTTCTAATTTTTATTACAAAATGTCTTTTTTTACCTTTTGGGTTTTTTTCAATAAACTTTATTTTTTAGAGCAGTTTTAGATTCAAAGCAAAATTGAGTGGAAGGTACAGACATTTCTCATTTACTCCCTGCTACCACTCATGCATATCCTCCACCATTATCACCCTCTCTCAACAGAGTGGTACATTTGTTACAATTCATGAACCTACATTGACACATCATTATCACCCAAAGTCCACAGTTTACATTAGGGTTCACTCTTGATGTTGTACATTTTATGGGTTTTGGACAAATGTATAATGACGTATATCCTCCATTATAGTATCATACAGAGTAGCTTCACTCCCCTAAAAATTTTCTGTTCTCCACCTATTCATCCTTCCCTAGCCCCTAATTACTCATCTTTTTAATGTCTCCATATTTTTGCCTTTTCTGGAATGTCGTGTGTTTGGAATCATATAGTATATAACCTTTACAGATTGGCTTCTTTCATTTAGTAATATGCATTTAAATTTCCTCCATATCTTTTTATCACTTGATAGTTCATTTCTTTCTAGCACTAAGTAATATTCCAGTGTCTTCTAGCATTTATTGTTTTTAATGAGAAGCGAGCTGCTACTCATGTAGTTCTCCCCTCTCCCACCTGTGATGCATGTAATATGTTATTTTTTTCTCTCTAGCTTTGAGATTCTCCTTATTTTGGGTTTATAGCACTTTGACTCTGTTGTGCCTAGGGGTGGAGTTTTTGTAGACTTCTTTTTGGATATTGCTGAGTTTCTTGGTCTATGCATTTATATCTTTTGTTAAATGCAAGACTTTTTGGTCATTTATTATTTTCTGCATCATTCTCTCTATCTCCCCTTTTTGGTTATTAATTACACATATGTTACACCAATTTATATTGGTCCATGGGTCAAATGAAGCTCTATTCATGTTTTTTATTAAAGTAAAATTCATATAACATAAAACCATTTTAAAGTGAATAGTTCAGTGGGATTTAGAACATAGTGTTGTGCAACCATCACCTCTGTCTAGTTCCCAAACATTTTAATCACCTCAGAAAGAAAGTCTGAACTTAAACAGTTAGTGCCCATTCTTCTCTACCCTCAGCCCCTGACAACTACCAGTCTGCTTTCTGTCTCTATGGATTTACTAATTCTGGATATTTCATATAAATGAAAACATACAGTATGTGTCATTTAATGTCTGGCTTCCTTCACTTAGCGTAATGTTTCTGGGTTCAACCATATTGTAGCATGAATCAGTACTGAATTATATTCTATTGTGTGTATATATCAATTTGTTTATCCATTCGTCCACTGATGGACGTTTGGGCGGTTTCCACATTTTGGTTGTTGTCAATACTGCTTCTGTGAACATTCATGGAAAAGTATCCGCTTGAGTACCCATTTGCCGATCTTTTGGTTATATACCAAGAGTGGAATTTCTGGATTATATGGCAATTCTTGTTTAACTTTTTCAATATGTCAAACTGTTTGTCACAGTGGCTGCACCATTTTACAGTTTAATAATGTACAAGGATATCTATTTCTCCTCAACATGTTATTTTCCTTTAAAAAAATTATACCCATCCTAGTGTGTGTGAAATGGTCTCATTTGATGTTGATTTGAATTTCCCAAATGACAATGATGTTGAGCAATTTTTCCTGTACTTGGTGGCCATTTGTGTCTCTTCTCTGGAGAAAAGTCTGTGCAAGTCCTCTGTCCATTTTTTAAATTTTGTTTTTGTCTTTTTGTTGTAAACTTGTAAGGGCTATTAAGATATTCTTTATACTAGACCCTTAGCACATACATGATTTGCAAATATTTTCATTTATTCTCAGGTAGTTTTTTCACTTTCTCAATAGTGTCTATTTGTACACAGAAGTTTTAAATTTTTATGAAGTCCATACATTTTTCTCTTCTATTGCTCATTCTTTTGGGATCATATCCAAAAAGCCATTGTGAAATCCAATTCATGAAAATTTTACCCCTTTGCTTTTTTTCAGAGGTCGTTGATGCATTTTAAGCTAAGTTTTTAACAGTGCAAGGTAGGGGTCCAATTGCATTCTTTGGCATATGGCTGTACAGTTGTCCCAGCACCATTTGCTAAAGACACTATGCTTTCCACGTTGCATGATCTTGTTATCCTTGTTGAAAATCAATTGATCATGGATTTATCAGGTTATTTCTGCTCTCCCAGTTCTGTTCAATTAGTGTATATTTCTCTCCTGATGATAGTACCACACTGTTTTGATTATTGTAACTGTAGGGAGTTTTTAAATTTAGAAGTGTGAGCCATCTAACTTTTTTTCATTTTTTTAAGACTGTATTGTGTGTTTGAGGCACATTGCGATTACATGTGAATTTGAGGATCATATTTCCATCTCTTCAAAACAAGTTAGTTGAATTTTAATACAGATTGCATTGAATCTGTAGATTGCTTTGGATTGTATTATAATCTTAGTGATACTAAGGCTTCCAGTTCTTGAAAATAAGATGTCTTTCAGTTCATGTAAGGCTTCTTTTCTTTATAACAGCAATGTTTTGTAATTTTCATTGCACAAATCTTTTACCTCCTTGGTTAAATTTACATCTAGATTTTTTGTGGATTATCATGTAAATGTAATTGTTTTCCTAGTTTCCTTTTGGAATTTTTCACTGTTAGTGTATAGACACATAACCTGATTTTTGTGTGTTGATCTTGTATCCTGCAACTTTGCTGAATTCCTTTACTATCTCTAGTAATGTTTGTGTGTGTGTGTGTGTGTTTGTGTGTGTGTATTCTCAGGTTTGTCTCTGTCTCTTTCTTCCCACCCACCGTGTATGTCTGTAAACCCACACACAATCATATCATCTACAATTAGATAGCTTTACTCCTCTCTTACAATTCAGATGCCTTTTGTTCTTTTCTTGCCTGATTTCTCTGTCTAGAATTTCCAGTGCATTGCCGAAAGTGGACACCCTTGCCTTGTTCATGATCTTAGGGTTAAAGCTTTCAATCTTTCACCGTTGAGGATGATGTTAACTTTGGGTTTCTCATAAAAGCCCTTTATCACATTGAAAAAGTTTCATTCCATTCCAAGTTTGTTGAGTGTTTTTGTGATGACAGAGTTTTGGATTTTGTCAAATGCTTTTTCTGCAGCAATTGAGGTGATTATGTATATATTTTTTTCCTTCTCTTTGTGTGGTGTATAACTTTCATTGGTTTTTGTATGTTTAACCACCTTTTTATTCCTGGGATAAATCCAACTTGGTCATGGTGTGTAATTCTTTAATACGGTGCCAAAAGTGATTTATTAGTATTTTGTTGAAGATTTTTGCAGCTCTATTCATATGAGATATTGATATTTAGTTTCCTTGTCATGTGATGTCTCTATCTGGCTGTGGTGTCAGGGTAATGCTGACCTCATAGACTGATTAGGAAGTATTCCTTCTGTTTTTGGAAGAGTCTGAGAAGAATTGGTTTAATTCTTCTTTAACTTTGTGGTAGAATTCACCAGTGAAACCATCTAATCTGAGTTTTTATTAGGAGGTTTTATATTATTGATTCAATATCTTTACTTGTTATAGGTGTCTTCAGATTTTCTATTTCTTCTTCAGTTGTTTTTTGTAATATGAGCGTTTCCAGGTATTTTCCATCCCTTCTAGCTTACCTAATTTATTATATGATTGTTCTTATTATTCACTTATAACGTTTTGGTTTCTGTAAATTTGGTAGTGATGTCCCATCTTTCTTTCTGATTCTAGTAATTTGAGTCATCTCTCTTTTTTTCAGTCTAGTTAAAAGTTTGTCAACTTTGTTGGTTTTTACAAAAATCAACTTTTGTTTTCCTTGATTTTTTTCTCTGTTTTTCTATTCTCTGTGTTATTAATATCTACTTTAATCCTGGTTTACTTCTTTCCTTCTGCTATATTTAGTTGGCTCTTTTCTCATTACTTAAGGTGTAAAGTTATATTATTAATATCGTTTTTAATATAGATATTTTCTGATAACACATATCCCTCTGCTTTCACTTAATTTTATATTGTTTGGTGTGTTGTATTCTCATTTTTATTCATCTCAGTATGTTTTCTATTTCCCCTTTTGATGTCTTCTTTATCCCATTTGGTCTTTTAAGAGTGTGTTGTTTTATTTTCTGCCTATTTGTCAACTTTCCACTTATCCTTATTTTACTAATTTCTAGCTTCATTCTATTGTGGTTGCAGATGATTTGTACGATGTCAGTCTTTTTAAATGCATTAAGATTTGTCTTGTGGCCTAAAATATTGTCTATCCTAGAAAATATTCCTTGTGTACTTAAGAAAAATGGTTATTTTACTGCTGTGTGTGGTGTATTCTATATATGTCTGTTAGGTTTAGTTGGCTTATATTGTTGTTAAGTCCTTTATTTCCTTTTCGATCTTCTGTCTAGTAACTCTATCCATTATTGGAAGTGAGGTAACGAAATCTCCAGTTATTACTATGGAGCTGTTTCTCCCTCAATTGCAGCAATGTTTGCTTTATATCTTTTCTGTACCTGTTTTTTTGGTATGTACATTTTTATGAGTATCTTCTTGGTGAATTGACCCTTTTATGAACATGTAGTTTCCTTCTTTTTTCTTACAACGTTTTTGTCTTAAAGTCTACTTAGTCTGACATTAGTATTGTCACCTCTCTCTTTTGGTTACTATTTTCATGGAATATCTTTTTCCATTGTTTTGCTTTCAACATGTTTGTTTCTTTTGATCTAAAGTGAGTCTCTTCCAGATTACATATAGTTGTATCATGTTTTCTTTATTCATTCTCCCAATCTCTATATTGTGTCTTCTAATTGTGGAATTTAATTCATTTACATTAAAAGTAATTACTGACAAGAAAGGACTTGTTTCTGCCGTATTACTATTTACTATATGTTGATTGTTTACCAGAGGTCTTTCAAAGTTAATTATGAGAGGTTTTCCTTGATTATTTCATGTTTCTTTGGTTGGTACAGCCTTTATAACTGCCAGTACATTTGCTAATGTCACTCTCTATTCATTTTTTGGAAGTCTTGTTCCTCTTCTACAGGGTGGACAATTTCTGTAGGTATGTGTTCATATTTACTGATATATTCTACATTTGTTTTTATTCTGCTGTTAAACACATCCAGTTATTTTTTTTTACTTCAAATATTTTAGTTTTTGGATCTAGTGTTTTCATTTTATGTTTCCATTTCTCTGATAATTTTTCCAATATGTTTACTTATTATGTTAATTTATTCCTTTAGGTCCTTGAATACATTTATGCCAGCTGCTTTAAAGTCTTTATCTGCTAGTTACAGCATCTGTCTTGTTTTGGATCTGTTTTTATTGATTTTTTTTCTTTTAACTAGGAGTCACTTTTCTTCAACAGTCTAATAATTTTTATGATGTATTAACTTTGTGGATTGTGCTGTGTAGATTCTTCTGTTTTTTTTCCTCTAGAGAGTCTTGACTTATGTTCTAATAATATGCTTGATTAGAAATCTAAACCCTGTCTCCCCCAACTTAGGCAGCATCTTCTCAGTTTGTTCAACCTTCCAACTCGTGCTTTTTGCTGAGCTTCTTGCAATATTATTGACACATGTGAATGTCACACATCAGCAAATGAGCTGAGTGGAGGTTACATGCAGATTTTAGGGCTCCCACTTTAGTTTCTAAATGTTTCTTTGAATTTCTCCCATTGCTTTCCATACTTTCTGTAACCAATAAGACTATAAATTTCTGCTTCAGTTTTAGCCACTGATGGGCCACATGGACTGGTGAGTGCCCACTGCAGAAATATATAACTATAATTTTACCCAGTATAGTTCCCTTCTTTCAAGAGTTAACATGCCTTCACTATCTGCCTGCCTTTGCTACCTCTTCAATGCTGTCAAATAGTGTGTGATATTATTAAATGTCTTGATGTCTAGAGAACATAAAGTATGTTCTTTATTATTTTTACAAGATGTCAGTTTTAAATTGGTTTGTTAAGTTACATAAATCATGGTTGAGATTTTATTTGTGAGTGCATTGCACGTTTGGAATAATGTGGTTAAAATTTACATTTTTACATTAATAGCATAGTTGGATTTTTAAAAATCAAGTCCGAAAATCTGTCTAATGATAGATTATTTTAACTGATTTATATTATTGTAGAGTGTATTTGTGAGATTCATTTGTATTTTTGTGGTTATAACACTTTTTAAAATTTTTCATTTTTGTATAATATTCTATCACATAAATAAATAAAGGGGTGTATATCTGTTTTATTGTTGGCTAAAATTGCTTCCTGCTTCTCAGTTTTTTTTTTACTTTGACAAACAATGCTGTTATGAACATTTTGGTTTATATGTCCTAGTATCCAAGATTCTTCAAGATCTTTACCTAATATTGGACCAAAAGATATGCAATTCATTAAAATATGTCAGATTGTTTTCTAAATTTGGTGTATTAATTCACATTTTTACAACAGCAATGTAGAAGAAATTATGTAGTCCCATATCTATGCCAGTTCTTATCATAATCACACTTTAAATATTTGCAATCTGATGAGTATATAATGTCATTTTTTTATTGTGGTAAAATATACATAATATAAGATTTAACATTTTAAGCGTATTTTAAATGTACAATTTGGTGGCATTAAGTACATTTACAGTGTTGTGTAACCATCAGCATTATTCATCTCCAGAATTTTTTCATCTTCCCAAACTGAAATTCTGTAACTATTAAACAGTAATTTCCCATTCTCCCCTCCTTTCAACCCCTGACAACCACCATTCTTCTTTCTGTCTCTATAAATTTTATTCCTCTGGATACCTCATATAAATGGAATCATACAGTATTTATCTTTTTGTGATTGGCTTATTTCACTTAGCAACCGTGTTATATTGTGCACAAACATGGATGTACAAATATCTCTTAAAGATCTTGCTTTCAGTTCTTTTAGATAAATATTGTATTAGTCAACTTGGGCTGCCACAACAAAATCCCATAGACTGGATGGCTTAAACAGCAGAAAATTTTTTTCACAATTCTGGAAGCTAGATATCCAAGTTCAAAGTTTTGGCTGATTCAGTTTCTAGTGAGTGTTTTGTTGGCTTACAGATGGCCTACTGAGCAACCTTCTCACTATGTCATCACATGGTCTTTCCTTGGTTCATGTGTGCAGAATGTGAGAGAGCAAGCACTCTGTTGTCTCCTCTCATAAGGTCACTAAAACTGTGGGATCAGGGTCCTACCCTTATGACTTCGTTTAACCTTAATTACTTCCTAAGAGACCCCATCTCCAAATTCAGTCGCACTGGGAGTTAGATCTTCAACATAGGAATTTTAGAGGGCACACACGTTCAGTCCATAACATATAACCAGAAGTGGAATTGCTGGATGATATGGTGGTTCTATTTTTAACTTTTAGAGGAACTACTATGTTGTTTTCCATAGAGGCTGCACCATTCATATTCCCACCAACAAAGCACAAGGCTTACAGTTTCTCCGCATCCTAGCAGTGTCTCCTAAGGTTTGTGAAGTGGTATCTCAATGTAGTTTTGACTTGCAATTTCGTAACGGTTAATGATGTTGAATATCTTTTCGTGTACTTATTGGTTATCTGTATGTATTCTTTGGAGAAATGGCTACTCAAAGCCTTTTCCTGTTTTTTAATTGGGTTGTTTAATTTTTGTTGTTGTTGAGTTATAGTTCTTTATATATTTTGGATATCAATCCCCTTATCTAACATATGCTTTGCAAATATTTTCTCCCATTCTTTGAGCTGTCTGTTCACTTTGTTCATAACGTTCTTTGATGCACAAAAGTTTTTAATTTCGATGTAGTCCAATATATCTGTTTGTCTTTTGTCCTTACATTTTGGGTGTCATATATAAAAATCTGCAAAATATAATGTCATGAAGCATGTTTCCTATGTTTTCTTTCAAGAGTTTTACAGTTTTACCTCTTACATTTAGGTTTTTTATCCATTTTGAGTTAATTTTTGTATATGGTGTAAGGTAAGAGTCCAGTCTCATTTATTTGCATGTGGATATCCACTTTTCCCAGCACCATGTGTTGAAAAGACTGTCCTTTCCTCATTGAGTGATCTTGTTACCTTTTAAAAGTCATTTGAGAATTTATTTCTAGGCTCTCTATTCTATTCCATTTGTCTGTAACTCTGTCTTTATGCCAGTGCCACATGATTTTCATTACTGTAGCTTTGTAGTATTTAAATCAGGAAGAATGAGATTTCCAACTTTGTTCTTTTTCAAAATTGTTTTGGCTATTCTGAGTCCCTTGAGATTTCAAATTAATTTTAGGGTGGATTTTTCTATTTCTGGAAACAATGTCGCAAGGATTTGATAGAGATCGCATAGAATATGTAGTTTGCAGTCGTACTGACATCTTAACAATATTAAATATTCCAGTCCATGAACATGGGATATCTTTCCTTTATTTGTGTCTTCTTTGATTTCTTTTAGCAATTTTTAGTAGTTTTCAGTTAACAAGTATTTCACCTCCTTAGTTAGAACTGTTTTCTTAACTTTCTTTTCAGATTATTTTAGTGTATAGATACACAACTGATTTTTGTATGCCAATTTTGTATGCTGTAATTTTGCTGAAATTGTTTATTAGGTGAGATAGGTTTTTTGTGGAATCTTTAGGGGTTTCTACAAATAAGATCATACCGTCTGTGGACAGGGATAACATTAATTTTTCTTTCCAATTTGAGTTCATTTTCTTTTTCTGCCTGAATTGCTCTGGGTAAGATTTCCAATACTGTGTTAAGTAGAAGCAAAGGTAGTAGTCATCCTTATCTTGTTCCTGATCTTAGAGGAAAAGTTTTCAGTCTTTTACGATTGAGTTTGATTATGGCTGTGGGTTTTCCTGAAGACTCTCTATCAGGTTGAGCAACTTGCATTCTATTCCTAGTTTTTTCAGTGTTTTTTTTTTTAACATTAGATAAGAATTTATTATATTATCCACTATCAAACGTGGTTCTAAGTTACGTGAGAGGGAATTATCAAAAACATAGCCCATTTTGGCTTTCAAGGAATGTATAATCTAATTGGATATAAATCTGACACATATGAGCGTATAACTTGTAATCAGTAACTGAATGTGGTAAGTACCAGATGGATGATGCAGATTTGTTATAAGTGTGAAGTGAGTGTCAAGTGATATCTCATTTAGTTTTGTTTACATTTGTCTAATGATTACTAATGTTAAACACCTTTTCATATGTTTGGATCTTGATTTGTATTTTTTTCTGATTCCTCTGTGTACTTGGCTGCATTAAAAGTCTTAATTTCCCTAAGAGTCTCACACTGCTTCTTCTGTAGTCTTTAGGTGTTCTATTGTATTCCTCAATCACTAATCTCTTGCCCCAGGCATCTGTGGGTCTGTAATCACCTTGTGTTTTCAGGAATGTGCCCAAGGCATTCCCTGGGCTGAGGTTTGAACTAGCTCTGACATCTGTAACACAGAGACCAATCCCTTAGGTGACTGTCAGACTGGTACCAATTGAGTCTGCTCTGCTCTCTCTGGTTCTTGGTGTGAACTGAGCACTAGGCTGCTGTTTCCCGTGTGCACATGGCTCTGCATTGGAGAAGGGCTGGTGAAAGGACAAATGAAAATGCCACAAATTTCCTGCATTTTGAACATGACTTTTTCTCGATTGGGTGTTGATATGGTTGTTGTTGATCTTTGGCTGATTTCTAGAGCTCCTACAAAGTTATTTTAGCCTGTCTCTAGTTGTTTGTTTAAGGTTTCCGTAGGGGAAGGGGGGAAGCCTAGAGCCTCCTAGTTCGCCATCTTGCTGAAGTCGCTCTCAACGTATTGCAGTTTGATGTTTATTTGAGCACTTTTTTTGTGGCTCAATAAAAATGACATTAGTTGAACATTTGTGTTTTCTGTTTTGTGTCTATTTTTAAATTAGTTTTTTGTCCCTTTCTCCTTGATTTATATGAATTGCTTGTATATTCTGAAAAACAGTCCTCTGTTGGTTATATAGCTGCAACTGGTTCCCAGTTTTGTTGCTTGACTATTTTACTTTTATGATTTTTATTGTTCTTAATTTTAATGCCAAAAATATACAAAAGTCTTCTGTTATCGTTAGTCGTTTCCCTTTTTGAAAAATTATTCCTTGTCCAGAATTCGTGAATGTTTTTTCCTGTACTTATCATTTCTTTATGTGTCAGTACTGATCAGTCACCAATGCTTTTTCCTCTTCTTATTGAAATAATCAAGATGTAATCAGGCTGCTCTCATAACTGTAGGTGGGAGACGTTCTACTCAGTGAGATTCAACCCTGGAAGATACCTTTGCTAATCTTGTACTTGAAATTTAAATAGAATTTTATCATTTTTAAAAATTCTACTTAAAAGAGAATAACATATTTTAAGAGATATCCTAGGAGAGAGCACTAAAGATAAGGACTCTGTGGTATAACACATGCTGTATTATGAAAGTTTGGTAATTCTGAGAATATTTATTGGAAGATAATATTTATTTAAACTTGGGTTTAGATGATTTTATTCCAGGATCAGTTCTGTTTGAGACACTCAACATAAAGCGTGTGTGGAAAGACTGCCTTCAGATTTCTCTTTTCCATGTGTAATGATTTAACACTTTCAGTACCTTTGCACAGCATTTCCATAGTTGTGCTTCAAGAAATAGTAATATGTGTTTTGAGAGAAAGTGTACCATGATCACACAACTTTGAGAAACATTATATTACTTCGTTAGAATTTTACTACATATATTGCCACTTCAGACACTCTTGTTTATAACTATAGCAAATAAATCTATTTTACTTTGTTTAAGCAATATTTTTTTCTATCTAAAACATTATTCCCCAAAATGCCTGTTAAAACTTGAGGAACTCTGTGGAAATTAGAATGGAAAATATTTTCTCTTAGTAACAGTTAAAATATTCCCCAGTTTGAAAAAATATATTTTAAAAAGAATGATATGAAATTAAATAATATAATGTGATCCAAATCCAAACAGCAACATGTATTATTGAATCATGGTGCTAGAAAAAATAATCTTCTTTGATGGCCCATAATAACCATGCCTTAGATGTGCTATTAACATCTTTGTGAATCCTTGGCTGACTGTGTGCAGTAGGAAAAGGAGGAGCAGGATAATCAGAGACCCTGGCCCAAGTACAGGCCTTGGTGGCATCATGTGACCTTCATGCCCTGCCCCAAATGGAAGAAGTGGGTAGAGACAGTGTTCCCACAGTGCACAGGGTTAATTGTTGAGTGCTTGTGATAAACACTCTGGATGCTTTTTCATCCAAGTCATCTGATATTAGTCTACATAATAATAGTATGGACTTGGTTGTTATTGTATCTGTTTTATAAATGAGAAAACTAGAACTAAGAGAATTGACTGCTTTACCCAGGATCCCAAGGTTAACCAATGACAGAGAATGTATTTGACCTTGGTTTCTTTCTATCTTTCTTTCCTTTCTGTCATGGAGAGGTAGCTGTAGTAACATATTCATCACATACATTATCCTTATGTTAAGGATAATCAAACTGAGTTAGGTTAAGTTAGTTAAATTTTTCCAATATTACACATTTGACAAGTGATAGAAATAGGACTGGAAATCAGGAGATTATTAGAAATAAGCTGCAACTCCTTCCCATATTTGGGGTTATCTTTATACATCTAAGGCATGGTAATTATGGACCATCTGATAGTCACATTTGGTTCCACCTATGGTCTTGACCTCCTGAAGCTTCTGCCAGCCTTCTAACTCAACATTATTTGATCAGTAAAACTATTTTAGGTTGCAGTCTTGGTCTAAGCTAGGATCAGAGTGAAAAGTTAAAATGTTTCACTTAAATGAAGTGTTTAGAGTAGTCAAACTCATAGAAACAAATAGTAGAATGGTAGCAGCCAAGGGTTGGGGAGGGGGAAATGGGGATGTGTTTAATGGGGATAGAGTTGTAACTTTTCCCAGATGAAAAGTTCTGGAGATTAGTAGTACAATAATGTAAATATATTTAACACTACTGAGCTGTACACTTAAAAATGGTAAATTTTATATCATATGTATTTTACGACGACTTAAAAAAATAATAAATAAAAATGAATCTTCTTTGAGAATTTATCCTCTATGTAAAATTAACTGACAGGGCATTTGAGGAAACTGTTACTTATTAGATTATTCTTTATTCACAGTGATCTGCAGCCCTGGATCTTATAATCCACGTGATGGAATTCACTGCCTTCCATGCAATAGCAGCCTGGTGTATGGAGCAAAAACATGCTTGTAGGCCATTCTTTTGAGTCCTTTGGTGGTTTATTAAACATGAAAGTATATTTTTGAAATATTACTATACAATAAATCACTATTATGCAAAAATTAAATATCTTAGATTTTACAAATAATGGTGTCATCATTTTAATTGAAACATTGTATGTCCAAATGCTTTATGAATGGGACATCCAGCAATCTTTATTCATTGATGCCAGACCCCCATACTACTACAAAATCTCTCTTGGATCACTGCTTTTTAAAAATAGTTTCAAATACACTTTATCGGGTTAGCCCAAAAGGTCTTTCAGAATTTTTACAAGATAGCCCATTCTATCTTTACTGTATTCTTCCACAGTCATTTTAATTTCAGCTTATTTCACTCCTTTGATTTAATTTTATGAAATTTTAGTTCTTCTAGTTTGAACTTTCATAGTTCAAAGTCACTTTTTCAAAAGCTTCTGAGTCTTATTTTTGAGATTTTTAACCACTTCAGTGCAGGACCTAGTTCCAGAAACATCATGAGTTTTTAATATAGTTCTATGTGGCTGTCATAAACTTTACAATTTAAAGTCCTTTAAATTACCTTTGTGACGTTTTAGAATGGAGTAATCATTGTATGTTCCTAAATTAACATTTGAACTTTCACCATGTGGAAAGAAAGAGAAATTCAGCAATTTCTTTCCGTGACAACACCTCCAGGGAAAAGAATCAAACAGTCATCGCCACTTTTATTTCATTTCCTTCACTATTAAAGTATTATGTGACAGATACTACTGCCACTACAACCTAAGAGAACTTACGCTCTCTCACACTGAGATGCTATATTTGAATATGAAAAATTACCAAAAATTTAAGGATTTAAGTACCAGGAAAACACATGAGTAACTTACAAAATTAGTAGTTTCTCAATTTTCTAATTATTGTTGTATATATATTTTTATTCACTTTATACTCTCTTGGACATTTTCTGTTGAACGTGTCTCTTCATATTTCCTTTCTTAGGACATAAACATTTGTAAATGGCAAATATCCATAGGTTGGATCTAGATATAACTGTGCAAAAATCGACAGGAAAAAAGTTTGCTTATACCTAGAATCTATTAGGCTTTCTAAAATTAGCCAGTTAATAAATTAGCCTTTCATTTGATCATCCTATGGACAAATACTATCCTGGAATTCTCACACAAATACAAAGGGAAAAGAAATGATATTTATTTTTTAGCCCTGGTGATGTTTCTTAAAAACATCTCTTTAGACTTTCATAACCAAGACGTAATTGTTTTCATTTGGCTTTTAGAGGTTTTTCTAGAGCCTTCTTTCCTCTAGTGAGTAACATAACTGCCATTGTGCTGTTTGGGTTAGTTGCTCTTCTAGCACGTTTTCTGTAACTAGTTGAAGACCTGCTACGTCTCCATCTCCAAAAGCAGTGTGACCTCCTAAAGTTTTCCAGATGTCTGAATTGTATAACGAGATGAATCGAAATACCTGTTCTTTCCTTTGTGCTCTGTAAGTTTGGATTACTTTTTCCTATCATTTAAAAATGCTGAGGAATTTCACTTAGGAGATATTTTTCTGAGGAATGAACAGTATCAGCTCACTAGCTAGCCAGCCTGGCAAAGCAGAGGCAGAATTAGAATGGTGATGACAGGTGTTGGAGATGAGAATCTAATGAGGAAGAGATGGGTGGTCTGGGGTGAGGGTAGACAGACAAGAGTAGGAGAGTGATTGTAGTAAGGAATGAAATGTAGCTCGTGAAGGCAGGCTGGAAGTGAGATTACACCAACTGCAGAGGGAGGACAAGGCCAGACGTTAGAAGCAGAGGACAAAATAGAAGATGAAAGTAAAATATTACTATTTTCTCTTGGTTCCCATAGTGAAATGTTCTTTGCCCTATTTTATCACTTATCACATTTATTTTAATTGATTGTGTTTTTGACTTCCACAGTCAGTTTATATTAGGGTATTTCTAGTTTCCTGGTCTTCTTCATAGAACGTAGTTATGTGCTTAATAATTTCTTAAATTGGTTAATAGATTATGAATGCACCATGATTATCAGTACTTTAATAACTAAGATAAAATTTGCTTCTATTATATTAACAGGACGTGGAATGTTGAAAGTTGTTTAAAGTGATGACAATATGTATGATAAAAATTATAAACTAATCCCTAAGAGAGATTGCTGTCATAAGGCAGTTTCAAGTGTTTATTATTTCTGTTTGCATCAAAATAATATCTTACATTTTTATAATGCCTTAATTTTAACAGGACATTTTAAAAAAAATTTAGGATCTGATGTTTACATGGACCTGTGAAGTTTGCAGGGCAAATATTATTCCCATTTTGTATTTTATTAATTAGATTTATTTTCCCATTATAAATGTGTAATATGTATTCATTTGACAATATGTAAAAAGAACCTTAATAAGTTTGGTCAAGTAATTTCACTTAAAGGAAACTATCCTAAGAAAGTGAATCAGAAATCCAGTGAAATATTACATCCAATGGTATTAATTGCTGCATTAAATATAATGAAAATGAAATGAACATAAATGACCTATAAGAGGGAATTGGTTGAATAAATTATGTTATTTCCATATGGTACAATGTGATGTAGTGTTGGTATCTGTACTGTTTAGATTTTTCAAACAAATGAACCAAAATGTTAACAATCATTGTTTCATGTAATATGATCACATGTGAGCTTTTTTTGATACCCTCTGTTTTCCAAATTTTCTACAATGAAATGAGTTACTTTCAAAATCTTGGAGGCAATAAATGTACTTTGAAAAATTAAAATAGTGACAATTTGGAGAAGACATCATTGCTTATCTCTCCAATATCAATTCACTTCTCCCTTCTTCCTAACAGAGTTCCAGGTTTGTTTACTCCAGAGAATGATTCTTTTTAGCTAGTGAGCATGTGGCTTTTTTCTGGCAGCTGTTTTGTTGAAACCATGAGGATGAAGCCCACACTGAGGACACAGAGTGGAGAGCTCAAAAGAACTGGGGCCCCAATAATGATGTTGAATCATTGCCCTATTGCATCTGAATCCCAGCCTGCCCCGGACTTCCCAGTTCTGTGAGATAAGAAAGTTCCTTTTGTTGAACCAAGTTAGGTTTTCTGTTACTTGCAGGTAAAACCATCCTAATTGATAGCGTATTCATTAGAGGAAATTTGTAAAATAGAGGAAATTAGAAGTAGGGGGAAAATACCACTTATAGTTTCATAACCTAGATATCAGCAATGTTAACATTTTGGTAAATTTCCTACTTTTGAGTGAATTTTTTATTCATGCTAGATGTACCATTATGCAGCCAATATTTCCCTTAATATTATGATATATTTTCCATGCTATTTTATTTACCTCATTAACAGAATTTTATTGACTATACCATTTGATACATTTCAGCAAAATTACTATAATATGGTTAAGCATTTCTAATTGCTGGACATTTCAGTTGTTTCCAGTTTTCACGGTTATATGTAGCATTTGAGCTAAGATCTTCTTGGTATTTTCTGGTATTTTTAAGTCTTCTCTACGCTTAGTACCCAGAAGTAGAATTATTGGGTTTGGATATTTCTAATCCTCTGGACCAACTACAAAATTTCTTTCTTAAAGAATTGTACCAATATATAGTCCCACCAATGATATGTCAGAGTACATATTTCACCGCACCCTCTCTTTTTTTAAAAATTATTTATTTATTTATTTTTTTGAGGAAGATTGGCCCTGAGCTAACATCCATACTCATATTCCTCTATTTTCTATGTGGGACGCCTGCCACAGCATGGCTTGACAAGTGGGGCTACATCCACGCCCGGCATCTGAACCAGTGAACCCCAGGCCGCCGAAGTGGAGTGTGCAAAGTTAACTGCTACACCACCAGGCTGGCCCCTGATATCTTTTTTTAAAATTGTGATGTATTTTGAAATATTATAATATGGAAAAAGTTTCCCATACTATGTTTTCATTTTTTTGAGTAGTAGTCAGATTGAACTTTTCCTCATATAATAATGCTGCTGCTGTTGCTGATGATAGTTATTTACTGATTGTTTATTGTGTGAAAGATTTTGTTTGAAATCCTTCACATAGATTTTCATATTTAATTTGCCCAACGCTGTGATTTATTATTATTATTCTCATTTCATATATGCTAAAAATGAGTCACAATAATTATGTAACTTCCCCAGGTTTACACAGCTGATAAGTCTGAAGATGTGTGTCAGTTATGACTTGGTTCTGCTGCAAGTTAGAGAACCCTGACTCAGTGGTTTCTGTTCTCCCTCACGTCCAGCAGAGGTCAGGTCAGAGCTAGTGCGGTGGCTCCACAATGCTGTTGTTACCTCGGCCACTTGTCCTTTTTTGCTCCACCCTCCTTTGTGCAGCTTTTGTCCTCACAGTTGCAGTTGGTGGCTGTACTTCTAGGCATTGAATTTCCCTTTCATTCAGAAAAAGGATGAAAAGGAAAACTCTGTACGAGACTTTTATATTATATCCAATCGAATAATGTCACAAGACCACCTGACACTACAATGAAGGGTCGAAATCGATGCATTCATTTTCGATTCTCATTAATAGAGAAAAAGAGGTAAATAAGGGATATGGCCTTGGGATGGGTATTGAGTGGACCATGTCTTTATCTTCTACAGATCATCCCTTTCACTAGTCAGCATCAGTACAAACCCATCACATTAATAAGCTCTACAGGTAATGTGCTCCTTCTCTTCCTTACGTAATACAGCCTCAAACTCTCATCCAGTTACTGCATCCAGGTTGAAGTTCAGAATCATAGGTGATGTGTAGAAGCTTATATCACGTCCAGGGGCCCTGTGGTCGAGACAGTTTATGTGCCTCCAACATATCCAATATAAAATGGATGGGAAGGAAGAGAATAACTAATTTAAAACACCCATTCAGAGAAGTGAGAGAAGAGAAGCACATCCCAGTCACCCATGCAGGTGGACAAGACAGAGTGAGATCTTCCTGCTATCAGCTTGGTATAAGTTTTTCGATTGGTCCCTGATTCTGACCTCTGTGGTTATCTCCCTTATCCATTATATTCCACTTTCTGGAAACTGCACTGTAGTTTCACTTCACTCTCTGTTAGAACTCAGGGATCCAGGACACTCAGGCTGCCACTGGTCAGATTTGGAAATCCACGGGGAAGTACAGTCCTCTTGTATTGTGTCATCGTGGTCAAGCCTGGTGAAAAAACATGCAGAGATGCCTCAAGGGCCCATGCCTGCCCTCACTCTCTTCTGCTCTTCGTTGGATTTGCCCCCGGGCTTCCTGGCTCTGAAGACCCATAATGACCTCGGGCACACCGCCTGCTGCTTGGCATACAGAGAATGAGCTTCCCCAGAGGTCTCAGCTTCCACAGTCTGTCCTTTTATACATGTAAAAAGAAGATGGACTCCCTGGTTGGTGGTAATTCATGACATTCAGTGACAGAACATCACTTAAATTATCACCTATCATCACCCAGGGTCAAGTGCCTATAGAAGACAAGGCTTTGGGTGCCCAAGCAGCAGGTAAAATTATTTCTTTTAACGAAGACAATGAAGCATAAGGACTGAGGTGAGTTGGTTGCTTCTAACCACACTTGGTGAAAGAAAATGAGGTCAGGGCTTTAAAGAACCAGAAAGCTTCTATGACTGCCATGAAAGTAGGTCTTTTTTTTTTTTTTTTTTTTGAGGAAGATTAGCCCTGAGCTAATTACTGCCAGTCGTCCTGTTTTTGCTGAGGAAGACTAGCCCTGAGCTAACATGCATGCCCATCTTCCTCTACTTTATATGTGGGACGCCTACCACAGCGTGGCTTGCCAAGTGGTGCCATGTCTGCACCCAGGATCAAAACCAGCGAACCCCGGGCCACCAAAGCGGAATGTGCGCGCTTAACCGCTACGCCACCGGGCCGGCCCTTGAAAGTAGGTCTTATCTCCTGTGGCCACACAGATTTCTGATAAACAAACTTAAATTCTAATCCAATGGTGGGCTCAATTATGAAGCAACTTGAACACACAACCTAGTCCATTCCTCATGTTAATGATAAGGCATTGATTGGGAAAGAAAGCGTATGACCCTCAAAATTGAGATGAGGACATATGAAAGATCCCTGTGAAGCTGAGCCCATTAAACCCGACATTCTACTGGCTTCTTTTGCTAATTGAAGCATCCCTTCCCCCCCGAGGAGGTTAGCGTTCCCCTTGCCTAAAGAACCTATAGTGTTCTCTCCTAAAGTAGTTGTCTGTCCCCATCCCGAAGACCATCTTCATCATGTCTCATTGCTCCTAAACCTATACCTAAACTTGAATCTTGGCAGCTCCCAGGCTATTTTGGTATCAAATATTACCTACCCTACATATCAAAATAATTGCAATAGCTATCAAGTTGATATCAGAAGATACCTGGGATATACATATGCTGTGTCAGACTGACCCTACAGGGACCCCCTCAACACACACACAGTTATGTTCTGTATAATCCTCTCTCCTTGAGAGTGGGTAGAACCTGTGGCTTGATTTTAGACAACAGAAGATGTCAAAGGTGGAATAATCACTTCCATGATTACCTTACATTAAGACTCTGTATTAGCAAACTAGAGCAAGAGATCCTTCTGCTGACACTGAAGAAATGAGCTGTCATGTTATGAGAGGCCCTGAAGGGGACCGTGTGGCAAGGACCTGAAGTGGATGCTAGGATCTGCAAACAGACCCCAGCTGTCAGCTAGCAAAACATCAGGGCCTGAGTTCTGCAACTGCGAGGAATTGAATTCTGCCAACACCCATGTGAGCCTAGAAGACCCCATACTCCAGAAAGGAAACCAGCCCAGCTAACACCTTGACTAAGGCTCTGTCCCAGGAAAAGCCTCAATCAAGCCATCGCAGACTCTTCACGGAGAGAAACTGAGATAATGAATGGGCATTGTTATTTAGGCCACGAAATTTGTGATAATTTGTTACCCAGCAATAGAAAATTTGTAACTGATAGATATGAGAATAGATCAAAGTCTACTCAGTCAGAGTGAAAAGAATGTAATGTTAGATCTGACTGAATTTATTGAGATGGATGGAATTACCACAGATTCTGGATTTGATGTGTTAGCTTGAGCAGCTCGGAATAGCACTAACAGTCTGCTCATCTGATTGACTGAAATCTGAACCCAGCGGTGGATTACACTGAATGAAGTTGGCAAGCCTGGAATTACTTGGTATACTGAGGACGGTATCTAAAGGCTGAGTGAGATTGGAATGCTGAAGTGGATTTTTATGTAATATCCGCATATCCACCCCCCCCATTTCTGGTCCCTGATAGGTCTAGAATTCTTGGTGAAGAGAGTGCTGGCATTCTTGAAGTCTCTGTAATGGCAGTTCTTTGTGGTCTAGCAATGAGAGTTGAGATGCTGTCATTGAAATTGGCCTCATAAATCTAATGAGGTTGATGGCTTGTAGGAGTAGTGCCAAGAAGAGGCCATGGACAGGTGGGCATCGGGGCTGAAGCAGTAATCAGAAAGGTTTGATCCACATAGATCTTTGGCATGGGCAAATTGCTCATGGTGTCCCTAAGACTGAAAGAGATGGATGACAATTCATTTTCCCATTGGGTTGGAATTTAGGTTCATTTATCAGAGCTCTAGTCCTGTTTTAAAGAAGCCTGACTTAAGTCACAAGAGTTGAGAGTCAGGACTTCTTAGCTAATTTTCAGAATTGAATTGATTCACAGACCCAGAGGTATTTGTGCCTTGACCAGAGTGGGGCAGAAGATAGAGGGATGTTGGAAAATAACCATCCAACTTAATCAGGTAGGATTCCAGTTGCAGCTTCTTTTACAGATGTTGTTTATTTACTAGAATAAATTAACTTAGTCCCTAGTACATGGTAGGCAGCTGCTGATGAATTTGGTGAATGCTTTCTTCTCTATATTTTTAAGTGAAGACCACCAGAAGCAGTTTTTTTTTCTTTTCAGCTGGCTGGCCAGAAATACACTTTGACTGTCCTTCTGCAGGGCTATGTCAAATTCCAGCCTCTGTCATAATCTTGTTTGCAGGTAATTTGACAAACTTTCCATTCTGTGGTGCACCCATGCTGACCCTCTATATTAAAGGCACCATGCTGATTGCACCTAGTAAACAGGAATTATCAAATTCCTCACACAACAAGTGAGATATATGCATGTCAGAGGGTTGGAAATAAGCCTCACAAAAATTCAGAGCCTGCCACCTTTGTGAGATTTCCAGGAGCCTGTGATCTGGGGGCATGTTGATATACTTCCATATTTATGGACAAATGTCTTCATCTGGTTTCTTCTACCAATAAAGAGGTGCAGTGCCTAAGAGGGGAGTCTCTTGATTTTGGAGTCAGCATTTACTTCAATTGGATGTGCTGCTCCTGCTCATTTACTAAGTAACCTGAAAGGCTGCCAGTTTTGAAAGAGGCTTAGAGCAAGAGATGGCTCTGCAATCATTCTGGGCCACTGTGCAAGCCACTCCCCACTTGGGCAATGTGACCAGTACAAGCACACTGGGAGTGTCATAGCAGATAACAGTATTGCATGGACTGTTGGGAAGATGAGGTAAGTCACAGTGTGAACTCTTGAAATATTAGAGAAAGCTGTGCCATCCTCTTCAGATATTCTCCTTTTGAGAAACTGCTTCTGGATTGGGGCTGGATTTTTGTGTTGGCCACCAAGCTACCGTGTGATCTGAGCTGCCATCAAAGTGGGTATATTCTAACCCACTGAGTGTGAAGTTGGGTGTGCACAGCAGCAATCTCTCAGCCAACGGGATTGGTGAATGGGTGTGTATGAGACTGAGCTCAGACAGGTCTGAAGTCACGCGTAAATTACACCAGACAGTGGCTCAGACTTTCATTGTCCCCACTCCTGCCTCCTCACTTCATCCTGCACCTGTGACCTCATGGGAAGTTCTCTATGACAAATTTACTGGGGAGAAAATACTTGAGTCTAATTTATAGAAGATTATACATAATATGTTGGCAGCATCAAAAAGTGTACAGCTACAGCCATACTCACAGGTGTAGTCCCAAAGGAGAGTGGTGAAGGGAAATCTCAATGGGTAGAATTTTGAACAGCCCACCCATTTTTCACTTTGTTGGGAATGAGAAATGACTAGAAGTATGGATCTGCATAGATTTTTAAGCAATAAGTCAACAGTTTAGCTCACTGATCAGAGACTTGGAAAGAACAAGATTGGAAAGTTGGTGACAAGATGTTGTGAGAAAATGTATGTGACTAGACCGATCCAAATAAGCACAGCGTGTGGAGGAATGCACACTAAAAAACTCAGCAGAAGAGAGCCTTAATAATCCAGTAGACAAGATGACCCATTCTGTAGGCAATGGTCAGCCTCTCTCTTCTTTGCCAGCAGGCTCATGGACAAAGTAGCCATGAAGACAAAGATGGAGGGTCTGCTGCCTACCTAGGCATAATCTGATTACAGCCACTTTTGAGTGCCCAGTCTTCCAATAGCATAGTCCAACGATGAGCCCCCAGTATGTTTAGCAGGGAGACAGTCAAGCACCTGCATAATGAGTTGATTACATTGGACAAAGTTCATCACGAAAGGGATTGTGTTCATACTGAAACTGGAT
This sequence comes from Equus asinus, assembly GCF_041296235.1. Taxonomy (NCBI): domain Eukaryota; kingdom Metazoa; phylum Chordata; class Mammalia; order Perissodactyla; family Equidae; genus Equus; species Equus asinus. Next base: position 96,279,529 of record NC_091790.1, read on the forward strand.
ATAGAGTTGCCTTCCCTGCCTACAATATTTCTGCCAAAACCACCATCTGTGGATTTACTAAATGCTCTTATTGCTGTCATTATATTCTGCACAGCATTGCCACTGACCAGGGAACTCATTTTACAGGAAATGAAGTATGGCAGTGGGCTCAAGCTCATGTAATTCACTGGTTTTACCATGTTCCCCATTACCTTGAAGCATGTGGACTAATAGAATGGTGGCTTAGCCTGTTGAGGACTCTTTTGGTGCCTGCTGAGTATCATTACTTAGTGGGACTAAGGTAATGTCCTCTTGGGTGTGATTCATTCTATGAATCACCAACTAATAGCAACTGGCCACATTCCCCTCATTGATTTTATGCCTGTGGAGTTACAGTGATTATTGTAAGAAGGACATAGTGGAAGGCCCCAGACCTGTCCCTACCTATATAACACTAATGCATGGTGTTGTCACTTCTATAGTTAAGACTCATGGGTCTCAGAATTGTGTGTGTGTTGGGGGGTAGGTGAGGGGAATGGCTTTTCACTGTTACCCCACATATCCACTAGCAAGACATTTGCTTCCTGTCTCTGCAGTTTGGACTCTGCTAGTTTAGAGTATTATTTGACAAGGAAGGAATGCTTCTATTGAATTGTAAGCTGGAACTTCCACCTCATGCTGTTGAACCAACTCATTAAAAGGAGGTGACTGTACTAGTTGGGATGATTGACCCTAGCCATCAAGGGTAAACTGGGTTGCCATAACACAATTTGGACAGGGAGGAATGCCAGAGATCCTCCATGGCATGTCTGAATACTTCCTCATCTTGAGGTAAAAGTGAATTGAAGACTACAACACCCAATATAAGTGAGACTGGTGATGGCACAGAATGAAGATGTGACAACTATGAAAATGTGCCTTTCCAGTCTCCTACGGTAAGGAGTAATTGATTGATAGCCCTGCTGCTGTACTCTGAATTCACCACTGTTCACAGTGAAGCCATGTTTTCCCACACGTTGCTCTCCACCAATGACTGAGCATGGTGAGGGTCATGATGTAGGCCCATTATCTGCATGTGGGAGTTCCCTGATGGGCAACTGTGGCTCAAGGACTGCTCATCAGCCCAGCCAGTTCGCTCTTAGAACTGCAGTGCAATCTACAACTCCACCTAGGACCTTTCCTCCTTCCTTCTCCTCATGGGGGTCCAATCTGCATCGTTATATGGGGGCTCTCTCAGCCTTTTCTCTCTTCCTCCTCTTTTTCTCTCACAGACATTTTCGTAAGTAAATTACACATCTAATGTTAGTTTTTTGACTGTTTCTTGGAGGACCCAAACTAACTAAGTTAGTTAGGAGCCAGGAATGATCTGAGTGGTAAAATGGCATGCCAGGACTTGTTCCCTGACCACTCAGTGGGCAGAGAGGTTGCTCCCCTGAGTGGTATGTCCTTTCAGGTGTGATGATTTGGGTCTTTGAAAGATAAGGGGACATTGATGCCAACAGGTCAACAGAGTTGGCTCACTACTGTTTAGTCAAATTGATGCTTTGAAAATGAATAAGGAGAAACTGAGGGCCTTACCAAGTGATTGATAGCTATGTGTGGGAGCCAGAGGGCCTCTTTGGTAGCTTACAGAAAGATTGTTAATTTACTGGTAAGAACCAGGGGATTAGAGTTTGAGGGTGTTTGATCAAAGGAACTGGAACTTATTATACAAGAATTTATTGACTAGGACAGTTTTTGGGGGGTGTGATATTTAATTCCCTGGCAAGAATCCTGCGTTATGGGCACACTTACTGCTGGGGATAGGAAGCTTTTAAAGGCCTAGAAAAAGTGCTGGGTAAGACTGAGCAAGGTAGAAATTCTGGAGCCACCCAGGGAAGATGAAAGAGGAAGGAATACAGAAGCTGAGGGAATTGGGGATGCTGGAATTGATATAAGAAGGTAAAACTCCCAACAGAGCATTATGTTCCACAAGAGAGCTCAATGGCCCACACTTCATGGGGCCATCAGGGATGTGTGGGTCTGAGCAGCACCAGCATCACTAAATACTTCATCGGTGGGCTTCCTCTGCAGGCCAGGACTAATGGGAGCAGAGGCAGACAGAGTAAGGCAAGTAATAAAGCCTGATGAATGTTTGACTATGGGGCACCAAGTGACCACAAACCCAGAACTGCCCATTATGCATTGGGTCTCAGTTGACCCAACAGCAATCCATTGTTAGATGGAAGTGGTACCTTGAGGACTCAGTCCAAGCAGGACCATAGTGCCCATGTAAGCTGCATGAGCTGGTAGTCCAGACCCTCATATCACTCACAACAATTGTACCATTGTCTGTGCCCAAGCTTTGACCTATGGGATATTTGGAATTCTGTTTCTTAATTTGTGGCATATGGAGACTTTTATTTACTTTTTCATATTGATTTATAGTTTAATTGAAATGTTCTCCAGATTTATAGTCTATACATCAGTTCTTTATATTGTATTTTCTTTATGACTCAGCATAAAGTTATTGTTTATAAAATTTCCACATGTACTTATAAAAAATATGTATTCTGTAATTTTTTTAGGAAGAATTATGTGCATGTCCACTAGGTCAGGTTTATTAATTATATTCTTCATGTCTTCTATATCATTTATGATTATTTTGTCTCCTATTCATTCCACCAGTTACATATAAAAATATTATGCTATAAATTATAGTATACATCCTCATCAAGAACTAATACTTGTTTCTTTTACCATTTTATATTTGTATCCTTTAAGAGTGCAAGTCACATATAGATACTTTCAATCAAATGAAAACTTAAAAAAATTACCACGAGTAGAAATTCACTAAAAGAAAAACCAAAGACTATTCTTCAGGCAGAAGAAAAATAATGTGCAATAAAAGGTGAAAGAAGGAATAAAACCCAATAAAATGACAAATAGGGGATATAGCTAAATGAATAGTGACTATTAAAAAGTAATAGTAAAGATTTGTCAGATTTAAAAAATGCAGTTAAAATACATCAAGACAATAGTAAGGAATAATTAAATGGAGTTAAACTCTACTATGACTTTCACATTGTCTGTAAAAAGATAAAAAGCATCGGTAAATATTAGATCTTGATAAGGCACGAATGTATGCTATAATCTACCGGATATTATTTCTGTATATAGAATTCCAAGTTGGCAGTTATTTTCCTTCAGTACATTGAAGAAATTCAGCTGTCTTCAGAATTCCATGGTTTCTTTTGATACCATGTCAATATAATTGTTTCTTTTTTGAATAAAATCTGTCTTTTTCCTCTGGATGCTTGTAGGATTTTCAGTTTTTCTTTGTTTCACTGTAGTGTTGCTGTTTGGGAGTTCTTCATTGAATTGCTGTCCTCCATCAACGTTAGAAGATCATGAGCTATTATCTTTTCAACTATTGCTTCTACTCCCTCCTGCCCTTCCTCTCCTTTTACGACTTTAAATATTCACTACATTCTTATTCTCTTATGCTTCCTTATGCATTTTATATCTGTGCTGCTTTTTATTTCTGACTTTAAGGATGCAAGTTGCATATAGATACTTTTCTCAGTATAGAGAAATTCACCATAGATTCAGATTCTATTCAGAATAGAGAATTCACTATTCTCTCTTAAGCTGTGTCTAATATGTTGTTAAACTCATATATTTAATCTAAGTTATTATATTTTTCAGTTACAAAATTCTTATTTGTTTTTTTTCAATTTTGCTAGGTCAGTGTAGGTTTCTAATCCTCTACTGAAACTTTCAGTTTTGTCCTACACCTCCTTGAGTGCAGCACATTTATTTTCTGTTCTGGGTCTGATTATTCCATCACTTGAAGACACTGTGATTCTGTACCTGTTGTTCTGGGTTCCTGTTCCTTTGTGTTCATGTTTTCTCACAGCCCTGTGTGCCTCTTTAGTTTTGATGATATGCTTTGTATTTGAAAACATTTGTAATCATAATTTAGGGCCAAAGACAGTTCTATCTATTTCCAGTGAGGAGTCTGGAGGCATTGGCCATCTTTGATCTCTTTAACCCAGTTTCAGTGGTTGAGATTTTCTGATAATCCAGTGATTCAAAGATGGGCTTCCATTTAGATAACACCAAGGCCACCATCCTTGGTGTACTCAGACTCCATATTTTGCCCCACTTGCCCCATGAAATGTCAAAAAGTGCTATTCAGTTTCTCAGCACACCGTTCCAAATAGGAAACATACTCGGGGCAAAAACACTCAGAATGCTAGGCAAAACTCTGAATTTGGGCTTTTCCAGCTCTTAGTCTGGTTGTGTTTTTCCCAGGTTTTGAGATCTCTAATTGCTTCAAGAAGAATTATATATTCTGTCCAGCTTTTTTTTGTTGCCCTTGGCAGGAAGATTTTTCTAAATTGCCTAAACTGCCAATTCAGGAATGTGAAGTTCTTAGCTTTAAAAAGAAGATTTTTGGTTTTCATTTATTTTTAAAGAGGCCTTTCTCCACGCCATTGCAGACTAAACTCTAGTGAGAGTCCATAAAAAGAATCTGAATTTAAGGTACGTACTTACTGCTAGTCCATATTTCTAGTTATGTGGTTTAATGAGCATTACATTTACTTTTAGAAATGACAAAATAAAAATGTGTTGTCATCCCAGTCTGTACCATGGGACGTGATTATATTACAGATACTACTTCAGTGCAGTGTCTATTCTTCGCTTAAATAAAAGAAATGAAAGTCATAATATATATTTGAGTAAGCCTCAAGGATTATATTTAAATAACTCAAAATATTTGAAACATTTTGAGTATTTTTTAACGACATAGATTTTATTGTTCTCATTTAATCTACTTTAAAAAGCCGGAATATTTCAAAAGTATTCTCTTAAATATGACTCTATCTGGAACTGCAAAACCCAATCTAATAAATAGTTTATTCTATAAATCAGTTCAACACACATACCCATGCAACAACATGTAGAAATTGGACCTAATTATATACATTCAGCCCACATAAAGTTAAGCTATTACAAAACATTTTTTCTGGCAGATACTATAAATAAATGGGATAAAAACTAAGATATATATAATTTATATGTTTTAAATGTAAACATATGAAAAGAATAGAACAGGAGAAAGATGAATTCTAAATTAAGACATTCACTTTTACTTAATTAGAATCTTCAAAATGTTTTAATTTCAATATTCTCATATTTCCAATGTATTAAGCAATAAACACTTTTCTGTGGACCTTGTGCTTTATATTGTCCATTCTAGTATGTATGTCTTACAAATATTAACTAATTCAATTGTCTTAGGATTTGTACTACTATCCCCACTTTACTGATGAGTAATCTGAGTTAGAGAGGTAGGTAGCATGTATCTGATCAACATTCAGTAAGTGGTAGGACAGGGTTTAGAACCAGACTTCCGATGGCCAAAGCCTTTACTGCTCAGTTACAGAAAGCAAAGGGAATGCAAATATTTATTGAGGATGTTTATGATACAAATGTTAAAAGAATGCTTTGGCCTTTGTTTCTGGTGATTGTGATTCCATAGATATGGAGTAAGGGCCATTGTCAGGGATGGGAACCACTTGCCAATGCCTTCTAATTCCTGCCATTCTCTGCTGATACCAGATCCATCCCTCCAACCAGCATGTTCTATCCCTTGCTTCCTAAAAAGCGTCTTAGGCATTTCCTTTGGATCAATTTCCTCTCCTCTTTTTTCCCAGCTGGAATTCCCTTTAGTATCTTCAACACTATGCATAATATTCCATCTGTCAGATAAGCAGGAAAAATGGTGGTTGGAGATTTCTTCATTGTTACACTTGCAAGAAAAACTTGATGTGTGAAAAACTTGTGCGAGACACGAACACTTACTGGGAGACTCACTTGCACTAAAGAACTTATAAAAATATATCATTGTTCTCACTCTATAGAAAACTGTCTGTATTTCAGAAATATAATAAATGCAATCTTTTAGTATTTATCCCTACAACAGTCTGTTAAAAATGAAAACAGAAGCTGTGGTTTTATACTCATCTGGTGCCTTGTAAAGCATCATATATATTTGCAAATGATGCCATTTGAAATGAGTTTTTTCCCTCATTTCAAATACTGAGTCTTTGGAAAAAAAAATCACTTCAAATTATAAGTAGTAAATAATTAAATGCATATGTGTATATACACATGCTTATATTTATAGCTATGTACAAATAGTTACAGAATTTATGTAGCTGTATTTACATAGACAAATTAGAATGGCGATGTCTGCAGAATAGCATCTCTCAGTCTACTCCCATGTATGTCTTACTGCTTATATCCACCTGTCTTTGATGTCTGACTTAAAAGGACTGTCTAGATCATGAAGCGTTGCTTCTTTTGTCTTTTGTTTGGTTGTTTTTAATCAGGTCCTCCTTATACTTAATTTACATTTCATATCATAGTGAATTTGGAGGGTAACTGTTTAACCATTTATGGATGCATGCATGTATAGAAAGAATGCTTCCAGCTGGAAAATTTAGATAATTCTGAGGACTAAATTGAGGGAACATTGTCTCACCCTTTGTTTTGTTATTTTCTCTTTTTTTCCTTAAGAGCTAATTATGCATTATAATTTTTTAGTTTTTAAGTCATACTTCTCAATGTTTTAAAGTTTTCAAACGCACCTTTTAAAATCTGTATTACTCTACATTACAACACTGTTGCATTTTGGCTCCATATTCAAATTAATCACTTTCATTCCCCCCTGATTATTATATAACATTATTTGTCCTTTGACGTGTAGGTATGCTGCTTACTGTACTAAAAAAGCCCATTATGTTTCTTTTAAAGACCTTTAGTTTTTGGCTTAAGTAGAGGACGCATTTTGACTCTCACTTCAGTGTTGCTATGTGTAAGATCTATATTTTTTATGATATCGATTGCCATGATTAATCTATAACCTACAAAAAGATAGATAGGAAATAATATTTTTATATCAAGCTTCCTTATTGCAATGATGCCTATTTTTAAATGGGAATGTTTTCTTCTAGAGAAAATAGCAAGGGAGGGCAGGAGCATTTGAATTGACCTGGCCACTCGTCTGCCAATTGCTGACTGGAGGGACCTTCTCGCTCCTCCAACCACCTCCACCATCTCGCTGGGATTGTTTTGATTGGGGACGGACTTTGTTTTTTGGAAAAATAGTATGTGCTTTGAAATCACAGATTGAACATTATGTAATGTGCAGATTCCTTTAACACTTTATTTATAGTAAATTAAACTGCAATTTCTGAGGCTTAAATGAAAACAATGTGTGGAGAGTATATTGCAGAGTATAACTAATCCAGGAAGGCACTTAATACTTTCTTGAAGTCATTGGTTCCATACAGTCTCAACTTCATAATTCAGTCACTAGCTAGTGTATATCAAGAGGTAGCAGAATTTGTTTTAAATTATAAATTATGATACTGATGCAAGTTAATGACTTTAATGCAAAAGTTCAAAATGGCATGTGATACCATCCCTGTTTCTCTTGATGGAAGAACCTCTGTAGGTGTACAAAACCAGGAGCTCCATGGCCCAAGGGCCATATATTTCTTAGTCACCCAGGCCAAAAGTGTACTTGGCACATAGAACACACTCAGTAAATATTTGTAGAATGATATCAGTGATAAATAAGGTCAGCAACTGCTCCACTGGAAGAACATTTGGTGCAGGCAGTGCTCTCCATTCCAGCCCTGACTGTGCAGCATGCAGGATAACGGAACCAGACAGACTTGGCTTCAGTTCTACCACTGCAAGTTGGACAAGTTACCTACCACATGTTAATTTCCTCATCTATACAGCAGAGTTAACAAAAGGAAGAAATCAAATGAAAGAATTTGAAATGCTTATTGTAGTGGTTGGCATATAATTGGCACGCAATACATGGCAGTTCTCTTCACTTGGCTTCAGGAGGACTGGGTCATAATATTTGGTCATCTTGTGTAAATTTCAGCGCTAGGACCATATGTAAACAAAGACATACAAAAACACTACTGATGCTTGAATACTATTTTAACAAGAAGCTGAGATACAGTTTGGTTAGGAGTCAGAAGATATGACGAACATTTAGACTAGGAAGGTCACAACATTTTTGTGAGGAGCTACCTTTTTTATTTTGACAAGTGTCGAAATCACCATAGTTGATTCAGGGAGATATTCATTCCCTATATTTGTGAGGAATAGAGTAGAAAAACATTTTGGAAATTCCTGTCTAATTTTTAGAGGTCCTTGCTCTAAAAGCGAACGATAAGACGTCAAACCCCAGGCTCTGGTGTAAAGCACAGTTTGGTTCTTAAATCAACCCCATCATTCACTGGACTGAATCTGGAACCAGTTTCTGAACTTCCTGGAGCCTACATTTACTGTTATGCAAAAAAAGGGGATAATGTTACTCACTGCCTGGGGAAATTGTGAGGGTAAATGAGATAATAAATGAACCTAACATAATTCTTGGCTTATAACATACATTTATTGTTTGCCTAATAGTGGATTTTTTAGAACTATGAAATACTTTGTTACATATAAAACATTAATAATTTCATAGAAAGACATTACTTATTGGATACTTTGCACTTTTTTTCATTTTAATTGTAAGAAATGCATGCTTAGGAAGGGAATAATCCCAAAAATCAAGCAGAAATAAAAATAGAATTGTATTCATTTGATAATGTAAATATAATAAAGAAAATGGGAAAATAATATTCTTATAAAATGTATTTTAAAACAATTCTGACTAAAATTTACATTCCAGGAATTTTTAAAAATGGAAAATTAACTATTACATAAAATATTAAATATTAAATGAAATTGAGACATGTTTATATATCCTGAAAATTGAATTTAAAACTAAGGTGGCAATATTTACAATTCTTTTTAGTTATCAGACTGTGACGTCAATGTACTAAAATGACTTCAGGTGTATCCTTTGATTATTTTTGATAATTCCTATAAATTGCCTATGTAATGTGTAAGTCATAGATTTTATATACTTCTCTAAGCTCACCTGGAAGGAGTTTCTTGGGCTATAAAATGCCCATGTGTAAAGCATTTAGAGCACATTTTCATTTACATTTTCTTAACGCTATTGAGACTTCTAGTGAGCACTCCCAGCGTGATTGTCAGTGTCACTTAATGTTCAATGGACTTTATTCCTTTCAACATTGGGCGTTTGGACTTGATGTCTACATTTTTGTGTTAAGGTTAAAATAGCAGGGGCTTTGAAAAATTCAGACTGAAATTTGACACTGTGGTGAAATTTAAATGAGCAGCACTTTGTAACACTTTTCCAACAGGCTATGGAAATGGTTGTAGTTTTGCACAGATGACTCAGTTCATTGATTTATTACTTCATTAGATACCTATTGAGCTGTTTAATTGTGTTATTATGTTTAAAGTATGCAGAAATATTCAAAACTGTGAAAGAAAGTCTAAGATAAGCCATTTATATTCCAGAAGTGAGAAATAAGCAAGTAAATAAATACCAAAAGTGTAAACTTGACTTGTCTTATCATCCATAAGTACCAGTTTCTCCTCAGATAAGAAGTTATTTTCAGCATCAGAACTTTTATACAAAAGCCATTTGTTTCCTGACTTGCATCAGAAATGGCCAATGGCTGTTTAATGGCTCTTCACCCTCAACTCTGCAAGAGTGGGGATTTGATATGTCCCAGGTTGCTGTGTCCTGGACGTGTGAGGTCTGCAAGACAACTGAGAAACTAAGAGACAAGAGGGCAGCTAGACAAGGGGATCTTAGAGTTGCTCTCAAGATGCGTATTGGACTTAAACAAGGACAGTAAATAACTCTGAATTTCTATATTGAATACAATTCAGCAAGCCTTTAACATAAAGGTATTGGATGATATTCTGGGGACTGAATGTTCCACAGCCTGAATTTGAAAGATTTTAGAGTAAATAATTCAGGAAAAATAAAAATTAACTATAATGAAAGCATAATAGGATTTCTAAATCATATGCTAAAATAAGATGCCAAATGAATAGCATGTCAGGGGCATAGAAGGACAATCCAGTTAGGACTAAAGAAGCCTTCTCACAAGTAATGGCACTTGAGTTCTGTGTTGAAAAATGCTTAATATCTCAAGATGCTGAAATGACAGGGAGTTGGAAAGCAGAGGCCGTGTTCAGAGCATAGTCAGAGGCAGGCAGAGCCTAAGGATCTGACACCCCCCTCCCCACCGGGGGACTGGGTCAGGGTGTGGACTGTGACCTAAGTGTAAAGACGACAGTCTGCCATGCTGAGGAGTCTGGCTGCTATTCTGTGTGCAATTGGGAGAATTCAGTCAAAAACTAAAGCTGTGTTTCAAAAACTGAATTAGTAGACTGGGGAAGTTGGTTTGGAGTGAGGAGGACGAAACAGCTCTACTGTGGAACAGTAGGTGGCAGCTGGAATGCAAAACATGTGAACTGTAAAAATGCTTTTAATCCAGAATAAGTGAATTGCTATCTCCAAATCTGATTATTCAGAAAAACTGACTGCATCAGGCATCCACAGATGCTAGGAGTAGGGAAAAAAGATTAGGTGGGCAGGTCTAGTAAAAACTTATGTTGAAAATTATATTGGCCAAAGAAGCCATAGCTGTTCCCAGTGGTGCCTGTTGATTGGTACATCTGCTACTGCCCCATTGTGCTGACGGCGAGCCATCTAGAACACTTTTCCTTATTGCGTGGCTTTGGAGCACACATCTGCCTTTCTAAAAATTAATAAAAGACTTCATCTCTTGCCTGTTAACGCAAATAGAGTAAATTGTTAATATTTGTTAAATTTGGCTTGTGTCTACTTTTGTTTTCTATATGTGTAAATAATCTATATTTAAGATAATTGATATAGTTTTCAATAATGCTTGTTTGAAATAGTGTATATTTTGCATGTTTCAAATAATGGCTACATTAAAAACATATTTCGCTACTTAAAATCAAAATAAAAAAAGAAAATATTTGAACTCTGAAATTTTTTGGACGTTTTTAAACATTGTATACATAAAGCATTTATGTTGAGGGAGTGGAAAGGAGAGCTTCTTAAACAAATTCATGATGCTACAAATTTTAAAATGTATGACGATTCATCTCAACATGTTTTACTGCGCAAAGGAACTGAAGAAATTGAAAGTATCAAAGCGTAAAAGGAAAATAATCAGGGGCCAGCCCATGGCGTAGTGGTTAAGCTCCACTTCAGCAGCCTGGGTTTACGGGTTCAGATCCCAGGCATGGACCTACATCACTTGTCAGCCATGCTGTGGCGGCGAACCACATATAAAGTGGAGGAAGACAGGCACAGATGTTAGCTTAATGCTAATCTTCCTCAGCAAAAAAAAAAAAGGGGGGGATAATCAAATGTAAATTAGTTTCAAGGCATATAAACTCCCTGATGTCAAGGATAGTCTCACCTCCCCATCTGTAGAGGCACAGCATTAGAGCAGGCCCTGGCACATGGCTAGGAAGCATCTAATGTCTGTTGCATGCGGGACTGAAATACAAGTTATGCGGGGCTGAAATACAAGTTTTGGAAATCGCCCAAACCTTCTGTGAAATGTAAAAGTACTGATGGATTGTAAAAGTACTGATGGATTCATCCAACAAGGAAAAATGCTATGACTAAGAGAATGAATCTAACTTGAAAATCAAAAATGTCAGATTAGGTCGTTTCCAGAACCACTCTATTGCTTGTATAAGTAGCTTCATATTTTCAGATATAAATATTGGTTGAGTAAGTTGAAGTAAATTCATGTAATACATTTGTAAACATGATTTCCTTTTTTAAGCTGAATAAATCATTTGACAATAATTATTAGGTACTTATGGAGCAGGCTTATTTGAATTTTAATGATTCTGGCGCTCCAACAACTCCTTTCTTGAACTTTGAGGCTCTGTGTTGAGTACCATGTCCAAACCACAATGTTTTGGAATCAGTCAACCTGGACTCATACTCTCCTCTCTTTGTAAGGTAGTTATTGAGGTGGTTACACTTATCGAACAGGACAGTTTCATTGTTAGTAATCTCAGCAAAGTGTTCTATGGGAAAAGAAAAGAGTAAAATAACAGTTCAACCTGATAGCTTCATAGATGTGCAAGTCTAAATCAACAGCAAGCCAGAAAGAACCTAAGAACAACAAGTTTCTCTTGGACAAAAATGTAAATAATATCATTATATATTAAGGATAAGAAGTATCACTAGTCCAGATTCTGTCATTTGTTTAGTTTACGTATTGTTCTTATGTTCGTATGTATTATTATGTGTTCTTATGTTCTTATCAATCTTATTGATGGATAAAGGCAGAAATATTCTCTAATATGCATGGATCAGATCAGAAGGATTTGCAGTGGCTTCTTTTATTCTTTTATTATTTATTTATGTAGAAAGAGGAATGAGGGGTTGAAACCAGAGAGGGAGAGAAAAGTTACTGTAGTGTGATAACAGCCATGAGCTCCAGTTCTCAGGAGTGTGCCTGGAACGAGGTGGCTCACGCTAGATTAGACCCAGTGAAAGTCAATTTCTCAAGATGATTTCATGCTTACTCTATATGCAGCCAAATACCAGGTTTTCTGAAATTCTCACAGTGTTTAGGGTGCCATTGCCGTAATTTCAGAGCTCACCGCCCATCCTGTGGGGATTACATCACTGAGAGAAGCAGGGAGACTTTGGGCCTCAATGACTGAGTCTCTTGGACTGCAGCATTCCTGGTGGGGAGAGGAGAGGCTGCTGGTATGCTGTGGGAGATCGAGAATGCCTACCTCCCCATGGGGGCTAGGACCATTTCTTGACAAAATCATAACTTTATATAACCTTGTCTCAAAAAAATCTACCCTTGGATAATGGAGAGATGGCTGATATCTAGCAGCCTTTAAAACCAAAAGGTAAGTTTCGGAAAACTGATCACACCTGAGAGCAACTGGTTCATTCTTCCCCTGAGTATTTTCATGCAAATTTGTGTGTGTGGAGCACATTTTGGCCAAAGACATTCTTGATAAGCAAGGTAAAAGTTAAACCTAAGCATATGTAAATTTCTTAGAAATTCACTTTGTGGTGGCTCTACATTTATTAAGGTCCATAGTGGTTCAACTTTTCAGTGATGACAAATATATCAATTTTTCTTGACTATTATTCAACCTTTAATGATTGACTGATATATACTGAATGATTTTGTTTTGTACTCTCTGCTGTTTAGGAGGCCTGTCTAACCTCCCCTTGCTGACCTCTAGTTGAGTCCTACCACAATGCAGTGTAATTTCTTATTTGTGTTATGCCAGAGGCCAGAGGCCAAATTCCATGAAGGCAAGAAACCATGCTTTATTCCCTTTCTTGTCTTCAAATAATTTATACTTAATAGGTGCTTAATTCCAAATTTTGGAATCAATAAATGTATAGGAAAAAAACTTTAAAGCCTTCAAATAGTGACTATAGTTCTGCTTTTTTACACCCTACACCTAGTAAGACTCTACCTTTCTCATCAATGTGCCAAGAGTTGATTGATTGATAAAGGCAGAAATATTCTCTAATATGCATGGATCAGATCAGAAGGATTTGCAGTGGCTTCTTTTATTCTCTGTCCAAATGGAGTCAGTTTAGAATTATATGTAACTTCAGAAAAGTTACAGAGTGCACCTGGCCTTCAGCATTGTGTGTTTTAACATATTGGACAGAAGAACTGCTTCCTCACTCTGCGCTTGGAGGATGACTAACACAGGGTTATCGCTCAGGATTTGACTGTGGCCAGTTTGGGGGACAGATGATCATTCTGATGAGAAACATGAGTCCATGAAATGCAGAGCTGGGATATCTGGAGCGTATTTAGATTGCAGGTGTTCAGGAGTTCAATTTTCCTTAACTTTTCTCCAGAGAATCAAGGGATTCCTTGTTTTTCTGCCTGATGGAACAATAATGCAAATTGTCCAGCCTACCTCGTTCCTCAGTTTAGGGAATGATTTAAAATCATGCTTGCAAGAGAAAGTAATGTAAGTGAAAATGAAATATATGTATGCATCCATCTATGGCCCACAACATCGAGTTTGAATGCACAGAAAAGGTGTATGTTAGCTATCTTTGTGCCTACATTTCCCAAATGACTAAGAATGGAGATGATAAAAGCAGTAAGTTGTAAGAAGGAAATATTGTATTTATGTCAATTAGACTGGATCTTCAAAGGATGGCCAGTAGATATAGCTCTGTAATGAAATAGAATTTGGGCAGGATTTCAGTAGAAATCAGTCCCATTATCTAATAATCCATTATTCTAAGATGTGAAGGAGAATCAGCAACTACAATCTCATGTGATGGAATCCGGACTGAAAAAGATATGCAGGTACACAGTGAGGATGGTTGACAACACAGCATTTTTAATCTGTATCTATAGAAAACATTTATATAAGCTCTCTAATAGAGGGATTATAGAAATACATTTAATATATAATAGTGTACTTTAGTGTACTTACTGTGAAAATAGCACATTTATTTAGAGAGGGATTTTATGCCCAAAGTTCTTGTTGATATTTTGAAATATATCCATTTCCTTCTCTTGCAGTAATTGTTACCAAGAAAAGCAAAAGTACCAACAATTTTCCATTATTCCTCATCAAAAGTCTTCTCCTTTTGATTGATATTTCCCAGAGTCATCTAGAATGTTCACATCAGTAAAATATTCTAGAAAAATGTCAGAGTTTTTGTATGGTCCAGTTTCTACATTTGCCTGCATTCATGTCTTGTGCACATGGCCTGTCGTTCGATCCTCCACGTGCCTTCCTCATAAGTACAGTGACATATGGTACATTCGTCAGTCTTCACTTCTCTCCCAGCTGGGATGACAGCAGTTTCTGCAAAGCAGTTTGGACCTGAAATGCAGAAAAATGTTTTATATCGTGTGTGTATAAATATATAATATAGTTAATTAGGCAGTTAGCTTTACAGTACATGTTTTATTCACTTTTTAAATGAAAAACAGTGGATGTTCTAATTTCAGTAACATGGAGTACTCCAACTTCTTTTCTGAAATGAAATTAATATTATTTAAAATTTTTGAGAGTGATGATACTGTGATTTTCACTAACAGATTATCCCATTTTGGGGCCTTACACATAGGCCAAATCTATCATCGTTTGATTTAATTAATTTTAAGTAATCATAGAAAAAACATAATTAACCGTGACTTTCACAGAATCAGTCTTATTCTTATGGTACTTTTATAAGAGAAAGCTTAAACAAGCAAACTGGTTGAAATAAATCCGGTGTAACTTCCACACCTCTTGGAGTAGCTTTTCAAAAGTCAGCATACAAAGCAATCACCTGCAGGGCTCCTGAAACACTGGTTGCTAGTCCCCAGAGCTTCTGACTCACAGGTCTGGGACGGGCCAGAGAATCTGCTGTGGTAACAAGTTCCCTTAATGCTGATGCTGCTGGTCTGGGAGCCACACTTTGAGAAGCACCTTCTTAGCAAGTACCAGGGTTATATCTTCAACAGTCTTCCATGAGACCTTCCCTGAGATTCTCAATCAACATCAACTATGAGCTTCTCAACCCACAAAGGTGCCACATCCTCATTTTACTTACAAGGTAAAGTCAAGGACATGAAAAAATGAGTACCAGAAAGATTTCCACTATGAGTTGAAACAAACAGTTTTATGTTATGGTTCACACACCTGATTCAGATATGAACAACTGCTCTGCCTCCACACCTCTCTCTAAAATAGAAACATCAGTAATTACCGGGGCCTAAATAAAGGCGCCAATTTTGAACTTCAACAGTGTGCTCAAATTCTCATCTCCCCTCCTTTGCTTCTAAAGTCTCTGATGATGTGCTCACTACCAAAATATGATTAATTATAAGGCATGAAGTCATGTGAGAGATGAAAAACATCCGTCTACAAAATTTTTGAAAATGCACTGATCCAACCAAGTCCCAGGATAAAAACTGGCCTTTATATAATTCTAAGGCAGAATAATTCTAAGCAGAGTAACTCATGCTTTTGCGGCTGCTGCTTTTCACATTAGCCACACGGGCTCCTGAATGTGTCACTCTGGAAACTGTAGCCAGGCGTCCCCAGCCCCTTCTCCCTCTAGGAACTCTGCTTTCTCCCGCTCCCTGACTCAGACACAGCCCTGGGATTCTTCCCTTGACTTCTACCTTTCTCCCTTGGAGATCTTGATGTGTTAACAATCATTCGTCTGGGAATGAGACCCAAATTTCAATTCCAATCTTATTTTCTCTCTAGTGCTAGTCCTGTATTTCCAGAGGGCAGCTGTCTGCATGCATCGCCTGCTGACACTGCCAGACCTTCCACGCCTGGGACCAGTGCCTCTTCTGTCTGAGGTGTTGAGCTTTATTGGTAGTAAAGTCACTCTCCTCCATGAGCTCTGGTGCATTACAATACTCTAAATCCAGACCCTCCCCATCCAGTAGGCCAACAGGATGTCCTCTGTCTCCACCTACTCCCACACAGCCAGCCCTGGGCTGCCTTCTGCACTCCTGGCTAGGACTGTTTCCTCAGCTCTGAGGTCAGAGCCCCACAGTGCAGCCATGGCTGATTGAGGCAGGCTCCACTTTGTAAACGCTGGTCCCACTTGGCTCCTGAGATGCCTGGGAATTTTACATTGGATGCTAGCTTTCTTTTGCATGCTTTTTTTGTTTGTTTTTGTTTGTCTCTTTTGAGGACACAATCTCCTCCTAATTCGCCCTACTATCTATCAGTGTGTTTTACACATAGAGGGCTCATTATAATTGCCCAGAAAACCTGTACCCTAGATTTAGGTAAGTATAATACTTACAGGTTGAGTCTCCAGAAAAATCTGGACTAAAAATCTGGTACCACCACTTAATAGTTATGTGATCTTGGACTAAGTAATATCATTGTTTTGAGGCTTAATGGCCTCAACTGCAGAATGGGAATATAATACCTCACAGGGTCTCCTAAGGACTAAATTAGGTGATGCAATGCTCGTGCCATTGAGTTATTCAACAAATGCCCCCAATTCTTCTTGCCTGAATCAATCTTTCTATGTCAGTGCAATAGTCATTTCTGATGAGTTTTTATTATTATTGATTATTTTTTATATCACTGTAGGACTTCGGGTCTTTCTTTTTCATGCCTCACAACCATTGGAGTCTTTATTCTTTTTGATATTCAAATTGTCCCAAATTCGGCTAGTGGGAGACCTGAAATGCAAGCTGCTCTTGTGTCCTTTTGACACACTCTTTTAGTCACTAATAGCTTCTTTCATTTCTGAACCAATAAGATATCTGCAGCTCACCTTGTCCACATCTGAAATTAACCTTTTTTCCAAGGGGCCCTGATTCTTTTTGCTGGAGAATGACATTTAGGATCCAAAACCTGGACATTGTGTGCGCTCATTATTACTGGGGTGTTACTGCTTCTAGGCCCTCTCAGTGGGCACATAGGAACACACACACACACAATTTTTTAAATTGAGAGTTCACATTATTATAATTGAAAAATTTTCTTCTTAAGATCTTGTATATGTATATCTTCTCCTTTATAATGAAACACTTCAAATTTAACATATTTAATTATTTGATTGATCCTATTAATTTTTTTCTTGACTACTTAGATTTTATATTATATATCTCCTTTTACGCTAGGACTCTTGTTTATTAAAATCATTAACATATTCACCTATTTTCTTTCTCTTCAGTTACATAAAGGAGTTTTAAACTTATAACACAAATGTTATTCTGAATAAATAATTAATTATTTTTTCAGAGCCGGCCCAGTGGCGTAGCAGTTAAGTTCGCACGTTCTGCTTCAGTGGCCTGGGATTCACCAGTTTGGATACTGGGTGCGGACACGGCAGTGCTTGTCAAGCCATGCTGTGGCAGGAGTCCCACATAAAATACAGAAAGAGGGGCATGGATGTTAGCTCAGGGCCAGTCTTCCTCAGCAAAAAGAGGAGGATTGGCGGCAGATGTTACCTCAGGGCTAATCTTCCTCAAAAAAAAAAACCGAGAAAAAATAATTTTTTCTTGCAGTTCTTATAGTCAGTGTATTTTGTTCAAGAGTCACTTACCTCTTTTCTCTGTGTGGTCATATTATCAGTGACATATAGAGTGAAGTTCATTTGTTTCAACTTATTCTCTCCACTCTATTCCTACTCTACCACCCTCAGCTGTTATAGTAATCATTTTCAATAATCCTGATTTATGAGCACATTATTATTTCCTCACCTTTCTTTCACAAAAGGTAGGTAGCATACTACCTAACTCCATGTACTTTGCTTTTTTCACTCAAAAATATGTCCTAGCTGATCACTCCATGTCAGGACACGGAGAAGGTCCTTGTTCCTTATGGCTCCATTGTGAGCATGCACCATTGTGTATTCACACACATGTGATCAACGGATGGGTATCTTGAAACTTGTCCCCCCTGTGTATATGAAATTTATAAATTCTTAGTGCATTTTTTATTGTCTGCATTAGCAAGGAAGACATATAATAATATATATAGCCTCTTTTCATAGCTTCACAGTTCATTTCTTTTTAGCACTAAATAACATTCCATTGTCTGGGCTTACCACAGTTTATTTATCTATTCACCTACTGAAGAACATCTTGGTTGCTTCCAAGTTTTCGCAATTGTTAATGAAGACACTATAAACATCCATGTGCAAGCTTTTGTGTAGACATAAGTTTTCAACTCATTTGGGTAAATACCACAGAGTATGATTGCTGGATTTTAAGGTAAGAGTATATTTAGTTTTGTTAAGAAACTGCCAAACTATCTTTCAAGGTGGCTGTACCGTTTTGCATTCCCACCAGCAACGAACTAGAGTCCCTGTTGTTCCACATCTCACTAGCATGTGGTGTTTCCAGTGTTCCAAATTTTGGCCATTGTAATAGGTGTGTAATAGTATCTCATTTTAACTTCCATTTCTCTAATGACATATGATATAGAGCTTCTTTTCATATGCCTATTTGCCATCTGTATATCTTCTTTGGTAAGAAGTCTTTTAAGGTCTATCCTATTTTTAAATTGAGCTATTCATTTTCTTATTGTTAGGTGTTAAGAGTCCTTTGTAGATTTTGGATAACAGTCCTTTATCAGATTTCTCTTTTGCAAATATTTTCTCTCAGTCCGTGTCTTCTCTTCTTTTCTCTTGACATTGTCTTTTGCAGAGTAGAAGTTTTTAATTTTAATGAAGTCCAGCTTATCAGTTATTTCTTTCATGGATTGTGCCTTTCTTTGGTGTTGTACTAAGAAGTAACTTCCATACCCAAGGTCATTAGGTTTTCTCCTATTTTATTTTCTAAGAGTTTTATAGTTTTCCATTTTATATTTAGGTCTACAGTCCATTTGGGGTTAATTTTTGTGACAAGTGTAAGGTCTGTGTCTAGATTCATTTCTTTCCATGAATAGGTCCAGTTGTTCTACCACAATTTGTTGAAAAGATTATCCTTTCCTCATTGTATTATCCTTACTTCTTTGTCAAAGATCAGTTCACTGTGTTTACGTGGGTTTATTTCTGGACTCTCAATTCTGTTCATTGATCTATTTGTCTATTATTTTGCCAATACTACACTGTCATTTCATCTAAATTATCAAATTTGTGGGCACAGAATTATTAATAGTATTCCTTTATTATATTTTTAATGCCCATGGGATCTGTAGTGATGTCCCCTATTTCACTTATGATGTTAATAACCTGTCCCCTCTCTTTTTCATAGCCTGACTAAATCAGTTTTATTGATTTATTTTTCAAAGAACCAACTTGGTTTCTTTGATTTTCTCTATTGATTTCCTCTTTTCAATTTCATTGATTTATGCTCTCATTTTTACTATTATTTTTTCTTCTTTTAGTTTGGATTTAATTTGCTCTTCTTTTTCTAGTTTCTTAAGGTGGAAACTTAATTTCAGATCTTTCTTCTTTTCTAATACATGCATTCAATGATATAAATATCCCTCTAAGCACTGCTTTTGCTACATCCCACAAATTTGGATAAGTTGTATGTTCATATTAATTTAGTTCAAGATATTTTTAAATTTTTCTTGAGAATTATTTTTTGACCCATGTATTATTTAGAAGTAATCTGTTTAATCTCCAGATACTTTGGGATTTTACAGGTATCTTTCTGTTTTTGATTTCTAGTTTAATTCCATCATGGTCTGACAGCAGATGTTGTATAATTTCTATTCTTTTAAATCTGTTATGGTGTGTTGTATGGCCAAGGATGTGGTCTTTCTTGGTGAATGTTCCATTGAACTTGAAAAGAATGTGTGTTCTGCTGTTGTTTGATAAAGTAATCAATAAATTTCAGTTATAGCCAGTTGATTGATGGTATTGTTGAGTTCAACTATGTCCTGACTGATTTTCTGCCTTCTGGATGTGTCCATTTCTGATACAAGGCATTGAAGTTCCCAAATATAATAATGGATTCATCTATTTCTTCTCACAATTCTATCATTTTTTGCCTTGTGTATTTTAACATTCTGCTGTTAGGTGAATACAAGTTGAGGATTGTTATGGCTTCTCAGAGAATTGACCTCTTATCATTATATAATTCCCTTCTTTATCTTTCCTTGCTTTGAAGTACACTTTGTTTGAAATTAATATAGCTACTTCTGCTTTATTTTTATTGTGTTAGCATGGATATTTTTCTGTATCCATTTACTTTTTGCTCTATATGTGTCTTTATATTTAAACTGAGTTTCTTGTAGATAATGTACAGTTGGATTTGAATTTTGACCCACTCAATCTCTTTTATGCCATTAACATTTAAACCAATTATGGATATAGTTGGATTATACTATCTACCATATTTGTTACTGTTGTCTATCTTTTGCCTTTGTTCTTTGTTCCTATTTTTGTCTTCCACTGTTTTTCTGCCTTTTGTGGATTTAAAGAACATTTTATATGATCCCATTTTCTCTCCTTTCTTAACATATGTTATACTTCCTTTTTTTTACATTTTTCAGTGTTTATCCTAGAATTTACAATATACATTTACAACTAATCCAAGTCCATTTTCAAATAAGTGTTCTGCTTCAAGAGTAATGAATAAAAAATAATAACAAATAATCCTAATTCCTCCCTCCCATCCCTTGGATCACTACTGTTATTCATTTCACTTATTCATAAGCATAAATAACAATATCTATCTATGAGCATACATCAAATACACTGCTTCTAGTATTATTTTGAGTAAACTATTATCTGCTGGAACAATTAAGAATAAGAAAAATAAACACTTTGATTTTACCTTCACATTCCTTCTTCATGCTCTTCCTTCATGTAAACCCAAGTTTCTGACCTATATCATTTTCCTTCTCTCTAAAAAATTTCATAAACATTTCTTGCAAGGGAGGTCTACTGGCATCAAAGTCCCTCAATTTTTGTTTGTCTGAGTAAGTCTTTATTTGTTCTTCACTTTTGAAGGATAATTTTGCAGGGTATAGAATTGTAGCCCGGTTGTTTTTTCTCTCAACATTAAATATTTCACTCCTTTCTTGCTTGCATGGTTTCTGAGGGGAAGTCAGTTGTAATTCTTATCTTTGCTCCTCTATAGGTAAGATGTTTTTTTTACCTCTGGCTTCTTCAAAGATTCTTTATCTTTGATTTTTCTGAAGTTTGAATATAGTATGCCTAGGTGTAAGGGTTTTGGGGGAAGTTATCCTGCTTGGTATTCTCTGAGTTTCCTGGATCTGTAATTTGTTATATGATATTAATTTGGGGAAATTCTCAGTCATTATTGCTTCAAATATTGATTTTCTTCCTTTTTATGTTTCTTCTCCTTCTGATATTCCCATTATGCATATATTACACCTTTTGCAGTTCCACACTTCTTAGATATTCTGCTAAGGAACCCATCAAAGGCATTCTTCATTTCTGTTACAGTGTTTTTGATCTCTAGCATTTCTTTTTGATTCTTTCTTAGAATTTCCATCATATTACTTATATTACCCATCTGTTCTTGCATATTGTCTGATTTTGCCAATAAGCCCTTAGCATATTAATCATAGTTATTTTAAAATCATAGTTTGATAATTCCAACATGCCATACCTAACTCTGGTTCTGATACTTGCTCTATCTCTTCAAATTATTTTTTTCCTTTTAGTATGCCTTGTAATATATTTTTTATAGTTAGACATAATGTACTGGGTAAAAGGAACTGCTGTAAATAGAACTTTAGTAATCTGATGGTAAGGTGCAGGGAGAAGGGAAGCATTCTGTTGTCCTATGATTAAGTCTGATTCTTTTCATGAACCTTTGCCTCTGGACTGTGAACTTCACAAGTGCTCCTTAGATCCCCCAAACTTTGGTGTACAGGATGGCTAGAGTAGGCTGGAATTGGGTATTTCTCTTTCTCCATGTCAAAGGCTAGACCAGGTGGAATTGGGTATTTCCCTCCACCAGGTTAGTTGTGCTCTGATAAAACCCAAGCAGGCTAGACTCTGGCTAAACAGTTTTTCCTGAGTGCAGACTTTCTTAAAAAAAAAATAAAATGCACAGCCAGCCCTGATGGCCTAGTGGTTAAAGTTTGGTGTGCTCCATTTAGGCAGCCCTGGTTCACTTCCTGGCATGGAACCACACCACTAGTCTGTCAGTCACCATGCAGTGGCAGTGGCTCACATTGAAGAACTAGAAGGACTTACAACTGAAAAATATACAACTATGTACTGTGGCTTTGGGGAGAAAAAAAATTGAGAGAGAGGAAGATTAGCAACAGCTGTTAGCATGAAACTTTCCCTGCAAAAAAAAAGAAAAAAAAAGAAAAAAGAAAAAAAAGGATAAAATGCTCTGACATATTTCAGAATGGATACTTTCCCTCTCCCCTTGCTGGAAGATGTGAAAATTCACAAAATTCTGGAGACTTTCCACAACTGGGTCCCCTTGGATTCTTTGACTTATCCACACTGAGCCCTCAGCAATTCATCAATTACAAGTTAGCTTTTTGTCAATTACACTTTTGGTTTTCTTACTCCAGCACTGGTTCCCACAGAGGTTTCTGCTCCAGTAAGTTGTGATTCTCTTTATCTGCCAGTCTGTCTCTCCAATTTGGAGGGAGCAGTTTGCCCTGTGACCTTAATTCTCTGACGGATCTTAAAAGTTATTGATTTTTCAGTTTGTTGAGCTCTATTTGTTTTTAGGATGGAGAGGCAACTGGAAACCCTATTGATTAATTTTTGAAGACTAAGCCAACTTTGCATACCTGGAATGAATCCCACTTGGTCATAGTATAAAATCATTTTTTATATATTGATGTATTTTATTTGTTAATATTTTGGTAATAAGTCTTGTTTCTATATTTATGCAGGATATTGGTTTGTACTTTTTTTTTTACATTGTCTTGTCTGGTTTTGGTATCAGGATAATACTCTCCTTATAGAATGTGTTGGGAATGGCTCCCTCCTCTTTTATAGTTGGAAGACATTGTGTAGAAGTGGTATTAATTCTTTTTTTAAATTTTTGATGTTACTTTCCAGTGAAACCATCAGGGCCTGAAGTTTTGAGAATAATCTTAAAATTATGATTTCAATTTCATTAACAGTTTTCATACAAATTATCTATGTCATATTGGGTGAGTTGGAGTAGCTTGTATTTTTCAAGGAGTTGGTTCATATTTTCTAAGTTGTTAAATTTATGTGTGTAGAGTTGTTGATAGTATTGCTTTATTATCCTTTTAATTTCTGTTGAGTCTGTAGAGATATCTCCTGTTTTATTCATGATATTAATAATTTACATCTGTATTTTTTTCCTTTATCTTGCTAGAGCTTTATCAATTTTATCTTTTCAAGGAATCAGTTTTTTGTTTCATTGATTTTCACTACTTTCTGTTTTTGATTTTATTGATTTTTGTTCTCATCTTTATTATTTACTTTTGTCTACGGCTTGGTTTACTTTTCTTTTTCTAGTTTCTTGAGGTGGTGACTTATTCTAACATAAGCATTTCGTTCCATAAATTTCCCTTTCAGTACTGCTTTAGCTGTTGTCTTACAAGTTCTGATGTGCTGTACTTTCATTTTCATGAAACACTTTAATTTTACAAACTTGTAACCCAAGAACTTCTAAGAATCTTGGGAAAAAATATCACTCACGATAACTTGGTAAACTAACATATAAATTATTAAAGAGAATCCTGATGTACAAAAACTGATTCTGTCCACTGTAATCATTTAGTGGCAAATAAACCCCCATATGTGCAACTTCATTGGTCAGTAGGGGACTAGAGAGAAACAGTTTTAATCTTTATTAATTAATCTAATTATAATATTTAACTTTCATATTTATATGGTACAAGAAATATGAAGCATGCAGAACAATTTTATAAATATAGAAAAGGAGATTTAGAGAGAATAAGTTTTAGTCCAAGTCACATGGCTCTTAATCAATTGCTGATCCATTACATTATGTTGATCTGGCCTGGGTGTTATTAGAGGACCCGCTGGCTGAAAATGGCTAATTTCAAAATGAACACAGCATATAATGCTTTTCTCGCCTCAGGGACAGTTGTTCAAGTAGACAGTTTATAGGCACTGCTAAACTAAACTCTTCTCTGCTAATCTGACTTCAGGGCAGAGAGTTTGCAATTGTGAAGGCTGTTGTTTATACCGTGTGCACCCCATGAATATGTGTCCCCCCTCACTGTAGCTGATGCACAGTATCGGAATAGCTTCTATCAGGCCTAGCACAGCGAAGGGGCCTTGCTCATGGAGTGACGTCAGTGGGAAGGAGCGGGTCTCACGCCTTTCTGTTCCTCTGTGTTGAATCTCCTGGAATGCAGAGCCGGTGTCAAGTCCCCATTTCTGCCCTCATCACCAGCACAATCTAGCCTGTGATTAGTGTGTTTACTTAGTAGCCACTGAACTGACAATAAATTAGGCTGAGGCTCACAAATTCCAAATCAAGACTGAACCTCTGGGACATCTGTAAGTAAGCATCCCTCCTGGCTGCTCCTGTGTCTCCAGAAGAACTGCTTTTCACAGTGACAGTCCTCAGGGCCGACGGATACTCTGCTCTGACTGGGAGCCCTGGGGCCAGGAGCCACGACTCCATTGCAGTTCATCCCAGGGGCCAGTACTGCATGAAGCACAGAGCTGGAGCTCAGGGTATGCACGACTCAGTTACATTTTTAGAAGTAAATAATAAACTAACATAACTAAAATAAAACTAATACAGCTATGCCGATGGGTAAGTTGCCAATATGCTTTAGATTTCTACAAGGAATGGTAAACCACAAGAAGACACGGTGTTAACGAAGAAAAGACCTAAATAGGTGCCTGGGGGCTTACCTTCTTTTCTTCCAGCAATGACCAAACATTGAGGAACAGCCCAGCACACCAGAATGGCAGGGCAGTGGAGCAGAAACCCACGCCATCTAACAGCCCAGTGGGACCCAGCATTTGCTCAAAGCAGCACATTTTATTTTAGGCACTAGACAATTGTCATTCTTTCCTTTGGAACCATACAATTAGAGTAACAATAATTCCCAAGAATACCAAACTTTACATCAGTTCCCTGTCTTGAAACAGCTGCTTTTTCTCTACCCCATTGTAAATCACGTCCCCTACCCCCCAGCCTGACTCCTGAATATGAAATCTCCCCACTGTTTCCATACAGGGGGAGCAACATCTACTGCCTTTCCATTTCCCATTCCTATACCCAGCATATGCCAGATTCCCAGGGCATTGGTCTCAAAAGATAGGAAAAACTGTTTTCCTAACATGCATTTTCATATCACTGCCAAGTGGAATGAAACAACCAAGTATATATTCATGTGTTTGTGCGTGTGTATGTGTTCATGGGTACGCATGTGCCTTTCTGGTAAGGATCTAGTAAAAAATCATTTTTTAACCAGAGCAGTAAGAAGAACAATAAAATGAAAAATGACACTAACAGGCATGAAAATGAAGTAGATTTGCTCTCCGTAAAAGAAATAGTCTTCTTCAAAAGAGAACTATCCTGCCAAATTACCATCCTGTCTTTCTCAATGGCTCCGAGGGAGCGCTGTGTGGGAACACGAGGTTTCATGTAGTTTACACCTCCTTTCTGCTTCTTGGAAGCATGTCCTTATTCCAGCTTCCTGGCCACTCCTGAGTCAACTTATTCCTATCCTTTCAGGTTGATATAATTTATCATATACCACTCAGTCTCAACCAAAATTCAAGAAATAAAATAGATCATCATTTTTAAGTGCGGAAGTATTCACACACTTGATCTTAAGCTCTCAAAAAACGTCTTAGAGAATAATAAGGCCCGCTAAAGGAATAAGGAATGAGAGAAGTATTTTCCAAAGTTATGAAATATGGTAAAAGGTTTACTGTTTAAAAAAAATTCCCACTGTCAAATAAATTGGGGGCAGGCTTCATTAAACAACATAAATGGGGTTTCTTTACTGAAGATCTTTTCAGAGCCCTCTCTATTGTAGTATGTACTGAGGACCTCAGAGAGAGTGCTAATGTGTGCAGCATATTCTAAATTCACTTGACCATGGAGGCCTGTATTCACAGTTATTAATATCTTGATGGACATTTATATTCCGCAAAGCAGTGTTTGGAAAATGAAGCAATAAAATTTGAGTAAAAAGTGTGGCCGACCCTTTTGCAGTGTATGCAGAGCCCAGAGGCGGCCGCTGGGGGGCAGCACAGGCTAATTTACCAGGCACGTAAATGGGTCCCTCAGCCCATCCCAGAGTGCACGCCCCCCAAAACGTTCCTGAACAAAAAGTACACTGCTCCCCTTGCCATTGTGGAGTTAAACTTTTACTGACCTTGATTACAGAATTATAAACTATATTAGTAATTGGTAATAATCCATTAAAAACAGGAGAGAAAAATAGTGGACTTGTGTACTAGAAGTGTGTTAAAAGTTCTATCAAAAGCAATAAATAAGGAGTGGTTTGAGAATGTTCTGTTGCTGTGACCACAAGAATATAATATTCTAAAGCCTGGAGGCTAGACAGGCAGAGAAAACTATGCATGCTTAATGTATGTGCCGAAAGAGGGAGAGAGAGATACTGTACCAGTGATAAAGCAAATCAGGTAAAATGATTGTAATAAGTAAATCTGGGTAAAAATAATAATAAACTATACATGCCTGTGAAAGAAAAAAATTGCCCCCAACAAAAAAAACAGCAAGTAATGATTACTTGTTAAATATCAATAAAGGTAGAATGTTTCCTAATATGCCAGCTTGACCCTTATCTGGTAACCTTGAGAATGTACTTTTATGTTAACATTTTCATGTAAACTTTTTATTGTTTACTTTTATTGCCACCCTCCCCCCCATTCAGTTGTACAGCTTGATGAATTTTCACCGAGTCAACACATGCATGAAACTGCCACACAAATCAAGGATCAGAACAGTCCTGGGACCTGAGAAGTCCCTGTCCACGGCTCCAACTCCTAATGGAATAGAATAGGGTTGCCTACATCTGCACTTCATAGAAACAGAATCATAATGTATATACCCTTTTGTAGCTGGCGGCTTTTCATCAATATTACGTTCACATGATCCATCTATATCGTTGCATGCAGTTGTATTTATTTCATTCTCACTGTTGTATGGTGCTCCATTTTATGAATGTATCACAATTAATTTATCCTTTCTATTATTGCTACGTATTTGACTTCTAAATATCTATCAATAATAGAAAGCTATAGTGGTAGCTATTAAGAAAAAAAGCTACTATAAACATTCTTAGACATGTTTTTGGTATATGTTCATATCTCAGAAATGGGATAGCTGGGTCATAGGGCACACGAACTTTCAGGTGCAGTAGAAACCATTAAATGTTTTCCCAAAGTGGATGCCCCCATTTAGTATGTGGTAATTCCAGTTCATCCAGATCCTTGACAATATTTGGTATTTTTAGTCTTTATTATATTTTATCAATTCTGGTGGATGTGTAATAGTATCAGATTCTGGTGTTATTTTGCATTTCCCTGATCACTGATGATTTCGATATTCTCTTTCAAAATGTGCTGTTCAAGATTTTTGTCATTATTTTCTATTGGGTTGTCAAGACTTTATTTTAAGAAATCTTCATATACTTTGGATGGGTCCTTTGTTTCATATATGACTGCAAATAAAATTTCCAATCATAACTGTGGAATTGTTAACTCTTCTTTTAGTTCTCTCAAATTTGACTTTACCTACTTTAAGGCTATGCCATTGGTACATATATATTTAGGATAGGGATGTCTTCCTGTTATATCGATCCTCGTATCATCTCTCTCTAGTGATGCTTCTTGCCTTACAATCTACACTATGTGATATTAATGTAGTACCAACTGCTTTCTATTAGTTAGTTTACATGGTTCATCTCTATCTTTTTACATTCAACATTTTTTATCCTATAGTCAAAGTGTCTCTTAAAAGCAGGATATAGTTAGAATTTATGAAACTCTGTGTGAAAAACTTTATCTTTTAATCATAATATTTACTTAATTTTTATTTGATATAATGATGAATACATTTGAGCTTAAATCCACGGCCTTAGATTTACTTTCTACGTCTCCGATTTGTTTTTATTCCCTTTTCTCCCTCTGTTGTCTTCTGGTGGATAAATCAAGCACTTTGTATAATTTATTTTTATCCCCTCTACTAGCTTTTTTAAAAGTTTTTATCACTTGAAATAATCCTTTCAGTTATTTTTGTAGTGCAGGTCTGCTGGCAACAAACACTTTCAGTTTCCTCTTTTGTTTATTTTGTTTTCAGGAGGACTGAAAATATTTTTGGATAGCCTTCATTTTTGAAGGATAACTTGGCAAATTGCAGAAGTCTAGGTGGCAATTCTTTTCTTTTAGTATCTGAAGTTTTTACTCCGTTTCCCTGCCTCCACCATTTTTGTTGAGTGGTCAGCTGTCAACAGCATTTTGTCCCCTTAAAGATAATACGTCCCTTTTTTCTGTTTGCTTTTAAAATTTTTATCCTTGTTGTGTTTGGTTTTCAGCAATTTTACTATGATTTGTCTTGGTATAGATTTTTTTGGATTTACTCTGCTTTCAGATTCATAAAGTTTCTTAGACTTGTAACTTGATAGCTTTTGTTGGTCTTTCTTGACCTGTTTTTCTTCAGATTTCTTTCCATCTCACCCTTTCTCTACTTCTGCTAGAACTCAAATTATTTATGCATCAGACCTTTTGTCTTCCTATAAATCAGGTTTCTTTTCTTTTCCATTTTCCTTGCTTTCTCTACTCCATCTAGATACTTTCCAATAATGTGTCTTCTACATCATTAATACTCCCTTCTCCTCTGCCTCATCTTTTTAGTAAGCCCTTTTACTGAATTATTAGTTTGCTATTGCATTTTTCAATTTTGAAACTTTTTCAATATAGTCCAGTTCTCAGTGAAATTCTCTAACTTTTATACTGTTTTCTTCAGCATGTTAATCAGAGTTATTTTAAAAACCTCACGTGGGGGTTGGCCCGGTGGCATAGTGGTTAAGTTTTCGCACTTCACTTCAGCAGCCCAGGGTTCACAGGTTCGAATCCAGGGACAGACCTCCATACTGCTCATCAAACCATGCTGTGGTGGCGTCCCATACACAAAACAGAGGCAGATTGGCACAGGTTAGCTCAGGGCCAATCTTCCTCAGAAAAAACGCTCACAAACCCTCATGTGGTATCTACCATATCTTGATAGCCTGTGAGTCTATTTCTTATTTCCTATTTTACATTTCTCTTGGTTTGGGGTCATTTAGCCTTATTTCCCCAGCTCTGAATAGATGTGAAGCTTTGCTAGGGACGGTCTTTTGCAGTCTCCCTCACTCCTAGAGTGCAGCCCTTTGCAGGACTTCGTTGAAAGCTTATGATGTTTGCGGGGGCTCCTCCGCCTCGGATCCCCTCAAGGCCATCTCCCTCCTTGGCTCTGCAATCCAGGCAAGATCTCTGCTCGAGTTCTAGGCACCCAGCTGCTGCCTTCTGCTTGAATGCTGCCTGTCTTGCCTTGGGCATGTGTGGATTGAGAGTCTGATAATGCCTCGAAGGAAAATTCCGTGAAGAATTTTGGCCTCCCTTCTTTGTGGTTCCCTCTTCTTCTCAAATGCAGCTTTCCTCCCAGTTCCCAGCTGCCCTGGCAGCCCTGACACCAACTTCCCTCTCCCAGCTCAGCTAGAAGGCTGCCAGCCCTGGGCCCCAGCTTTCAGTGTGACATCCATTCCTGCGCTAGGGACAGGCAAGTGTCCAAGGAAACAATGGGAGGTGAACACGAGGCTGGACTCAGTGAGCCTGCCTGTCCTCTGAGGGCTAGGCCTTCAAGTACTTGCTCTCTGGCATCTTCTAACCATTTTTTTTTTAAATGTGTATATATTCTATCTAACCAATGGAAGAGTTTTTCTTATATACTCTATTTTATAATGGCTAAGAGTCGAATATGGAATCATAATTTTGTTGTCAAACTGTATTTGACTAAATATATTCTCAAAGGAGAAAGGACTAGATCACAAGTAGCCCTGTAAGATGGGATGTCACCTGTAGAAACTGGTAAGACGGTATCATTGTACAGGCCCGCAGGGATGTTAACCCAGATAGAGGGATTTATTGGCTGTAAAGAGTCAAACAGCATGTTTTATAATTTCGCAACCTCATTTATGCATTCCTTTCCCAACTGACCATACACATCCTGTTTTTGAACCAGCTCTTTTGTCTTCCTGCTGCTCTATCATTAGCAAATTAAATACAGTTTTGCATGTGTTCTCTATCCACTTATGTAAAAATATAATTTATATGAGGATACAATTTCAAAGTTTGTAGCAAATACACCTGACCTGCAATTATTAGGATAATAACCACCTTTTACTTATGCAGTTCTTCATTGCTAACAACTCAGAGTTCCGCTTTATCTTTGTTCATCCTCCCTTTGTTCCTACATGAGGATCATGGGTGTAAACTTCAGGATGGGAAAATTCAGGCTTAGAATGTGCACTACAAAATATCAGAACTTGGAGATCTTTTGTTCCAACTCCCTCAACATACAGATGGGAAAAGTGAAACCTAGGAATATCAAGAGAGTAGAACTGAGATGAGATATTTGACTTTCTTTTGCAAAAATGTATATTTGTCTCACAAACTTTCTCAATACCATCTACCATGCCAGATGGCCTCCCTATTTCAAAATTGCAAGTGTGAATGATGACACATAGGGGTATCTATTTGCTATCACTAAAGGCCAATGAAGGCTTCTTGAGTTCAAATGGAATATTTAAAAAACATGTTAATCAAGTTTGTTACTTATTTCCAATGTGCACTTTTTCTACCAGTAAAGTTTTAGTGGTGACTGTTGAAAGCCAAATGTGAGAGCCTTGAGGAGCTCCTGGGGCAACCTGCCCACTCTTGGGGGAGCAAGAAGGGTCTGTAGGGATGTCCCTTGTGTGTCCCCAGAATTCTGTCCAGGCTACAATCCTGCAGCCACCTTCTTGTTGCCTCATCTTTGATGGCTCTGGGTCATAGCTCCTGGGACTTTCTCCTTCATGTGACCATTTTAATGCCTGGGCTTCCAGGTTTTGCCATCATCTTCTGCCATCTCAAGCAGTACTTCCTCTGTTCCCCATACACAGGGTACAAACATTTAAGGTATGGGGGAAAACACCGGCATAGTTACAAGTCTGTTTAAATGATGATATCCTCTTACTATTTTATCTAATACTACAGCATGTGATCAAGTTTAACCTTCAAAACAGAAGCCTAAGTAGCATCTGAAAAACTCCTGAAAAAGTGGCAACTCTAGGAAATGGTCCTTTGCCAAATTCCATTACTATATCTAACAAGTCACCAGGAGCAAACATGACATCAGCAATAATGATGAAGTGAATGTGGTGTAACTCAGATACAAGGGAACGACCTGCTGTGATGCACCCAGAAGAAACAAAAGATAAACGTGCCGTCAATGTCTGGTCTCACTGGCAATTCCATATTCAGACAGCAATGCACAGCGTCCAGACTGTCCACATGTCCCAAAGGGCCCCTTCACGGCCACATGAGTTCTCCCAGCTCGAGTCATCTGGGCACTGGGGATGCGCTTCTCCCCTCCTGCCCCCAGGGGTCAGGGATGTGCTGGGACACAGGCTCCTGAGGCTTCAGCAAGGCCTCTGAGGTCCCAGCTTTTATATCACCTCCTTCCTTTTGAAGAACACCATCATATTGAGCTCATACAAAGGCTGAGTGGATTTCATTCAACCTGACTGATAGGCTTTGAGATAAATAATGACGTTAACGAATTAGGGGGGATAAAAACCCTGTATTCCTAATAGAATAAAACGTCTTGCAATCACAGTTTTATGGCCTTATACCCCACCTAGATTGATATCTGAACGAGAAGTAAATTTAGGAAGTTCAGTGAGCAACTAAACCACAGCTACAGGGCCAGCAAACTAGATAAACACTATATTCTTATGTACAAATAAGGAAAAGCAAAACAAGGATGCCTCTATGTTATCTAAAACAGAATTGCACCTAAGGAGGAAAAAAAAGGAAATCTAGCGGTATCCTGGTAAGTGCTTAACAACTGGCTCTCAGAAAAGAGGAAAAAAAAAAGGAAAAGACCCAAGAAATAAGGTTGCCATTTAACACTTCGCCACATCCAACCTGAAGCAGCCAATGTGTGACTCGCGGCAGAGCCGCAAACTTGGAGAAACCCATATATTCCAGCAAGAGAGAAAAGTATATAAAACGTGCCAGTAACAGGGAAGTGTTATTCGATAATCCTAATGAATACAGTTTTATGGAAAAATAAAGCCTATGACACACACCGAAAAGAAAATTATGAGAGTATTAAATATAAAAGGAACATACTTCATAGTGCTCATAAAATTGACTAGAAGTGAAGGAAGAAGATGCTGCAGGCATCAAGAGGTGTCCAGTCTTACGGTCTTAGCCAGGAAGGGGGACACACCCGAAGGTGCTGGGAAAAAGGCTGCTGTCAACACCTAACACACTATGTGCAAGCTCAGAACGCTCCTGAAATTAACAAGGCCAAACATCACTAGAAACCTAAATAAAAGACTTTAAAAAACATATTGAAAAGGTAAAAGCACAAAAAACAACCAGATCAAAAGCAAAGTAAAACACCAGAGAACTAAAAAAGGGCACCTCAAATAGAAAGTAGGATAGGAGAAGTCTTACCAGGTCCAACAATTGTAAGATGTGTATTTTCTTATCAACTAAAAGCTAAAGGTTTTTGATTAAAAGCAAAAAAAGCACCAAAATGTGTCTAGAAAGGAACGTAAATACAAATAAAAACTCAGAAAATCTAAATAGAAAGATTAACTTTAAATGATGCATCTTTTTTCTAAGAAAACAATTGATCACATTATATATAGATATGAACATGGATGTTTTATCATGAAAAATGAGATTAAAAATATAGTGAAGAAATAACATTTGAAACGTCACACATATCAAAGAGCATACCAATGAAATACTTGAAGAAAAATCCATTTGAAATCAAAAAGTACAGTCACCTTAGATTTAATTACCTCTGTTACATAAGGCATATCAGATGATGGTTTGTGGCTATAGGAAACGTCACTCACGTTGTAGAGGTCAGGCCAATATGGTGAGTTTTGCACCTTCAAATAGGAATATTCTTTATGTCTGAATATTCAAGGGCTTTTACTAAAAATGACTCAAACCACACAGATGATTTCAATGAAACAGAATGGAAACCCAATTTGCCAGGGTCCCCTCATTTTCTCAGTCTGCACTGCAGTGTCCTGGACTCACTCTGTCTGCATTCACCCAGCCTGGTGGCTTCAGACACCACCAGCTCCCACATGGATGCCTCCCACCCCAACCTCTTCCCAACCTCTGGACTCTCACATTCGCTGCTCACCTGACCTTTCCACTCAGATGGTCAAGAAACATTTCAAATTCATGTCAAAAAACTTAACTCTGGGGGGCCGACCTGGTGGTGCAGCGGTTAAGTGCACACATTTCACTTCTTATCGGCTCGGGGTTGCCAGTTCGGATCCCGGGTGCGGACATGGCACCACTTGTCAAGCCATGCTGTGACAGGCGTCCCACATATAAAGTAGAGGAAGATCGGCACGGATGTTAGCTCAGGGCCAGGCTTCCTTAGCAAAAAGAGAAGGACTGGCAGTAGTTAGCTCAGGACTAATCTTCCTTGAAAAAAAAAAAAAAAAATTTAACTCCAACCTTCCCCAAACCTCCTTATTCTACAAATCTACCCATTGCAGGAAGCCTCCGATCGCACAGGCCAGAACTGGGAGGCATCTGTGACTCCTCCCTTTCCTATATGCCATGTCCAAGGACCAGCACATCCCACTCAGTTTACCCTGGAACATGTGTGGCATCCACCCGCTTCTCACCACTTCCACTGCCACCTCCCTGGTCCAAGCCCCCAGCACCTCTTGGCTCTCCTTGGATCATCCCAAAGCCTGTGACTGGCCCCCAGCTCCTGTCCTTGCAGAACTTCCTCCTGCGGGCCGGCAGAGGGATGGAGCCAGCACTTTAGCCAGACCATCCCTGCTCCTCTAGGGCCTCACCTCTGACTTTAGACATCACCATCTGGCACATCCACATGCCTTCTTATTTGTCCCCCAGGAGAGAGTAGACTGTAGGAGTTTCGACAGGAATTTCTGCATGCCTTTTTCACGCTGTATCCCATATCCAGACCTGTGCCTGGCCCATGGCAGCAGCACAATATTTAGGAATGAATATTTTTCCTTCATTTTAACTGCTTATTGCTCTTATGTAAAATTTTTTGTATAGTTTATTTTTCTTTTAAAGATTGGCAGCTGAGCTAACAACTGTTGCCAATCTTTTTTCTTTCTTTCTTCTTTTTCTCCCCAAACCCCCCCCCCCCGGGAATATAGTTGTATATATTTTAGTTGTGGGTCCTTCCAGTTGTAGTACGTGGTACACCGCCTCAACGTGGCCTGATGAGCGGTGCCATGTCCACGCCCAGGATCCAAACTGGCGA
The DNA here is from genome assembly GCF_041296235.1 of Equus asinus. Lineage (NCBI taxonomy): Eukaryota > Metazoa > Chordata > Mammalia > Perissodactyla > Equidae > Equus > Equus asinus. The sequence continues at coordinate 96,314,400 of NC_091790.1, forward strand.
AACCCTGGGCCGCTCCAGCAGAGTGCGCAAACTTAACCACTTGGCCACGGGGCTGGCCCCATGTATAGTTTATTCTGTATGAAAGAAGCAACCGAACTCTACTATTAACATGTTAGCTTCCTATTAATTTATTTTGTTAATTGAATAATTTAAAATTAGTGGGAAAATACCCATTTTGCCCCAAATATTGTAACTGCTATGTTGGTTTCACGTTTTACTGAACCAGGTAGAACTTTCAGGTAAAAGGAGAACAGGTATTATTTTCTTAAAAACGTATCTTGTGTTTCACTCAACTCAGCTTGAGTTGAAACAGACATTCTTTGTAGCATAAAGTTTTTAGGAAAAAATCCTAATTATTTATGGAGTTATTACCTTTTCAGAATGTATTTTGCTAATATTTAATTTACTGTCTTATACCTAAATCAACAAGTGGGATTTTCCTGTAGTCTTCTTTTCAGGGCTATTTTTTTTTAAGTTAGGTTGTGGTTTAGAATTATCTTAATTTTATGAAATTTATTGAGAAACCTTCTCTCCTTTCATGTGCTAATTTTAACTGGATACATATTATTTGGTTCTTGAAAGCCTGAAAAAAGTTACCCTGAAAATTTTTTTCAAACTAAATTATTTAACAATCATTTCAATTTATTATATGCTTTTAAGACCATTCTATTTTTCTACTTCTCCTTTTGAGACATTTTTAGTAAACCCAGAAATATTCCACTTCACTGAGATCTTGATGTTTTATTAATTAAACAATTATTTACTAAAAGTTACAATTGCACAAAATATTTTTCTGTAATTTTCAATTCAGCCCCACAACTATTGTATCTTTATTCTTCCTAATTTTATTAATTAATGCTTTTCATCTTTTTCTTTATTTGCTAGAAGTTATCATTTTATTGGTTTGACCAAATAATTAGTTTTCTATTTATCAATTCTCTATTTTTTCTATTTTCTAATTCATTTTTTTCTTATTTGCCTTATTAACTACTAACTTCTATATTATTTTTGGACTTTTTGTTCGCTTTTCTCTACTTTGGAATCTTTAGTTAATGTATTTTTATCCTTGTTTAGAAGTGACAATATTTAAGGCAATGGATTCCTTCAAAAATAGTTCACGTTCACAGCTGAATAGCTTTATGATTTCGTAGTGCAGAATCCAAGAAGTCTGACAGACCTCATTGTGTTCTGCTTTCTCTGTCCCTTTAGTTCAAACTGGCAGTGTTCCTGCTGGTATGGTCCCATCTCTATTCCTGGCTTCTGCTCAGACAGCTGGTTAAGTCTATGAGTCACAACCGGGATCTCTCTAACAAATCGGTGCTCAGCCACACCCCTAGTGTTCTCGTCAAAACAGGCTTTCTCATTTTTTGCAATATGAACATGCTGAGAATTTTCCAAATCTTCAAGTTCTGTTTCCTTTTTGCTTAACAATTCATGCTTCAGCTCATCTCTCTACTCTCAAATTTTACTGTAAGCAGTCAGAAGGACCCAACCTATACCTTCAATACTTTGCTTAGAAATTTCGTTTCATCACAAAAAGCTTCCACAAAAAACTAGCACACTATTCAGCCAAGTTCTCTGACACTTTACAACAAGGATGGCCTTTCTTCCACTTTCTAATAACTTGTTCTTCATTTCCATCTCAGACCTTACCAGAATGGCTTTTCATGTCCATATTTCTACCAATATTCTATTCATGGCAATCTTAACTTCTTTTGCATGGACATCAAAATTCTCTCAGCCACTACTCATCACCCAGTTCTAAAGCCACTTCTACATTTTGGGTATTCGTTACAGCAGCACCCCACTTCACATACCAAAATCTGTCTTAACTTGGGCTGCTATAACAAAATACACAGACGGGGTGTCTTAAACAACAGAAATTTATTTCCCACACTCAGGAGACCAGAAGTCCAAGATGGAAGTGCCAGTGGATTCAGTTTCTGGTGAGCACTCTCCTCCTGGCTTGCAGACAGCTGCCTTCTCACTGTGTCCTCACATGACAGAGAGAGCGAGAGAGCGAGTGAGCGAGCTCCTGTGTCTCTTCCTATAAGGACGCTAATCCTGTTGGATCAGGGCTCCACCTTTATGACCTCATTTAACCTTAATTACTTCATTACTCTAAATACAAACATACTAGGGGATTAGGGATTCAACATATGAATTTTAAGGGACAAACTGAGCCCATAGCATCTCCCAAACCCCAGGGGACTGGTCCCCATACTGTGGCTTCACTAGCCCCTTCCTCTGCCAGCCTGAATGGGGTTTTCATCTGCTTCTGATGCTCAGGGCTCTATAGTGATGTGCCATGCTCCTCTCTCCTGGGAACCAGCCCATAGCTTAACTGTTCAAACTTGTGTCCCAACCCCTCCACAAGATAAAAATGCTTTCCTCACCATCAAGCCTATGGGAGACTGCTCTCTACTGCTTTCTGGCTCTTAGATTGCAGAGGACAGATCTGAGGACAGCATGACTCATTTCTTTGCTGCACACTTTTTTTCTTCATTCTATAAATTCAAACATTCCCACCTATGTTTACATTTTAGACTCGTGATACTTGGTGAGCCATTTGATTATCAGACAAACTTTTCTTCAGTTAGGAACTTTTTCTGTTAATTTGTATTCAATCTGTTTACTCTGTTCTAGTGTCCCTTTAGAAAGTGCAACTTGGGGCCGGCCTGGTGGCACAGCGGTTAAGTTCGCACGTTCCTCTTCTAGGCGGCCCAGGGTTAACCGGTTTGGATCCCAGGTGTGGACATGGCACCGCTTGGCAAAAGCCACACTGTGGTACGTGTCCCATGTACTATAAAATAGAGGAAGATGGGCATAGATGTTAGCTCAGGGCCAGTCTTCCTCAGCAAAAACAGGAGAATTGGTAGCAGTTAGCTCAGGGCTAATCTTCCTCAAAAAAAAAATTTTTTTAATTAAAACAAAAAGAAAGTGCAACTATAGGAAGGTGAGATCCCATGTTCTTCTGTACTTGCTGTCAACTTTTCTCTTTTCATTTTTACACTGTTTGTGATTTCCACAGCTCTAGAAGACAATGCATGAGCTAATCTCTTACTTCACCAATCTTATGTGTGTAGCTAATGTTTTTCACTGCAATTTTTAAACATTGGCAAATATGATTTTAACTTTCCTCATGGACTTTCCTAATCTCCTTTGTTATTTTAAATAAATTTCATAGATATATCATTCTTTTTGGTGTTTATTTTGAGAACATAAATCATATCCTTTCCAAGATTTTTTCCTACCTCTTTTACTAAATTTATTTCAAATGGAGGTCACTTTTACATTTAAGTTTCTTTCTTTGAATCAACAGTGCATCCTGGTAACCGTGTCCATCAGCCTGGCCTGTTCTTCCATGGCAGAGCCTTGGTTTACCTGTCTGGCCTCTGCTCTGGGAGGGATCTCCCAGGACTAGGTTTCTGCTCATCAGGGTCGCTCACCTGACCTTCCTTTCTTCCCTTTCTCCTTCGAAGGTCAGAGGGCCCTCCTGGCCTCTCTCCTCATTTCCCCTCAAAGATGTTTTTTTTAGGAAATCTCTCACACGTCTAATCCTGTCTTGGCGTCTCTGTCTCAGAGGGCCCAGACTAGCACAAGGAAAGAGAGAAAATCTAGGTAACAAAGAGGCGAGGGACGGTGGGGGGTAGAAAAGAGACATAGGCCTTTCGGGGGCTGTCAGTGGACAGGACTGAGCCTTGGGTGCGTTGCTGCTTCAGAGAGGACAAGATGCAGGAAAATTCAGACAAGAAAAATATGTAGTGGAAGCTTAAAAATTTCCTTAATTCCCTTTTAGGAATTAAAGTAGAGAATCAAAGTTTTAAAACAATTTCTCCCTATATTTCTTGAATGGGACAATTCTGATAGTGTGGCTTTAAGAGAATTCCATATTAATCTCTTGAACTGAAATCTGGGGGTGGGGAAGATAAAAGCTTGCCACGAATGCAACACAATCTCCTCTCTCTCTCTTTCTCTTTCCTCCTCCTTCTTTCTACTCAGTTTACACAGTTGTGTCCAAACTTTATAATGGCAATCTAAATTATGCGATGGGTGTGGAAAAAGAACAGAAGAGAACACAAAAATGAAGACAGTGGATGGTTTATCGATATGAAAGACTAATGTTTTTCTCTGTGTTTCTAATTTGCTTTAACTGACATAACATATGTGCTAATGTTATAAGGTGGGGGGCGGGGGGGCTGGTCCCAGGCTTTGTAGAACAAAGAGAGATATCCAGAAATCTATCCTACTTCCATTTGCAAACTTTGGACAAATTCCCTGTAAGGAAAGGAGTGTCACCTCCATTAGTTTTGTTCTCTGTTAAATGAATAAAAGATTAATTATATCACCAGTTTATTGATTATATCAACAGTTTATTCTCAAGTTTTATGGCATGTGTAAATCTATTTTTAAATATTTATATATAATCATTTTCTGTTTTAAATAAGTTCTAAAACAGAAAGAAAATCTGTAAGCGACAGTTAAGCAAGCAGATGGCACTGGATGCTTATCTAGAAGCTATTTTCATTTTCTCTCAAGCATAGAGAATTATAGGAAAATATTTATTTTCAAGGCACATTTGAACAAAGAATGGAAAACTTTACTCAATTGGAGATTGAGTGTAACAAATAATAAAAATTGTTATTTTAGTATTTGTTCATCTTTTATAAATATATCTGTAAATTCAACTTCAGATATATATCTCTTTAATAGTACAAAAATAAACTACTAATTATTTCAATTATATAAAAATAATTTCAATCAATGTTTCAAAAAGAGAAATTTCCCTTCAAAAGCCTATTTATAGTTATGCTAATAGCAATCTAGCCAAACCAAAGGCATTTAGGAAAAATTAATATCCTAGAATAATATTGTGGGGGTACGTTTCATTGACACAACACGGCATGATAGATGGAAACAATAAGTATATCTCAAAGAAACTATGGCACATAGTTTATTTATTGATAAATAAATTTAATTTATCATATAATTATATAATAATAATATTATATAATAATATTGATCATATAATCAAATGGAAAGTGATAAATTAGAAAACTTATCAACATATTTTACACCAATACGTATAACAGAAAAAATATTATTTGAAGCCATTTGATAAAATTTAGCAGATTTTCTTAGTAAAACCTTGAAAAAACAGAAAAGTTCTTAAATAAAAGAAAAACTGTTTACTGAACTCTAATGAGAGTTATTCTCCTAAATAATAAGGCACTAAATTATTTCAGTTAAAATCAAAGACTTGAAAAGGATGGCATTATAGTTTTGTCTACCCTGGAGGACTGTAGAAAACGAAAAGAGACAAAAGAATCAAATCGCTGCACAAACCTGGGTAACCGGTCCTGAGTCGGTCTGTCCTACCGCTGCTGAGACGAGATACTCAGAAAACCAAAGAACTTTCTGAGGTTTTAAAATAAGTTCATAGACAAGGAAATGAGAAAAGTACACACTGACAATGGCAATCACACTGAAAAATTCTAAGAATAATATTAACTAAGATACAAAGGACTTCCTTAAAAAACAACTACTGAAAGAAATGAAACAAGAACCAGATAATGACTTACTGAATACCAGGATGGGGACATTTTACATCACAAAAACTGTAGCCCAGGGCCTTCCAATTGGGACGGGGGCAGAGCTGCTTGTGAAAGCCATGCTTTGGGTTAGAACTCTGAATTGCTGCATCCTAGAAGTCAGAGTAAAACAGAAGCAGACAGGTCCTCAAAGAGACCAAAGCTCTCCTTGACCAGCTTGACTGCAGTATATGCAATCTGGAATGTGCAAATGTAAACCCTCTCTGGGTAAGATAACATCATCTTTAGTCTCAAATTATTTCTACAAAATTTTGCCAGGAGAATATCCAGCAAATAATAATAATAAAAAAATGAATAAACACATAAGGAGACCAGATAAAAAGAATAAAAACTACAGAATAGAAACATAATTGCTCCAGATATTGGAATTATCTGACACAGAGTTTAAATTAAATCTACTCACTACATTCAATAATGTGTAGGGGTCTGGAATTGGCCACCCCAAGATATGTCTCTTTGGCATGATTATTTGTGGCTCCTTACTTTGCAGACAGGAAAGCAACTGAAGAGTAGAACTTGCTTACCCTTGTAAGAGACATTTACATTGTAAAGGAACTCTCCATTTGTAAAGACATCTCCCTCTCTGTATCAGGAAGGGGAGATGACCTCCTCTCTAGAAACTCTTAATCAATACCAAAGGCAAGGACTTAAATCTGCATTTTATTGTGCTTGTCTGGTAACCTCCTGTAACTGACTTCCCTCCCCCTCCCAACGTTGGCATTTCTTTAAGGATTAAGCATCTTTCCGTAGGCTAGGAACGGAACTGATTGCTGCGCTCACCTGTGACCACTCAGCTCAAGACAATAGACTTGCCTCCTGCTACTCCCACTGAGATAGCAGACCCACTAACTGCTGTGTCCATCAAGCGCTGTGCGGACAGGGCAATCTTGTGACTATTGTGGGAGGGACATTTCAATCACATGTGAAACACCCTGTTTGGGGGTATATAACCACTCTGTGCACCCCACTTCTTCAGTGCCCTTTCTTCCTTCAGGAAGGAAGGCCCTGGGCCATGGTTCCTCATAAAGCTTTGTTTAATTTTCTCTTGCTATTCTGTCTCATGTGAATTTAATTCATTCTCCAGCCAGATGAACCCACATTTTGGATAGAGGAAAAGTCTTCCTCCCCGACAAAGGTAAAAGGCAAAACTTGTAGATTTGGCAGAGAATTGGAAACTATAAAGAAAGAATCAAGTGGAAATTTTAAACTGAAAACACAATAATCAATATTAAGAAGGCAATGGGTAGAAAGAACAGAGTGGATACATCTGAAGATAGAGGGAATGAGCTGGAAGATAAGTCAGAAGAAAATATCCAGAATGAATCCCAGAGAGACAAAAGATAAGATGGAGAGGATGTAACAGACATAAGGATATACCGAGAAGATTAAACCCAGGAGTTGCCAGACTTTTTCCATAAAGGGCCAAAGAGTAAATATTTCAGGCTTTAGGGACTAAACAGTCTCTAGCAAACTCAATTCAGCCTTTGTAGCATCAAAGCAGCCATGCACAACACAGAAATGAGGAAGGATAGTGGTGTTCCAATAAAACTTTATTTACAGAAACAGGGAGATGCTTGGAGTCAGCCAGTGGGCCATAGTTGCCACGTCATGGTCTACCCTGTGTGAAATTAAAGTGCCAGCAGTCAAGGAGAAAGCAGTGCATGAGAAATTTTTTAAAAGACTACGAAAGAGAACTTCCAAAACTTATGAAAGACATTATGCCACAGATAAAAGAAGCCCTATAAAAACCAAAGAGAATAAATTTTAAAAATTAATAAACATCTTGGAATATTATTATAAGACTGCTGGAAAGGGGCTGGCCCAGTGCTGCAGCCATTAAGTGTGCATGTTGCACTGCTTGGCAAGCCATGCTGTGGCAGGCGTGCTATGTATAAAGTAGAGGAAGATGGGCATGGATGTTAGCTCAGAACCAGCCTTCCTCAGCAAAAAGAGGAGGATTGGCAGCAGAGGTTAGCTCAGGGCTAATCTTCTTCTTCTTCAAAAAAAAAAACTGCTGGAAAAACAAAGAAAGACAAAATCCTAACAGCAACCAGAGAAAAACAGAGCAAAAAGCAGCCTGTGGGTAAAGTTCAATACTGAGAGTCAAAGATCACGAAAAATGACAAACTCGAAGTAGACACTGAGAAAATAAATCCTTTATAAGTTCTTTAAATAAATTATTTAAGAAGACTTTTTGAAATTCCACATATAAGTGAGATCGTGCAGCATGTGTGAAATTAAGACAGTTTCAAATGCACAAGTACTGAGGAAATTCATCATCACTGGGCCCTGACTGGTAATCTTCAGGCAGAAAGATTGTCTCAAAAGAAGCTCAGAGAGGCACAGCATTCAAAAGAGCAGCAAAGTCATAAACGAGTGAATTGATATAAGTATTATCTGAAGAAAATGACAATACTAATGTATTGCTATACATAGAACAAAGCTGGAAGGATCACACTTCCTGATTTCAAATTGTATTACAAAGCTATAATAATCAAAACAGTATGGTACTGGCATAAAGATTGACATACAGAACAAATGTAACTGATTAAAGAGCCTGAAATAAACCCACATATTTACTGGTCAACTGATCTTCCCCACGGGTGCCAAGAATATAGAGCAGAGAAAAGAAAGTCTCTTCAATAAATGGTGTTGGGAAAACTGGATACCCACAAATGGATGAAACTGGACCTCTATCTTACACCATAAACAAAAACCAACACAAAATGGATTACAGGCTCAAATGTAAGACCTGAAACCATAAAATCCTAGAAGATAAAACATAGGGAAAAAGCCCTTTGACAGCAGTCTTGGCAGGGATTTCTTGGATGACACCAAAAGCACAGGAAACAAAAGCAAAAGAAACAACTGGGACTAGAGCAAACTAAAAAGCTTTTGCACAACAAAGGAAACAATCAACAAAATGAAAAGGCACCCTACAGAATGTGAGAAAGTATGTCTAAATCATATATCTGATAAGGGGTTAATATCCAAAATATATAAAGAACTCATACAACTCAATATAAAAAAATTAAAAAATTAAAAAATAACAGGTAATCCAATTTAAAAAGAAGACAAAGGACCTGAATAGACATTTTTCTAATGAAGGCATCCAAATGGCCAACAGGTACATGAAAAGAGGCTCAATATCACTTATCATCAGGGAAATGCAAATCAAAACCACAATGAGATGTTTCCTCACATCTGTTAGGATGGTCATTATAAAAAAAAAAGAAAAAGATAACCGTTGACAAAGATATGAAGAAAGGAGAGCCTTTGTATATTGTTGGTGAGAATGTAAATTGGGGAAGCCACTATGGAAAACAGTATGGAGTTTCCTCAAATAATTTAAAATAGAACTACCATATGATCAAGTAATCTCACTTCTGGGTATATACCCAAAGGAAATAAAATTACTGTCTCAAAGAGATATGTTCATTGCAGCATTCTTCACAATAGCCAAGACATGGAAACAACCTAAGTGTCCATCAATGGATGAATGGATAATGAAGATGTGGTTTATATATACAGTGGCATATTTTTTAGCCTTAAATAGAAAGAAATCCTGCTATTTTTTACAACATGGAAGCAACTGGAGGATGTTGTGCTAAGTGAAATATGCCAGACAGAGAAAGACAAATAATGCATGAGATACACCTTAAAACCTTAAATATGTACTTTTTTTTTTTTTTTTTTTTGCTGAGGAAGATTCACCCTGAGCTAAAGTCTGTTGCCAATCTTCCTCTTTTTGCTTGAGGAAGATGTGCCCTGAGCTAACATCTATGCCAATCTCCCTCTATTTTGTATGTGGGTCACCACCACAGCATGGCCATCGACGAGATGTGTAGGTCTGCACCCAGGAACCAAACCTGGGCCACCAAAGTGGAGCCCACAAACTTAACCACTAGGCCACAGGGCCAGCCCCCAAATATATATATAATGTTTATTTGTCAATCATATCTCAATAAAGCCGGGGGAAAAAAAAGAATTAAAAAAGACATAGAATGAATGTACCTGACAACAGAAGGAGTGTTAGGAGGTAACATGACCTGAAGCCCTTGTATTGTCCAGGCACTGGGTAGAGTGCCAGTTGATATTAGACACTGAGAAATCAAGTGTGCATACTGGAATATCTGGATAATCCCTGAAAATAAGCCAAAACATATATAGTTTTTGAGTTAATGGAAGGGGAAAATTGAAACAAAATACCCCCAATCATCCAAACGAAATCGAGAAAGGTGAGGAAAACCTAACCTAAATGATACAGGAAGCTGAACCCACAAGTATGGACATTCTTTAATCACACCCACAAAACTCAACCCAGATTGAAGAGGAGGCAAATCAGACAGGGAAGCAGCAATCACTATCAGTCGGGGCAGAAACACGATGGAAGCAGCTCTAGAGACTACTACCTGTTTCAAAATAATAATAATGATAATGAAAGCTTATAGAAAAGCAGCTGAGGGACTGGCCCAGAGGCATAGTGGTTAAGTTGGTGCGCTTCGCTTTAGCAGCCTGGGGTTTGTGGGTTTGGATCCCGGGCATGGACCTACAGACTGCTCATCAAGCCATGATGTGGCAGAATCCTACATACAAAATGATGGAAGATTGGCACAGATGTTAGCTCAGGGATCACCTTCCTCAAGCAAAGAGAGTAAGATTGGCAAGAGATGTTAGCTCAGAGCCAATCTTTCTCACCAAAAAAAAAAGCAGTTGATGCCTAAAAAGTGATAGCGCCTCTCCAGGTATAAAAGTTAGGACTTGGTGTAGGGTTCAAAATCCTCAGCTCACAGCTCTCTGTGTCCTCCCACACTAACAGATGGATCACAACAGTTACAGACCAGAATTCTTCCATCCACAACACTGAGCTTTGGTCACATAAATGGTCTTAAAGGAAGAAGGCAAAAGATGAATGGATGAACAAGTGACTCAGTGAATATGTTTGAGCACCAACTATGTGCCAGGAAAAGGCCATGTATCTTCCAATGTATTTTCTCATGTGATTTTCACAACACCACAGTGATGGATGCTGTCAGGAACATCATTCCTTCCAGCTCCTTCGGGCATCATCTCTGATTCTGGAAGAGACTCACATTCAAGTAGAAAGCTCGCAACCCCAGAGCGTCTTAAGGAATAACTGTGGTTTAATGCATTTGAACCCTCCAAACCTGTCAAAAGGGATTGAGCAAAGCCACAATGAAATGAGCACATCAAAAGAATCACATTGATAAATTTAGACTTTGCGCTTTAAGTTGACTTTTCAGGTTGTGTCATATTCCTTAGATATGAAGGCTGAGCAAAGAAAACAACTCTACAACTGTAATTGGGAGAATAGTTTTCAAGCTAATTATGCTATACTTATCCATACCAAATAAAACTATGTTGACAGGTCATGACTGAATACAGATACAGGCTGTCAGAAAAAAGGGAGGGGAAGGGGCTCTTAAAATAGGACAAAATGTCACAGCTTAAGAGAAGGAAACTTCTTCCCCTGACCTCTTCCTGGAGCTGCTCTCACTTAATACTCACAGTTTCTCTAAATTGGTATTTAATTGAAGTATGAAATTAAATATGAATTATGTATATCCCTGAATACACTTTGAGAATTATCTTATATTTTGATATGAGTTTGTGGTCTTAAAAGAGCTTTTGCATAAATTTAATTATTTTTAGAACTCTGTGAGACGGGTGCTATCTTCCCACTTTACAGATGCAGAAACTGAGGCTCATAGATATTAAGTGATTTGCCTAAACTTGTCAACCACAAAGTGGCAGACAGAAAAATCAAAATCTGGTCTCTTAAATGAAAGGCATATGCATTTTCCACTGAACTATTTTTTTGTGTGTGTTGTTAAAAACAACGATTTAAGATCTTCACAGCTGCTGCAGCTCTTGCTGATCTCTGGCTCAGTGATTGTAGTGAACCCACCACCATGGGCAAAGAGAAGACCCATATCAATACTGTCGTCATTGGCCATGTGGATCTGGCAAGTCCACCACCACCGGGCACCTCATCTACAAGTGTGGGGGCATTGACAAGAGAACCATCGAGAAGTTTGAGAAGGAAGCAGCAGAGATGGGCAAGGGCTCCTTCAAGTACGCCTGGGTGCTGGACAAGCTGAAGGCAGAGAGAGAACGTGGCATCACCACAGACATCTCCCTGTGGAAGTTTGAAACCAGCAAATACTACATCACCATCATTGATGCCCCAGGCCACAGGGATTTCATCAAGAACATGATTACTGGCACTTCCCAGGCCGACTGCGCCGTGCTCATCGTGGCCGCTGGCGTAGGCGAGTTTGAGGCTGGCATCTCCAAGAACGGGCAGACCCGCGAGCATGCGCTACTGGCCTTTACGCTGGGTGTGAAGCAGCTCATCGTGGCTGTCAACAAGAAGGACTCAACTGAGCCTGCCTACAGCACTGCGCGCTTCCAGGACATCACCAAGGAAGTGAGCGCCTACATCAAGAAGATCGGCTACAACCTGGCCACCCTGGCCTTCGTGCCCATCTCGGGCTGGCACGGCGACAACATGCTGGAGCCCAGCACCAACATGCCCTGGTTCAAGGGCTGTAAGGTGGAGAGGAAAAAGGGAAACGCCACCGGGGTGACTCTGCCGGAAGCTCTGGACTCCATCCTCCTGCCCACTCGCCCGGTCAACAAGCCTCTGAGGCTGCCTCTGCAAGACGTGTACAAGATTGGAGGCATTGGCACTGTGCCTGTAGGCCGCGTGGAGACCGGCTTCCTGAAACCTGGGATGGTGGTCACCTTTGCCCCCAGCAACCTCACCACCGAGGTCAAGTCTGTGGAGATGCACCACGAAGCCCTGACTGAGGCCCTGCCTGGTGACAACGTGGGCTTCAACGTCAAGAATGTGTCTGTGAAGGACATCCATCGTGGAAATGTGGCTGGAGCCAGCAAGAACGACCCCCTCATAGAGCCTGGCAGCCTTGTGGCACAGGTGATCATCTTGAACCACCCTGGGCAGATCCACGCCGGCTATACCCCAGTGCTGGACTGCCATACAGCCCACATCCCTTGCAAGTTTGCTGAATTGAGGGAAAAGATTGACAGGCGCTCAGGCAAGAAGCTGGAGGAAAACCCCAGGGCCCTGAAGTCGGGCGATGCAGCGATGGTGCAGATGGTCCCCAGCAAGGCCATGTGTGTGGAAACTTTCTCTGAGTACCCACCTCTAGGCCGTTTTGCTGTGCGGGACATGAGCCAAACAGTGGCTGTTGGAGTCATCAAGACAGTGGATAAGAAGTCAACCACAGCTGGCAAGGTCACCAAGTCAGCAGTAAAGGCGAGCAAGAAGTGAAGCGTGTCCTCTGCAGCTTCCTCAGCAACCTGCACCATAGAAATTACTTAACATTCTATGTATTTACCAAGTAAGATTAATAAAACTTATTTAATAAAAAACAAAAAAAACAAAAAAACCCCCAACGATTTAACAAATGTACATGTTCAAGGCTCCTTGTACAAAATCCATGAGGGCTTCTCTCTCTCTATCCATCCAGAAGCAGAAACTCATGGTCACTGCAAATTGCCTTCCTGTGACATTTACAATTTTAAAACATACTGCCAAACTTTTCCAAAGCAGCCCTTCTGATTCATGTCCACACCAGCTGTGTGCACTATCATTTCCCCACACCCTCACCAACAGTTATTTTCATTCTTCAAAATAGTGGGTGAGAATTAGCTTTCTTCTATATTGTTTTGCAGTTCCCTGAAAACTACTAAGGTTGAACATTTTGTCATATAATTCTTGTCATCGATGGTCCCTCTTCTGCTCTTTCACCTTTCGCAAATATTTTTTTCTTAATAATTTATACTTTAAATCATTTTGGATACCAAATCCTATCTTCATGGTCTTTCTATATTTTATTGTAGAAAAATATTACATAATTTCTCCTTTATATTTTGTATTTTTTTTTACATCTTGATTGAGAACATTTTCACTCCCCTTAGCTATAGATTCTCATAGATTCAATTACTTATTTTTCATATGGAGAGTTCTAAACTGCCTGGGATTTTTGTTTGCATACAGCGGAGGCTATTCCAGCACCAAGGATAGCTGCCAACCTGCCTGAAGGGCCTTTTCTGGGTTCTGCCTGGGTTGGGATGATCTAAGTCAGGAAGCCATTGCCACAGAAACATCCGCTTCCTTTTCTCTCTGGTGATTTTCAGAAATTTCTCCTGTAGTTTCACTAGGATGTGACTGGGCATGAGTAGTTGATTATTGTTCCCAGGACATCTAACAGGATACTTGGTGGACACTTTAAATTGAAGACTTCATGTCTTTACGCTTTTCTCAAAACTGCATCAATTGCGTCTCTAGCCCTCTACCAACCCCTGTCCTATTTACCAATTTCCTATGTAATTGCAACTACTCAATTGGATTTTTAGTTTCAATGACCATTTATTTCACTTGTAGGATTTTTCTTTACTTCTTTCTTTATCTTAACCACCTTTTTCTGTTTCATAGTCTACTGTCCTTGAAATGTTAGTCTTCCATTTGTTTTAGTTTTGTTTAGTTTTATTAATTTTCTTATGTATCATTTTATCATTCTTTCTTGACTCCCTCTTCTTCCTCCTTCCTTTTCTCTCTTTCTCTTCGTGTGTGTGCACATATGGATATATGCACAAGATGTGTGTGTTTGGGTGTGTAATTTCCAATAAGGCTGATTATAAAATGCATGCTATTTTCTACAGTCACTACTTTCTTTTTAAAGAAACCAGTTGTTTTGATTTTTTCATTACTTAGTTTAAATCCTCTGCCCCATATTTGCATCAACCAATGGTATTACTCTAGTGTGTTTCCTTCCATAACAGTCCATTCCCATATCAAATATGAACAAAGTGAATACGAACACACAGAGGTTTCTGTTTTGTTTTGTTCAATGCTTCTCTTAGAAAAAGCTACTTTTCTGTCTCTTGTTTTTCTACCTAAATACACGTCCTGGAAACCCCACCAAGCAACTCATCTATACCTGAGTCGTCCTTTTTAATCGTTGTATATTAGCTCAGGAAAATATGCAGCACATTTTATTCATCCATTCTATTACTGATGAACATTCACCATATTTCCTTATTTTCTCTAATTACACAGTGGCCCCAGGAATCAAACTGTTCGGTTGAAAGGTAAATAATATTTCAGTTTTAGACAATTGTGCTTGACTATTTACCCAGAAGGTAGTAAGAAGTCTCATTAAGACACCAACAATAGATATTATCATTCCTTTTTATTTTTACTACACAAATTTTGCTAGAAATTGATATTGTATTCCTTTATCACTTTATTTTTTAAATACTTTTTTAAAGTCCATCCTGTAATTCTCCAATATCTCTATATCCTTAGGGGTAAATTCTCCAATTTCTTGGTTCTGTGGGATATTTTTCATGGCTTTGTATTTTTTAGTATGCTTCATTATTTTTGATTATCAACTCATTTTCCAAAGGAATTTTCTTCTAAGAGAACCCAACACATATCCTGGAGCATAGTCACTTTGCCTGGGCTTTATGGAGTCACCTGTTATTCATCAGTTTTTGATAGTTTCTTGAACTAGGATTCCCCCAGAAACATCAGGATGAAATGAGGTGGAGGATCCACATTCCTCTCTTAGGGGTGACTCTTTGCCAGTCATGTCTTATTATGTGTGGCGCATTTTCCACAGCCTAGATTAATGGGGGAGGTCTCTGTTATCTACTTATGATAATATAATGCTTTCCCAGCTCTTACTTCAAAAGAAGAGCACAGTTAGCCTTCCTGCTACACATAGGACCTGCAGGCTCAGCTCACCTGGGCAGGTGTGAAAATCTCAACTCTTAAGATGTGCCCCGTCCTTTCTTACCCAAGTAACTAACAATTACTCATCTTCAAAATTTTTTAGTTTTATATATAATAAAAGATATAAATTATACAGATTGATGAATATTTGCAATATGTACACCTGTGTAGCTACCACCCCAGTTGTGATAATAGAAAGCTTGTATCTCCCCAAAAAGTTTCCTCAGGCCCTTCACTAGCTAGTACCACTACTCTCTCTTCTATTGCCAAAGAATATTTTTCTTGTTCTTGAACTTTAAATAAATGGAATTATATGCAATATACTCTTTATTTAAGGCTTCTTTTACGCAGCATAGTATTTTTTGAATTCAGCTGTGTCTGGCATGTAAGAATTAGTTCATTTCTTTTGACATGTGAATGGTTTTCTGCTGTATGAATTTGCTATCATTTGTTAATCCATTCTCCTCTTGATGGCCACCCTGGCTCTTTCCAGTTTGGGGCTATCTGACTAAAATAGAAATGTACATTTTTGTAAATGTCTTTCGGTGAACATGCACTCATTTCTCTTGAGTATGTATCTAGGAGCAGCCCCGCTGGGCCACAGGAGAGGCACAGATTGAAGTCTGCTCCGCCCGGTCATGAGGGCTCCAGCTACTTCACATCCTTGCTGTCACTTGCTATTGGCAGGCTTTTAAATTTTAGCAATTTTGTGAGTAACATATCCTTTTATTTTAATTCCTTTGACCAAAAGATACCAAAATAAGGATTTAAAATTTTTCCAAAAGATCATTTAAACATCTGAGATATTTAAAACTTAGTAATACCACAATCGTAGCACCTACGTTTATAGTACGTGAGATCATTCTTTTTTCCTATCTCTAATTTTCCGACCCTAGTGTAGGTCTTGATTTTTAAAAATCTTTCCTCTATCTGGACTCCTCCTGCTCCTCTTCACTGCCTGGACTGGTGAACATACCCTTACAGACCCTGCTCAATGTTACTTCCTCTACCGTTCCTCCCTGGAGCCCTGGATGGAGTGAGTCTTCCATTCACTGTGTAGTTTGAAATGCTTGATTCACAACAATTATCACATGGAATTATGGTCAATGTCTGCCTCTTCTCCTAAACTGCAGGATGATGTGTGCTACTCGTATTTATGCCCACAACCTTACTGCTGCATTTAAGCACATAGCTAGCATTCCATGAATATTCATAGAAAAAATGAATGAAAGTGTAAATGTTCCCTCACTTGTAGGCTTTTCAAAAATTCCTTATAATTCAGAAAGATAAACAACTGATATTTTCTTAAATTGTAACTTATCCCTCTAGAAATTATATTCTGGAAAATCCTACATACATTTGGGACAAGAAAACTTCTTTCTATATAACCATCTTTCACTACCTCTCTACATGAGAACATTTAAATGTATGTGAACACTTAGAAAAATTGATTGTGTGGGGCCGGCCCCGTGGCCGAGTGTTTAAGTTCGCGCTCCACTGCGGTGGCCCAGTGTTTCATCAGTTCAAATCCTGGGCACGGACATGGTACCGCTCATCAAGCCATGCTGAGGTGGCATCCCACATGCCACAACTAGAAGGACCCACAACTAAGAATATACAACTATGTACTGGGGGGACTTTGAGGAGAAAAGGAAAAAAATCAAATCTTTAAAAAAAAAAGAAAAGAAAAATTGATTGTAGGTGTACGATAACTGACATATGGGGACATTTGTAGGTTTCTCTACTTCTACGTAATTTGGATGTTTTTATGAAATATAAACATAATTGCCAAGTAGACATGGTGGCCCTGAATTAGATGCACTTCATCTCACAAACACTAAGTGTCATCTTCAGCTGATTTGTGATCAAGGAAATGAACCACTAAGTGATATTTTGAAATTTATACAAAATTAATTTGGCAAAAGAGGACCAAACCTGGTGTCTACTTTAAAACAAATAGTGTATGTCTTCTACTAATTAAATCTACTCTTTCCCTAAGCTCTAGAGAAACCATTCATGTTACCTCAAAAGGCAAGAAAACAATTAGCATAGGGAAAATGTGTTATCTCACTTTTGATGTAATGTTCCTTAAATAAAACTCATGCTACTGTAGGCAGTGGGCACCCTGAATCCACTTGGGCTGGTCTTCTAATCTTGCTACTTCTGTGCATGTGTTGGGGAACGTTCCCATTTCCTCAACTTCATGATTGATTGACAGGCATACCTTAGGACCAGGAGTCTCCTGTGTCTTCAGCCCAGAGCTTTACAGGAGCCAAAGCTCAGCAGAACAAGTTCCTCAGGCTTTCCTATCCCTCAGGCACAGAATATTACCTTGCTACCTCTGTAGAGCCTTTAGACATCCGTTCATTCATTTATTTTTAACAAACAAGTAGCATATGTCAGCCCATGGGGCATATTTTATTCAGTGTGGTGCATCATGTCCTAACATTTGTCTTAACTTTGGATGTGTAGCACCACCTCTCTGTTGTCCTTCCATCACTTTGCTCTCTCGGTCTGCTTCCTGTCTGTGTTGAGTAGCAAATTCTGATACTAAATGAATTAATGTGAACATGGCCTTTCTTGTTTTCTCATAACTCTTTCTTTCCAGCAATATTTAAGAGTGAAAAATCTTTAAAAATATATTGAGCTATATTTTGGTCAATATTATTTCCCTGTGGAATTGTTAAAGTATGTGGACAAATAAAGTCTAAACCTCTTCACAGGAATATGGCTAAAATGGAAAGGCTTTCTTCACATGCTATTCTGTATTCAGTGAACTCTAGAGAGACTACCCTGAAATATTTGCAGGACCAATGGGTATTACTATTTAAGTTTCATGAGCCATCTGTGGCTCTTCAAGTTATAAGGATAATGAATGTAATCAGGTCTGGATGATCCCTGCTCTGGTTTAAAGTCTCACTTATGAGTCTCTCGGCAAGTAGAGGACACAGACGGGCTTCTGGATCTCTCTGTCCTCAGAGAGAAGGGGGCCTTACTTCACTGCCACTGCTCAATGAAACCACCTTAGACATGTTCCTGCCTCAGACTGTCTGAGTTGAAAGGAAGCAAACATAGACCTAACCCAACAATCTAGGTCATGGTCGACCATAACACGAGGTGCACCTTGCACAGAACCCCAGCTACCAAGGTGGTGCTTATAACCATCCTATGAAGTAGCTACTTATATTTTATTCCCACTTTTAACAAATGAGGAAACAGAAGCTCACCATCATCCCACAAAGTGGACACCTGAGATTGACTGCGAACTTGACGACCTCTTTGTGATGTGACTTTGCAGCTCCTCCCATGAAGAAAGAACTGGAGTCTGTTTTCCACTTTCTTTTTTTTTTTTTAGATTGGCACCTGAGCTAACAACTGCTACAGATCTTTTTCTTTCTTTCTTTCTGCTTTTTCTCCCCAAAATCCCCCCAGTACATAGTTGTATATTTTAGTTGTGTTTCCTTATCGTTGTAGCACGTGGGATACCACCTCAGCATGGCCTGACGAGTGGTGCCCTGTCCGCGCCCAGGATCTGAACCAGCGAAACCCTGGGCCACCGCAACAGAGCATGCGAACTTTACCACTTGGCCACAGGGCTGGCCCGTTTTTCTACTTTTGAGTCAGGACTTGGCCATGTGACTCACTTTGGCCAGTGGGCCATTAGCAAATGTAACACAAGCAGAGACTTACAAAGGGCTTGGACAGTGGGGCTGATTCTCCAACTACTCTTGAAACCCTGAGACTGTGTGGAATAGACCTGAGCGAGTGTGTGCCATTAGCTTTAGGACTGGGCAACCAGCAGAGGTTGGAAAGTGGAGAGGAAACTGCTAGTCAGGGCAGAAAGAAGGACAGCTAGTGTTAGATTGCAGTTGACAAATAGAAATGGCAAGCAATAGGATATATTGGAGTATATGAGGAAGCCATTTGGTATAAACCTAATTTGGCCTGACTTTGTTTTTTCCAAAAGGGTCTGACTGTGGCCGTTGAGCACGCATTGCATATCTGCTTTAAAACATTTACTATGGCAAGAACAAATGCCCTTAAGATAAAGGTGCAACTTCCCCCCACATTGGCATTTCCTTAGGGATAAGCATCTTTCCTTAGGCTAGGAACTGATTGCTGTGCTCACCTTTGACCACCCAGCTCACCTGTGACCACCCAGCTCTAGACAGCAGACCTGCCACCCTGCTGTGTTCACCAAGAGAGCAGACCTACTTGCTGTTTCCATCAATCACTGTGCCAACAGAGCAGTCTCGCAACTATGGTAAAAGGGACATTTCAATCATATGTGAAACATCCTGTTTGGGGGTTATAACCACTCTGTGCACCCCACTTCTTCAGTGCCCTTTCTTCCTTCAGGAAAAAAGGCCCTGGGCCATGGTCCTCACATTTTAGCTCAGAATAAACTCATCCCAAATTTTCATTTATAGTTTGGTTATGGTTTATTTTCATCGACACAGTGACACAATTGACACCTGCAGTGACTTGAAAGAAAAACGTACCTCATTTACTTTTAGATCTGGCTAAGAGTCAGTTGGTCTCCCAGCTGTATACAGCAAGGTACTACTGGTGGGACAGAGATAAGCCAAAGAAAGAACTATTAGCTTATAAGCAGAATTTAGAGGAAATATGGGGGAGCCAGCACTTTCTGGATTGAAAAATAAAAGTTTCACATTTCTAAGCCAACTGGCAAAGACTCTCAAAGGAAGAAATGGCCTAAGGAAAAACGTAAAATCAATGTGTGACTCTAAGGTCTTTTATTAAGAATCAAGAAAGATTTCAAATGGTGCCTAGTAGAGTCTCCCATCCAAATAAAGGTCTGCTAAGGATCATAAGGTCACTGTCCCACAGCACCAGGAAATGCTGCCCAAAGTAGAGGGACACCTGGATTTGGAGACCAATGTGATAGTGAATGAGACTTTGGGGGAACTGGGAGGAATTGGTGTATCTCACCTGTTGGAGGAAGGTGACTCATTGGTGCCAGAAAGTGGACTGAACCCCCCTTGTATAGCCCTCTCTGAAAAACACCCCTAGATGGTCTCCTACCAGTCTGACTCAATCTGATCTGTAACTTGCTTTGGACAATGGGACAATAGCAAGCGATGTACAAGCAGAGGCTTGAAAAATGTTTGCATGTTGAGAGTTGCTCTGTCTTGCTGCTTTTTAGAACCCTGAGCCCATTATGTGAAGAAGCCTGGGCTAGCCTACTGGAGGATGAGCAACCATGTGGAAGGAAGCCCCCACTATCCCAGCCACATACAGAATCATGAGCTAAATAAAATAATTCTTACTTGAGACACTAAGTTTTGTGGTGGTTGGTTATGCAGTAAAAGCTAATTGATATAGTACTCTTGTTATTCCCATTTGACAACTAAGAAAACTGAGGGCTGAAAGTTTAAGTAACTGATCAAAGATTACAAAACAGATGGAAGGGAATCCAAGACTTGAGCCAAAGTAATATGATTTCAGAGCCCAACTCATTAATCACTACCCATCAAGAAGGTTTCACCTTTCTCTCCTTACCCCATGGTCCACAGCAAGAATAGTTCCCTCTTCCTGAACTTCGTATTTTTATAAAATAGATATATAAAATCGATTACATTTCTACATAACAAATTTCAGATAGAAAACATGACATAAAACATGTATTTGTGTACAATAAAAAAATAAGATCTTTAAGAATAAATATAGAGCGATGTCAGCAAAACGGCAGAGTAGGCAGCTCCAAGCTCACATCCCCCCACAGAAATGTTGAAGAACAAGCAGGAAGTGTAGAACCAACTTTGTTAGAACTGTGGAAAATTGTCAAAGGTTTACAGCAACCGAGTGAACACTGAACCAAGAAAAAGGCAACGTAAAACTGGAAGAAAAGCTCTGTGGTGTTTTAACTGGCCCTTGCTTCTCTGCTCCCCAGCTCAGCCACCATCTTGAAGACTGTAGCCTACCTTCCCCAGGCGGGAGCTCTGCCCATGGTTCCAGGGGAATCAGAGTCAACCATGTTTGCAAAATATTGTGTATGTGTGTTTGAAGCTGCCTGGGGCCACCTGAAGGACCCAAGAGATGCAAGCTCTCTGCTTCTTTAAGTTCAGGACTCACTCAGGGCAGAAAAGCAGCAGATACAGCTTGAAAACATTATAAGGTGAACAACTTGCAGCTACGGGGTCAAAAATGACTGCTAAAACATACAAGAGACCACCTGGAGCAAGGGAGGAGGAGCCTGGGAAAGACTTTATTTGGGATGTTAGGGCATTCAAAAGCACCCATGCACATGGGGGGACCTAGAAGGCCATGCACATGCCCTAAGCAAGATGGGTAGTCAGAAAAACCCTGAAAAGAGCCTAAGCTTTCATCTCAGGCTGAACCCTAGGCTCAGAGAAAGGTTAGCTAAGTACTAAGGGAGGGCCCCAGCACAGACCGACCCCGTCTGCAGAGACTGGGAGTTATTATCCTTTTCCTTTCTCTCTCTCTCTCAGCATTCAAGGGAATCTCTGTCAAAACACTAGCTAAACACTAGCTAAGGAACAGAGACTTCAGTGACACAGATGACAAGGAATACAAAAATAGATGAGAAAAGTCTCTAAACAAAAACCCAGCAAACTTGTAGAAGAGGGAGAATCTGATTTCTAATTTTATCACATGATAATCAAGTGCCCAGTTTGTCACAAAAAAAAATTAATTAAAAAAATGAAAACACAGCATACCAAAATTTATGGGATGCAGTCAAAGCAGTTAAGAAGTAAATTTATAGCTGTAAATGCTTACATTATAAAAATAAGAAAAATCTCAAATCGATAACTAACTTTACACCTAAGTGAACTAGAAAAAAAGAGCACACTAAACCCAACCCTAACATAAGGAAGTAAAAAAATAAAGTTTCAAGCAGAGATAGACAAAATAGAAAATATAAAAACAATAGAATTACCAAAACCAAAAGTTGGTTCTTTGTAAAGATCAACAATATTGACAAATTTTAGCTAGGATGACAAAGAAAAAAGAGAAAAGACACAAATAACTAAAATCAGAAATGAAAGTGGGAACTTACAAACATAAAAAGGATTATAAGATTTTACTATGAACAAGTGTGCTTCAACAAATCAGATAACCTAGATAAAATGGTCAACTTCCTAGAACCATACAAATTACCTAAGCTGACTCAAAAAAAGCAGAAAATCTCAAAAGACCTATAACAAGTAAAGATATTGAATCAGTAATCAAAAACCTTCCCTCAACAAGAAAAAACCCAGGACCACATGGCTTCACTGGTGAATTCTATCAAACTTTTAAATAATAATTAGCACAAATCCTTCTTGAACTCTTCCATATAATATAAGAAGAAGGAACACTTCTAAACTTATTCTAAGAGGCCAGCATTACCCTGATACTAAAGCCAGATAGAGACACTACAAGAAAAGAAAATACAGACAGATATCTCTAATAAACATAGATACCAAAATCTTCAACCAAATACTATTAAAGCAAACCCAGCAGCACATTAAAAGTATTATACATCATGATCAAGTCAGATTTATTCCTGGAACACAAGGGTGGTTCCACACACAAAAATCGGTCAGCGTAATATACCATATTAATAGAATGAAGGAAAAAAAAGACATTATCATCTCAGTTGATGCAGAAAAAGCATTTGACAAAATCCAACAATCTTTCATCTTAAAAATCTCCCAACAAACTAGGAATAGAAGAAAACTTCCTCAACATAATAAATGGCTTTTATGAAAAACCCACTGCTAATATGCTCAATGGGGAAAGACTAAAAGCTTTCTCCCTAAACTAGAACACGACAAAGATGTCTGCTTTTACCATGCTATTCAACATTGCATTAGAAGTTCCATCCAGGGCAATTAGGCAAGAAAAAGAAATAAAAGGCAGTCAAATTGGAAGGAAGGGATAAAATTATCTCTATTCTCAGATAACATGATCGTATGTATAGGAAATCTTGAAGGATCCACAAGAAAGCAACTAGAGCTAATAACTGAATTTAGCAAAGTTGCAGGTTACAACATCAACACACATAAATAGGATGTGTTTCTACACATCAGCAGTGAAAAATCTGAATTAGCAGAACAAATCTGTTTACAATAGCATCTAAAAGAATAAAATACCAGGGCCAGCCCAGTGGCACAACAGTTAAGTTTGCACATCTCGCTTTGGCAGCCCAGGGTTTGCTGGTTCAGATCCCAGATCCTGGGTGCAGACTTATGCACTGCTTATCAAGCCACACTGTGGCAGGTGTCCCACATATAAAGTAGGGAAAGATGGGCACAGATGTTAGCTCTGGGCCAATCTTCCTCAGCAAAAAAGGAGGAGGATTGGTGGCAAATGTTAGCTCAGGGCTAATCTTCCTCAAAAAACAAAAGAAAAGAAGAATAAAATACCTTGGAAAAAACTTAACCAAGGAGGTGAAAGATTTGTACATGGAAAACTAGTAAACTGCTGAAAAAATTAAAGACAATACAAGTAAATAGAGAAAATCCCATGTTCATGGCTTGGAAGATTTAATATTGTTAGGATGGCAATATTATCCAAAGGAACCTAAAGATTCAACATAATCCTTATCAAAATTCCAACAGCCAGTTTTATAGAAATAGAAGCTGATCCTTAAATCTCTCTGGAATTGCAAGAGGCACCAGATAGCCAAAGCAATCTTGAAAGAAGGCAAAGTTGGTGGATGCACGCTTCCCAATTTCAAAACTTACTACAAAGCTATAGTAGTCAAAACATTGTGGAGTACATATGGACAATGTAACAAAATTGAGAGTCCAAAACTAAACCTAGACATCTATGGCTAATTGATTTTTGACAAGAGTGCCAAGTCCATTCAATAGCAAAGAACAGTCTCTTCAACAGATGATGCTGGGACAAGTAGATAGCCACATGCAAAAGAATGAAGTTGGACCCGTACCTCACACAATATACAAAATTAACTCAAAATGGACCTGTGACCTAAATATAAGAGCTAAAACCATAAAATTCTTAGAAGAAAACAAAGGTATACATCTTCATGAACCAAGATTTGGCAATGGATTCTTAGATATGACATCAAAATATGAGCAACAAAAGAAAAAAGTTGATAAACCAGATTGTACCAAAATTAAAAACTTCTGTGCATCAAAGGACATTTTATCAAGACAGTGAAAAACCAACCACAGAATGAGAGAAAATATTTGTAAATCATATATCTGATGAGGGCTTACTATCTAGAATCTATATTACTCCTAGAACTCTATAATAAAAAGACAAACAACTCAATTAAAAGAAAATGGGCAAAAGGCTTGAATAGTCATTTCTCCAAAAAGAATGGCCAATAAGCACGTGAAAAGATGCTCAATATCATTAGTCATTATGGAAATGCAAATCAAAACCACCATGAGATACTACTTCACACCTACTAATTTGGCTCTAATTTCTTTTTAAATGGAAAATAAGTGTTGGTAAGGACATGGAGAAATGAAACTTGGTAAATTGCACCCTTTGTCCACTGCTGGTGGGAGTATAAAATTATGCAAGTGCTGTTGAAAAGTTTCGTCGTTCCTCAAAAAGTTAAACATAGAGTTACTATATTAGTTTGCTGGGACTGACGTACAAAATACCACAAACTGGGTGGTTTGAACAACAGAAATTTATTGTCTCACAGTTCTGGAGGTGAGAAGTCCCAGATCAAGGTGTCAGCAGGTTTGGTTTCTCCTGAGGCCTCTCTCCTTAGCTTGCAGACGGCAGCCTTCTCGCCATGTCATCACATTGTATTTTCTCTGTGCGCATGCACCTCTGATGTCTCTTCCTCTTCTTATAAAGACACCAGTCCATTTGGACTAGGGTCTACACTTACGATCTCCTTTAACCTTAATTACCTCTTTAAAGTCCCTATCTCCAAATATAGTCACTTTGGAGGTTAAAGCCTCAACTCTAATGAATTTGCAGGGCACACAATTTAATCCATAACAGTTACCATATGGCCCAACAATTCCACTCTGGGGTATAAACCCAGAAAAAGTGAAAAATGGGACTCAGAAAGTTACTTGAATTCCACTGCTCATCTCGGCATTATTTACAATAGCCAAACAGTTGGAAATAACCCAAGTGTTCATCAACAGATGAATGAATAAACAAAATGTGGTATATACAAACAATGGAATATTATTTAGCCACAAAAAGAAATGAAGTTCCAATACATGGTACAAAATGGATGAAACTTGAAAATGTTAAGGTAAATAAGCTAAACCCAAAAGGACAAATATTGCATGATTTCATTCATATGACATAACTAGACTAGGCAAATTCAGAGAGACAGAAATTAGATTAGAATTTACAGGAGCCTTGGAAAAGAGGGTTTTGGAAAAGAGAGAGGTATTGCTTAATAGGTACACAGTTTCTGTTTGAGGTGATGAAAACATTTTGGAAATAGTGGTGATAGTTGCACAACATTGTGAATATAAAATGATACTGAATTGTACACATTTAAAAAAGGGCTATTCCTGGAGATCTAATGCACAGCTTAGTGATTATAGACAACAATACTGTATTAGAAACTTCAAAATTGCTAAGAATCTAGATCTAAACTGTCCCCAGCGCAAAAAAAAGAAATGATAATTATATAATGTGATAGAGATGTTAGCTAATATTATAGTCGTAATCATGTGGCAATATATAAATGTATCAAATCAGCACATTGTACACCTTAAACTTACAAAATTTATATGTCAATCATATCTTAACAAAAATAAATTTTAAAATATGTCATATATATTTTACCAAAATAAAAAGAAACACAAAAACACATGATTGCAAAGCAGCATAAAAATTCTATAGATAAAATTATGAAACTCTTTAAAAAGCCATTAAAAAGTAATGGATATATATATATATATATATATATATATATATATATATATATACCTAGTTCATCAATAGGAAGACTCAATAAAGTTCTTAATATTCCCCAAATTGATCCATACATTCAAGGCAACTTAAATGTGTATGCATTTTAAAGACATAGCTGCGACATTTGTAGGCAGGAACAAGGGGAGAGAACAGTCATAATTGTCTTGAGAAAGGATGACTTGCCTCACCAATTTTCAAGTATAAATCTACAGTAATTAAGAAAGTAAAGTGTTGACATACCGACAGACAAATGTGCCAATGTAACCAAAGAAAAGCCCAGCACTGACCCACACATGTGGAGAAAGTAGATCTATGATGACAGAAGCAGCACTGAGGTCCCCACTTTTGGTGCTGGGACAAGTGTTATCCTCATGAAGAACAACAACAAATTAGATCCCAACCTCACACACAAAAATCAATGTCATCTCCATTACAGTTTTAAATGGGATAAGCAAAACTTTGAAAACTTTCATACTTTAAGAAGAATACACGAGAGCATCCTTGTTACGTTAGAGGAGGACAAGGTTTTAAAGCCAGATTCAAAAGTGAAAATCAAAAAAGATAATATAGGTACTTTGATCCACCAAAAAATATCATAAAGAAAGTAGAAAAAGGAGCCAAAAAACCTCATAATTCAAGATACCTGTACCCTATAGAACTGTTAAAGAAGATAAAAAAACACCCCGTAACAATTTTGGTGTTGTTGAATAAAGTGGAGGATATACACACTCTATGGCCAGCAGTTCCACTCTGAGGCATGTTTCCTGCACAGACATGTGCCCACCTGTGCCACAGCACAGAGCAACGGCAGGGCCGTGCAATGCGTAATCATCAAACATGGTGCTGAAGCAACACCGATGTCTTGCAGCAGAATGGATGAATATATTCTGACATATTTCGAAAAACACCACAAGGCAGTGAAATCAATGAACTCCCGCAACCCGCAGTAAGTCTGGGTGCATCTCAGAAAGTGCATACTAGGCAAAAAAATAAAAAAAGTTTAAAATAATTTATACAATGTGATTCCTTTTATATGAGGATTTTTTTTTTTCGTTTTTGAGGAAGATTAGCCCTGAGCTAACATTTGCTACCAAACCTCCTCTTTTTGCTGAGGAAGATTGGCCCTGAGCTAACATCCATGCCCATCTTCCTCTACTTTATCCGTGGGACACCTGCCACAGCATGGCTTGACAAGTGGTGCATAGGTCTGCACCCAGGATCGGAAGCAGTGATCCCTGGGCTACCAAAGAGGAACATCTGAACTTAACTTCTGCGCCACCAGACCGGCCCCCATTTATATGAGTTTTAAGAACATAAAAAATAAATAATACATTTTTAAGAATACATACAGGAGCAACAAAACTAACAATAAATGCAAAAATGTGAGTTATGCTTCCTCCTGGAGGAGGGGCACCCTGGGTTTCAGCACTGTTTTTAATGCTCTTCCTAAGATTCGTCCTTGGTGGGGTCATACACCCTCATTTTGTTTTTGTATCATTTGCATATGTAATGTTTTTCATATTGGTGGACTATTCTTAATATTTTATAAAAGGAAGATCAAGAGAGCACTGCCCTGGGATGGGAAAGACCTGCCTTAGCGTGATGACAGGTTGTGCTGCTCCTTAACCTGGGCATCTCTGAGCCAGTTTCCAGAGCTGTGAAATAGGAACAAGCTCCCTACTTCACAGAGGAGTATAAGAAAGGTCAAAACCTACATGTGTGGAAGCGTTTTAAAAATGCTGCATCACATATGACTTATTATCCTAACTTCATTATTACTCATTTACTTGGTTATTAATCTCTATCTTCTTTCTGCCTTCCCCATCCTATCAAAACCATTCTCTGAATACAGGCTCCAGGGGGGCAGGGAACTCCGCTCTCATTGATAGTATATGCCCTGTGCCTAGAACAGGAGGCTCCAATAAATACTTGTTGAATGAACTGTATGAATGAATGAATAAACTCTCCTTTCGTTCCTATAACAAACAAACAAAAAAGCCCTGCGGATCGCATTAGTGCCAGACAGCATCCCTGATAAGGAAGGTTTTCTGCATGTGGTTTGCGTTTCTGACCCCTCTGATGCCCTCACGGACTCAGAGGAAGGATACTCAGAAGCAACCAGGAGCTCTTCCCAGAAGCAGTAACTTGGCCAGAGGTCACCAGTATTTTCTGCTGTGTCCCAGAAGATGTTGTTACTACATTTGTAGTAATTAACTTCTCTCTCATCAAATAAATTAAGACCATGGACATCAGCTCTCCCAGGGGTGGATTGTCCTGAGATTACAGGGCTGCCCTGGCAGCTGAGCTGAAGAAATGGGAATCCCGCTGAGACACTGCCTCTCGGTGGGGTGGTGTCTGTGGGGACCGAGGGGCCAGCCCTGAAAAGCAGCCTGATACGACTGAACAAATCAGACCTCAGCGTTTTTCAGTCAGGTTACACAAATAAGCGAACGACATAGTGGCTCACAGCAGCAACCTGCATGGCTTCGTTCCTCCACCCAACTTCAGGGAACCATCACTCTTCTTTCTCCTCCTACCCCTCGCTGGATCCCTCTCACCAAATCCCTGGTCACCAGCCAGGAGCAGGGGGCCTGGGCTCTGGGAAGTAACGTGCATCACAGGTGCCTGGCGGTCACCTGGCAGAGGACAGTGGGAGGGCTGCTCTGCCCGGGAGGCAGGGGTCCTGGAAGCCAGGTACTGAGCTGGCCCAGGGGACTAGTTTTTGCTCATTCACTACTCACCATCTGCCACCACAAGGCCCCCAGAAATGATTATGGAGAATCACCACGTTCTCCTACAGCTCGGAGCAGGAATCTTATCCTGACTTAAAGGAATAGGGTCTCCCTAGTGCCCTCAGGGCTCCTCCCCCATCTGGCTGAGCCTTCCTCACCTCACTCCTGGACTCCATCCTCTTCCATAATGGAACCAATCAAGTTGACACCTTCCTAAAAGTTCCCTCTGTGAAAGTTAACTCCTGTTCAGAAATACTGGCCAGGTCCCTGTCAAGTAAATGTACCTAACCACAAGCGACACAGCACCTAATTAATCTACGCTGTCAGGGATGATAAGAAAGATCATGAAATAGCGCTAAGAAAGAAAATTTACTGTCAATCAACTGTGACCCAATGTTTTGTTCAGCCGCTGACTGCAAAACATCCTAATTTCAAAGATAATAACATGCAAAAGAGATAGAAGGGCCTTTTAGAAACTGTGAAATATGCTAATTGTATTAACCACTAAGGACTTAATGTGAGCAAGCTTTCTACATACACGATCTCATTTATTTCCATTTTCACACTTTACCCAGGAATATATTCATTTTTCTCTTTTAAAATATGGAAGCTGCGAAGTCCTGATCCCTCGCAAACAGGCAGGCCAGCACCGTGCCTTGCATCTTTAGGATACATACTGCATACTTCTGTTATGACAATAACAAATATTTTCCCTCTTTTCCACCCCGGACCAGGCAGTTAGCAGCACACATCATTGGACAAATTTCTTAACCTTTTTGGGCTTCAGCTTTCTCATCTAAAAAAATGTGGACAATAATAGCCATCTCATTCTGGTGTTGTGACCAATGTGACAATGTACACAGAGCATTGAGCACAACACTTGGCTCATGGTATGCATACGATAATAAATCATGGAAAAATAAATGTACATAAAAGTACTTTCTATAAATTCTCTCCTTTAATCTCACTATAGGGTTTATGTTCTACACATGGGAAAATGTTAGCACCTGTCCCACTCTGTCCTTGGAACTGCAAGACACCTGAGGGCAGACACAGGGTTTTGGTGCCAAAACTCGCCCAAAGCCCTGCAGAACACCAGGCACAGCTCAGACAGGCCGAGGGCAGTGACCGAGGTCAAGGCCGGCCTGTTCAGACTTCAAACGTGACACCATGGGTCCTGCAGAGGGCCCGGTGGTGCCTCCATGGCAAGTACGGTGACCAGCCACACGTCCGCGCAGCCAGAGAAGCCTGCAGTCACTGTGGGAGGGCTGCTCCGCACCCCACACCCTGAAAGGGGTCCCCTTCTCTGGGAGGTGCTCTCCACTGCAAACAGGGACCCAGAGCACAAATGATGGCCACAGCCACTGACTGTTCCCATTCAGAGATCTCATCCCTGCCCCTCAGCCTGGTGACCCCATCAAGGCTGGAGCGAAGTTTGGGGGTAGGTTGAGTTCCTGTGGCTTTTGCTTATGTCCTTTGTTACCGTTATTTTTAAATTTTCTTTTTTTTGAGGAAGATCAGCCCTGAGCTAACCTCTGCAGCCAATCCTCCTCTTTTTGCTGAGGAAGACTAGTCCTGAGCTAACATCCGTGCCCATCTTCCTCTACTTTATATGTGAGATCCCTACCACAGCATGGCTTGATGAGCGGCACGATGTCTGCACCCAGAATCTGAACCATCCGACCCAGGCCACCAAACCAGAACATGCAACCTTAACTGCTCCACCATCAAGCCAGCCCCTGTTACTGTTATTTTTAATGTGTGGGTGAGAAGGAAGAAGGAAGAATGTTGGATCAGAGTAGATGTGTAGTAATAAAGGGCTGGAATTTTATGAAAGCCAATTTTATGACCCCCTGCTTATTCTCATTGTCAGCCCAGCCATCAGAAGGTAGCCATGAATTTGTCTGAGCCTGCAGTTCAAGGGTACTGCCACCAGATGGTGCTGCCATCCAGGTCAAGACCAAACATTTGTTCCAGTTGGGAGTTTGAGAGCAAAGGGAAGGTCAAGTGGGGCAGGAGCCTGCTGGAGCCAGAGACACTACAGTCCCCAAGTCACAGGTCTAGAGGAGTGAGTGAGCCCCACTCCCTCAGGGACTGCAGGGTGACCAAGGCTCCATCTGAGGACAGATGAGACGCTTCACCCTCAAACCAGACCCCATCATTTCCCCCAAATGAAAGCAACAAGCCATGCAAACAGGAACAACCACTAAATATTGTTATCCCCAGGTTTACTCTCCAGCCTTTCTGCCCCAAAGTTTAAGAGAATTATGAAGGTTTGGTTTAAAGACAGAATGAAATCATCTCCCTAAAGTGCTGGGCCACGTGTCAGACTCAAAGCAAAGCAAAACAGAAGTGGTTGCTCTTTAAGTCGATCAGCAAACATGTCACTGACAGCCAGCAGCTGCCCAGGTGGTGTGGCCCAGGAAATGATCTGTGACAGTCACCCTCAGTCCTCACAAAACACCCTATACAGGGCTGTCATGATGCCCTCTGATGGAGGATGCAGGTGAAGCTGTGGGATCCAGGTCACTCACCTGGAAAAAGGTAGAGCTGCTGAGGCTGCACTTTTGGCCCCAGGCCTTGGTGGAGAGGGGCGAAGAGAAGGCAGTGGCCAGAGGAGGCGTGGAGCACACTATCTGGCCTGATGATTGGTTCTCTTTGGGAGGGAGACATCGAGCGGCCAGCCTCTGGGTGGCTTCCAGAGGCCTGACTCTTTAGGGTAGTCATTGTTTTGTCAATCAAATACTCATGCAAGGCTCGCAGCAGGGCTGAGGATGCAACACAGACAGTGATGTCTGGGGATGAGCATGTACTCCCCACCACCTAACAGTCAGGGAAATGGAAGTGGGAAAGAGCCGACCGGACCTCGGAGATCCCCGCACTGTGGCAGCACAAGCCCCAGAGGGCCTGGCTGCTTCACTGAGGGCTTTCTATTTCAGACTGAGTCCCGGGCTCTGGACTGTCTTCCTTCATGCGTGGTTACACAGCACTGCCAAAGCCACTGGGCACTTTTAACTTAACGATAGTGTTAAATGACAGTGTTCCGTTCCCGTGGTCAGACCACCTTAGATGCCTGTCTGCTATGAGCCAGGCCCCGTGTCATGGGTTGAAAAGGGGTCCCCAAAAAATAGAGCCACCTAGAACCTGTGAATGTGGCCTCATTTGGAAAAGGTCTTTACAGCTGTAATTAAATTAAGGATCTTGAGATGAGATTATCCTGGATTACCCCAGAGGCCCTAAATCCAATGACAAGTGACCTTATTATAAGAAAAGGAGAGGACACACAGAGGAGGTCATGCAAAGCTGGAAGCTGAGGTTGGAGTGACGTGCCTGCAAACCAAGGAACCCAAGGATTGCAGGCAGCCACCAGGAGGCAAGAGGGAGGCATGGAACAGATTCTCCCTGAGAACCTCCAGGAGGCACCAACCTTACTGACCCCGTGACTTTGGACTTCCAGCCTCCAGAACTGTGAGCAAATGAATATAGCTTGTTTTAAGCCACTCGAGTTGTAATAATTTGGTTATTTGTTGTGGCAGCCCTAGGAGACTTTGTCCTCTTACGTCATGCAGCCTCCATAGAGGGGGTATCCTGTGACTGGCACAGAGCCTGACTAAGAGCAGCGGCCAGGCGACATCTGCTGAATGATTACATGAAGCCCCTGCATAGATGACGGCTCTGAGCGTTATGAAGAGCTAAGTAACTTGGGAAGAGTCACACAGAAATTCATTTTGGATCAGTAAGTGAGCCCAATTCCTCCTATGTTAGCATTTTTCATAAGAGCACATTTTCTCTCCAATTAAAAACAATCGCTTGTACGATATGAAATTAGGTATGGCCTGTCCTGGTAAAAACTGTGAGGAAGGTGCTGTGTGTGTGCACACACACATGTGCGAGCATGCACACCTCTTGGCCCGCAAGCCCTCCTGCCAAACCACCGCCCACCTCCTTGTACAAACGTCACCACTGAACCCGTAGTTCCAGGCAGAGTCTGGCTTAGAGGGCTCTGCACGAGGATGGCAGGCCTCCTCCACTAGATGTGAAGCTTCACCACTGTGAGGGCCAGTTTTGTTCATCTTGAGCTCACCAGCGGAACTCTGCAGACAGCAGGTGTTAGACAATGTAACTAAATTAAAGGAGGACGTAATTCAGGTCCTTGGTGTGTGGCATGAGGAGGAGTGGTCTTTACTGTCAGACTCTTATTGATGAAAGACCCTCATTGTGTACTGTGCTGTGGTACTGGGCTCAGTCCTCCTGTGATTGTGCTATGGTACTATGCTCAGTCCTCCCCGCTGTGCTATGATAGTGTGCTCAGTCTTCCTGTATATTGCTCTTTGGTACTGTGTGCAGATCTCCCGCATACTGTGCTATGGTACTGCATTCAGTCTTCCTATGTACTGTTCTGTGGTACTGTGCTCAGCATTCCTCTCAATTCTACCAGCTGGGCCTCCAATGCCTTCATGGGTCAGAAAATGAGAAGTGATGCCACCCTAAGACATGGTGAGAGCAGAAGCCACATCTATGATACAGACTCAAAGAGAGCAGAGTAATCCAACTCAGGCTGGTTACCCATTCTCCCAGCTCAGGCTAAACTCTGCAGTCCTCCTGAGATAACCAAATGGTGAAAATAAACACACAGCATTAGATCCTGACTGAGTTCCTATTGCCAGAATGACTCCTGATTGGGCAGAAAGGAGGATGAGAGACAGGATGTACATTTAGAAGTGCTGACGTCTGGCTTGACCACCCGAGTAGGCAGAAGCACACATGCCATGGGCCTCAGGGACCATGCACTTCAGAAAAGCAGTCCAAACCCCACCCATGGGCCCACAAGGAGCCCTCACTCCAACCCTGCTCCCAGCCATGCAATTGCTTCCAGAGTCTTACAGGGGCAGTGGCTGGATGCACAACAGATAGAAACTCTCTTCTTGGCCATTCAACTCCCAATGTTCCCCTTGCCTGATTTACCTGAGGAACGACTTTAGACCAGGACTAACTAGCAGCCAAGACTCTCTCTTTCCCCCCAAATGGACAATTTGTTTGTAAAAGACAAAGTATCATATAATCAACATATGGCCACTGCATCCAATTTTCCCCTGGTGAGGTGGTCGCCCACAGCTGAGCCCTGCTGCCTTCCCGGAAACCCGTGTGAGTCCTGCCTGAGGCTGTAGAGAATGAACCACTGGGATGTCTCAGGGAGACTCTGGGGAATAGGAAATCTATACAGTAGGATAAGAAGTCGCAAGCCTGCAGTTCCATCACATCTGTCACATACAAATAATGCAAGACTTCAGGAGAAATATAAACTATTGGCTACTTTAATCAAATACAATAAAAACACTTTTCAATTATAAATAAATGTATGCCATTTGCAAAAATTGCTATGCATAAGCCTGTGTGAATAACAGATATGGGGCATTAAAAACTTCCACAAATATTATTAATCATGCATTTTGTCTAGACTCCCTTTTGATTTACTAATCTAGACACGACATAATCATTTTATTGGTTACACTTTTAAAAATGAATTTGATTTATGGAATAGAAAATAATTTAAGGACCAGAGAATACTTACCAAAATATGCTTTGATATTATTAACATATGGGAAAAATTATTTATACAAAACACAAAAATACATTTGCCTGGGAGATTTTGAACATCTGAGGTCCAGGGAATTGGGAAATGACAGTCAATGGTTTACAGATCTATATATTTGAGCAAGATTTCAGAAGTGGGAAGAAAGGGAAAGACAGCTCCTGGAAGCAGCTAGAGCATCGATGGAAGATAAACTGCAAAACGGAAGCAGAGACCACGGCTGCCGATAGAAATTACACAGTGGAGCACACTGGGCTACAATCACTACTGCCCACGTCTGTTTCAGGGCCAGGTGTCTAGAAATGGAGGGCACGAATGTGTCCAGGGATGGCTTGTCCAGAGTCCACACCCCACTTCTAGGTGCAGAGAGTGTCTTCTGCTTCCTCTCACCCATGGGGAGCAGAAGAATCTGGGGCTGCACATGCGGCGACAGGGCGGGCTTGTGAAATCACACTGAGTGTAGATGCAGGACAAAGACCACCACGGGGAGGCCTTGAGCCTGAGCCCTGAGGTGAGTGAGGTGGCAGGACGGGCTCAGCCTGGGCAGCTGTGCTACACCGCAGCAGGCATCCCCAGAAACTCACACCACAGGTATGAATACAACGCACAGCTCAAGCCCTCGGCCCCCGTGTTCCAGCCTCTCCAGCCCCCAACTTGTTAGGCAGAGCCTCCAGCATACAAGTGACACCGGTGAAATTTCTCCCCAGAGACTCCTCTAGCTTGTGTCTGAGATCTCGAGAAGCGGCCCCAGGTGGGATGGCATGCTACCTGACCTTGGCTTTTCTTTCCTGCATTCTGAGGCTTTGACATCTGAGGCCCTCCTAATCTGGAGGGACAGCCCCTCACAGACTAGCCACTTCCTAGAGATGGCAGACAGCTCCCTTCCCTAGGGGAATGTTTTCACATCAAACCAAGCCACCCAGAGCCACACCCCAGCCCCCTCCTCTGTGGGGCGATCACACTCTGGGCCTCTCTGCCCTGCGCTCATCACCCAGTGCCCGGGACCAGACAAGGAGGGGCAGCCCCTGTGCCCAGAGCCCAGGAAATGATTTACACTAGCCAGTCCTCAGCTGGCTCCCCCTGTCTCCCCTGTTCCTTCCACAGAAACGACAACAGAGGCTCTTACCCACATGTTCCCCTCTCTCCCTTTCCTTCGGACTGACCCATGGGCTTCCTCGGGTGGCCCTGTGTGGCATGGCATGCCCTCTCCTCCTGTGAACCATGAGTCTAACAACCTCTCTTTTCTAGTGGCAGTCAGTCATCTCCTGATCTGTTGGTCTTGCCATTCCTAAAAATCAAAAAGCAGACATTGTGAAGCACATACCCTCCAGGAGGGGCACAGTGACAGCACAGGCTGATATCCATGGACCACTGCTGGCCCTGTGCTCAGGGCCCCACACGCAATCACCACCAGACCCTCTCAACAATCCTGCAACACAGGTAACATTATTATACCAATTTAAATATGAAAAAATGAGAATCACAGACAAGATGTAACTTGTCAGAGGTCACGTAGTTGATTCTAGTCAGATTTGGAATTTATAGTCATTATATTGTAAAATGCTCTCACTTTTCACTTCTTAATATTACATCCCACAGGAGATTCTTACACCCTGGCAGTAACTCTTTTAAAATTCATCTATTCTTGTAACGAGCCCTCTCTGTGGCTTGCTGTTCTTTTAAAACACTTTGCAAATAATAAGCCCACATTTTCAAAGACATCTGTAGTTTGTGACACAGACCTTCTGCTCACTGCAAGCTAGAGAGAAATTCTGCATGTAAGGAATTCACAGCCTCACACTGAATAATTCACATATACAATCTGTCAAACTGCTAATTATTCCTTCAAAGAAAAACAATCAGATATTTGTATCATAATATTTTACCCCAACCAGGCGAAACTGCCAAGGTGTCAGGGTGATTAGGAACCTACTTCACTGCCTGTCAAGTGATGCTCAGGAAATTTACATATGCATCCACACACAAGGACAGAAAACATGTGCACTCTATGTGCTGAAATTATCAATTAATTTGACAAATATGTGGCAGGGGGACTTAGGTGTCAGCAAGTCTTTAGGCGCTGTGGATGGACACAGAGATGAAAAAGTCTATGTGGTGCTCACAGTTCAGTGCAGGAAGTAAGTGAAGTGATACTAATGTCATTAGGATAAAAGGAGAGAGTCCTCTGTCTTAGACACCGGGGCTTCCTGGGGAGGTAATGTTTGAGCTGAGTACTGCAGGGCTACGGCCAGATTAGGAAGGTGAGGAGGGACATCCAAGCACAGGCAAGAGCAGGTGCAAAGACAGAGGTGAGGAACTTTGCTGTTCTGCAGATGTCAAAAATGCCCCCAGGGGGCTGGCCTGGTGGCGTAGTGGTTAAGTTTGCACAGTCTGCTTCACCAGCCCAGGGTTCGAAGGTTTGGATCCTGGGTGTGAACCTATGCACTGCTCAGCAATCCATGCTGTGGCCGCATCCCACATAGAAAGCAGAAGAAGACAGGCACAGACGTTAGCTCAGCGACAATCTTTCTCAAGCAAAAAGAGGAAGACTGGCAACAGATGTTAGCTTAGGGCCAATCTTCCTCACCAAAATAAAAAAGTGCCCCCCGGGCTGGAGGTCAACATGTCCCTTGGGGAACAGCAAAAGCTGAGGCCAGATCACTGACGTGCTTGAGTGAGAAGCCAACAAGTGTGACTGTTATGTCTGATGCTACAGGACGTCAGGGAGGGATGTAAACTGGGCAGTGATGTGATAATATTTTCATCTTAGATAATATTTTACCTGTCAGTAATGTGGCAGATGAATGGGAAATGGAGACAGGAGGCCACAGTAATAAGGGTCTGACGGATGAACAAGAAAGGAGAGATATCAGGGATATTGAGGAGGTAGTCTTAGGACTAATTTGATGAGAGGTGCCTGTGTATAAGGAAAGGAAAAACAGAGAAAAAGTCAATGAAGATTTCTGAGTTTGGCTGTGGAACTGAATGGATGATGATACATGAAGGCAGGAAATGGGAGGAGAATCGGGGTTACTTTTGTTGGGGGGAAGACCAAAAGGTGGAAGAGTTAGTGGTGTTTCATCTAAGGTGTGTGTGGGACTGTGAAGTGGAGAGGTCGCCTCCCACTCAAAATGGAAGTCACGGAAGTGGGTACTCCTACATCAATCTGGACGATGATTGAATAAGAGTCCTTCAAGGGTATTAATTTTAACCTTTCCACCATTAAAGTAATTTAAAACACTCAGTTTTACATATGAAAAGTCTCACTAAGTTATTAAGCTCCACATTTTCACAGTTCCAGGTAAGCCAAGCCAAGTCGGTCAGGAACGGTCAGCTTTGCTAACTCCAGACATGTTTCTAAAACTTTATCCTATAAACACTTTCCTGTATAATATTTATACTACATTACTCAATTAATTTTATGTCCATTAATGAATATAAATTTATACTTATTAATAGGCCATGAAATAGTAGCAAAAATAAATCCCAAAATAGAGAGAAGGCATGAAAGAGTGGAAGGAAGACTGGCCTTTGACTGAAACTCTCCCCTTTGGGGTCAATGGCTCCAGCACACAGCAGCCACATTACCCCAGCAAGTCTCCCCTCGCCCATCTCCCAGCTTCAGTTTCCTCTTTTATAAAAGGAGGTGATTAAAGTGCGTGATCTCTAGGACTCTATCCAGATGTTAACAGTCTATGATTTCAATGGAAACTTACGTTTTCATATACCATTAATAATTTCAAAAATAACACATGATTATAACCATCAATGCACTAGTAAGATAGTAAACCCTTGACATTTAATAGTTTATAAAAAAGGCTGAAGTGTAGAACAGTGAGTGGATACATCTGAGAGAGAGACAGACAATGCATCTGCGTGAAATTGGTCAGATGATAATGTAATACAGAATCTTTAGGGCTAAAGGGAATTCTCACAAAACAGAGGCCAATCTTAAAAACAGAAATTCCTAACTTCAGGACACAAACTCATGGTGATACTTTAGGCCAAATTAGAATTCCTAATAAAAGATCTTGATCACTTAACAAGATGAAACGCAAGAGTGCTTCCCAGTACAAAAGAGACGTTGAAACAACGCTGTACGTTTTCTCCTCCTCTATGGCAAGTCTTATGGGGGCCAGAGATCCAGAACTTTGTCACTTTGGAGTAGTACACAGGAGCATCTATATAGGAAGGAGAGTGAGAAAGCGAGTGTGTGAGGTGTGTGTGTGTGTGAGTGTGTGTGAATCTCTGAAACCTGTCCCTGTGGATATTTTTATCTAAACACTTCCTTGGCACACTCATATAAAAGATAGCTCTACTCTGTGGAGTTTACCTATGTCATCCCTCTTTCCCAAAACTATCTGAGGTGGCTTCCAAAAGTAAACATTGCTTTGTTTGAAAACATCACATTGTTTCTTAGGGGACATGTCCTAAGGATCTAGGTAAGGTGACAGAGCCCACCAGAGGGACTGTCCCATGAAACACATCACCACGTTTCCAAGATCTTTCATCTCTGTGCAGTGCAGAAGCCTCCAGCCACGACTCACTCTTACCAGCCCATGCCTACTGCTCTCTGGGAAATACAGAGGGACAACAACAAACACGTGAAGTGCAGGCAGGGAAAACCTTTTCTGAACTTACTGAAATAATTCCATGAAGAGTGGTTCTTAGATTTCTGTTTGTTTTTTACTTAAGTAGCTGCTTTAGTAACACAGGAAAATTCTCCTGGGCCAATGGTTTGAGCTGCGCTACTGCTGACCACGCTAATTAAAGTTTGGCCCCTTTATCTCCTGAATGATAAGAAACAGCACATGCACAGAATCTCCAAAAACATGTGCTTCCTAAGTTGATGGGCCTGGGTGAGCTGTGTCTGTTCCTCCCTCAGCAGAGTCTGGGGTCTGATGTGTCCGACCTGCAGCCTGATAAATTCATTTGCCTCGAGTTATCAGGCGCTAAGAAAAGTGGCTCATCCATGAGAAAATTAAGTGTAAACCAGAATATGAATCTGGATTTATATGAATATGGCCTAATAATGGAATTTCCATATTTGTTACTTCTTATTTCATTATAGTAAGCAAGAAATTTTAAAGGCAGAGAAGATGGATAATCTTATGGGATATCTATTATTAAGCAGTGGACGCATGGGGAAACACAATTCTTTTCTATAGGGTCCCATTGGTCTCCATAAAACAGGGCATACTCTAGTTGAAACAGTCTTATTAATGAAGTATAATTGACATACAATATTCTACTAGTCTCAGGTGTACATCATAGTGATTCAACATTTACATACACTATGAAATGAGCACCATGATAAGTCTAGTTACCATCTGTCACTATACAAAGTTATTACAATATTATTGACTATATTTCCTGTGCTGTACATTACATCCCCACAACTTATCTCCTTTGTATTTGGAATTTGGACCTTTTAATCCCCTTCACTTATTTCCTCCACCCCTCAACCCCTCCCTGTTCTGGTAACCACCAGCTTGTTTCCTGTATCTATGAGTCTGTTTCTATTTTCTTTGGTTTGATAATTTGTTTTGTATGTTAGATTCCACATATAAGTGAAATCATACAGTATTTATCTTTCTCTGTCTGATTTATTTCATCTAGCATAATACCCTCTAAGTCCATTCTTGTTGTCACAAATGGAAATATTTCATTCTTTTTTACGGCTGAGTAATATTCTATTGTATATATATGCCACATCTTCTTTATCCATTCATCTATTGACAAATAGTTTGAAACAGTCTTAAAGCTACATGGCCAAACTCACACTATGAAATCTTCCTTTATTTCAACATTTCCACAGAAATTACCAACATTAGATTGGCACAATGTATTACCTTATCTCCCATATTTATTTCCAATAACATTAATGAGAATTATTATACAAGTGTACAGACTATTCCTTCTAAGAACATTCTTAAGCCCACTGACACATGATTTAGGGTGATCTATTTCAGGAAGGATCCTTTAGACAAGGGTGTAGAGTCACTTCATGTCATCGAATATCACTGGGTGGCCCTTCCTGACATCAGTATCCTAAATTCCTATTTTGCTCTCATGTTTTCTCTATGTTTTTAGGTTCTTCCCTATATTGACTTGTCTAAACTATCATACCTAACAGGCATCCGCTTAAAAATAAACTAAAAAGAAGTTATGGCATATTTGTTTTATTTCTTATGCTAAGTAAGTTAAAGTGGATGGATAATCTATTTTTAGACTTCTCTTTAGGTCCTGAATAGTATTTTCATATAAGCTATGGTGATGAAATAGCCATTTATTCATTCATGCATTTGTACTAAAATTCAGCATGTATTTATTGAGTATTTACATAATGCTAAGGGCATCACTTAGAAGGGTGAATTTAAAATGTTCTCCTTATAAGAGTTGCTTATTTTCTATCCAGCAGACTGTTAAAATTGTTTTGGTGATCACTAAGGAATGATATATTAATGAGAAGAGAGGCTTCACAGATCGGCTCTCCTCACTCAGAAACTGAGACGTGAACACTGATTTCCCAAAAACAAAGCTCGATGAAAAATGTCTCCATAAACTATTACACATTATATGACAAATGGACAAGGACATCAACTAGGATGAAGGATTAGAGGAAAAGCAAGCCACGCTAAGTGACTTTCCACCACAGGGCCTCCCAGCTAAGTACCACAGAGCATCTCGCCTACTAGAAGGTCTGAGGGAAAAAGCTCCACGTCCAAATTATTTCAGGAAATCTGTTACCAATTCTTAGAGATTCCTAACATGCATTACCACACTACAGTTCTGAGGCATGAAGCCTCTAAAGAAAAGACACCTGCTCAGTTGTGTTTAAGTGAGAATTTTATATTCACATTTAAATAGTGAATCCCTAACTTAAATTCCACCTACACTTTAATTTCTTTTCTCCACTCTGAAGTCATTTTTGCTTGCCTACAGAATGTTGAGCTGAAAGTTCCACTACTTCTTTTGCCTGATTCTCTTACTTTAACAAAAAGAAACATGTAACTTCTTAGGCTATTTCAGCAAATGCTAGTTTTCATAAATGTCCACAAACCTCAGCTGTGTTCATCTTTGTCAACAGGGGACTGTTGGGGCTTCTTCCCTGGCTTTGGTTACTTGAGCCTGGCACACAAAGACCACCTTCTCTGGAACCACTCCTGGGCCAGAACAAACACCTTCCCTCCTACACAGTAGGTCTCATAATTTGGACAGAAAACTCCCAACTAACACTCCTCCAAGCACCCAAAGAAGACACATATTTCAACTTCCTCTCCTTTGCGGGGAATCTAATCAAGAAGAAGGTATTCCTTCTAGTTCTTCTCCTGACGCACTTCCGGTCTGTCCTCCCCCACCCTCTATGGAGTGTCATCAGCTCATTCATGTTGACCAGTGGTAGTGCTGAACAGCTGGCACCGAGAGGCTAAAACTTGGGACTGAGCTACATACTGCCTCAGGGGTTAGAGAGAGGATGGAGAGAGACAAACCAAGTATAAGAGGGGCTTGACGCAGTGTGATCCTGAAGTACACTGAAGCTATAACTGGAAATTCTGGAGAATTCTCCTGAATGTTTGATCCATAAAAATAAACAATAAAACAGTGAAACAGCTTAATATGTGTAGAGCTCTTAAAGCTGCACTGAAGCAAATTTCTTAGAAATTTGGGGAGAAAAAATAATCTTACCAATATCCTTCTGATCACAAAACAAACAAACGAATTTCCAAAACATTTAATTATTTTGGAACCTAACTCACTGATCTGTGCTCAATGACCCATATCACCTCCTCCCACTGCTAAACATTATCTCACAGCATTGGAGTTTTACTAAATAAATGGCTCCCTAAGAAGCTGGGAACTGGCAAACAGCAGCAGTACATTCTGTTGAACAAATGGATGGATGCAGAATCAGGCACTGTATGATGGACCCCATTAGGCAGATGCTACGTGATAACTATGACTTCAATGCTGCTAGTGTATGTTCCATATGGCTATTAGAATTTTCTACACCCAACATTAGGGGTGCCCCCCTCACCCTTGTTTGCTGCAGTTCTAGAACATGACAGCGATTCTAATATTTTTCATTTCATATCCTAAGAAACATTTATTCATCCACAAGCCATATTAGGGAATAATTTCCAAGATATACTCTACCACTAACCAAAGAACAGGCATTCTTCTCAGGAGACACTTTCCTCATGGGGGAATGCAAGGTGACAGTGACAGGAAGGAGGGGATGGACTTCTGTGCAGGAAGCTGAGTCAGCCACATGGGCCCACATGGTTCCTATGGTAAGAGAGAAATGTCCCAGCATCCACTTCCCGGGGAGAAACATTACGCCCTATCCCCAGGGCCTCACTGTAGCCTTGACCTTAGGAAGACATGATTTGGTCCCAGAATCATTCATTTGCGAAAACAACAACAAAAACTTAGTTTTGAAACCACTACATCTGCTTTAAATACTTCTAACTTTAGGTTCTAGAAACATGGGATTTCACAATTAGAAACATGTGGTTCAAACCCCAGTGTGAAATGAGTTCTTGTTAGAGGCCCATTCCTTTGTCAAATGATTTTGCTTCTTCCACTGTGTTTCATAAAAGATCCCTCAAAGCTAGCTGAGGGCTTTTCTTTCTAACCTCTGTGTTGTCCCTGACTCCCCAGGTCCCTCACTTTGAGGCCTCGGTTCAGAAACATAATTGACATTCTGTTTTCTCCAGCAAGCGCTCCTTTTATTCCTTTGAGGTAGGTTTTTTAAATGCGGTGCAACTTTATAAAGTTGCCAGGAAAGCGAGCTTGCCAGGTGCAGAGAAGTGCAAGAAGCTTGTGGAACCTCCCTGCCCAATCGGCAGCCTTGACTCACCTATGGCCACAGCTGCTGGCGCCGAAGGGGTCAATGGGACCCCAGAATGAGATCAGGGTGCCTACTCTGTCTGAAGCTCATATTGGGGGTTAGGACCTTCAACATGTGAGGGACGCAATGTAGTCCATAGCACCTTCTAATAGTCACCTGACACTGGGCAACTTATAGATCACCTCTAAGCCTTGTTTTCTGATTTGCAAAATGTACATTATATTTATTTCATAGAGTCACCATGAGGCTTAAATGATATAATATAGAGTAAAAGCTCCCAGAAAATCCTGTAAACTTTTGGGTTTTGAAAACTCAATAATAATTATTATTATGACCACTACAGCTTTACAAAGATGTTGCTTAATCCCTCACTCAGAACTCTGCCCTCACACTGCTGTGGGCCACTCCAAGAGCACTATGCAACCACACACACTTGCCAGGATGGAAAGCCCTGGAGTCCACCCCACTATGCGGGCCCCTCCTCCCCCAGCCACTGGGAGGATTCCAGCTGTGAACATCTGCATCCTCAGCACCAGCCCCTGGGCTCCTCTTCCCCACTGACAAGATCCCAAGAGGCAGG
This sequence comes from Equus asinus, assembly GCF_041296235.1. NCBI lineage: Eukaryota > Metazoa > Chordata > Mammalia > Perissodactyla > Equidae > Equus > Equus asinus. The sequence continues at coordinate 96,358,454 of NC_091790.1, forward strand.
AGTCAGCTTCAATTCTGCCCTGGCTCGGCAAGCCTCTGCCAACAGCCAGACTGCCCTTAAAAGTTCAACCAGTTATCCCAGGAAATGAAAGAGGATTGATCTGCTGAAGAAGACATTATTTAAATAAGAGATTATAGATAAATCTCATTATAAGTCTTTAACACAAGATCCTTCAAGAGTCTCAGATGAGAAATGTCTCGCATTCACGTAACACTTCACCTATTATGGTTAGGTACTCCTGGCATTTACTTACCAGAGATGATAACCCCTGACTCTGCCCCCTAATTCTTATCAGAAGCTCGAATATGAGTGAGAGATATGGAAGAATGCCTTCAGGTATTCAGCCCTCCACCCCCACAGCTATTGTAAATTTAATACTCAGATTAAGCAGGTCCATTTGAGATTTGCTTATCCAGACTGGAGAGCCCTGACTTCTCTTCAGATCGCTTCCACTGAGCTTGCTTGGCACTCTCCCATCAACATACACAGAAGAAGATTATAAGCAGATTTTTTAACTTTCTGTAAGGATTTCAAAGACATCTTTTATTATACCATAAGGACTAATAGGAAAAATTCTTTTGAGCCTCAAAAAAGAGATAAATAGGCTCCTCCTAACCGTCACACTTTATTTGTATTATTTGCACCATGGATCATTTAAGGGATTGGATTTCTTTCCCCAGGCTACTAGAAAATGCAAAACAAATTTGTATTCCACCTTTAAAAAGTGTATGTGACCTTTGGCAATCATTAGAGGTCATAAGCTTGCTCTTGGATTTATTTTTTTTTCCTCCCTTTTCTGAAATTGCATCACTTTTAAAATTTTAAATCTCTTCATATTTTATAGCTGGTGTGAGCCTTGTCAAGTCCTTTTTGAAATGAGGTAGGGTGCACTGGTTAAAACTCCTTTTTCATGTGCACTTCCCAACTTTGATCTTCAAAGAACACGCACAACGCCAGTAATCGCCCCAAGGCTGTTCCCGGGGCAAGTCTCCCATTCTGATCAGGTGGTCTGGATCCACTCCACGTCCAGAACTCTCTCTTCTCCTGCACCCTGCCTTCAGGACTCCAAGGCAAAATTTCAAATGAAGGATCACTTTCAATTTTAGCCAATAAGAGGGGTCCCAAAGGACTTTCACATGTCCCGTGATCTTGCTTGACGCTGTAAGCACATGATTGAGGTGACTAGTTATTGGTTTCCTTGCTTTAATACCATTTTTTGCAAAAGATAGACAAAATTTTCAGTAATTATCCTAAGAATGTCTAAATTTAATTAAGTTTGATTACACAAGGCAGTATGAGCAATTTCTGCATGGTCCGTTGAGCCTCACAGAGCTCTGGTTATTTAAATATTCCCTCATCGAATATCACAATTGCAGTTCTTAAATTGAAGTCCTCACATCTCTATGGAATATGTTTAATAAAAATGTTTGAAAAGAAGTGGGTCATTTTTGCTAAGTTTCTCAACTCATTCCAATAGTTGCCACATATTATCATCTATAAAGCCAATTTTTAATGTCACACAAACCAGATAAGTTAGACTTCAAAGACTAAAATTTCAAGTAATTAGTGACTATATTCTTTAGCAATTAATCATGCATACATTGTTGTGTCTTTTGAAATTTCATTCAAGAGCAGAACAAAGGTGGTGTGAACCTCTGAACCTGACTTCTCTCTGAGAAGAATATACAATATAGATATTTCTGTAATTGAATAGTGGTTTGGTTACTTTTTCAGAGCGTACGTACATATATGCATAAATTCTATGTACTCCTACGTAAAGATTTTAAATGTGGTTTTAATAAAAGCCATAGACAAAAACATTAAGTGTAAAAATATTAATGAAAGCCATCAACCTACACATTTATCTCAATTTACTTTCAATTTAAAACTTTTACCAGTTTGGTTTTACAGATATAAATACAATTCTTGAGTTACCTGGCTAAAATATACTATCCAAATTAAACTTGATGGCTTGATGCCAGATTGGATTAATCTGGGAACAGCATCCCAGACTTTGGTTCAACCCAGAATGAAAACAAACTCCCTAACAAAGTCCCTTCCTCTGGCTTCTATCCATTATCACCTGCAAGTTATCAGGAATGGATAACCAAGGAGTTGTACTTTCTTCTAAAGCAATTTAATTATCTTTGATTGTCTTGTATAAAGAACTTAGTCATGATATCATTTTACAGGGTTCAATTTTTTCATTTTTTCTCATTCAAAAAATAATGGTCATTATAACAAATTAGAAGAAATATGTAAAGAAGGAAACAGAAAGTGTTAATAACCAAGACAGATAGCCAACACCAATAGTTTGTATACGTCCTTCCAGTGACACTCAATAAATCATTAACTTATTTTATTATATTTTCTAATGAGTTGTTCCTGGTGTGGGAACACCACTGATTTTTTTGTATCAACAAAGTAGTGAACGGCTACAATGTAGTTCTAACAGCTTATATATAGATTCTTCGGATTTTCTACATTCCATCTGCTGTGAATAAAACTTTCGTCCTTCCACTTCAAATTCATATTCCCTTTATGTCTACTACTGTCTCATTGTATTTGTTAGGATTTCCAATAAAGTATTGAATAAAAAAAATAGTGAGGGGCCTGCCCAGTGGTGCAGCGGTTAAGTGCGCAAGTTCCGCTTCGGGGGCCCCGGGGTTTGCTGGTTCGGATCCTGGGTGTGGACATGGCACCACCTGACAAACCATGCTGTGGTAGGCATCCCACATATAAAGTAGAGGAAGATGGGCATGGATGTTAGCTCAGGGCCAGTCTTCCTCAAAAAAGAAAAAAAAAAGAATGGTTATTCTTTTCTTTTTCTTGAAGAGTACACTTGTCACATTTCACCGTTAAATATATTTGCTTTAGGTTTTTGTTTGTTTTCATACTACATTAAGATCTTTAAACTTTGCTTTTATTCTTATTTGAGATTATCTTTATTTTTCAGTCACAAATGGGGACTGAATTTTACCATATATTTCTTTTGAATCTTTGGAAACAATCACACATTTTCTCATTTAATCTGTTTACATGAATGATTACCTCAAATGATTTTCTTGTTGTGATCATCTCTGAATTATGGGAAACTCCACTGGATCACAATGTGGTTTTGTTTCATATTGATGGATTTAGTTTGATGGTATTTGATGTAGAAATTGTTTCATTTATGTTTGTAAGTGAAACTAGTTATGGACACTCTCTTTTTTCAAGGCTTTTTGGCCTCATAAAGAGTTGGGAGAGTTCCATATCCTTTATTCAAAACAATGCAAGGGACACCTATTTCTTAAAAGTTTGATGAAACCTACCTGTAAAGCACTCTGGATCTGTTTTTTGTGAACAGATTTTTAAAAACAACAAAACCACTGATTGTCTTTCTTTAATGTTTACATGGCTATTTAGATTTTTATTTTTTTCTCGAGTCAATTTTGGAAATTTATTATTTCTCAAAAAATTATTTCACTTAAGTTTTCAGTATTTTTGCATAAAATTATTCACTGTGTTCTTTTTCTAGATTTACAGAATTTTATAGCTATAGCCAGGTTTCAGATCTTTTCTCCTCCTTAATATTGCTCACTTGCAGCTTTTCCCTTTATTTTATGCTCAATCTTGTGAGTTTATTGTTATTTTTAATTATGATATCATCATCAGTGCAGTTTTATATTTTGTGGGATTCCTCTGTACCTGACTTGTGAAAAAGTCTCTACAGAGTGGCTTGAGCTTCCTTCTGCCAGAACTCCAAGCATCTAAGTGTTGATTTGTGAAGTGGAAACTCCCACACAGCACGAATGACTTCCCCAACACTCTGCTGAGAGGCCTGGCCAGTCTGTAGTCCGCTTCCACCTGCATCACTACGGCAGCCCTGGCCCTGTTAATCTGCTGAGTCTGCTCAAGAAAACACAAAGCTGCTTATTTATCAGTACCTTGTCCAACCCACAGCGCCAAGCCATGTTCAGTAATTCTCCACGACCCCTCTTCTCTCCATTTCTCCAGAGACCCATCGCCTTTGTGTTCCTACTTTTCACTTCCCCACAGCTCCCCCTTTTGTTCTCTCTCTTCTCCCTTTAGAAACCTCCCTCACCTCTGCCTTAGTTGGAGTTGAGCTCAGTCCAAACTGGTTTCTGTCCCCTACTGCAGTGTCTGAAGAGAGTTGTTCTTGCCACTTTTAACAAGTCTCCACTGCTGCTGCTCCTTGACAATTTCTAACCCTGTCCCCAACCCCACACGGTGAATGCAAGACAACTGCACCCCAAGCGCATGCATGTCACAGGCTTAACCATCTCTCCCTACCCCCAACTTCCATCATCACACACAGTCTAGACTAAAAATTTTATTCAAAGGATATGTTCTAGATCTTTTGACTTACAACGTGTACAGCTAAATTCCTGTCCCCACGCGGGTTCACAATGCCAATCACTGGGACCTCCAGCCAGTCTCAAACTCCCAGAGTCACTGTGGTATTGACTGTCTGATATTACTCTGGTTTTTTACTTCTCTCTTCATTTCTAGCACCTGAGGGATTTTACCTACTTTTTTTTTTTTCTTCCAAACTAAGTTACATATTTCAAAAACAAAAAAATAGGGGCCAACTGGTGGCACAGCAGTTAAGTGCACATGTTCCGCTTCTCAGTGGCCCGGGGTTCGTCGGTTCAGATCCTGGGTATGGACATGGCACCACTTGGCACACCATGCTGTGGTAGGCGTCCCATGTCTAAAGTAGAGGAAGATGGGCACGGATGTTAGCTCAGGGCCAGTCTTCCTCAGCAAAAAGAGGAGGATTGGCAGCAGTTAGCTCAGGGCTAATCTTCCTCATAAAAACAAAACAAAACAACAACAACAGTACATATGTGTGTACATATATACCCCGCATTTTGTCTTTGTAATAGGAGGGGTTTCATGAACCTCAGTTCCATCTGCCATGTTGCCAGAAACCCAGTGCATTTTCTGTTGATACTTTAGCATATACTACAGACATTAACACTTAGTAGGACTGGAAGATCTATTGAATAATCAACTTTCTCATTAACTTGTTGCACGAGTATATATTTTATATAGTTGGAATCCCACTCCCATAGCTTTGTATCTTGTTTCCAGCGTGGGCTTCTTAATGTGTGATGAAAGCTTTCTGCCCAAATTCATTCTCCAAATAATTGAACTGTTTGATTCCCACAGAGTCTCTCCTGGAAATGAATTAGCCACTGGGGATAACGAATAGAGGACATAGGAACATCCCAATGAACTGCATCAAGTCAACCTTGAAGTTTGCCCCAAGGTCCACATAACCCATAAAATGTTATTCAGCTAATCAGAAGAGCCCTGTTCAAGGATCAGAGAGGAGTGTTTTGGAAAATAGCGAGCCTACGTCACTCTCAAATCCTACCCATCAGCCTGAGACCCCAGACAACCACTGCTAGTCTTGCCCAACTAATATACTGTCCCCATGGGACAAGGTCAACTTTCTGGCTCTTGGATATGATGATCCAAAGATCATGTCCACATTCACCTCTCTGGCCTGTACCCATCTTCTGAATTCCAGACTCCAATTCCCTACTTGCCAAAGCCACTTGGATCATTTAGAGGCTTGTCAAGCTTAACTTATCCAAAAGTGAACTCCTAATCCCCCCGAACCACCATCTTGCTGTGTCCACATTCTTCTCAGGATCAACAAATATCAACCACATTCATTGAGTTGCTCAAGCTAAACTTGCAATTAACCCAGACAGCTCTCCTTCTTTCATGCCCCTATCCAATCCATTAGCAAGTCTTACTGGCTTGACCTTCACAGCATTCTCTGATCACTAGCCCTGACTCTGGTCACCTGACTTCCTGGATTCTGTACATTTCCAGCTCTAGACCTACATGACTTATAGTTGCAATTCTGGAAATGTCCTTCTCCATGGAACACTTTGTGAGTGTAAAATCTCCTCATAACAGGGTCAATTTGTGGTCTACACTTTTAACTCCGGGGCCTAGTGAAGCACATGTTGGGTACTTCTTGAGTGACTGAAGAAAGCTAAATGACTACTGGGCACAGCTTATTGTCAAGAAGTTAATCAAACTTGAGAAAGTCTTGACAAGGTTGAATTTTACCTGAAGGTTAAGGAATCCTCCTACCCTTCTGGGTTCTGAAAAATGGCTGACTGCAAAGAATCACTCTTCCCTGTATGACTTAGATGAGACTCATGACGCCCCCTTGTTTATCCATGACAAGGCCAGATACACACTCTTCAAATTCCCTTGCTTTGCTTCATAAATGATTAGTGGAACTGTTTTGTCCCCACAGGTCAATCAGAACAAAATGCATGTTAACATCTCTCCAGGCCCTGAACTTCTGCTCACCCTCAGCCTGAGCAGCAGAGAGCTCCTCCATCCCTCAAGAACAAGCCGGCTTCAGGTAAAATGGTCTCTGATCTACTATCCAATCATCCTCGTCACCCCACATCCCACACCCAGTTCTCTCCAGCCTCATTTACTCCTCTCCATCAAAAAACCCTGTCTGGCCTAACTGGCGACACTCACATGTCTTACGGTCACAGCGTTGCCCCCTGTTGCAACGCACCCTTTCCCCCTTGGAATAATCCTTTTGAATAAAAGTCCCTCCTTACTAAAGTTAGGACTTGGGTTTTTTTATTTGATAGTGTACCATCTTGTTGATAGAACAGGATGTTAGTCAGGATTTATTTTCACTGAAAAGAAACAACTTATTTTCAAGAAGGCATGGCCCCTCAGTCTGTGCCCACCCACCACCAGTGGCTGGAGATTATCGTCCCCTCAGCGTCCATTTCAGTGGGCAGTGACCCTCACTATCAGGAGTTTCTCTTTACACTGAGCCAAAATCTGCCGCCTGTATATTCTACCCATGAGGATGCTCTGAAGTTATGCAGAATAAATCTAATTCCTTCCCCAGGATATAAGTACTCAATTATCACATTTCTCCCTTGAAACCTGAACATCTTCTCTTCTCCAGGTTGAATAATTATGCTCAAGAAATACAACATTTGTCACATCATCCCTAAACCCTGGTGTCCAGTCAGCATGGAATGATCCTCTTTATGACTTCTGCTGAAAATATAAAAAATTTAAAACATCAACAATCAAAGGTAAAGGGTAACATTTCAAAAAAAGAAAATCCACATCAAAGTAAATTAGAACAACCCCAAAGAGTGATAAGAAATGAAAAATCAAAACCACCCAGGACGAAGGAGTTTGTTGGAACAACAGGAGAAGAAGAGGCAGCTGAGGACAGGCACCCTCCACTCGGGAGCCAGGAGCAGCTGCCCAAATCAGAAGAAGGATTGCTCCCTAGACGAAGCACACAACCATATGCTGTTGCATCAGGAATCATAAAACAACGTATTCTAGGGAATTCAGGGATTCATAAACTTTCCAGAAGATGAAAGCAACTGAATAGAGAGAAATACTGAACGAGTGATGTTAGATAAACACCAGCCCAGAAAAACTATCATCAACCAAATGAACAGGAATAACAATATAACACAAAGTGAACTCACACATTTTGAAATCATATCCAGTAAATCCCACAGGTGATGAAATCAAGATAGCAGAGAAATTACAGAATTCTAAAAACACAGAGCACCCCGCACCCCATGGAGGAGCAGATGCTTAAGAATACAGCTTCTCTTCTGCTCCAGGACTCCTACTAGCTAAAGATTTTTTTTTTTAAACTTTAAAGAAGAAAAAGAAAATCCTACAACTTGCAAGGGCAAAAAAGAGAATGCCTCAGATTTCTTCCTGGAGATTTTGAAGAAAGAGAGAGCTGCAGGGAAGAGCTGAACACAGTTGAAAGGAAGGGAGCCACCCCTGCAAATACTGCATTCCCTTATGCTGACTGTCCCTCTGAAAGCAAAGAAAAATGTCTCAATAGATGGAAGACATGAGAAAAATCTGTAAGCAAAGACTCATGACTATAAAAATCATTAGAAGCAACACTAGAGATCTGAGAGCAGATTAACTAGAGAAAATAACAACAACCCAAAAGATAGTTGATGACATACAAGCGAATCACTATGAAGCTCTGCTTCCAGTTAGAATATAAAAGTCTCAAGAGATTATCATTCCACCCTAACAAGGGGCTCGATAAACTATGAAACCATAGCTGGGTTTGTTGTTGCTGTGGTTTGTTTTACATGTTAATCATTAGAGAGCTGAAGATGCAAAAGAGCCAAAGTGGACTAACTCCAGAGAGCGATGAGCCTTCTACGAGAGAGGAGACGCTTTTGTCGCTGGCAGAGTGATCAGCAAGGAGGAGGCAGCCAAAGTGCTCACCAAGGTTAATGGCCGTGAATGGACCAGCCTGTTGCTTTGGACACCAAAAGAGCACCAGCAAGGGAGCCAGTCTGCAGCCCAACATCAGCCCTTTCCTGTGGGTTCACCAAGTGCACAGGGAAAATTTGAGGCAGGGCAGGAGAGCAGAGAGACCCTGTCAGGCTGTCTGGGCCTTAACTGAGATCACTGTGCATACCCTCCAAGGGCAGCAGAGCAGAGAGAAACTGCCAAAGATAAGGAAACCAGGAACACAGCTGAAGAGCAAAAGGAACACCCAATCCCCCAGACCCAAAAGCCAGCAGCCAGGATGTAAATGGAGAGAGACTCTAATAGTTCAGATAGCTGGCCACTGGGATATCAAGCACAAAGAAAAAGAAAATCTGAAATCAAACTGGTGTTCAGATCCCATGACCCATTCCTCTTTATTTACCTAAAAGCCATAGAAGTATACATCCACAAAAAGAGTAGTGTGACAATGCCCATGGCACTGTGTTCATTATAGCCTGAACTGGGAAAGACCCAAATGTCCATCAACAGGAGAAAGGATTGATATATTGTAGTACTTTTGTACAACAGAATACTACTCTGCAAGAAAAAGGAACCAAAATACAAATAAGCACAGCACTATGGATGAGTTTCAGAAATATTGTGTAGAGTGAAAGAAGCAAGATACAAAACATTTCATGTATGACTCCACTTCTACAAAGTTTAGGAGCAGGCAAAAATTATCTAAAGAGAGAGAACCCAAAAAGTAGGTACCTCTGGCATGTGGGGTGGGGTGGGAATTAAATGGCAATGTGCAGGAAAGAATTTTCTGGGATGACAGGTGAATATACATAATTAACAAAGTTTAAACTGGATGGTTAAGATCTGTACATTTTATTGTACGTAAATCATGCCTCAATAAAAGTTTGATCAGAATATAGAAGCAAACAAAATTCATTCTGAAAATGTATTCAGAGAATGACCTGGGTAAAGTATTTCACTTTATGGTGGAAAACTAAAGGATAAGGATGTCCAGAGGGGCTGTCCCAACGCCCTATCACAGAAGTCTCTCAGAAGGACTTGAGGCGCCATTACACGGGGAGAGCTTAGAATTGCTCCTTGTACAAAGTGGGTCTCCTATATGGCGATTACTGTTAATAATAGGATGTAATGGTAAGAATGGCAGAAAATAATGAAAGCTAACTTTTCTCTGAACATAATAAAATCTTAGAAAATAAATTTAATCACATACAATTACCTCTTGTCTCATACAAAGAAAAAGTGTTACTGTTCCATAGAATGATAAATACAGAAATAAAAAGAGACAACAAAGACTAAGAACAATGCTGAACATATGGGAAAATGGAGTTCAGAATTAATAAAATACTAAATGAGTTAGACTTTTTTTATAAAAAAGAAGACACTACAGCATTTAAGACAAAAAAATTTAAAGGAGGTCAAACAACTTTGCTAACTTAAAAAAACACTTAAAATCAAATACATATACTAAAGTTCTAGAATGGGCAGAGCTTCACTCTACTTGCATGAGTATAAAAGTGTCAGAATTGACTATAAACACCCAAGAACACTGAAAACTACATAAAATCTAAGCATACAAAAAATGCAAGCCCTACTCACAAACATAATTGCAATCTATCTAATTGCATTGTTAGACTATGAAACACTAAGCTAAGCAAGAAATAATAAAAATGTTTGAAGACATAATGACTATTATATTAAAGCCTAGGAAGGGTATAGGGATGAGATGTATACACTTATATATAAGCGCATATAAGACAAGAAAAAAATAATTGTGGATAAACTATTTTTTCCCAACTTGCTAAAGATGAAAGTTTTTCCTAAGACTATGTACAGAATTCACGTAATATTAAATTTACCATAAGACAAATAATACATAGTGCTTGCTGAAAAAAATACATATGTATATTTATATAGCATAGCTAGTAAGTGCCAGGCTCCATTAAATAACTTAAGTCAGCTTTAGTGAGAATGTTTCTCAAACTTTCAAATAAGTAGTTAAATCTATCTAGACACATAAGAAATCTACTAAAGACTTTTTAAATGTAACTGCTGAAAATTTTTTATCAGATTCGTGGTGTATAAAAAAATTAATGAGAATTATCACTGGTTTTGACATGTAATATGTATTTCCATTCATTCAAGAGGATTTTTCTCTTTTTCGTTGGAATTTTATAGGCCAACCATGTGTGACTTCCAGACAGGGACGCTGGCTCGCTTACCTGCATACCCTATGCTTAGAATCACACCTGGTAAATCGTTGAATCATTGACTGTGAGCTTCACCTTTTTGAATCCTCCAATAATTTATTCATGGCCTAAACATGATCAATTTTTTTAAATGTTCTAAGATGTTTATCGTTAGTGCCGTTGAGTAGATTCCAACTCCTAGTGACCCTGTGTACGGCAGAGCAGAATTCTGCCCTTTGCATCATCCTCTCAGCTTCCAGTGCTGTATCAGACAATGTTCCGCTGTCATTCATAGGGTCCTTATAGCCAATTTTTTTGGAAGTGGGTGGCCGGGTCCTTCTTCTTAGTCTGTCTTAGTCTTGAAGCTCCACTGAAACCTGGCCACCATGGCTGACCCTGCTAGTATTTGAAATCCCTGTGGCAGAGCTTTTAGCATCACAGCAACACACAGCCACCACAGTGTGACAACTGACAGACGGGTGGTGTGGTTTCCTGACCAGGAAAGGAACCTGGGCTGCAGCAGTAAGAGCACTGAATCTTAACTGCTAGACCACCAGGGCTGGCTGAAAAAAGATGTTTAGCAATTTATTTTCTTCTTTGACTACCAGAATTTATTTGTGAGAATGCTGAATTGAGCTTGTTAAAGAATTCTTATATTTTCATCCTAGAAACTAAAAGTAGAACACTTCTGGTAATGGTGGTGGTACAGCTGAAAAATCCTCCTGCAGGTAACAATGATGAAAACTAAACAAAAGAGTAACTCATAGAAGGCACTGGAGAGCCACCAAAAGCAGGCAAAAAGCATGAGAGAGTTTATTTTGAAAAGACAACGAGAAAGAATTGTGAGTTTGAGGCTTTTTGCCTGGGGGTGCACCCAAAAGCCTCTTTCTGTCCCAGTCATTGGAAAATCATAGTCTTACTGCCCACAGCACAGAGTTAGGGTGAAGGGAACAGCTAGAAATTTAGGGGGCTAATCTTTGAAGTGAGAAAGCTGTAGAAAGGGTAAGACACAAAATCCAAGTCCAAAGCCTGTCCACATCCCTGGCCACCCAATAAACAAGGACGTACAGTGCAAAGCCTGAGGAGCTACCAAAAGTGGGTTCAAACGGGAGAGGAATCTATCCTTGAAAGACAAAGTGCACCAAGAATCATCTGTGAATTCGCTGCTCTTTTGACAACAGCATTTCCCAAGACACATGCAAGAGAATCCTGAAGCCCTACTGGCCTGAGGTGTCAGAGCATACAAGTGGGATGGACATAAAAGCTGGAAAGTTAGGAGAGAAACCTGGAAGTAAGGAAACAGAGAGAGAGGCTAGGCATAAATACTTGCAGAACCCACACAAATGCATAGCTGTGCACTGAACCTCACAGCTTCTGTGAGATCCCAAGAGGGCCAGGCTGAAAAGAAGCATCTGCAGGCAGAAAGGATTGGGCCAAGCTGCTGCACTCCACAAGGGTGTGCCACATTTACAGGGAGAGTGCAAGTGAACCAAGTACCTACTGCAGAACACCGTCAGTACTGCCTATTGCAGAAGAAACAACAGAATCCAGAGTTTCTGCAGCATTGTATCTACAAGGTACAGTTTTTAAATAAAAAATTAGTAGCCATAAAAAACAACAATGATAACAAATATGTCTGCCTCAAGTTGAAGGACAAAGACTACAGAAACTGACTCTGAGAGAGTCTAGGTGTTAGATTCTACAAAGATGTCAGAACAGATATTAAGGTATGTATACAGAACTTTTTAAAATGTGGACCCAACAAATCTTAATGAGTGAACACACAGGGAATCAGAACAGAAAAGTGAAAACTATTTAAAGAATTCAATGGAATTTCTAGATCTGAAAAGTACAATAACTCAAATGAAAAAAATTACTAGATAAACTCAACAGCAGAGTGGAGAGGGCAGAAGAAAGAATCAGTGAACTTGAAGGTATATCAACAGAAATTATCTAATTAAAAAAACAGAAAGAAAAAAGATAAAGGAAAAATGAACAGATCCTCAAACACCTGTGGACAATATAAGAAATTTTCATATGTGTAGTGGGAGTACATAGGAGAAAGAGAAAGAAGCAGAAAAATAACTGAAGAAATAATGGCTAAACATCTCATAAATTCGGGAGATTTAGCAAGGTGGGAAGATATATGATTAATAAACAAAAATCAAATGTATTTATATATTGAAGTAACAAACAACTGAAAAAGGAAACTTAATAAAACACTGTCATTTAATATTAGGAAAAAATAACATGAGGAACTGAATTAACAAAAGTTGTGTAAGACTTATACAATAAAAACTATAAAATGTCACTGAAAGAAATTGACGAAGACCTAAATAAATGGAGAGAGACGCCACGTTCAGGTATTAGAAAACTTGATCTGGTTAAGATGTCTATTCCCTCCAATACTGATCTATAAACTCAACGCAATACCAGTCAAAATCCAAGCAGGATTGCTGTAGAAACTGAAAGCTTATTTTAAAATTTTATGAAAATGCAAAGGTCAAAACAATTTAAAAAAAAATTGGAAATCTTATAGTACCTGAATCCAAGACTTACAATAATTCCCCAGTAATCAAGAGTCTGACGTTAGCATAAGGATAAACATGTAGATCAATGGAACAGAATAGATGGCCCGGATATAGGGCAAACTTATATAGTGAATTGACTTTCGACAAAAAAGTCAAGGGAATTCAATTGGGAAAAGATAATCTTCCTAACAAATGGTGCTGGGCCAACTGGATATCAATACGGGGAAAAAGCAAACATTGCCCCTTACCTCCCACCATTTACAAAACATCTAGACTGCAGACAATGTATCTGAGATCCAAAACCATACAACTTCTGGAAGACAACACAAAAGAAACTTTAGCAACCTTCAATTAGGTAAATATGTCATAGAACAGACACAAACAATATAAACCCTAAAAGAAAAATCGACAGACTTCACCAAAATATGAAACTTCTGCTTTTTGAAAGATGCCATTAAGAAAATGAAAAGGCAAGCCATAGATTGAGAGAAAATATTCACTTTGTGTATCAGACAAAAGATTTGTACTAATCTATTCAAGTCAATAATAAGAATCAAATAACTCAATAAAACAAAGTGCCAAAGATTTGAACAAGGTCTTCACAAAATAGCTGTACAAATGTCCATAAACCACAAGAAAAGATGTTCACCATCAGTAGATGGAAAGGAAAAGCAAATTAAAGTCCACTGAAACCATCAGAATTTCTAAAATCAAATGTTGCCAATACCAAGTGTTGACAAAGATGTGGAGTAACTGTACACTAATATAATATTTCACAAGTGCTATGTGGACTCAGTTTTGAAGTCAGTGTTGAAAACTCTCAATTCCCCTTCACAGGCAGTTTGCTAGGCTCCACTCCAACTACTTCCCCTATCCCAGGCTCTAACACTCCTGAGTTAGAAAAGATACATCCCCAGCTGCCAGAGCGCCTGACAATTCACACCCAGGAATGGCCCCTTCTAACTGGAGACTGTGGAATTTTTCAAAATATCCAATCCCCAGGACGCCTAGGTAGCTCCACCTAGGTTACTACAAGCCACCCGCCATACATAAGGCACTGCCTACGGTTCCAGGTTGCTGTCACCCCGTACTTGGATGCAAGACACTTTGTGGCTCCATGTGGCAGCCTTCTCCTTTGGAGCTATAAGTAACAAAGGGTTCTGCCTTTTATCTATCCAAATGCTTTTGTATTGTATCCTCCCATCCAAAGAACTTAATGTCATGTAATTATGAAACAAACTGTAGCACTCAGGCATCATTGCAAGGAATGCAAAACAGAAAAGCCACTTCAGAAAACTGTTTGGCAGCTTCTGATAAAGTTAAATACACACAGACACTCACTCCCAGCAATTCCATTCCTAGGAATCTACCCAAGATAAATAAAAACATATTTCTGCACAAAGACTTAGACGTGAATATTCATCACAGCATTATTCATGCTAGTCAGAAACCGAAACCAACTCAAATGTCCATCAAGTAGTAAATGGATAAACCGTGGTATATTCATACCATGGAATGCAATAAAATATGGTATAGCCATACAATGGCATTTTTTTGAGTGTTTGCTGTCTTCAGATGTTGGAAAAATCATAGGCCTTCTCAGCTTTATATCATTTCAGTACAGAATATCTAGAGATCCAACTAAACATATGAGCTCAATCAAAATACTCTTCCCCAAAACTGATATATCCCAAAACACAATGATAAAATTTGATAATTAAATCTTAAACACACATGAAGGTCTTGTCATGTTATGGGCTCAGAGACATCTCAGTACTATCTGATTCAAAGGTTTTGTTTCAACAAAAGGTAACTAGAAAAAAATTCAACAGCTGAAGATTTTTTCTATTTGTTCAATACCGTGATTAAACATTTGCAATTGATTTTGAAAGAGACATGCAGCCAAAATACAGAGAATTCACTTACAAAAATATGTCAAAAAATGTTGCTAAGCACTTAGATTGACTCCAAAGTAGTTTTTCCAAGGTTCAACCGTTTCTAAAGGAAATCCAATTGAGGAAAGAGGCACTACTGCCAAGCTGAAAATTTATTCTATTCACAAAAAGACAAGTTTACAAGAATATTTTTAAATTTTGCCAAGTACAGTTTCTATATTTATTTGTAGGCTATCGCTGTTTGGATGCAATAATGAATAATATGTGCACCATAATCAGCTTCCAATGCATTTCTACTCCACTGCTTCCTCAAGTTAGTAAGATCATGTTTCTATACTGATGCTCTGCTCTGCCCAAAATTTATTCCTAGTAGCAGTCAAAAAATAATTTTACTTTCAACATGGAATTTTTAAAAATGCATCTAAAATAGAATTAGCAATCACATTAGATGTTTTACCTTTAATGAAATTAATTTCAAAGAGCTTTGCTTTGATTCCAGGAATTGAATTAAAAAAAAAAACTGTTGTTGAAAATAATTGAATTGATTTTCTATTTGAAGCATATGAGAAACTGATATACAACTGACATTTAATTTTTTACTATGTTTTTCTCCAGCTATTGGAGTCAACATATTAACAGCTGTCGTTTTACTTTTTATACAAGTACAAAAACCTTGCAATTGAAAAGGAGTGAAGTCAGTCTGGAGTAAGTGGCTTTCATTGAGAATTCATGGATCAGAGAGTGACAGGTCAGTACACTTTCTATTGCCACACGTGTTAAATTATTTTCTTTAGACAGTTTTCTTAAAATTACTACTAATTCTTCAACTAGAAGCCAATGCCTCTTCAGCAGACTTTTCTGTTTAACTTGTATCTGTTCAGTGAGTTCACTGCAGCCCCAACCGATGACTAGAAAAAGTTTGTGGAAATTACAAGTTCATCATCAATAGCCTTGAGAAACAGAAAATCAATACTAAACGTTTGCTAAATGTTGACTTTCTAATTTTGTTCCTCTGGTTTTTTTTTTTTTTTTTTTAAGCTCATTGCTAATGAAACGATTAGTTGCAAAACAGAGAAGCATTATTCAGGCTCCCATCTGGGAGGGCCGCCCAGCTCGGCTCCAGGTGGCAGGACGCCTCATCACTGTCCACACCGACCGCCTTCACAGGAGCTCCTGTGGGGCCAGCTGTTCCAGTCTGTACTCGCGTTGCTCCTTCAGGGTATGACTGTCAAGTTTCATCTTTTTGGTAATTTCAAATGATTAAGTTTTTCCAGTTTAGTTAGGAACTGTAAAGGCACTTTGAGTTTAAATATGGGGAAGAGCCAATTTAAGTGAGGTAAGCTTTTCTCTGTGTTCCTAGTATATGCATTTAAACTTACTCACATTCCTTCAGAACACAAAACAGAAGTCAAGTTCTTGTCAGTTTGATTAGAATTTTTTAACAAAATATTTCTAGTGAAACATTTTAGGAGGAAGTAAAAGACCCACTTGCAGGCACTGAATTTCATTTTAATTATTTTTAAAAATAAATTTATATTTCCTATAAGGTTCGTCTAAAGAATAGACTGGACGAAAATGAATTTCATTAAAACAAATATGTTTTAGTCTCCCTCTGCTTATCAAAGCATAATGAATGAGCTCTTCCTTCAGGCTTTTCACTTGTGGGCCCAGAGGGAGCAGTTTCAGCAACTTCGTTACTCTGATGCTGTACTTTACATAGCGAACGTCAGGCTGCCTCACTGATCACCATTTCCTTGGAGCCCAGGGTTTGAAGTAGTTGCATGTGAGATGTTTCTGGCACTCAAGACAGGTCAGAGCCAAGAGGAGCTGTGGGGTAGAGGGTCACTGAGGTATTTATAAGAGCTACAAAGACAAAATTTCCTTCCAGGGTTTCTCTCTCAGGTAAGGACAGAAAGCTTGGTGTTTTGAAATATTGAAGAAAAAAACATTCTATTTTCCATTTTAGTCTACACAGCTGTCCTCATGTGTGGGCATGGCAGTGGAAAATGGTGTATGAAAGTGAGCCAGTTCTGGCCCCTGGCCTTGGGCCCATCCACTGCCATATAGGAGAAAAACAGGATGGCAAATGCCACCACTGGGGCACACACAGCGCTTCCTGTGAGCAGGAAGGTGAGGGGCCGCGTACAGCTGGAGACAGACTGGTATCAGCCTTTGAAAACAGGTTGAGTTTTGTTTGTTCCAGAAGAGTTTTAATGCATTCCAGGTGGAGTGAGCAACTGAGGAGAAACAGATGAAGGTCTGTGCCCATGGCTCTGTGTAGCTTCCACATGGGGAAGGCTGAGTGCGGGGAGCCAGCGCACAGTGCACAAGCCAGGAACATGGGACAAGTTGGTGTGCCATGCCTTTCCAAGGCGCCAGTGAGAGGGCTTACAAAAATCTAATTATTAGGAGAGAAATGAATTTGGGGTTTTTAGGGGGAAATGTATGACACTTTAAAATATTAATCACATTTATTTGCTAAAACATCTCCCCTCCTTTAAGTAATATCTATATTTTTTAACTTCTAAAGGTAAGTTCATGTGTATTCTCTCCCATTTTATCTATCTCCTTTTACACATGAGGAAGGTGAGACCCAGGTAGGTCAGGCGATTCCTTTTGCCGCACAGGTGGCGGCAGGAGTGGGTGGAACCAGACGCAACAGCCTTGCTGCAGCTCTGGGCTCTCTCTCAGGGATCCTCAGACTCCCCTGCCCGGAGGATTTTATGTGCCTCCCCATCTTCTTTAGGGGAAGGTGATATGAGACCTTCTCTGTGTGGGTCTTCAAAGAATAAGGGACAAACGTTTTAAATGTTTATCTTGTTAATTTACAGAATGACTTGCTCATATAACTAAGATGGGGAAAACCAAGCAAATGTGAATTAACCAGAGAAAAGAACATTATTCTTTCTTTGCACCCAAAATGGATTGCTGAGAAATGATGTCTGAGACATGCATGCATTAGTATCAAAGAAGAATAGATATTTAGCGTTGAAGGACTCTTCAAGTCATCTGGTCCAAATTGGAAAGTATTTATCTCTGAAATTGGCTCCTAGCCTCTGAACACTTCTGAGGAATGGCTCTAATGGTCAGAAAAGTCTTCCTTGTCTTGCACCCCCATCTGCTTTCTTTCATTTCCACTCATTTTTAGGCCTTCTACCCTGAGATGACCTGGACGCAGACGCACCAGCATTTGGTCCTCTCCATGGAGTGGAGTCCAAAGTGCCCCTTTGTACCTACCGAAGTCAGCTCCTCAAGTGACCAAAGAGTAGTTTAAACCACTCTAGTTTTACCCAGTGTTACAAGAAACAGGTTATAACACAGGTAAAAGTATAGAGTCTTTTAGAAGCCTATAATTCTTATTATATAAAAAATTTCAGTGCTCTTAATTAAAGACTTGGCGGTGTTTTTCTCCCATATAATAATGCTTCACTCAGTGATGGCTGATATGCTTTCAATAGACACTCAGTGAATGTGTGCTTAAAGATAAATTCAGTTCACAGCTGTCAGGATTACCAAATTGTAAGTGCTCTTAAGTGAAGGCATTTGTTTTAGAAAAGATAAGATGCAATTTTCAGAACTGGTGGTTTATGGATACCTCCTGGGGTAATGGACTCTTTTATACCTGAAGTTTATCTTCCTGAAAGACAAATAAAAGGTTTGGGTTTTGCTGTTAGTGTAAGAGCAGAATGCGTCTTCTGATCAACAAAGAGGGTATTTTACATTCGCTGGATGCACCCACTGAAAATCCTCGCAAGGCATATTCATTGGCTCGTTCTCCTGGAGACGGTGACAGATTGGGCAAGCCATCCACAGGGCTATTTGTCTTCACACTGTCTACCACTGACAGCTCATTTCTACCAGAATGCAGCCCATGTAAGTGTTTTGGATGCAATTCAAGTTACCTCTGGTAATGGCACCATTGATCACGCTGTGGATGTGGTGAAGATATCTGCCTGCCTTGGGATGAATAGCTTTATTGTATGTTGTGACAATTGATTTCCCTTTTGCTGAGGACATAGGCTGGAGATATTTTAGACCACTGCATTAATGACCAAGCGGCTTTTAACACATGAATAATGGCAAAGGAGCGTGATTGGATAATCTTCTAGAGGACAAAGGGAAATACAGCTGAAAAACGAACCTCTTCTGCAGCCTTGATCTGCCTGCCTGAGGCTGGGCAAACTGCCACAGTGTTCTAAGTACAAATTTAGGGGTTCCTTGAAAAAAATCTGGTGATAGGTATTATTTTTGAGAAGCACAACTTGAGAAGGTGCCCGAGGAGGCCAAAGGTGGGAGAAAAGCTTCTTGAGTCTTGAGTCCTGACTCAGCGGTAGGCACTGATGTAGTTAATCTTCAAAATAAGCCTGCAGGGCACAGACGGAAGGAAGACCATCCCCATGTGCAGGAGAAGAAACTGAAGCGGATAAGCAAACTCAACAAGATGGCAGGGATTCCACCAGAATGTTATGTCTGCCTAGCTCCAAAGCCAGGGCTTTTTGGCACTACTCCTTCAAGGAATTTAGTCTAACTTGACAGCTCAAAATGTGGAACAAAGGGCATCCACAAGCCTTTGTTCTCCAATAGAGCCTACAACCTGCTCTTGCAGGGGTTCTGATCCCCACAACCAGAATGACCACTTGACTTCAAATGTAAGTGGCTGCTTCTATCCAAAAGCTCTTCTCTGGCACCTTCTTGCCTTGGGATTAACTCCAGCACCCTGACATGGCAGCAGGGTCCTTTGTGAGCTAGTCTGTGCCCATCCTTGTACCTCTGCCTCACAGGCCCCACCTCTCCTTCCACCTCCAGGCTTTGGGGACGATTCCAGCCCATAAAGGGGCACCTTCCCCCCTCCAAAGGCCCTCTACCCAGGAAGGCACTCCTCCCAGTTCCTCCCCCTTCTACACCCCGCAAGCTGCTCCTCCCTCCTCCCCTCACAGTGCTCCTCATCCTCTGGGGAAATCGCCCCTTTCCCTCCCATGATCTGTGTTTCTAGAGTTCTCCCTGTTTGCCATTTCATCTCCTGTGGAATACAGTAAAGGATCAATCAATATCTGCTGAATGAATTAATGAAGCACTTCTAAGCCCATCATGTTACCTAATTGTCACAAAACATCCACAGATGTAGCTATATTTACTATCTCCCTTTCACAGGCACAAAAAGGACATGGAGAAATCAAGTTACTTGATTTAATTCTTACTCTGAAGACCTCATTGTATTACAGGGCAGTCCAATAATTGGTTTTCACATCATTGACTTTCAGCCATCAAGAACCATTTAAGTTATGTTCAAAGTTATTTTGTTAAGAAGGTAGAGAAGTACAATACATAGTAGAAAAAAACACCATCAAAATACTGTAAAGTTTAGGTGCTTAATATTGAAAAAATGAAACATTTTCTATAAATTAAATTACGAACAGTTTAGCCAGGTTATCATAAAACCAGAGGCTTTATAAATGTGTGCACAACCTTCTGTAAAACATGACAATATGGTTCAGAATCATAAAAATGTTCCAGGTCCCTGACCTAATAATCTCTCTCCCGGGAACTTATCCTGATGAAGTCATCCAAAAGCAAATAAAGGCCACACACATG
This sequence comes from Equus asinus, assembly GCF_041296235.1. NCBI lineage: Eukaryota > Metazoa > Chordata > Mammalia > Perissodactyla > Equidae > Equus > Equus asinus. The sequence goes on from NC_091790.1 coordinate 96,378,977, forward strand.
GTGATGTTACTGCAGTATTACTCAGGGTTTTCCCCTGCCTCCCTCACCACTTTCATCATAATTCAAGTAAAGCAGTAGACACAAGTTCTTTACAGGACTACCTCCCCTCTACACTATGAGCTCATTAAGGGCAGGCACCATAACTTAACTGATCTTTGTATCCGCAGTAAAATAAATAATAAGTACCTCAATGTTTTATAAAAACAATACATATGAACACATGCATGCGCATATGCACCACACCCACAAACACACAGAGTCCTCTCCAAAAATCTAAAAAGAGAACAAAATACTCAACAAAAAATACAAACATTCAACCAACGAGCATGTTTAATTCTGTCTCCATAATCCCTACATCAGAATACAGTGTGATTAGGGCTCTGGGCTCTGAGAAGAGCCAACAGTGCAATTAACCTGCTTTAAGAAGCAGGCCAGAGAAGGTTCTCCTGGGAACGACGTTTGGGCACACGTTTTCATGAAGCGGGGTAAGATGGGGAAGGGACTCCAGGCAGGAGTCTGCAGGCCCTCAGCAGGTTCAAGGGCACAGTGTAAAGTGGGAATGGCCAAGCCAAGTGGACACCAGTCCGTGACCTAAGGCCCAGCTTTTTCTGACATCCATGGCCAAATGCAGTTTGTCTTTAGGAATCATACAAATAAAACCACTGTTACACACTTTCTGTCTAGTTTAGAAGTGCACTCATGTCAGCAAAGCACTTCATCCTAACAATTGGGCAGCAATTACTTTGGTGTTGTCCTTGTCTAACCTATTGATCTTAGAAATTAAGATTCTGCCCCAATGTTTACAAACAAAAGTGTCATTTTTAAGGTATTCACAAATTTACAAAGAAGAGCTGCTAATTCAAAGATCTCAGGAGAAGATGAAAATAAATTAAGTCCCTGAATTGAAGAGATCGAACTCTACCCCTCCCTCTTCTTTAACTTGTCAGAAATGAGAAGACCCTGGAGCCATCTGAGCTCTTCTGATGACACTGAGGATCTATGCCTGCAATGGGCAGCAGCAAACCTGAGCTCATAGCAGTTAAGAAAGTGATAAGGAACACCATGGGGCATTCAAGGCTTGGCCTAAAGAATAAATAACTGATGCTTTCTGGGCTCTGTGAGGATTAACAGAATGCCATCTGAATCATTATCCCCACAGAACCAAAACAGACGACACATGGAGAAGAAATATGTTAGCACTTTGGAGTTGAGCTCTTGGTTTATGTCGGGGAATGATAACAGAAAGCGAATAAAGCTTTTACATTTTTAAAAACTTATTTATGTATTATTTTTAGGGAAAAGGTTCACTAGGAAGTCATTTCCCCCAGACCTCAATGCCAAGAAAAGAAGAATTGTGGTGTGTTTCTCTTTGTGGGTAATATTCATTGTTTCTCTTTTTCGCTTTGGCTGCTAGAAAGCTTAAGTCAAATCTGCTGCCCGTCTTTAATAACTAGCTGTACAGGATGATATAGGCACATATCTGTAGTAACCTTTTCTGATGTGCCATCCAACAGTAATTGTCTCTCTGCCCTGATATTTTCAACTTTTAAAATATTATTATGTAATATATATTTCTACAAACTTTAAAATCTCTACAAAGACAACAAATACAAAATAATGCATTTGAAAATGCACCAAAATCTCAAAATGATCCCATTCATGTCTAAAGCTTACACTTTACTCTGTGCTTCTCTGATTAAATTTGACCGGGAGGAAATATCAAAGGAGAGTGTGAAAGAGAAAATGAGTGCCCAAAAGCCATAGTTCTCAAAGGGTGGTCCATATAAAATGGAGAAAGATTGGCACAGATGTTAGCTCAAGGACAATCTTCCTCACAAAATAATAATAATAATAATTTTAAAACATGCAAATTCTGTGCCCCCTAGTCAGAACTTCTGGATCAGGAACTCCCAGGGTGGGGTCCAGCAAGTCTGCATTTTACCAAGTCCTGGAGGTGATTCTGATGCTCACCAGGGTTTAGCTGGATGAACAGTGTGAACTGGAGTCTGAGATCCCAAAAGAGCACAATACCTATCTGGAGGTACCTAGCCACCTGCATTGCAGGCTCATGTCCTGGGAAGTTGAATCATAGAGAGGAAGAGTCTAGACATAAATAAAGAATTAGTTTTAGGAATTTGTATTTTCCTAGGAATTTGTTCATTTCTTCCACTTTGTCTAATTTGTTGGTCTAAAGTTGTTAATAATATTGCCTTACATTCCTTTCACTTTTTGTAGGGTCAGTAGTGATGTCTCCTCTTTCATTCTTGGTTTGTCTCTAATTTTCTTCTTGGTCAGTTTAGTGAAAGTTTTGTCAATTTTATCAATCCTTTCCAAGAACCAAGTTTCAAATAACTACTTTAACTTGATTTTATTGACTTTTTCCTAAGCTTTTTCTATTTCCTATTCCACTGATTTCTGCTTAAGTTTTTACCATTTTCTTTCTTTTGTATGCTTTTGGGTATAATTGGCTGTTCTTCTACTACTTCCTTGAGGTGTAAGCTTACATGTTGATTTGAGAGCTTTCTTCTTTTCTGATACAAGTGTTTAAAGCTGTAAGATTCCCTCTCTTCACTGCTTTAGCATCATCCCATAAATTTTGATATGTTCTGTTTCCATGTTTTATCACTTCAAAATACTTTCTAATTTCTCTGTGATTTCCTCATTGACACATGGGTTATTTAGATGCGTGCTATTTAATTTGAAAATTTTTGCAAATTTTCCAGATTTCCTTCTATTGTTGATACTAATTTAATTCTGTTGAATTCTGTTGTGTTCAAAGAATATACTTTGGAAGATTAAGTCCTTTACCTTTATTAAGACTTGTTTTATGTCCTGACTTATGGTCTACCCTGAAGAGTGTCCACCTGCACTTGGAAAGAATTCTTCAGTGGTTGGATGCTGTATTCTACATATATGTCAGTTACGTCAAGGTATTTGACAGTGTTCAATTCTTCTATATCCTTGCTAATTTTCTGTCTAGTTTTTCGATGAATTATTGAATGTTTTATTGAAATTTCCAACTACAATTATTTCAAGTTTCTATTTCTCCTTTGAATTCTGTCAATTTTTACTTTATGTATTTTGCGGCACTCAAGTACATATACGTTTCTTATTTGTTTTCTACAAATTTCCTGGCATTTTGTTCCTCTGTTACTCCCTGACTGCCTTTTTCAAGTTAAATAAATATTTTTTTTTTACTGTGCTATGTTTAATTCCTTTGTTGATTTTCTTAGTGATTGTTCTAAGAATTAAAATATGCATCTTAATTTATCACAATATACTTCAGCTTAATACTAATTTAATTTCACTAAAAAAAGGAAATCCAATTTTTTTTTCTTTCATGTCTCTGCACCAAGAACAGGTCTTGTCACAGAACTGCAATGTTACGGAAGTAATGATAAGTGGCAACAGCCCAGTGCCTAAACCTCAGTGGAAAAACTTGTATCTCTGATTGGTGGAACTAAGAGAAGGACACTGAGGTCCAGAGAGAGTTAGGAATCCCATTACATTTTTGTCTTTTTCATCTCTCCACTTCATTTTGACATGTTGGAATTGTTTAGTCATTCGTCAGATATATGTATTGCTTATATTTTTTCCAAATATGTGGGCTGCTTTACACTGGCTCATTAGTGTTGTTTAATAAACAGAGGATCTTAATTTTTCTTAATTTTAATGAAGTCCAATTATTCAATTCTTTCCTTATGGTTAGTGCTTTTAAATTAATCTTTGCCTACTCAAAATCATAAAGGTGTTCTCCTATGCTTTCCTCTAAAAGCTTTATTATTTGAGCTTTCACATTTAAATCTGCAATCTATTTGGAATTGATATTTTTTGGTACAATGTGAGGTAGGAGTCAATTTACCTTTTATCTTCATACTGCTACCCAATTGACTTAGCCAGCACCATTTATCGGAAGGATCATGCCGCTCCCCACAGTACTGCAGTATCAGCTTAATCATACATCCAGTGATCTTTATGCCTGGGTCTTTTCGACTATTCTCTCCCATTTGTCAGTCTTTTAATCTTTGGGGCAACATGACAGTATGTTATTTACTTCTGTAGTGTACATTTTCCAGCTTTGTTGCTGTTCTTTGATATTTCACTGGCCAGTCTTTAACTTTTGTATTCCCATGTGGACTTTAGAACCAATTTGGTAATTTGCACACACACAAAATATCATTGGGTTTTTTTACTGGAATTGTACTGAATCAATAGATTAATGTGAGGGAGACTGACATCTTTACATTACTGAGTCCTCCAATCATGAATATGGTACATCTTTCCATTTACTCAGGACTTCTTTAATTTTTCTCAATAAAGCTTTAAGACTTTTAAGTGTAGCAATGTTGCACAAATTTATTAGATTTATTCTAAGTATTTGACACATATGATATTATTTGAAAGAGTAGTTTTTAATTCATTTCTATTTGGTTGTTGTTGATATAGAGAAACACAGCTGATTTTTATGTCCTCAGCTTGTAAAACAACCTTGCTATAATCAAGTATTAACTCTGATATTTGTAGTTTCCTTTATATTTTTAATGGACACAATCAGGTCATCCTTAAATAATGACAGTGTATTTCTATGAGATTGGTATTATTTCCTTGGTAAGAATTTTGGAAAGATTCAACGGTGAGGCCAAATAGGGGTAGATTTTTCTTTGTGAGAAGGATCTTGATATGAATCACACACACACACACACGGACACACACCATTCAGGTCTGTCTGACTCACTATATGTAGTTAACTAAGACCTTATCTTATTCTCTGAAATACACAGGAGAATTAAAAAAATACAACTCTGCTTAATTCTTAGTCAATGCTTCTCACATATTTCCCATGAAAGTGACTCTAATAATTTGAACTCTTAGTATTTATCTTAAACATTTCATAAAAGTTTTTCATTTTCTTCCAAAAAAATAGCCATACTTACTCTCTTGCAGAAATAAAGCTGTAAATAACTACCATCAAGTAGCACTGGGGCTTTCAACAGATGTGTGATCTTTACAGCCAGCACCTTTGCGCTTTCAGTACATGTCAGACCCTCTGGGGTATGATGTTCCGCCTCAGAGAAGCACAGCTAATCCCAACAATGCCGTCACATTTCAACATCAATGTCCCACTTCTATCAGGTCTCCTCCTGTGCACGCATAAAGTAAGGTGACATGCACACATGCAGAATGGAGGTCTTTTGCTCTCTAATGATCACAGGTGTGTCTAAGACTAGGGGGCTGGGACGGAATGGATGCTGTGAACCTTTGAAGTACACCCGTCACTAGAGAAAACCTGAATTCCTGAAAGTCAATATAACACTCACTGTTTGTATCATGGGGAGGAAAAGAAAACAGTGGCACACAAACATCCATTTTATCAAAAGAAAATCCTTGGGAGATTGATCTATACAAGTCAACAAAGTGAATACGTTAAGTCGTATTTGAGTTGTGATCATTTATTTATATTCCAGGCATTCTTGGTTTCCAACTTTTGCTCCTTTGATGCAAGTGACTTTGGCAGCTTGCAAATGAACTGTAATTTTCCTTCTGTCAGGAGAAAGAGCTATTTAATGCTCAGGTCAAGACATTCGAGTGTGTGGAGTAAAGGCCAGCTTACGGAGATCGAAAGTTAAAACCTTTCTATTCCATCCGCACTAAATCAATCCGAGCATTTAATTTCATATAAGGCATCATCTTTGATGTCCTCTAATCTGTGATCTATCAGACATGTAATTTTTTTCTTTTGAAAACATTGTTTTTTGTACAAGAGGCAGGGTTGGACTACCGTAAATTATTCATTAATCTCAGCCAATTATTACAGAGCATTCATTTCTGATAGAAACTGTTTTCATTTTTCAAGCAAATCTTTTAGAAAGAATTCCAAACACCACATGTCCTGTCAAGGTCAGAATACCCTATAACTAGAGACAGTTAAAAGCCAAATTCTATCTGGTGAATAAGTTATAAGAGAACTTAATAGTACTTACATGATTAGACACATTGAAATTTATTTCTAGTTGTATTCCTGAAAAGAAGTTGTTGATGTTTTCATATAACTGAATCAAACAAATCCTTTTTAATACAAATCCTTCTGTAATCTGTAAACTGTAATCCTTCTTGAATCTAGTTTTAAAAAACATATTCATTCTCCTTCAAAGAATCTCTAATACGCCACCTCAAAAATCCCACCTTCCTTCATCCCTTGCTGTCTCTCAAAGTACAGAGGCAACGGGAGAACACTGAGAAGTCTGTTATGAGGGCCACAAGCATCCCCTCTCTCCCAAACCATCAATGCAGTATGAAAACATCCTGTGAATCTCTGAGTAGAGCTTCTTTACACAGAGTTTATGTTTGAACAATTTTTGCTTATCCAAAAAATAAAATTATATCTTAATGACTAAAGTTGAATACAATCAGAAAGAAATGACTTTAAATCTTTATAAAATTTTAACATATCTGCACACAATAAAGAATTAATTCAAATAATTTCTAAACATAGTTTTCTGACTCTTCACCCTAAGTGGGACATGCCCTCAGGGCAAAAATAACTGCAAAGAAATCTGGAACTTCCTCAGTGGTTTTCTTGGTGGTGGTGGTATTGATAGAAGCTATCCTGTGTGTATTATGGAAAAGAACAAATAAGCAAATAGATTGATGGTGTTAGGTTATATACAGAGGTGGGGAGCAGGGACAAAGACAGAGACAGAAAGAGATAAAGTAAATAAAGCAAAATGTAACAACAGGTACATATAGTGAAGGATATACAACGGCTCTTTGTACAACTACTTCAACTTTTCTGTAAGTTTGAAAGTTTTCTAAAGGAAAAGCAGGGGAAAAAAGACTCAGGGATTGAAATCATGTCTTCCCATTGTTTTTAAACATCCAAACTAGGATTCGCTAACTATCTAACGCCAAAACTTTGTTTCTAATCATAATTGACAAGAGAAACACACAATATCTTGGATACTTAAGATGCCAAATATTTGAGCAACTCATATTCAATCCATTCACTAAATATCACTGACTCAATGAGAGGTTAATTGTCCAGTCCACCCCCACACACAGGACACAGCAGCCTGGACGTCAGCCATCATGATCCCCTGAGAGACCACAGGCACCAACTGGCTCCTTACCTGGCTTATTTCACTCCACACCCCAGTGAGATGCTGCCAGCCTCTCTACTTGCTTCTCCTTCTCTAACTCCAAAATCTTTTTCCTCCTATTAGTTAGTCCTAACTAACACTAGCTAAGTAAACTGTATTGATTTCCCTGTACCCTACAGCTAGTACTGTAATGTTATTTATTTACTGTTTTGGTGAGGAGGATTGGCCCCAAGCTAACATCTGTTGCCAATCTTCCTCTTTTTGCTTGAGGAAGATTGTTCCAGAGCTAACGTCTGTGCCAATCTTCCTCTATTTCGTATGTGGGACAGTACTACAGCATGATTTGATGAGCAGTGTGTAGGTCCGCGCCCATGATCCAAACCCGCAAACCTCAGGCCACTGAAGAGGAGTTCGCAAACTTAATCACTACGCCATCAGGCTGACCCCATGATGTTATTTTTTTAAAGAGCTTAGTTCATGCTCAAAGACCTCTTCATTCTCATTATAATGAAATTGTACCTTATGGTTCCATTCTTCATAATTAGTACATACAAAAGAACAGCCAACTCCATATAAAGTACACTCTACAACATCTTGATCCAGTCCACTTATGTTCAAAGGACTGTACATGCTGTGTCTCCACAAATCCTTTTCATTCTTAATACAATGATCCCATTCTTGCAGGACCATCCTTCTTACACAGAAACTTCATTTCCTCTTCCATTTATTTATTTCAGGAGTTTTACAATTTGTTGTGGTGAAATCTGGGTATCTGTGTGTACTTGGTGAAAGGTATCTATGGCACCTCATGGCCCACACAATTTTGATTGGCATGACTATAGAATCGCAGAATTGTCTTAGAAATCAATAATAACCCTGTGTAACCATCTGCCACTTACAAAGCCCACATCACATACTAGCAAGCTCGGTCCAGCAACCTCACAGTTGACAAGCTAAAGACTCACAAGTTAGTCCATTCCTTCTCTGAAATGATCAGGCTGTGGGACTGCTTTCATCTTTCTGAGCCAATCTGTGACTTCCGTCATGAGTCATAGCACCATGCCTTGGGGCCACAGCCCAAATGCTCTCACCAGGGAAGACACTCAGATATTTGAAGATGTGGTTGTGTCTCCTCTTCCAAGCAATGCTCAATTGCCCTCTGGAGCCATAATTCTTAAGCCTATCCTCCCTGGAAACACACTCTTATCAAATACCCTCTTAAAGTATGATGCCCAGGAGGGCTCTCAGTACCTCAGGTACAAAGTTATCCTCATTATTCAGGATGAGGAAACACTCTCCTTTATAAATTATGATCAAGGACAACCTGCCATTTTTTTTTCGTAAAGCAGACAAGGCTTTTGATCTACCACTGGCTCTCACTGGGAATAAGGGGGGCTGTCTTCCTGCCTAATTTGCTTATGAAAAATATTCAATTATGTTCCACGATTCATTCACTTAGTAATGAAAAGTAAATGAGCCCAAGCAGCGTGTTTGATTTGTCTTGGAAAGACAGAAACTGCTTTGCAAGAACAAACAAAGTTGAATTAAAATAAGTGACTCTCCTCAGGGGTGGAAATTGAATTTCTCCCCAAAGAACTTCTTAACCCACATAAAACATGGGACTGACACCAGTAAGAGAGAGCAGGCCTTACTACATAACAGCTGTGACATCCCCAAGGCCTCGCAGTTCCAGAGATACACGTGAGTGTGGACACACACATTCAAACTCACATATTCACACATGACTGTGGACACACATAGTCAAACTCACACAGCCAGACATCTTTCAGCCACCATGATGTGAGCAGTGACCGCCTACGTGGACTTCGGGGCATGGGGAGGTGCATCCGCTGCCCACAGCATTTCACGTACCATTTTTGCAGATGGGGCAGCACTGGTCCGGCTCGTACACGGGGTCCACACACTCTGTCTGGGGACATGCAGACACTGTGCACAGCACTTCCCCGCTGGCCTCACAGCGGCACCTCTCGCATGGAGACACCTGAAACACAAGCCCAGCGTCAGGGTCACAGCTCCCACTATCCTTACCATATAAATTCATGATTGTCTTCCCCCAAACTTTGTGTGAAGACATCCAAGTGTTTTAAGAATGTTAACAAAATGATTCATCCCAGTGGTTTTCAAAGCGTGGGCACAAGGGTCCTGGGGTTTAGTAGGTTCCCCTGGGGTATAACACATGCTCCGGCCATAGGGCTCCTCTCTCTCAGCTCCAAAGGAACAGCTGTTTTTTAGTGATCCACATTTTGAGCTTCTTTATAAACTTCCTTTCGAAGAAAGGTTTTTGTTTCTTTAAAAATTAAACAAATAATACATCATATTGAATTCTTGCCCAACCACTGATCATGTAAATCCCTTTTCCACAGCCCTGCCAAGTGCCACCTAATTGGCCTAGAAAACTGCCACAGTTTGAGTCAAGAAGACGGTAGAACAGGAGAAGAAGGTGGAGGGGTGAAAGGGTGGAGAATCTGAGCCTCTTCCCCACCCAGGCACCTGGCCAGCGGCTGTCTCAACAGGACCGCATTGAGCTCTCAAGGCAACACTAAAATACACCTACTGAAAATACTGGCCCAGTTGACTGATGAGGAAACTGAGACTCAGAGGCATCAGGCAACTTGCCATGGGCAGACCTTTCATAAGAGGCAGGGCTCCTGACTCAAAGTCCATGACGGTACCACTCTCCTCCAAGGTTTCTCAGGGTCACGCCCTTCTATCCCCCAGTGTTACCACGTTCTTCTATGTACTGGGCTTCAATCTGCCTCATTGCACTTCCCAGTCATTGGTCCAAATTCTACCTCTTTGGATCATCCCAACCAAGCATAATGGCCATTCCCGGAAAGGTTGTACACTGCCAACTGAATCCTCATATAAGAACTCATACAAGATGTGATGCGAATTATTTTCTTCCTGAAAACTATCGATGGAGTGATTTTTCATCTGGATTGATGCAGGACAAAGCAGAACCAACATACGCAGACCCAGCAATCAGAAGCAGAAGCAAAGCTGTGACGTGGAAATAGGTGCTATAAAGACAAAGGAGATGGGAAGGGGGTTATCAAGCTGAGTTTCCTGGGCAGGGAGGCCTAGCTGACTTTTGTGTACACACCCACAACACAGCCAGCACTTGTATAGTAAGGAACACAAACAACATTCACGGATGCTGCCTTTGTCTATACAAGGCAAAAAATAAACACCAAATCTCCACCAAATATCCTGGTTATTTCATGAAGCAAAAGCTCAATTTGTATTTCAAGGCACGTTCTCAGGCACTACACCATAGTTAACTCGGCTGGGTCAGGACTTAGGCATGTGTGTGTGTGTGTGTGTGTGTGTGTGTGTGTGTACTTGGAAAATAGCAAAAGAAAGGAAACACTGGAAACTTTACAGTGGCCCAGGGCAAAATCTTGACCTGGCCACCATACAGCCTCAGGAGTTAAAATCAATCTTATAACAACATAAAGGCATGTTTCTGAGAGGCATTGTTAGCAGGATCAGGTTTTCTTGCCACCATAATGAGCGTTGCTCTTTGCTGCTGCTGCTGTTTCCTTCATTTTCTGTGTCTCCTACCAAGTGTCCCTTCAGTCTGGAGCATCCTTGTGTCAAGGGTGGATTTACTTATCAGGCAGGACAAGAAAACGATTCAGAGTTTTAAAAGCAGAGAGCTTGAGTTGCAAGAGAGACATGGTTCACTGCATATCGGCACCTTCAGCAGAGGACGCTGGGCATACGCCATAAAGCCCAGACGGTGTGGGTTAGATGGTGGGGAGCAGGCACTCTGCCACAGAGGGGCGAGGGACCATCCCATCCGGAGGGCAAGATAGTCAGAAAGGACCAAGAGGGTCAGGAATCACCAGGGTCTGTCCTCAAGAGAGGGGCACAGCCTGGCACCACTCTGACCCCAGGCTGATGAGCAGGAAGGCAGGAAAAAACACTGTTTTGGTTTGGGAATTTGAAAGAAGGTGAGAAAGGGCCCTCTGCTGGGTTCCCAGGAATGGCTTCAGAAAGCCACACAGGGGCACCTGGAAGTCAGCAGGGCTTCAGGCACTTGGGCAGCAGCCCTGAGTCGGCCTCTCCCAGCAGTTTCCACACAAGAGAGCACATCCTCACAAGCTAGGCAGAGATGCTGGCCTGGAGACAGAACACTTCTTCCTGCTGCGTCTGAAACGTCCCTGCATCTGCGTCAGAGAACACTGCTCAAGGGAATGCATACAACCTGGTCTGCTATTTTCTTAAAGGTTCTGCAACTTTATCAAAAATTTGATTATGAGTTTTACTGTCACTAAATATTTAGAAATCCTATTCAACTATTTGGAGATTTGCTCATTTCTCAAATGTCTACAATGAAGCTTAGAGTCAGGATTACCATGAGCATGTCCCTCCCAGCCTCACCTTCAGCTGTCTGCTCTGCCTTCACCACACCCCACACTGGGTTCCCACCCACTTGCATATAAGGTTGAGCCCAGCCTTATTCCTTCCTCTCTCCCAATCCTTCCGTTTCTTTGAAACTCTTTAAGTCCCAGGACCTCTTGAATTCTTCTAGGTGTACTGGCCTAGAGCAGAGTCTGTCACTGAGAGCCCTAATCCCAGTCTGCAGGTGAGCCACCACCGAGATTTGATGCACGTCAAGGGTCAGACCGTATCTCTGTCACATCTGGGACTGTTAGAGTGATGAAGCCAGTCAAAATGCTCAAGCAGCTCAATCAATATTGACTGAGTCAAGAAAGAAATGGTTGGAAAGACGCAAGAGGTAAAATTAACATGGCACATTATGAAAAACACAAAAAATTAAATCTACAGCTTTGTTTCAGGAAGGGTTGGTTGCTCAAGGCCTCACAAAAAGCTGCTCAAGGATTAGATACTCACACCTAAGGAAAAGAGCATATAGACAAATCTTTCCATTGAGAAGGATCAATATTGGATTACACATTTAATCCACAAGTGGAAGAGAAGATAGGGATGTCAGAATGACATAAACACAAAAGCAGTGACTTTACGAAGAGATCTGATAGCACGGAAAGGAGTGTGTGGAAAGTGAGTAGCTAAACACACAGCCTGAGATCACAAAGCAGAACTTCAAGATTCTGAAGCAATTTATTCCTGAACCTAGGGAACAGATGTCACACCATGCTCTGTCCATTACATATTTCTCACTCTTCTGTCTGTCAATGTTTTCTTTAAATAGCTAAAATTTATATTGAGTAGTTGAAGATTCATACTCTCACTTTCCCAGTAGATAAATGTATTTTCAAATGCAAATACAGAAGATATAAGATATAGACACATATATTTTACAGATTGGGGATTATACACCTGTAGTTTCTGGGACAACGATGCCAAGAACAACCTTCCAGGTCCCATCATCAGCCGCTCCATCCTCCACTGACCAATCCCATAGGCTTACCACCTTACAGAATCCTGCACTCGCAAGGAGAAATACAAAGAAATACTCAATCCACTCACCTCAATGCTCAGCCTGGCCAAAGAGTTGAGACATAAATGTGTGAAAGAGAAACTAACAGAACAGCAGAAAATAGCAGATACTAATTGAACTGTGTGCATATTAAGAATTTTAAAGGCAAAGTTGTGGCTTTTGGTTGGAAAGATATGGAAAAGATCAAACTGAAACACGGTTAAGTAAGTTGGGGAGGACTGGGGCAGGTGAAGAAGAGACGACCGACCATCAAGACGATGGGGGCGTCACAAGTACCGCAATTCCCTCCTGGGGCAGAGAATCAAGTGGGGATGCCTGGGCCCCCACAGCTCAAGGACCAGCAGTCCTCAGAGGGTAGGGACAGGGCAGCTGCAGAAAGCAGAGGCCCCAACACCAGAGGCTGCAAAGAAGTCCACAGGCACATCCCTGGGAGCCAGCACAGTGTCCCCAAGGCCACAAGGGACCTATTGCATCTTGGGACACAAGCCCAGCTCTCTCCTGGGAGACAAGGCCAGAAGCTAATGTCTTGGGGACAAGGTGCCTTTCCCAATGCCATGAGGCTACATGAGTTCTTCCCAGCACCAAGTGGAGGCCATCATGGGAAGAATAAAAGAAGGTAGGAGACATCTTCAGAGGAGGAGAAATCCTGAAATGCTGAGTAATTACCCAAAAATGAGGAGATTCCAAAGACCTCAAAAGACTGAGATACCCTAAAGAGACTTAAAACCTTTAAATTGATAACAACAAATATTTTCAACCTTCAGCAGATTCAGAAGCTACAGAACTAAAAGAACTGTTCTAAAACTGAAGAACAATGTCTCAGTGTTTGCACATCTGAGTTTTGTTTACACATTTTGACCCTACTATGTAATTATTCTGACGCCCTAAAATTAAGAATCAAGCTGCCAGAGGCAGGAACTGAAAGCGCCCTTCACTAAAAGCAGTCTTTGCTTGGTTCTGGATGACAAGTAGCTTCCCAAAGTCATTGTCACAGTTTTGTCACCAGATGGCGAAAGTGTCCTTTGCAGGGCCGAATCTGTCTTTCCAAAAGTGTCCAGCGTCACACTTGTTAGCATAATACATGTAGAGGGAAATCACAAACTTCCCTTCTATCTAAACCCTGAGATCTTATTGGCTTCTGACAGCCTGGAGCTATGTTTTTTGGAGCTGGACACATGAGCATGCCTTTCAGTTCCGCTTTTTTATGGAGTGAAAATGCACCCAACACATCTGGTGAATTACCGCAAACCTACACAGCAAGTCAGGTCAGCAGCCTCTCATTCACCATATTCCTGAATACATCCTGGGCCACCCTATCTACTTTAAACAGCATCTCCTGACTATCTGCAAGAAGCCTGGAAGATGCTATGCAGGTCATGGCTTTCTTTTCAACAGTCACCTCGAAATGAATCTTTCCCCAACCCTACTTCAGGTTCCTTTCCTGAAAATGTCTTAACAAACCAGCCCAAGGCATTGCAAAGTTCTGCCTTCAAATTGAAAAGTAGCAGGGCCCTGAATGGACACTCGGAGACACCTGCCCCACGAGCCTTCGTCTTTGAGGCTCCAGGCGCTGTCTGACCTCCCTCCTCCAGTCAGGGCCATCACGGAAAGCTCCAGACCCCCACATGCTCCTCCATCCTCTCTTCCATGGTAGACAGCAGCTCCAAAGTGAAATGAACTGGATCCACAGCCACCTTCGAGCCTCCACAGCCACCTTCCAGCCTCCAACACAGGCTGCTGGCCATGGAGCAAGAGAAAGCCTCTGCTTCCTGCGCCCTTCAGAAAGATTTTTTTTTGTTCTCTTTGTCTTTCCACTGTCTGTCAGAGAATGGATTTGCACACAAAAGAACTTAATTAAGAGCTGTCCCCAGAACCTGTCAGCTTAGAGTCTGAGGAAGAAAACAACTTCACCTACAAACAACAGATTAACAGTACAACAGTCTGACAACCCAAAGCAACCCAGCTTTCTTCTCAGGCACCAAAGAATAGCTTTTCCTTCTTTGTAGTTTAGCTTAAGGCAAGACCCTCTGTCTAATAATGTCTTTCAAACCTCATGTGAATAATTCCCTCAGATTAACATACATCATGCAGGGACTTGCTTATGAGTGGAAAAGATGCTGGCAGTGTTTACATGGCATATTTCATTTGGCAGCAAACAGCTGAAGAGCTAAGATGAGAATGAGGAAGACCACATCTTCTGTGCTGAAGATCCAGACCTAGTGAACATTCTGGAAGTGCCCTAACCTGACAGATTACACAGTCAGAATAGATGCAGCAAAAAGCATGCTGGCCACCTGTTATGAACTGAATGTTTGAGTCCTCCCCATCTGTTCATCTGTTGAAGCCCTAACCCCCACTGCGAAGGCATTCAGAGGTGGGGCCTTTGGGGGGTATTAGGTCATGAGGGTGGGGCCCTCATGATGGGATTAGTGCTCTTACAAGAAGAGGAAAAGACTGGAGAGCACTCTCTGGTTTCTCTCCACCATGTGGGAACACGAGAAGGTGGCATCTGAAAGCCAGGAAGAGGACTCGCAGTAGAACCCAACAGTGGCACCCTGACCTCAGACTTCTGACCTCCACACCCTGGCCTGATGCAAACAGAACAATACAGAGAGACAGGATGAGCCGGTGAAGAACCATGTGACCACAGGGCCATAGGCAGCCAGACTCAGGGCTCCACCCTGGGCACTGGGCCCAAAACAGGAAGGAGTCTCTCTTCTCCCACCTTGGGAACCTGGGTGACGCTGAGGTTTTGCTGGAGTTACTTTAATGGATACTTTGCTCATTCACAGATTCTTAAATTAAACTCTTAACAGAAGGGATGTGATGTCAATCAGGCATGACCTCCTACCTGGGGCAGACTAGGAGGAAAGAAAGCCCTCTGAAAACTCTTGTTAAAGCCAAATTCTTCTTCTTAAAAAAATGGGAGGATCTAATTAAAGGATTAAAGATAAGTAATCCTTGGGAGAAAGAAACAAAGAGCTTAATTTTCACTTAATATTCAAATAACTGAAATTAAATGTCTTCCAAAAACTAGGCTTTTAAAAGATGGGTGTGAGGATGTGACATGAGAATTGGTTCTCTCAGAGATCATAAACTCAAATTATTTCAGGGACCTGTCAAGTAAAAATCAAGGTAGTTAACTAGGGGCAGTAACATGGAGTACTGGGGACTGTGACAAACAGGCAAAAACCTTATTCCATTGAAACAAATATACATGTCTCTTCATGATGTGCGCGTGCATGCGCGCACACACAAAGAAAACAAAGCCACGTTGCTCCCTTTCGGCATTCTTCATTTGAGATGGCAGTAATAAGGCTCATCTTAGGCAGGGAGTAATGAAGATGACCAAAGGGGTGTGTCAGTTTCCTTCGCCCAAAGCTGGCCAGGCTGCAGGAAGAGGGCTCACACTCCCCAACTATAAAGTGGCCAAGTGAACTCCCTTCTGGACGCCATCCGAGGTCAGAGTCTGGCTGTCTTGTTGAAGCTCCCTTCAGTATGCATCCGCTGCCAATTACTCTGAAAGTGCCAGACCCGGGCCTGAGCCCGGAGCACAGCACACCTCTGGCCTTGCACCTCTCCTTGAAGCTGAACCTCTTCCAAAGCATTCGGAAATTACAATGGGATGCTGCCAGCAGTTTTCCCAGTTAATGAAGTCCCTCTCCATGGATTTTAAGCTCAGGTGGAGAAGACACTGCAGGGCTCGCTCACAAGAAAGGGATCCATCTCTGAGCTCAGACAAATGGGCAGCAGGGTCTCTGAGAGCTGACCGTTGAATTGTCAGTCACCCCTCGCTGTCACCCAGGAGAAGACAAGCTTATTTCCTCGGCTTCCTGGAGGGCAATCAGGAGCCAGAGGCGAACTTCGCTACCAGCAGGAGGTGACCTGAGCTGAGAGGCTGACATCAGAGCACAGTTTATCCCTCAGGCCATCTCAGGGGCCCAGGGAAAGGCAGCAGCCTTGTCAGAATTCTTTCTTTTCCAACCCACCCACCCCTGACATTTCTGCATGCGTGACATGGCTAAACTAGCAGCGGGTTGAAGCAAAGGTGCTCAGGCAGCCCTGGTCCACGGGAGAAGGACTGCAGGCACCCTGGCCACGTGCAGCTCTGCACTGTGGGGAGGGACCAAGATGCCACCACGACAGCCCGTCCACTGGCTGAGGGCCCTGTGTCCCCAGAACATAACTGTCAACCATGCAAGAATGTGACCAGAAGTGGAGCTATAGCTCCTGACACCCAACAGAAATTAATAAATATAAGTAATGGCTTACTGGAAACTAATTTTGTATTTTGTTTCAAGCTTCCTAAAACAAAAATATCGAGATACTTTCTCAAAAAGGACATGGAATTTGAAAGTAAAATATAAAAAAGAAATTGTTGGGGCCAGCCCGGTGGCGTAGTGTTGAGTTTGCACACTCTGCTTCAACAGCCCAGGGTTTTGCCAGTTCGGATCCTGGGCATGGACTAGGACTACTCATCAAGCCATGCTGAGGCAGTGTCCCACATATAAGGACATACAACTAGAATATACAACTATGTACTGGGGCTTTGGAGAGGAAAAAGCAAAGAAGAATTGGCAACAGACATTAGCTCAGGGCCAATCTTCCTCACCAAAAAAAAAAAAAAAAAAGGAAGACGTTAAAAAAATGAAGTTGTTTTTAAAGCTGGACAAGGGAAATATCAATTAGTGCAGCATGTTAACTTATGAGGAAAGCAAAGAAACTATACAGATGGGCCAATCTGTTTGGTAGAGTTCATGCTATTATTTATTTCTGAGTTGCCTAGTGAGCACAGTGTACTGAGAGCCATGCAGGAGGAGCATAGTATTTTGAAATGGTCTGAATTTTCTTACATGGCCAACTGGAGCTTGGTGGCATCATGATCAGAAGCTCTGGACAGCAGGAGGGGCCTTTGATATGTTCACCTATTTCATGATTTGGCCTAAAGCTGAGGTGGCCCCTAGTAATAACTTTTTCCCAAGAACATTTAAAAGTTATATTGAACGGCCATTTCTTGTTTGTTTAAGGATAAAGTTCTCAACTGAAAATTC
Source organism: Equus asinus (assembly GCF_041296235.1). Classification (NCBI taxonomy): domain Eukaryota; kingdom Metazoa; phylum Chordata; class Mammalia; order Perissodactyla; family Equidae; genus Equus; species Equus asinus. Next base: position 96,396,574 of record NC_091790.1, read on the forward strand.
AGTGCAAGACACACCAACCCCTGCAAGGCACAGAAACATTAGTTCCACCTCCAGCTGGGCATGGCCACCCTGGAAAGCCCCGTTAGTCTACAGTTGGGGTTCTTAACCCCAGCCCCCTGACAGTGGTTGTCAGGGACTGTTCTGTACCCTGTTGGATTTCAGCAGCATGTCTGACCTTTACCCACTGGATGTCAACAACATCCTTCCACGCCAACCCCAGTTATAACAACCAAAAGGGTCTCCACATATTGCCAAATGCCCTCTGTGGGAGCAACGAGGTCCCTTAAAACCACTGGTCTACAGTTTGGTGAACAACAGGTTTCATTGCATTCCTCCTTGACTCTGTGACCCTGCTTCTGGGGTCACAGTCCTTCTTCCTGAATTTCATCCTTTAGATTGCATTTTGAAGTTCTTTCAGTAAAGGTATTTTGGTGGTATGCTCTCCATTTTTGTTTGAAAATAACTGTTCAGGCTCCTTCCTAAAAGAGAGTTTTGTGAGATACATAAATCAGATTAACACATTTTCTCTTTGTTCTTGAAAGATGTTCTACCATTTTAGGTTTCCCACTGATGACAAGATGTCAGCTGTCAGCCTAGTTACTCTTATTTTGTAGGTGAAGTCTTTTCTCTCTGGTTGCTCTTAAAATCTTCCTTTTGCCTTTGGTGTTCTGCAGTCTCACTATGATATGGTTAGGTGTGCATATATTTTAATTTATCTTTCTTTAGATTCACTGAGATTCCTGAATCAGAAAATAAGGGTCTTTCAAGTAGAAAGTTTCAGGCACTATCTCTTCATGTCCCTCATATTCTCTGCTATCTCTTTCAGAATTCTAACGTGATGTAAATTTGATCTTCTCTCTCTGTCCTCCATGTATCAAAACATGTCCTTCCTATGTTCCCATCTGTGTGTCTGTGTTTCTTTTTCGGTAAGTTTTTCAGATCTACCTGTTGGTTCACTAAATTATCTCGTAATTTGTACCTAATCTACTGTTAAACCCTCTCATTGAATATTAATTACAATTATTGTATCATTCATTTATACAAGTTCTATCTGATTCTTTCTCAAAGCTGACTAGTATTTTGGGTACACGTGTTGTTTACCCACACGTGTGTCAGTGTTAACTTCTTTAAGCATGTTAAATATTCTCATGTATATCCCAACACCTAGGTCTGATTCTACTGCTTTGTCTCAGCTGAATCTTTCTTATGATACTCTTTCTTCTGGCATGTAATTGTTATTCTCACATTCCTTGGAACACTATTTGTAGGGGTTCTTTGTGGCCTCTGTGGAGGGTGCATTCTTCCTGAATGCATTTGCTTCTGTCAGAACCTGTAGGCGTTGCCACCCTGGGCTCCCTTTAAAGAATAATATTCCGCTTTATGGACCGCTCCAGTAGGCAGTATGGGCTCACGCCCATAAGAGGGCACGGACACTAGAGTCAGCAGCTATTCAGAGAAAACTTTCCAGCTCTGCACAGCGTGGAGGCCCATTCAGGGGAGTTTGTCTGCACTGTCCTTTGCAGGACAGGCTCTTTGGGGGAGCATGGCTGTATGGTCCTAATCTGATTCTCTCTACTTGGGGTCCTGAACTCGTCACATGCCTCAGCCTGACATGAGTCCAGGGGCATCACCAGATGCTCTCAGCCACCACTGCAAGCCTGAATTTCCTCTCTGGATTCCAATTTCCACTTCCAGGGGTTAATTTCCCTTACTTTTTTGCCACTTCAGTGTGCTTTTAAGATGTGTTTTATACAATATTCGGAATTTCATGAGTTTTGTAAATGGTGGGTTTTCAAGCTATCAGTCTTCCATATGCTCAGGCAAGGGGTATCTCATCATGTTTAAAGTAGAATCACTTCTGCCATAACTGGAAATGCGCAGAGCCACATGGCATCTCAATTTTCCGTCCCTATGCTTTTCCATGGGCCTAGGGCCTCCGAGAGAACTCACAGGGCCACAGGCAGATGTCTGACATCATCCTTTTCTACAGATTCGAAAGGCACTCTATGTCCTGGCCGCACCCCAGTGCCTGACAGAAATAGAATGAGAAGTGAAATCCAGCTGGCAAGATCTCAGCCTTGGAATAGATGAGCAGCAAGAAGGATTTCCAGCTACGTGGTCAGAGCCACACTATGAAGGATGGCTACAAGGTGCATAGACTTGGGTGGAAAACCATGTCCGTTACTCAAACTTGTAGTTGTTCTCTTTGAGACAAACTCTTGTCTTTTCCCTAAAAATCTGCTCTAGGATTCCTCTGTTATTTAAAAACAAATCATCAACAATAGAGTCCATATAACCGGCTTCCACCTGCATCCCCTGCAAATCCCCTCCTGATGCTCCTCAAAGCACATCACACACTATAGGCTCACTGATATTTATTCAAAAAAGCCACTCCCTAATGATGAGAGCCTCCACAGGTCGGTCTTTCTAGAGACCAAAAACCGTGCTGGGGGCAGTTACTGCCCAAAAGACGCACACTCACACACTCAACACAATGCTCCTAAAACTCCACACTCACCTCGCAGCAGGTTTTTTTTCTCCTATTTGTTCAGAGCTTTGTAGGTTCCAATTGCTTTCATATATATCTCATTTACTTCTTATAATGTGAGAGATAAGCAGGATATTCTCCACTTTTTACCACCAGAAAATAAGGAGGCTCTGAGAATTGCCCAGGGGCACAAGGATGAACTAGAACAAGGGCTCACACCAACATCTTTAGACGTTAAGTACTCTGTCCTTGAAGTTCTAGAAGCTGACTCTCCACCCGTGCTGAAGGGGCAGGATGTGTTAGCGTGGGTCCTCGGCTCCTAGGCCTCCTCTGATACCAGCTGGCTGTTTTGAATAACGCACTGGTTTCCTAAGGGGAAGTTTCTCCACCTGTGAACAGAGAGGCATTACAAAGCCGTGTGGCTACAGGACCACAGGTAAATCCTGCTGAGTGGGGACATGGTCAGCTGGAAAGCAATTGCTCTTCTCAAGAGGCAGCCCCACTCAGCTGCAACAGATGGCGGCCACCTGGGAATCATCCCGTCTTCACAACAAATTGGCAATCTGGGTATTTACACGAACCTCTGATTTGTTAAGTATCTGCACTAGTCAAACAAATCTCTCATGTGCTGTGAGCCAAGCAGAACCTCTCCCTGGGCTGGATCTAGCTCTCAAGCCACCAGTCTGCCCCCCGTGGGCCCGATAATCTCCAAGGTCCTGCCACTTCTGAGATCTGGTGTTCGGTCCACTGCCCACTGGAATCCTTCCCTCTTGCCTTCAGGGAGCTCTTGGAACTCCTGTTCTCATTACAACTCAAGATTTCACACTTTGAAGGACACAGATTCATTCATTTTGTCCTATATGGCTTAAGTCAGCTATAACATAAATCCACATAAAAAACACTTAACCAAATAGGTGCAGCATTTACCGGACACAAATGTGGGCCAGGTGCTCCTGTATAAGCTTCCCCTTCTCCATGTACAAGAAATTCTCTCAGCCACGCACAACATGACGCTTCATCACCACATGATCATGAAGATGAGATGGCATAGCTGGAAGCAACCATCTTCACAGTCCAGCAGACTATGACTCAACTCCTGGCTCCACCATATACTGGCTCAATAACTTCGGTCAAGTTAATTCACTCTTTTGAAACTTAATTTTCTCTCCTTTAAAATAGAGGAAATACCACCAACTCATCAGTCTGTTGGTTCCCTTCTTCCCATTATAAAAGACCAAATTTCTATGGTGTTTATCCCATGTTTACAAATCAAATATGGCCTGGATCATGTAAATAAACAGTCATTGAAGTTGCGTTTCCCCACCTGAGTTTGGGGCATATCTGCAACGTCCAGAAAATCCATATGACTCCTTTTTTTTAATTGTTACTGTGTAAATGGCTTTCAACAGAAAGGCAGAAACTGAGAAGTCCAGAATGTGCAAAATCTTACTTGGAACCAAAACAAACTCAGAGGCAACAACAGCATATGCACTAAACTGACGTACAGAAAAGAACATAAACTCTACACAGCTTGATGCATTTTACTTTGCAAAGGTAAATAATGGTACTGTTTTTGGTAACATCAAACATTTTGTTTTTAAGTAACATCAGCCAAAAGAATATAAATACCATTAGACTGAAAAATATGAAGAATCATGTCTTTCTCTTTATTGCCACTTTCTCATAACTGCAATAGAAATCTAGGTGGAGCTTTTGATTCCACATTTCAAATAAGATTTTTTTTCTTAATAAAGTGCTAGAAATGAGATTTTGCCACAGGGTTAATCATAAGTCAGACACTGAAGCCATAGGCGAGGGTTTGGTTTCACACAGTGGTCTCGAATCATTTCACCTGCAACTCCCCCTTCCAGTTTATCTCCAGTACTACAGTCCTCAGGCTTTGAAAGACAGTCAAGCAAGCCGCACTTATTAATAATTCATGCTGTCTTTTTCATCAAAGACTTCTACAATTGCCAATCAGAGCTCCTGATCAGCTATGATAACTAGTGTGGACACATTGAACTGATATCATCCCAACCCAAAGCAACGGAATGTGAAGTTTTAGTTATCCCTTATGGCCCTTATCTTAGAGAGTTGCATAAATTCCATTAGGTTCTATAAAACACTGAAACAAGCTTGCAGACCCCATTTCTATCTTCACAGTCCCCCACAGATCAGGATTCCCATGAGGGGGACAACTCCTTTTGTTGCTCCAAATGGAATCAATTTTTATTAATGAATTTCAAATTTGATTTGCTGTTGGCCTGTATGGTAGTCATCAGGGGCGAATTTAAAACTGCTCAGTAGAGCCCCTCCTAGTCACCACCTAGTTATGGACTATACAAGGACCCACTGACATAAGGACAATAATTCCTAAAGTGGTGCTGAGAATGGAATAGACGCCGAATCAGAGTGGTCTAGGTGGGCTGCTTAATTATGTTTATCAGGCATTTAGTTTATTACTAATCTTTCTGTACCTTCTTTATAAATTCTTTCTTCCAATCATACTTGCTGATGCCCCCTTCTCCCCACCACATTCCTTACATCTAGTTGGTTCCATGTCTATGAGGTCCACTCTGGTCATTGACACCCTATGCTGTGGGCTGGATCGTGTTGCCCGCCTCCTAAAACGCTGAAGTCCTTACCCCAATACCTCAGAATGTGACTGTATTTAGAGACAAGATCTTTACAGAGGTAATTAGGTTAAAATGAGGTCATATGGGCTGGCCCCAATCCAATCTGACTGGTGTCCTTATAAGAAGAGATTAGGAGACAGACATGTACAGAGGGGCGACCATGTGAGGACACAGGGAGAAGGCAGCCATCTGCATGCCATGGAGAGAAAGGCCTCAGGAGAAACCAGCCCTGCCAACACCTTGATCTCAGACTTCCAGCCTTCAGGGCCATGCAACAATAAACTTCGATTGTTTAAGCCCCCAGTCTGTGGTACTTTGTTATGGCAGGCCTAGCAAACGAATACACCCTAGGAAGCAGAGAGCACATGAAAATACCATTCATTTATGAAAAATATAAACCAATAGACAGGCTTCCTTACTCAAAGTTGGACACCTGCTGGTATAAGCTGAAGAACAAGACACTTGATATATTTGAGAGGCAGTGGAGGAAATGCTACTAGTAACTATGTTTTTATTTGGATATACAAATTAAATTGCAAACATCTCTGGAGGAATGAAGATATCACTCTAATTATTAGCAGCTTAATGGTATTTCACTGAAGCAGTGAGGTCTTCTGCTGACATCTGGCTGAGATGAACAAGGCTGTAAGGAATGGGAGCTGTAATGGGGCAAGAGCAGAGAGAGAAGGGAAAGACAGGTTTGAAGTACGGAGAAAACCCAGCAGAGAGGGCAGCAAGCAGACAAGCGCCCAAAGAAAGAGAAGCGCAGGAAGACAGGGAGTAGCCAGGCTCTCGCCAGGACCGGATCCCCATCACAAGCACAAGGCAAGATCTGGAGTTCTGGCTGCTTCTCACCTCAGACACCCACAATGAGCATCCAGCCTCCATCAGTAATTTCCTCTCTCTCGGGAAGCAGAGGACAGACTGTCAAGGTGTCTGTGTGCCTCCCAGGGAAAGAGGCCCAGACCAGTGTCCATTTTGTGTCCTTCTTTGTAACAGTGTTCCAAGCATGACCCTATTGTACCACAACCTCCATCTAAATTACATTTTCTTCAGAGAAATGCAAAGTGCTTCAGACAGAAAATGCTTTCTTTTTCCATTTTCCATAGACTTTGTGCTATGCAAACTACAGGCTACAAATGATTTCCCTCTGAAACCCAGAATACCCAGCACAGTCATGTGAACAATTGTTGTACCCTGGCACTCAACATCACAATTCTCCATTACTACAACGCACAAACCCCTTGGACTCACAGCTGTCCCCCTACCCTTCTACATTCGTCCTTCCAAAGCACCCATCCATACTGCATCCCTTCTTCTATACATTAAAGAAATCAAAAATGCAGACACTAAATGACTTGTACAAAGCCACACTAAATTAGGGAACTATCTAGAAATTTTCTCATACTAACAGAAATGAACAAGCACGATCCATACAATGAAATAGTTATGTAGCTGTACATATTATAGCAGCATACATAATTAAAAATTTGTAGCAGCTTTGCAATATTCATGCACTGTACATCCTGGCAGCTGGTAAAGATTGGATGAAAGTTAAGAATGAAGTGTCACTTGAAGATGAAAGATACGCTTAAGACTCTAAGAATAGGTATATTACAATTCTTCCCAAGATTGTAATCTTTACAATCTCCCTTTCGTTGCTATCATCTCCCATCTCCAGAGTTTGAAACATCTTCCACCTGTTGACAACCAATTTTTGCAAACAGGAATCAAATAAGAGATCTCCCTCCCCCATATGCAAAGGCAGCCTCACAGCATCTAGCACTTAGCCATGTGTTACTTAACAGAAGTTGGAGTTCTTCCTTCTACCTATGATCTCAGGTCCACAAGTGGCCCACTCTACCACGAGCTTTGTAGATCAAAATGCTAATAATTCCTCAGACTACCTCATGGGACACTTCTAAGAAATGACTATGGAATTATATACAGTGCAAACAATAAATGTTACTAATTAATAACTAACTGCTCATCTTTGATCTTATAACACTTAGATTTCCTGATGAACGTAAAACACTCAAGAGAATTGTTTTGTTGGGCCCACACATATAGGCCTGTCCCAGGCCAATATGGAAGGTCTCTCGTCTGATCTCCACCAGAACCCATGGCCACCTTTCCCTCAGCACTCTTTTTTTTTTGAGGAAGACTGGCCCCGAGCTAACATCTGTGCCCATCTTCCTCTACTTTATATGTGGGATGCCTGCCACACCATGGCTTGACAAGTGGTGCCATCCCCACACCCGGGATCCAAACCAGCAAACTCTGGCTGCCCAAGCGGAATGTGCAAACGTAATCGCTGCACAACCGGGCCAGCCCCGCCTCAGCACTTTTGTATTGCATCCAAAATATCTGGAGAGGTGTCTGCCTGGCTCCCCAGTAGACGGGAAGCATGTTGAGGTTAAGACTCCTAACTGACTTCTGTTACATGGCCAGGTCCTAGTTCTGGTAGGGTTGTCATCAAATTTACCTTTCTTTCTCCAAAGGGCTGAAGCAAAGAGCAGTGAGCATTAAGTAGGTATGCCTAGAGAGCTCCCAAGAGCCTTAGAAATAGCTGGCCCCTTATCTTACATAGGAGAAAAAGGAAACCCAGAGGGAAGATGTGCTTTGTTCCCCTCATGCAACTGGTTAGTGGCAAAGGCAGAATGGAAACTCATGTATCCTGACTCTACATCCCAGCGTTCTTTCCTACTTTGTACATTATCTGTAGATCTGTCCTCCTGGCTTTACATATCCACAACACTTGGGAATTCAATACGCCCTGTCACACCCTGGGCACATTCTCAATCTGCAGATGTCAGAGGCTGTGCTCTGGGGGACTCCTGCAGGATTCCTCCCCCCTGCCTCCCACGCTCAGCTTTGGGGACTACAGGTCCCAGGATGCCCTCTGTAGCTCAGGAAATTTCTGGCATGCCAAGTCAAGCGGCCAAGCCCAGACAAGCCACAGGTTGAGCCCACCATGCAGGGTTGGAAAGGCTGAACAGTCACGCAGGTCTCTCCCCGGCCCGCCAGAGAAGACTTAGGGCTTTCGGAGTACACTGGAGTTAGCGCAGGCGTGCTGGGTAGCACCTCCCTCCAAACCAGAGCCCCCAACGCGGCTGGGCTCTTGGCTCCAGTAGAGTGTATGGAGAAAAGCATGCGCTGCAGGGCTGAACTGCTTAGCTTGACAGGAGTCGGCTTCTTAATAGCCGCCTTGCCTTCAACACGTTATTTAAATACTCTGTCTCAGTTTCCTCTTCTCCATAAACCAGAGCTAATACACTACTTTATTGCAGGTATGAGGTTTAACCAAGTTAACACACGTGAAAAATGGAACCTGGAGCCTGACACACAGTATGCAAACAAGAAGGCCAGTGCTAATACTATTACTAGTGCTCATCTAAAATAAAACTGTTTTTAACCATAAACTGGACTTCTTGTTTTTGCCGTCCACTATGTTTTGGCATCCAATGAGCAAGCATTTTTCTTTTTCTTTTAATGTTTAGCACATTTGCATGACACTCCAACACGTAATCTAGGGAATTGCCTTATTTATATGAATAGTCTCCCTTAATTGGCTATTAGCGGAAGAATATATCCCAAATGGCACGGTAAATTACCCTGTGTTTGAAAACAGGTTGAGCATTTCAGCAGCAACACTTTTAAATTAGGAGCAGTAAATTAATGTTAAAAGTACAGCCAATAAGTCTGTTCGGGGCGGTCCCTTCAGTGCCATGGGCTTCATTCTAATGAAACCCTTTTATAACGAAGACCAAAGAAATTAAAGTGGATTGGCCACATTGCTTTAAAGGATTACCTCTGCACTGAAAAAGAGAGGTCGTGTTAAGGGGACAGGAGCACAGCGCTGTCCGCCTCTGAAAACCAGAGAATGCCTCTTCTTCAAAGTGGGGACACAGAGCACAGAGCGGCGTCACCCCTTCCTGGGAGGTGCAAAGCCGCCGGGCGGGCGCTCGCCTCTTACCACGAACTCCTCCAGAGTCTGGTAGGTCTTGCCCCGGAACTCGCAGTAGTTCTTCCTCTCCTTGCACTGCGGGCAGCACTGGCTTGTATCAACGTGGATGCAGCGCGGGTGCAGCCGCGGGCACTCAGGCTGCGCGCACAGCGGCCCCTCCTCGGTGCACAGGCACGGGCAGGCCGAGGGGCCCGGCGCGAACTTCTCCCCGATGGCGTACACGAAGCCGCTCTCATCCACGCAGCCCTTGCCGCGGTAGTCCGGGTACACGTACTCCTCAGGCGGCTCAGGCGTGGGCGCGAGGTCCGGGCTGGTCGCGTCCTGGGCAGCGGCGGCCGGGGGCTCCTCCTGCGGGGTATCCCCACGAGGCCGGACCTGCAGGTCCCCAGCCTTGGCGCCCGTGCCCTGGGCGGTCCAGGCCTGCTTCTGCTTGCTCCACGCCTCCCGGCCGGCGAGCCCGCGGCCGCCCTTGGTCTTCCAGTCCCGGCCGCTGCCACCCTCGTCCCTCGCAGGACGCCCGAGCTCGTTCACCCGCCCCGGGCCGTCCCGAGACGCGTGCTCGCGCTTCTCCTGACCTGGCTGCTCCGGCGCCTGGGCCAGTTTCTCCAGCGGGATGCTCGGACTGCACAGAGCCACCATCAGGCAGCAGGTGACCAGGAGGGAACTGGACAGCGCGCCAACTGCCATCGCAGTGGAGCTGGGCATCCCCTACCACGTCCCGGCGGGCGGGCGGGCGGGGAGCGTGGCCGAGGGGCGAGTCGCATTCACAGCCCGGGGGCGCGCCGCCGCCAGCCGAGAGCCGCCGTCCCTGCGGAGAGAACAGCAGCACAGCTGAGCCCCGCGGCCCGCGCACGCCCCGGCCCCCACCCGGCCCCGCGCCGCCCGGGCTCCCGAAGCGCTCTAGATTAACCAGCTGGACCACGCGGGCGGGGGCAGCATGCCCAGCGTCGGTGCACAGCCGGGATCCTTAGACATCCCAAATTGTGGAAACGTACATGGAAGCGAAGTCCCAGAAAAACACCGGCGGGCAGTGTTTCTCACGTAGTCGTGACTGGCGGTGGAGATGGCCGAGGGCGGGTGTCGGAGCCGCGGGAGTGCAGCGAGCCAGGCCCGCGCCCCCTGCAAAGCTCCACATAGAGCCACATAATTCAGGAGATGAGGGTGCCCCTCCCTGGGTCCTAGACACACTTTCTCAAAGGTTATTAAACGGAGAATTCCGCAGTGGAGTTGGATGCGGAAGACCGTATAGGAAGCTTAAGAGGGAATCCCTCCCTCGCTTGCCTTAGGGCATTGGGGGAAAAGGGGCGGAAGGGGGTTAAGCAGAGCTTCTAGGACCCCGTGATTCATTTCTAGCAACTTTTTAAATGCCTTCAGTTGGGAAGCAAATGCTGCCTCCCCACCCTCCTCCCCAGGCCTCGGTGCCCATAAGGATGATCCTGATCATGCAGGGCGGCAGGGTGGAGGATTCCGGAGGCTTCTGCTCCTCCACTGGCCACCCGCCGCCAGCCCACCGCTCAGCTGCTCCAAGCGGTGCTGAGAGACCCCCGCGCGGGCCGCAGCGCTCAGTCTTGTAATTGCTTTTACCCCAGAAAGGGTCTTGGAGGTGCAACAGAAGTGTCCGGGGCAGCACTAAGGTGTGCGGCGAGGGAAGTTGGGGTTGGAGGGTGCGGGTTGGGGGCTGAGTCCCTCTCGTTCTCCTGGTCTCCAAAAGCCTTTCTGGATCCCAAAGTTTTTGCCGCCCAAAGGGGCCGAGAGAACCCTAGATGCTGCAGGGTGCCAGCAACCCAACCTCTCTCCGTTTCGCTCTCCTACTCCCTCTCCCAATTCAGCGCGTCTGGGTGTCTGCCTCCCTCTCCCTCAACCAGCTTCCAGTAGGGCTCTGGTCTTCCGCGCCTATTACTCCCTCTCAGCTCCGGCCCAGACGACCTCAGCCCTGGGCGAGTCGCCCGTATTTACAAACTTGGCGTGGGGGTGGGGGAGCTCCTCCCAGAAGCAGAGAGGCGGACGGGTTGCCAGGGCACGTCCAGCGCGCACGGCGCGGACACCCAACATGCACCCTCATCCCTGGGGGCGGGCGCCCAGCCTACATACATGAGCACAGGGCGCGGGCCGGTCGCTGGGCTCGCGGCGGGCGCGGGGACAGCAGCGGCGGGCGCGGCCCCGGGGCACCGGCGCCCATTCTCTGGCCGGCCGGGGACCCGCGGGGGCGCACCGCGGATAGCGCAGCCCCACCTGCGTGCTCCGCCCGGCGCGTGCACCGGCTAGGGCGTCTCCGCGGGCTTGCTCATCTCGCTGCCGGCGGCCGGTAGTCGCGGCCCCAACTCGCGTCAGTGCCCGCACCGCCCTCAGCCGCTCATCCCCGGGTATCGTCCCCGCGTCTCGGCGCCGAAGCACGCCCTGGGAGCCGCCGGGGCTCTGCCCCGCGCCCCTCCACCGGCAGGTGCAGGGAGCTCTCCAGACCAGGCAGCCGGGATGCCGGGGCAGCCGTGCCGTGTCGGAGGCAGAGGAGACGCCCGGAGCGCGGCGCGCCGGCGAGTGGCACCGAGGCCGGCGCAGGAGCCCGCGCGTCCGCCTCCCGCCTCCTCGCCTCCCCCTGCCGCAGCCGCCTCCCGCCCCGCGCGCTCTCCTGCTCGGGAGGCGTAGCCGCGGCGTCCCGCGCTGCCCCGGGGTTGGAGGACCTCCCGCCCGCTCGCTCCCCTTTCCGGCAGCGCAACCCACCTGTCAGTCTCCTGTGCGGCCGCCTCCTCACCTCCCCGGCCGCTGCCAGCCTGGTCCTGGCTGCCATTCTCCTTCCTTGTCACTCCGTCTCCAGTGGACCTTTCATCTGGGCTTTTTTTTTCTTTCCTTTATTCTTTTCTTTAATTTCTTCTTCCTAATTGGCCCCCCTCTGGCTTTCCTCCCTGTGGACAGCTTGGTTTTGCCACTGTTGAAAAACCTGAACCAAACTGTGTTCAATTTGGAATCCTAAGGCCATGTTAGCTTACACTGTTTGGAGTTTTTTTCTCTTCACATTTTAGAAACCCAGAAGTACAAACGTGGAGGAGTAAGAAACTCGTAAATATCCAAACAACCTACTTTCTGAATCTCTGCCAATCTCTCTCCTTGGTCCCCTCTCCCCTTTCCTGCCCGTTCTCTCTTTTGTCAAGCAGAGAAACGTTTTCAATTAACTTTGTTAGAATGCTAAACTGTTAAGCAGAGGCCTATGTGGTTCAAACTTGTTTTTACTCTTTGAACTTAGTCAATAGATTTGTCACTTTTCTTGGATAAAGGAGAAAAGGTACCTGTTTAAATTAACTCCTAGAGTGGAATTTTTGTAGAAATGTGCATTCCCAGGGCAGTGGTTTCTGCTTATGTTATCTTAGAATCACAGAAAATGCTCAGATGCAAAACACACAACGTTTTCTCCAGGTCAGGCCCTTGTTGGGAGGTGGGATGATTTCAGACAAATTCTTCTTCTCCCCCACCTCTTTATGGTGGACAGACCAGATTTAAATGAGGTGCTAGAAAGGACAGGAAGGCCACGGGAAGCCTGGGGGAAAAGGTGCTTCCCCTTAGCCACAAAAACACAAAACAAAACAAAAATCGAAAAAGTGAAATATGAAAACTGGAGCTGGGTGGAAAGTTTCTTTGTTCAGAATGATTTGAGCCCCTCTGCCTTGGCAGTCCCTGCTCTCTTTTCTTCCTGTCACCCCAAGACATAGACAGATTATATTTGCCTGTGAATGTAGCAGCCTGGACATCCAGGATAATTCTTCTCCAGTCATTAAATATGTTTGTTTTGCCAAGTGCTCTCATATGGTTGCATTGGGGTAGCCCCAGGTAGATGTGACTGATAAGAATAAAATTCTAATAGTATGTGTGAAAGACCTATTTCCAACTGAAAAACTGGTTGGGGAGCCAATTAAGGGAATCATGATGTCTCTTTATTGATCCCACGTCAATCAAAGGTCCTGATGAATCAGAAAGCTTTTGTCTCAGCTCCTGGTCGCACTGGAGAGCCATGATTATGAGACAGTGGAGCTCCCAAGAAGAGGCGTGGCCAAATTAGGAAGTAATTGTGTGACCTAGTGTCCAAATCACTTTATTCTGTCAGATCCTCTCAGAGGTGGTGTGATAGAGCAGATGAGATGAAGGGGAAATAATTTTAGAAGGATTTCTGTCCTTAGTGAAGAACAATGCCATGCAGCCTTGTTTAGCTGAGTAATTCAAGGAAATATAAGGGACTTTGCAGGCATCGAGGGAATTTGCAATTTATTGCCGATGTAATACTTTTTTCTGATGTTCTCCACTTCCTGTTTTTTGGTTTTTGTCTGTGTTTTTTTCAGGCTACAGAGTAAGAGGCAGTAGCAGGAAGATCTCTGGTCAGGGAGTGAGATGACATGGGACTCAGCGGGCTCCACCAGGGCCAGGTTTTGCTACCTCAGACAAGTCATCCAGTGTCTCAGGGATCATCTTCTCATCTTTAAAAGGAAGAAGAGAAAATCTCAAAATGCATGGGATCCCCAAACTGCTCTGGGACTATGGCGTATTTCTGCCGGTTTGCCCTGTTTTAACCCAGTTTATTACTTCCATCTTTCTGGGTGTCAGAGTTATCAATCAACTGAAGCACAGTTTTACTCAGTAATGAGTCTGAGAGTGTGTGCTCAGAATCCAGGCCCATCTGAGCAAGAGGCAGAGCAGGTGGGTTCCAGGCCAAGATCAAAGTTGCCTCTTCAGTGGCCTTTTCTGTCCCCTTAGGCAGAACAATTCTTGCCTTCCTCTTCACCACTGAAGGCAAGATTTACATGTCTGCTACAGGCCTTATAGCAATTGACTTTCTCCAAGCCCCAGGGTATCTGCACCCACTCTGAAGCAGCAGCTTATTAAAGGGCTGGAGCTATACTGGATTCATCCTTCTATGCTTATAGCCTAGGACCTAAGTGAACCAAATGAGGAGGGAGAGAGAAAAGAGGGAGAGAAGGAAAGATAGAAGGAAGGAAAAGGAGGGTGTGAGGGAGGAAGGAAGAGAAGGGAGGAAGAAAGCCAAGGTGGGAAGGAAAGGAGGAAGGGAAGGAGGGAGGAAAGAAGGAGAGGAAGGGAGGAAAGAGAGAAGGGAGGGTGAGAGGGAGGGAGAAGAAAGCTGGGTGAAATGGGTGAAAGCTGGGTGAGTTTATTACTCACACAATGCTGGGCATGCTCATAGCCATCTCATTCAGTTCCTTGCAATGCTCCCAATCTTGGGAGGGTCATTATTGTTTCTTTCCATTTTGCCAGTGGGAAACCACACTTCAAAGAGGTTGTGATTTGACTAAGGTCACAGCTAATACGACAACAGTCAGCTTGACGTGAAACCACAGACCCTAATCCCATTGCTGTTGTCCCAATGCACACAGCTGCCTGTCAATTATTTGTTGTACCTACTAAATGGGTTCTCCCAGCTTCTCTCTTCAGCTGATCCCTCATGACCTTGTTTACTGGGCCCATGTCCCTAAGAGCACAGAGAAGCTATGGGGGTAAAGGCTAGAACAGGCTGTGTGTCCTTAAGTCAGTTTCTGGAACTTACTCGTGTTCACATGCATAGATCAACCCAACCTATAACAGGGCTCAGTGTATGTTTGCCAAGGAATGGGGGACAAATTGATACATGGAGGGTAATTTGATGGAAAATGGCTCAGACCCAGGAGAAGAGGAATAAGGAGGAGGTTTGCCTTGAGGGGAAAAGTAAGGAAGCTGAATTGGGAAGAAGGTACGTTAGAGGACAGAGTTGGAAGCCAAGAAGAAGAGATGTCAGGAAACTTAGCTCTGCACCTAGAAGGATGAGATGAGGTCATCTGCTGGAAGTGAGGGAGGCAGAGGTGGTGTTTGTGGCTTGAGAGTAGAAAAGAGACTGTGCAAAATGAAATATGGAATGAGGTTAGGATGAGTGAAAAAATGGCCGAGGAACCGAGGGCCTTATGGAGACTAAAAAACAAATGCATGGAGGGTACAAGCACCCTGTTTTACAAGCATTTTCTTGACAGGTAAAGAGCCACCTGGGCATCTGGAGGAGAGCTGCTTTAGAAGAGGCAGTGGAGAGAGGGTGTGCTGCCAGTGCTTCCTGGCTATAAGGGTGAGGAGATGCAGAGCAGCTCCCGGGGAAGGAGAGCCTTCTGGGAACTCATGTTCCAGGTACAGCAGGGCAGCAGCTGCAGCAGTGTTTGCAGAAAATGTGGAGCCCCCTCGCGTAGCTTGCTGATCACTGATTGCCAGGATCCAATAAATAAGTGTTGCTTTCATTTAGTTCACACCTTTGGCAAAGCTGTATTTAACTTGAATCCTGGCCTTGAGCCAGTGAAGGAAGAGCTCAAAAACCCTTATCTTTTGGGGTAATAAGGAGTAAAAGCCACCTCCACCTGAAATCAAGGGTCACCAGGATTTTTGTGCTTCAGAAGGTTGACCACTAACTCAGCTTAATGTGTGGGAGAAGCCACCATCAGAGCTCAGGTGGCTTTTTATGGATGTACACAGAGCAAGCCCGGCTGTCAAGGGAGACACTAATTAAGGTTCCTCTCTGGATTGGGCTACAAGGCAGCAGAAGCAACAGCTCCATTCCTGCTTACCCTTTTGATACATGCCTGTGGTTGAGAATTGCTGCTCCCTCAGCTGGCCTGCTGCACAGGCTGCCTGATTACACCGCCCTTCGGAGGCTCATCCCTTCTGCTGTTATGCCAAAAGTCAGCAGCATCTGCTGAGATAATCGAATGGATGACTCATAGATATTTTTCTGAAATCAGTGGCAAAAGCATGTTCCTTGAAAGGAGGTTTCCAGGGATCCATTTTTAATATACAGTAAAGTCATCCACTGTATTAACATCACCGACCACATACACATCGACCAATAAAAAAGTTTCAAGTACAATAAGCAGTGAGGGCAGGGTTGTGGGATTCTGATGGCAAATTACTGTGCCCTCAGAGGACAGGACCTGGGAGCATCAAGCAGTGATGACAGCCTTTGGTTGCATTGAGGTTTTCCTCCTTCTTTTGGAGGGAGTTCCAAAGGAGGAAGTCGCTGGCAGGTGCCGGATGCCTTGTCAACTCCAGGCAGGAATTTTCTTGGGGCTGATAAAGGGAGTCCAGAATCCACTCTGGAGCGCTTTTAAGATGGGATGTATCTTCTCATGACTGCTTCTCTGGCCCATGGTTTTCCCAGGAGCCAGGCACCAGACTGGGCCATGGTGCAACTAGAGACCCAGTATTATTTATTCCCTGCATCAGGGTCCCCCAAAGTGGGCTGTGCAGGGGGTGCCTTGCTGGATTGAGCACAGCAAAAAGCAATGTAAGGAGGGGAGGGTATTTCCAGGTGGGCTGATAACATGAGTGGGTGGTACAAGTGTCTTTGGTGGAGAGTCAGGCAAAGTGTCTTCCTGTGATGACTTCTCTCCCTGGCCCCAAGCTGATTGGCTTCTGGAACCTTCCCCAGTATGCCAAAGAGACTTTAAAATCTTCTAGGGCATCTCAAAGCTCTCCCAGATATCACCAGTTATTGCAGTGATGTCAGAATCTTAGGATGAGGAGCCACAAGAGACTCCTTCTGGAAACAGTCAGTTGAGGACACAGCTCGGGGCTCAGACCCTGGGCTTCAGACATGGGCTGGGATAGTGAGCATGTGCTTCACAAGAATCATGGGCCCACTGTCATAAGGAGGTGCTTGTTTGCCCCAAACTACTTCTGCATAGAATCCAAACATAGGATTGTCCAGACATCTAGGACTTAGGTGGACAAAGATAGTGACTGAATCATAAATCTGTGGTAAAAGCAGAAGGTACAGGAAAAGTGTGGAAAGTATCTAATGTGCACAACGACATTGCAGTGGTGCATCCTCAGGGACAATTAAACATGTTCCTCATACATATAGAGCCTTCCGTGGAATCTGCTTCTACTGGTCTTCCCCAGGGGGTTGGGGATTTGGGGCTGCAAACCAGAACAGGGCTGGCACCATCCAACTGCCCACAGAGCCAGTAGCCTTTCTTTATTTTAAAATCTACACTCCTCAGCATTTGTAAGAGAGTGTTGCATATATTTGTTTAATTATTTCTCTCACCTTCTGTTGCCCAACCTCCTTACCATAAGTCACTTCTGTCTTCCTAGCATGTGGCTCCTGCGGCATCTATAGCATGTAGCCAGGCCATGACAAATGTTTATGAGATGAATTAACAAAGAAACACGAACTATGTGGCGCAAAGTGCTTTTTATGATCTTGCCTTTGCCTACATCTCTTGTTACTCCTCCACCCCTGCACTGTGCTTAATCATGCAGAACAGTCCTGCAAATGCATTGAGCGCTCACTCCCTTAGAGGCCTCCTGACTTTTCTCTGCCCTTTGCCAGATTCTCCCAGGCGCTTACTCTTCTCCCCCTGGCTCTAGAACATGCAAGTTCTGTTTTATCTCCAGCTATTGAAAGAAACTCCTTTCTTTTAGTATCAGGTGTAAAGAAGCCTCACGTTTCTCCGTAGTCCTGGGCCAAGAATAATTCTTGTTCTATTGCTTTACCTATGCCTTCTGTATCCTAGTTATCCCCTACTCTTTTGCAACATTCAAGAAATAAATCCTTTGAGGATTTGATTAAGGATTGAAGAATTCAACACCTGGCCACCACCCCTGGTCGGTGAAGAGGTTACTCAAGTGTCCACCAGAATTTGCCAGTGGACAAGGCTTCCTGTCATATGGTTGTGAAAGTGGTCTTATGTACCCAATCAGTAGCCTTTATTTTATTCTTTACATCGAGTTATTCAATTTGGTCCATTATTCTGGTGATCCTCATTCTATCTCCCAGTAAACTAACTCACTAGTCAACGTTTGTTTCACATAGAGATTTTATGAGCATAGCTGCAAGATTCTATCGCTAAGCATAGGACTTCTCGGCACACCACTGTTCATTGGCTTCCAAGTTGAAAACAATTCACTAATTAGTATTCTTGGAGTAAAGTTTTTCAAACAATTCCAAGGCCACCTTTTATACCTGCATTCAAATCACATTTCTTCCTGTGCTCCCAGAATATTTACTATTCATTCATTAAAGGTATACTTATGTATGCCCGTACTTATTTTACTGGAGATTGTGTGCAGGTAAATAGATATAGATATCTATATGGCTATAGATATATAAATGTTTGCCACCCAATAACCATTCTCTTCTTCTGATAAGAAACTCTAACCTTATTTTCCTCTAGTGAAACAAACCCTACTCTATTCTCAACCACCTGCTTCTTAGGCAGAGCTGTCAGATGTGGCAAGGGATCAAGTCTGGCCAGCATCACAGTCGCTCAACCACAATGGATGGACCAAGGATGTTCATGTCATCTTCTTGAGGCGAGTCAGGTCTACACTTCTGCCTGAACCATCTGAGAACAAAAGTTTTTTTCTCTTTCCCACTGGACATGAGTCTTGTAAAAATTAAGGCTGACCTGCCAGGGGCATTACAAGTTGTAGATTCTACCTGACTTGGAGACAGCACAGAGGAAACTTGAAACAAGAAAAGAAGAAAATTAAATCCTGAAAATGTTATGTGAGTTCCTCACAGCCTCAGAGTAGGTTCTAACTGGCGTCTTCCATCACCAAAGCCCATGTATATTTTTTTTTTGGAGTTTTATATCACTTGCAAATTCAAAAACCCTGACTAATAAAATGGTTCATTGATTGAATTCAGTGGTATCACAATTCAACTAGTGCCCCCAAATATATGTGCGAACACCAAAATCCCACCGTAATGCTTAGACTGTAAATGGTTTTAGTTCTATCGTCAGTGTTCTCAAAAGTGCTCTCTCACTTCAGAATTAAGCCACTGCTTTTTCTAGACAGGCTCTCCTTTCATACTATCCCAGCGAATCTGCCTCTGTGCACTCAGAGGAAGAACTGTCTCTGAATTGTGCAAAGAGTCGCCGTTGCCAGCTCTGCTACTTTTTTTCTGGCAGCCCCAACATCTAATCAAGATTTCTGGATCTCTTACAATTACAACACCATTTAGAAATACTCTACGTTTCCCGGCCTTGAATAATGTATTGATCCCTTTAAAAGAAGGAAATATTCTCACAGACCCCCAATGCTTACTTAAATTCTTTTTATTGTAATTTTACTTAAATCCACGCTAGCATAAAATACTACAAACTCCTAGGCTTACAGCTTTTAAGCAATTATAAAAAATAAATTTACACATCAGATATAAAATAAACTACAAAACCAAAGAAATTGAAACTAACCACATTAGTTTAAGGGGACGGAAGAGAGAGCACTCCTGAAGCTCCATAGCTACTCACAGTGTGGGAGGTCCATGGCTCTAATTATGTGGATACTTCTGAGCTCAGCATCTTGAGAAGATTCCTTCCTAGTGGGGGCTGGATTCTCCAACATTTTTCTCTGTTCAGATTACCTCAGTGCTTCATTAGCATGGCTTCCCATAAAGTCACTGGCATCGAGACTCAATGCAACCATATTTATTTATGAAGACCCACTGTTATTTCTTATTGAGTCTGAGTATTAAAATTGTATCAAGTGTGGTGTCAGCATACTGATAAACACAAGTCAACTGTGGGAAGGGAAGTCACATCATGGTCCTCCATGAGGTGGTTATCTGAGGATCTAGAACATACTTATATTACTTCTAACCAACTTTATTGAGTAACAATTTACATACAATAAATTGCACAGATTTTATATACTTTGATTAATTTTTAAATGTGTATACTTGTGTCACTAACACACCAATCAAGATACACATTGTTACACCTCAGAGATTTCCTTATTCTCCCTTTCCGTCAATCTCTTATCCGACTGCCAACCCCACCGCTCACACGCCAGTCCCAGAAAACAGCTTTCGTTTTGCTGGTTAAGGACTTCCTATACTTGGGTTCATGTAGGATCATAGAACCTTTTGTGTCTGGCTTCTTTCACTCACTATAATGTTTTGCAATGCCTGTGTGTGTTATGTGTACCAGCAAGCCGTTCATTCTTATTGCTAAGTAGTGTTCCACTGCGTGGCTCCACCATAGTTTGGGTTGTTTCTGGCTTTTCAAATAAAAGCTAATATGAACATTTCTGTACAAATCTTTTTTTTTTTTTAAGATTGGCACCTGAGCTAACAACTGTTGCCAATCTTTTTTTTTTTTTTTTTTTTTTTTTTATGCTTTATCTCCCCAAATCTCCCCGGTACATAGTTGTATATCTTAGTTGCAGGTCCTCCTAATTGTGGCATGTGGGACGCCGCCTCAACATGGCCTGACGAGCGGTGCCATGTCCACGCCCAGGATCCAAACCAACGAAACCCTGGGCCGCCACAGCAGAGCGCACGAACTTAACCACTCGGCCACGGGGCCGGTCCCTGTACAAGTCTTTTTGTAGATACATATTTCCATTTTTCTGAGAAGTAGAATTGCTATGTCTGTGGTAACTGTGCACATAACTTTATAAGAAGTTTGCAATACTTCCTGAAATGGTCTTAAATGTCTTACACTTCTACCAGCAATATGTGAGCATTCCCATTACTTCACATCCTTGCCAACATGGATATGACCAGTCTTTTTAATTTTAGCCACTCTAGCGGATGTGAAGTAAAATTTCAATGTGGTTTTAATTTGTGTTTGCCTTTTCACTTGACAAGCCTGCAAACTTTTTCATGTGCTCTTGGCCTTTTGTATATCTTATGTTGTGAACAGTCTGTTTACAATCGCCTATTTTTTATTGATTATCTTTTTTGTTGAGTTTCTGAAGTTTATTCATGTTGTATAAATTCCTTACATATAAGTATTGTGAATATTTTCTGCCAGTTTCATTGGTTTAAAAAAGTCTTAAAAGTTTGCATTTTCAATTTTTAATAATGAAATGAAAGCAAAGTTTACAAAGTCCTTATTTTTATTTTTTAAACAAAATCTCTTGAAAAGCAGTAATTTTTAATTTTCATAAATTTCAATTTATCAAAGTTGTGTTTTGTTAGTGCTCTTTGTGTGTGTGTGCTTGCTAAGATATATTTTCCTTCTCTGAGGCTGAGAGTAGCTTTTTCCACGTTTTCTTCTGGATGCTTTATAGTTTTAGCTTTTATGTTCAGGTCTATGAGCTACTTCAAGGTAATTTTGTGGTTTATCCAGGGTTACAGGTCAAGATTTATTTCTTTCCATATAGACATGAAGCTTTTCCAACAGCATTGTTGGGACAACTTTCCTTTCAGAATTTGTCAAAATTCTATCACCCCTTGAGTATATTTTTTGGATCTCTGTTCTGTTCATGAATTTATGTATATATCCTTATGGCAATACCTTTTGTGTCTTAATTAAATAACTTTAATAATAAGCCTTGAAATCAAGTACTGAAAGCCCTTCCAACGTTTTTAAGAAATTGTATTAGCTTTACTAAGTCTTTTTTTTTTTAAATTCTTTTTTTTTAAAGATTTTATTGTGTTTCCTTTTTCTCCCCAAAGGCCCTGGGTACATAGTTGTATACTCTTCTTTGTGGGTCCTTCTAGTTGTGGCATGTGGGACGCTGCCTCAGCGTGGTTTGATGAGCAGTGCCATGTCCGCGCCCAGAATTCGAAGCAGCGAAAAACTGGGCCGCCTGCAGCGGAGCGCGCGAACTTCACCACTCGGCCACGGGGCCAGCCCCAGCTTTACTAAATCTTTTAAATTTCCACGTGAGTAGTTGAATCTATGTGTCAATTTCTACAGAAATGCTTGCTGAGATGATGTTGAGTCTATAGATTCACTTGAGGAAAACTGACATCTTAATACTATTGAGACTTCTAATCTATGAACGTGAATCCATGAAAGAATCTGTGAATATTGAGCCATCTAATATATATGAACGTATATATATATATGTGTGTGTATATATACGTTTAGCTCTATTTTCTCTGTGGAATTTTTAGTGTAAAGGTCTTATTCATACTTTCTTAAATTTATGAAGAATAATTTTTGTTTTTAGATGTTATTGTGAACAATACTTTAGAAATTTATTTTCTAATTGTTCATTGATAGTATATAGTAATGCAATTGGTTTTTGCCTATTGACTCTGTATCTCATGACCTGGGTAAATTCACTTATTAATTCTATAATTGTTTTGTGTATTCCTCAGGATTTTATAAGCAAAAATTACAGGGACCTCAAATAAATACAGTTTTAATTACTTTTTGATTCTTATTACTTTTTACTTTTTAATGTCTCATTGCATTCTTTAGGAACCTCTAACAAAATATGGAATAAAAGACTCAAAGCCTTGTCTTCAATTATACATGGAAATTGTTCAAAATTACATGATAAAATATGATGTTGGTGGTAAGTTTTATTTGTGGATGTCTTTATTGGATTGCAGAAATTCCTTTCTATTTTTTCTTTGCTGGTTGCTTTTTGTGATGATCATGTTTTGAATTTTGTCCATCTATTTTCTGCATCTGTTAACTTGATCATATGATTTTCTACTAATGTGTGAATTACATTGGTTGATTTTCACATGTTGAACAAATGTTGCGTTCTTCAGATCAACCCTACTAGGTCATGATGCTGGATTCGGTTTACTAATGTTTAATGAGGATCTCTATTTTTATGTTTATGAGAAATATTGGTCTATGATTTTTTTTCCTGTAAGATCTCTATCAGGTTTTGCTATTAGATAATGCTGGCTTCAGAGAAGAAATCGTGAAGGATTTTCTCATCCTCTTTTTTCTGAAAGAGTTTGGGTAAGATTGATCTTATTTCTTCACTAAATGTTCGATAAAACTCATCAGTGAAGTCACCTGTACCAGGAGGTTTCCTTGTAGTTGGAGAACATCATCGAGAGGACGTGGCCGCCAGTTGACTGGAGAGCTGGTCCTGGGCAATTGGAGGCTCCTCATCCCCTCCCTTGTCCTTGGAATGTGTGGTCTGCTTTCCTCGCCCATCCTAGAAGCTTCCTCAAGGACACAGACTTGAGATAGCAAGGTGTTGTTGAGTCCATCTGGATGGTATATGTGACTGAACCCAGTTAAATCCTCTACACCAACTTTTAAGATTCTGGCAGGCAGGTGTCAAGATCTACTCATCTTGCAGCCACTCAAAACAAGGCTCATTTATAAGTTCCCTCGCTTATTAAACCAGCCACCTGCCAACCTGGAGTGGTCTGCCTCTCGCTTGGGTCTCTTCTTGCCCTCCACGTATGGGGCCCAGTTTCAGATTTCACCTGGGAAGCTCGCCAGTTTGCAAACCAACAATTGGCAAGCCACCAGGGAGATCAGAGAAATGGGCCTTGGGAAAGAGGCAGCTGCAGGGAAATCTCAAGTTAGCCACTGACCTCTATGTAGGGAGAGGTGGCCTGTATATGCTAGATGCTTGTGGACTGCTGTGTGAGTATAGCAATGGCCCCACAACAGCAACTACTCTAATGCACTTGTTAGACAGACTATGCGTAGCACACTGTGGCAAAGACGAGAAACAAATGGCTGCTGCAGTGGGCTGGTCCCTACTGTGGACAAATTTGGCTAGCCACCAATGCCCAAATAGAGGCTGAAACTCGAGTTAGGAAGTAGGCAGAAAAACTGAAGTTAGAGAAAGATGTGCAGTTGTTCACGACTCTGCTAACTTCGGAGCTGCCAGACAAGGTGGGGGAGCAGAACAATAAGTTGGAGAACTTAGTGTGCCATTTTTCAAAACTAGGATGGTGCAAGCTGCCATGGATTAAGATCCAAACCCTTGTGACAAAGCTTGACTAGTATGCCAAGAGGCACAATCCCTGGGAAGGTGAGGAAAGTGAAGGGGAGGATCTTGGGGTGATTGACAGTGAAACGGATGGAGTGTCCCATGCTGTCCAACCCCTGACATAAAGGAAAATTTTAAATAATAGTTACCCTAGACTTCTGATAAAAAGAAAAATACCCCAAAACTCCTAGGAGAAAAAAACTTGCATTCTTTCTCCGACCCTTAAAGCTGTATCGTGTCTTTGAAATGTAAACACCCCAGAAGATAAGTAAAACACTGCCCAAAGAGACTGAAGGAAAAGAAAAAAGAAGGGGAAAGAGACTTTTTAAAATACAGACTGCCATAGGAGCTCCCTTGCTCAAAATCTAGTCCACAGCCTCCATAAGATTGTTCATTAAGGACAAATACAAATCTTAAAAGTCTTCTCCACAAATATTAGTAAAAAGCTTTAGCCGTGTGAGGGGGTAACCTTAACTTGTTCTGTCTTCCACAGACACAATTTGAATTCAACATTATTTGTCAGCTAGTGAGTTTTGTATTGTTGTACTTGATTCATGGCTAAAGTTTTGGAATGAGAGTTATGGGATTGTCTTTGTGTTTATGAATGTCTATGGCCATATGTTATGTATATGTGATGTTTCTCTACCTCTGGAGAGTAATCTCAAAATTAATTCATAAAATAATTCTATTTAATTGGCCTAAAGAAAAATAATCTTTAATATCAATAGTGTGCTTACACAAAACTAAAACTTAATTTTCTTTCATCTGAGAGAAGGACAAAGTTTTCTTGGACTATTGATCTGTTCTTGATAAGATTATGAAAGGTTTTTCTTTACTTCTTAAGTAATTTGCCTAGAAAACAAAGATTGTGTTTTGCTAAAATAATTCCTTTGCTTCATGATGTCTTTGTCAGGTCTTTGATTAAGTAAGAAAACTGTCTTCTCTATTAAAAGAGCTAAGATTCTTTTACAGCTATGTAACTTTCTGTATTTGTCTTTGAAGTCTTTAATTGTCACTTTGGATAAATGGATTAGTATTGTTTAACAGTGACCTATGATCCAATTTAATCAAATGTTTTAAATCTTTTAATATTTTTGACCGACTTCCTCCTAATAAAATTTTCAATAAAGACTTATTGACCTTGAACTAACTTTGGGATTTTCCAGAGGGCCCTTAGAACATCTCTAAAGATTTGTTCTCTCTCCTTATAAAAGGGCGATGATAAACTTATTAAGCTTATTTGATATGTTAAATTACATGGGAAGCATTGTCAAATAAGAAGTGATGCTAAACTTTCTTTAGGATATATTTGTATAAATATATGTTGTTAATATAAGTGTTCCAGAAATTGTATGAAATTCCTAAAAATCTGACATGTAAGTATTATCAGTCATAATTCTAGTTATTATTTCAAAGTGTATGTCACAGAAATAACCAAATTCTCTTGTCAATTGCATTATAATAAACTTTCATCAGATCTTTAACCACTTTTAAGCCTTTTAAAAGTCTTTTGTCATGTACAAGACAGTTATTGTTTTACCCTGATGCTTTTGCAAAAGCATTTCTGCAAAAGTGCTTCATCTTCAAAGTGATTCACGGAAAAGACTCTAACAAGTACAGGTTTCACTTAGCATATGACCCTCAAGCTCTAATCATTTTGTCACAAATGGTAGAATTTCATTCTTTTTATGGCTGAATATAAAGTCACTTTCTTTATCCATTTCTTTATCCATTCATCAGTCAATAGTTAAATTAGGCTGTTTCCGTGTTTTGGCTATTGTAAGTAATGCTGCAATGAACATGGGTATGCAGGTATCTCTTTGAGATCGTGATTTTGTTTCCTTCAGATATGTATCCAGAAGTGGAATTACTGGATCATATGGTAGTTCTATTTTTAATTTTTTGAGGAGCCTCCATGCTGTTTTCCACAGTGGTTTCATCAATTTACATTTCCACTAATAGTCCACAAGTGTTCCTTTTTCACACAGCCTCACCAACACTTGTGATCTCTTGCCTTTTTTATAATAGCCATTCTAACAGGTGTGAGGTGATATCTCATTGTGGTTGGTTTTTATTTGCATTTCCCTGATGATTAATGATGCTAACACCTTTTCATGTACCTCTTGGCCATCTGAGTATCTTCTTTGGAAAAATGTCTATTCAGTTTCTCTGCCCATTTTTTAATTGGATTGCTTGCTTCTTTGCTATTGAGCTGTGTGTCTTCTTTATATATTTTGGATATTAACCCTTATCACATATAAGATTTGCGAATATTTTCTCCCATTCGGTAGGTTGATTTTCTATTTGCTGATGATTTCCTTTGTTGTGCAGAAGCTTTTAAATTTGATGTAGTCCCCCTTGTTTATTTTTGCTTTTATTGCCTTTGCTTTTGGTGTCAAATCCAAAACATAATTGCCAACATCAATGTCAAGGAGCTTAGCCCAATGTTTCCTTCTAGAGTTTTTTGGTTTCAGGTCTTACATTCAAGTATTTAATCCATTTTGAGGTTTTTTTGTATATTGAGTAAGACAGAGGTTCAGTTTCCTATTTTTGCGTGTAGCTGTTCATTTTTCCCAACATCTTTTATTGAAGAGACTATCCTTGGCCTGTTGTATATTCTTGTCTTCTTGGTCATAAATCAATTGACCTTATAAGCCCAGGTTTATTTCTGGGCTATCTATTCTTTTCGATTGACCTATGTGTCTATTTTTATGCCAATAACATAACTGTTTTGATTACTATAGTTTTGTAATATAGTTTGCGATTTTAGGATTGTTTGTTCTATTTCTGTGAAAAATGCCATTGGAATTTTGATAGAGATTGCAGTGAATCTGTAGATTGCTTTGAGTAGTATGGACATTTTAACAATATTTATTCTTCCAGTCTATAAGCATGGAATATTTTCCATATATTTGTGTCTTCAATTTTTTTCATCAATGTCTTATAATTTTCAGTGTACAAATCTTTCAATATTTGGTTAAATTTATTTCTAGGTATTGTGCTCTTTTTGATTCAATTGTAAATGAAATTATTTTCTTAATTTCTCTTTCTGATAGTTTTTTGTTAGTAATGCAACTGATTTTTATATATTGATTTTGTAACCTGTAACCTTACTGAATTTGTTTATTAGTTCAAACACTTTTTTGTGTAGAGTCTTTAGTTTTTTCTCTATATAAGATCATGTAATCTGTAAACAAAGATAGTTTTCCTTCTTTTCTTATTAGGATGCTTTTTATTTATTTTCCTTGCCTAATTGCTGTGGCTAGGACTTCCAGTAGTATGTTGAATAAAAGTGACGAGTGCGGGCATCCTTGTCTTATTTCTGGTCTTAGAGGGAAAGCTATCAGCTTTCCACCATTGAACATGATGTCAATTATGTTCTTGTCATATATGGCCTTTTCTATGTTGAGGTAGATCCCTTCTACACCCAGTTTGTTGAGTGTTTGTGATGAATGGTTGTTGAATTTTGTCAAATATTATTTCTGCAACTATTGAGATGATCATATTATTTTTATCCTTCGTTTTGTTAATGTGGTGTGTCACATTGTTTGATTTGTATATCTTGAACCATCCATGCATCCCTGGGATAAATCCAACTTGATCATGGGGATCCTTTTGAGTCATATGATGGATCCATGGATCATATGATCCTTTTAATGTATTGTTGAATTTGATTTCATAATATTTTGCTGATGATTTTTACATCTATGTTTGTCAGGGATATTGACCTGTACTTTTCTTTTCTTGTCATCTCCTTGTCTGGTTTTAGTATCAAGGTACCACTGGCCTCAGAAAATGAGTTTAGAAGTGTTCCTACTTTGGGAGAGTTTGAGGAGGATTGGTCTATTTCTTTAAAATGTTTGGTAGAATTCCCCATTGAAGCCGTCTGGTCCTAGACTTTTATTTCCACTTTTTTTTTTTAGAGATTGGCACCTGAGCTAGCATCTGTTGCCAATCTTTTTTTGTTCCTTCTTCTTCTTCTCCCCAAAGGCCCCCCAGTACACAGTTGTATATTCTAGTTGTAGTCTCTTCTGGTTGTGCTATGTGGGACGCCACCTCACCATGGCTTGATGAACAGTGCCATGTCCACGCCCAGGATCCCAACTGGTGAAACTCTGGGCCGCTGAAGTGGAGCATGGGAACATAACCACTTGGCCATGGAGCTGGCCCCTGGACTTTTGTTTCTTGAGAGGTTTTTAATCACTGATTCAATTTCCTTACTATTATTGATCTGTTCAGATTTTCTATTTCTTCATATTCAGTCAAGGTAGGTTGTATGTGTCTAGGAATTTATCTATTTTTTATAGGTTACCCAATTTGTTGGTGTGTAATTATTTATAGTAGTCTCTTATAACCCTTTGTATTTCTGTGGTATCATTTGCAATGTCTCCTCTTTCATTTCTAATTTTATTTCTTTGAGTCGTCTCTCTTTTTCTTGGTGAATCTAGCTAAAGGTTTGTCTCTCTTGTTTATCTTTTCAAAAAGCCAGCACTTAATTTCATTGATCTTTTCTATTGCCTTTTTAGTCTCTATTTTATTTATTTCTTCTATTCATTTTTTAAAAACCAATATTTTATTAGCCTATAATTCAATTCAGATGATTTATACTGACTTTTCGTTAAATTTGCTTATCCTAATTTATCTGTATTCAATCTGCTATTAATCCCATATAGTGAAATTTTATTTTAGGTATTGCATGTTTTCATTCTACTATGTCATTTTATATAGTTTCTTTATATTTCCTATATTCGTCTCTTTATTCACCTTTTCCGATAGTTTTTTTTAAAAAACACGTCAATCTCACAGTTATTTTAAACTGCTCACCTGTTGATTCTGGAAACTGAATCATCTGTTGGCTTGATTGATATTTCTCTTAAATGTAGTTGAGATCACTTATTTCCTTGTATGTCTCTTGATTGTTGCATGCTAGTGTGCTGGACATTTTCTAAGAGAATAATAGATGGTGAAAAAAATATGCATATGTGTATAGACAGATATAGTTTATATATAGACATAGATATGGATATAAATGATATAGACATAGATACATGCTCCTTATTTGAGGGAATCCTTCTTCTCTGTTAGGCAACTGGAGTGTTAGGAGTGATGTGTTTGATCCAATCAGGAGTTGAACTGGTTAGATGGAGTTTCATGGCTTTAGTACCCATAGCAAGCCCTTGAAATTCAACCACCAAGAGTTCCTTTGTTTTTCAACTTGGCTTCCAACTTCCTGAATCAATTAGGTTCTTTTACCTTCAATTTTAACAGAAGTTAGTGGGGTTGGGTTTTGAGTGCATCTTTGCTTATGCTCAGTTCACTTCTCACTTCAAATGCTTTGGAAGTGAGTTCCTCTTGTAGGACTCTAGGGCTCTGGAGTCACCCACAGGGAGACTGCCACATCTCAAAGATAAGAGACCTTGAGACTGCTGTGTTGCACATCAGGAAGACTCAGAGACTGCACTGTGGAAACTGGGAGCCCTGGAGGATGAGATCTGGACACTGCAAGACTCTGAGACTCACACAGTGGGATATCATCGTTTCTTTCTGCTCTCCAGCCCCACTTCTACCCTCTACACCCCCCCACAAAATTCACAGGTTACAGAATTACTGGATGAAAGGATTGTTTTTGCCTTTGCATTTTCTCCAGACTCAGAGATGACATACCAGTCCATAGGTATATCAATAGAAGGCATAGTTTCTCCTTACCCCAGCACATTATCTTTCTCTGGCTGACTTATGCCTCCACCATGCCTGCTGCCAAGCTCAGTAACGACAGGAAAAGGTGCTCTAGTCCTTGATCACTAGGACAGGCTTGTCCTTCTGGAATTTAGTTTTTTCAGATTTTTTTGCATCCACAGCTCCTCAGTGACTCAAAAAAGTTTCCTTTGGTTTTTCTTGGCACAAAGTGAGTGATTTTTTTTCACATTCATCTAAATACTAACTAGTAGTAGAACCTGCTTATATGATTTTATAAATTATTAGAAAAATGAAACTAAAAAACTTAAAATCAATGAAACAAATACAGAAACCTCAAAACCTATGTGCAAAAGTTTTTGGTCTCCTTGGGTTCCAATAAATATTTTAGTCAATCACATCCTTCCGGGAGAAGTTCATGAGGAACTTTGCCTCATCCTGCAAATCTTTACACAGACTATCAGAACAGTCCGTAGTGAGCCTTCCTATTTAACACAGAAAACTCAGGGCCAGGTCCTTAGGGTCAGGGCAAGAGTCTGACACCAAAAATAATACTTCTTATCCTGGATTCTTCCCACTTGGGATTGCCAGATCAATGCATAAAATATTGCAGAAGACGTACTTATACCAAAAATATTGTATGTTGTTTATCCCAAATTCAAAGTAAACTGAGCACCCTGAATTTTTATTTGCTAAACCGGACAATCCTATTTCTGTTGCATAATGCTGACTCTTTATGTTGAGTTTCTATAGTACATTCTAATGACAGTTTTCCTAAATCAAAAGGTGAAAAAGGAGTATTTTAACATTCGATTATTCTATGTGATCAGAGCTTTGCTGGTAGAGATTTTTGACATACAGTGAAATCACTTTATGATCCTGGGTTCTGCGGAAAGCAGCCTAGCAAACGTTTTGTGGAACTAAAATTTCTTTTATTATACTATAGTTTCCTTGAGGGAAGGGACGCAGTCTTCTTACTGATATTAAAATTTATATGAAGGGCATTTAATCAAAAATAACATATGTTTATTTAAGGACATTTGGAAAATTATAACAATGTATAAGAAAATAATCAATAATTTGACCACACAAGAGAAGCTCCTTCACAAATCCTTTCAGTCTTTATATGGATATAAGAAGGATATGTGTGTGTGTGTGTGTGTGTGTGTGTGTGTGTGTGTATAATATGTGTAGAATCACTATGTCTCAGACTCAAGCAGCCAACCTGTGACCAGAGCTATAAGCATATTTACATAAATAGCTTTTTGTAATAGCCCGTGAGGAAACTTTTAAATACGGACCCTATGCATGTTTACATACACATTTGCAATTCTGGAGGCCTAAGAGGCCACTCTGCCCTCTGTCTTAGTTGTTGCTACCCCAGACTCCTTGCTTGTCTAAGTGATACATGCAATTTCAAACCTCCCTGTAAGAATCTCCCTGGTTTCCCCTCGCAGAATGCCCATCTGTTTCAGTAACAGTAGTCAATTGCTTGCTTTTTTGCAGCTTTGAGTCCAGCCAGTAGTTGGCTTTACTGTCCCCCTGTCACTTGCTGTCAGTTGGAAGAGCTGTGTTCACTCCATACCAATGTGGACAAGAGCCATCCTGAGTGGCGGCCATCCATCGCTGAAGAAATTGTAAAAAGACCCAAGTAGGGAAGATATTCAAATTCTTAGGGATAGGGCGAGGCCATCTCAGCGCTCTAGAAACAGTCTTTGATGCCTATTTATTGGAAGATGTGTCTTATTCACAAAAAGTTTACCACAGTGACAAATAGGAACTGCTGGGGGCGATCTAGTGGTCTGCGCAGTTGGTATCTGTGGCCTTATCATTGGCTAATGCATGGAGCATTTCTATTATAATACATTGCTTAAAGTTAATCAATATCTTTATGTGACTGGTGACTGGAAATATTTATTTGCTTTGAAAAAACCCATCATGAGAAAAGAAGTTCATCCACAGATCATGGAGGTTGGAGAACCACGGGGCAGAAACTAAAGGGAGCCTGTGTTTTCAAAGGGAGATCCTTCTACAGGCCAAATATAGAGCTTAAATTTTGAAAGTCTTGATTAGCAGGAAGTCCTGTCTTACATTCTCCTAGTTTTTTATCCAAATAGTTTTTCAGGGAAGCTTCCAAGTCTCACAGATCCACCTGCTTTTGGAAACTGGATAAAGTCATTTCCACAGTTGGTCTCAAACTCACTGAATCAATATTTCTCCATTTGACAAATATCCGGAACTGAGTCATTCTCTTTTTCTCCTGCTGCAAATCTCTTCCAACTGTCAGAAATGATTCTGTCCCTGCATGCCCAGCTCTTTCAGTAAAGGGGCACATAGCAGAGCTCTTCGGGTGATGGGTGATACAGGGATTCCAGGTGTGCCCTTTCCTTCCTACAACAAAAAGACCCCATGGAGATCAAAGGGGCCTGCAAGCTAACCTGTAGAGATAGGTGTTGGCTTGTACATGTCCTGCTGAGCGCTTGGGGCTCTGCTCCAGATTTTCCCCAGCTCCGGCTTTCCTCATGTCAGTCTGGACTCACCTGAGCTGTGGATGTGGGTGGGGCTCCCCTTCTCACCCCTGGAGCTTCTGGGCCTCCCTCCATCTCAAGTTGTAGCTCCATGTTGATTGAAGGGTGGCCAACGTACTAAGAAAAGGAGATCGACTGATATACTCTGGCATCTAAGATGCCTCTTTTCTAAACAGTATAGTTGGGAAGAAGCATCAGTTATCATTCCATGCCTGTCAGTCAGACTCTAGTCTTCATGCTCTTTCTTTCTCTTTCTCTTCTCACCTCTTTTCCTCGACTCCTCTCCTAGTCTCCTGAACAAACTTGGGCCTGCCTTTCATTTAAAAGTTCATTTCAGGTTTTTGCCTGCATTTAATCACTTTCTAGGTAGTGATGATATGAGTGAAATGGATAGTCTTCGAAAGCAAATTAATGTGATTTACTTTGGCTTCCATCATTTATCACCTGTATCATTGGAGGACAAATGTGACGCTCTGAGCCTCAGTTTTTCAGTATCTACAAAGCAGAGTCAGTAATGTCCATTTCAAACATATGGGTGTGAAGCTTGTGTGATTTAATGCACATATTTTCTCACACAAGGATGTCATCTACAAAGGGGTTAACTTCCTACTCTCCTTCTATCTTATCCAGTAAGTATGTCTTAAGCAGCTGGGATTTTTTTTGTTAATGGACTGTCTGATTAATTTAACTGCTCACTGACCTGGTTGCTACCTTCCCCTCCACCTTGTTGAGTTTTGAGGAGTGAAGACATAGATTTGGTCCTTTGACATGAGGACATCTCCTCCCCATGGTTCCTCCTCCCCACTGGGGCTGGAGTTGGTGCTGTCCTGGGAACCCCCGGCCTCCATCTGTCTCTCCTACACTGCTTTCTACATAGGCTGTACTTTCCTCATTGGGAACTTCTCTAGTCAATTTGGACCTGAGACCCATCAAACTGAAGCATCCAATTAAATGCCATATTTTCCACAAAGCCTTCTTCCTATCACCAAGAGGGAGAGAGCTACATCTCTGTATAATCGTGATACTTTATCCACACCCATCTTATCAATAAAGTTCTCATCACATTTTGTGTAGCTTGTTGAATGAGGGTTTATTTGAAGACACTCTCTCTTCCCCATTACATAGTAAACCTGTGGGACCAGAATCTTCATCTGCTTCATCTTTACACCTTTCACAGATCTAGAAGATCGCCATATATGCAGAACTCTCACTGCAAATGGTTTTTAGTAGATTTATTCATTTATTAAAATATCAAGTACTTGTCCACACGATCTCCAAGATCTTTTGAAGTCTTATGTCTCTAAAACTCCATCTTTATGGATAAAGGTTTTTCTCTAGTCTATAGCTAAAGATTTTTAAATAAATTATGGCACACTCAAAGCAGCAGTTTCTTAAAGTGATAATGCTGTTTTATTTACTAAATGGAAAACCTTGCATTATAAGAGAAAAACTGGATTAATAAAGTCATAGAATTGTTATATACATATATCATATAAGCCTGGAAGGATAAAATCAATATATTAGTAAATGTGTTTTTTCCTAAAAAGTGGAATTTTACTTGACCTTTCTTCATATTTGTTTACCTATATTTCCTATTCTTTTACAATGACTATATTACTTGAGTTTACAAAAAAGGAAGAAAATAATGAAATGCCACAGCTAAAGTAACAAAAAAAGAAAAGAAAGAAATACCGTAATTCAAGGACATCTGTCTGCTTTTCAAGGTGTAAGGAGCTGCTGCCATGAGATGCTGGCTGAGCCTTGGTGGCAGCTGGAACTCCCTCACGGAGCGGCAGACCTGAGCTTTCAAAGCTGTAACTTCTCAACGACAGACTCAACCCTGCAAGACTTCTCAATTAAAATAAAGCTCTGCAAAGGAGGGCTGAAGTCTGCTCAAACGCCGTATCAGTATATAAAGAAAAGTACCAATATCAATCCATACCATTTGTAATATTGTAAGCAAGGAAAACTCTGACCTTTGAAAATCTATAGAAGTTGACAATTTATGAACCGGATGTATTTTTCAATATAAAACAAAGTTGGCATGAGACATAAGGTAGCATTACGTTTTCCAAGCAGAAAATATCCAGGTAACTACTGAAACATTGCTTATCTGAATGCCATTTTTGAGAATTCTTTACCATTCTATTGCCATCTCTGACTGCCCCCGTAATGTCTCCTTCTATGGGACCTTTGTGCTTAGGAAGCAACCTTACTCATTGATGACCTACGGATCAGAAACAAGAAACAGTTTTGTACAATTGTTATTCTATATGATTTATGTAAACATCGAAATAAGTACTTAGCAACTGCATATAAATACTTGGTTTTAATTAAAAATTCTATTCTGAACTATCTTAGTTCTTACTTCAAAATGTGTAAGTATATGCTTTGGAATCTTGACGAACAGGACCATTTAGGGAGGCCTGTGCTCCTGTTCATTGATTTTCCTGAGAAAGAATGTGTGCAGAAATATCTTAGAGTCTTCAAACCCATAAAATACCATGCTATTTGCTATGCTCTTTTAAATTTTAAATTAGAAGATAAATGCTCACCTGTTTCCTCTTATCCTTTTGATTCCTATAATTATTCTTATTCAGCCTAGTGATGTGGAACATTAAAGTAGCAATACCACTCTTTGTTCTAAGGCCTGTTTCACAGATGAGGAAATTAGAGTGGAAGAGAGCACTGTGGTTTGTCCCTGGTCCCATAAGTGCCACCATCAGGCAGCTTCCTCAGGAAGAATTCAGCAGAGGCCTTTCACCTCACATTGGTTTTCCCCACCTTCCAACCCCCAGCAACACTAGGTAGGCCACCCCACAAATTTCCCAGTGACTTGTTACTCTTAAACAGTCAAAAAAATGTTTTTGTACTTTACTCCATTGTGTTATAAACACTTAACATGAGATCTATGATGTATGATGAAGTTCATTGATTGACTTTCAAATGTTGAGCCAGCTTACATTCTAGGGATAAAACGCACTTGGTCAGGGTATATGACCATTTTTACATATTGTTGGATTTTATTTGCAGGACTTTGTTGAGGATTTATACATCTACGTTCCCAGGTGATATTATTCTCTGGTTTTCTTTATCTGTGCTGTCTTTGTCTGGCTTTGGTATCAGAGTAAGATTTACATCATAAAAATGTGTTGTCATATTTATGTGTTCTCCCCTCTTTTGCATTCTGGATGAGTTTGTGTAGTTTGGGTATTATTTCTTCCGTAAGTGTTTGTTAGAAGAGGACATGGAGGCATCTGCTTCTCGAGTGATCTTTGCTGGAAGGTTATTAACTGTTAATTTAATTTCTTTAATAGGTATAGGACAATTCAGATTATCTATTTTTTCTTGTTTGAATTTGGTAGTTGGTGCCTTTCAAAGAATTTTCCATTTCATCTAAACTGTTCAATTCATGGGTATAAAGTTATTTATAGTTTTCCTGGATTGTCTGTAAAGTGTATTGATTGAATCTGTAGAATGATGTCACCACTTCTATTCTTGATATTTATAATTTGTTTCTTCTGTATATTTTTATTGGTCATTCTGGTTAGAAGTTCTACAATTTTATTGATTTTTTTCAAAGAACTCATTTTTTATTTCATTTATTTTTTTACTCTACTGTTATTCTATTTCAATTTAATTGATTTCTGCTCTTATCTTTATTATTTTCTTACTTTTAGTTGCTTTAGATTTAATCAGTTCTTTTTCTAGTTTCTCAAAGTGACAAGTTAGATGACTGATTTAAGACTATCTTTCCTTTGTAATATAAGTATTTGATTTTATAAATGATCTCTTAAGAGCTAATTTAGCTGCATTTCACAAATTTCAATGTGATGTGATTTTATTTTCATTGAATTAAAGATATTTCCTATTATCTTGTGTAAATTCCTCTTTGTCCCATGAGTTATTTGAAGATGTTTTGTTTAATTTCCAGATATTTGGGGTTTTTTCTAGATGTATTTCTCTGTTCATTTCCACTTTATTTCCCTCTATGGTCTAAGAACATTCTTAGTATAATTCCAATATTTTAAATTTGTTACAGGACAGGCATTTTTCTTGGCCAAAAATAAAGTCTATCTTGGTGATTGTACGATGAGAATTTAAAAAGAGTATTTTGGAAGTGTTCCATAAATATGTATTAGGTCAGATGCTTTGATAGTGTTGTACAGGTCATCTTTATCTTTATAGATTTTCTGTCTGTTCTGTTGACTACTGAGAAAAGAGTATTGAAGTCTTCAATTATAATTGTGATTTATCTATTTCTCCTTTCACTTCATGTATTTTGAAGCACCGTTACTAGGAGGGAAATTATGCAATGACTGTCTTTATCTCCGGTAATACTACCTATTTGAAAGTTTATTATGTCGAATATTTGTGTAGCCATTATACCTTTATTTTGATTGAATAAAATATCTTTGTGTGTCCTTTAACTTTTTAACCATGTATGTCTTTATATTTAAAGTTGATCTCGGGGCCGGCTCCATGGCCAAGTGGTTAAGTTCGCGCGCTCCGCTGCCGCGGCCCAGGGTTCGGATCCTGGGCATGGACATGGCACCGCTCGTCAGGCCACGTTGAGGTGGCGTCCCACATCCCACAATTAGAAGGACATGCAACTAAGATATACAACTGTGTACGGGGGGTGGGGGCGTTTGGGGAGATAAAGCAGAAAAAAAAAAGAAAGAAGATTGGCAACAGTTGTTAGCCCAGGTGCCAATCCTTAAAACAAAAAAAAAAGGAAGATTGGCAATAGTTGCTAGCCCAGGTGCCAATCTTTAAAAAAAAAAAAAAGTTGATCTCTTATAGATATCATATATTTGGGTCTTACTATTTTATCTACTATGATGATCTCTGTCTTTTAAATGATGTGTTTAGACCATGTATATTTAAAGTAGTTTTGATATGGTGGCATTAGGACCTATTATTTTGCTGTCATTTTTCATTTGTTCTATCTTTATCTTTATTTGTTCTATCGTTTTTTTTTTCTCTTTTCTTCCTTCTGTGCATTAATTTAGTGTTTCTAATGATTCCCTTTTATACCCACTTTTGGATCATCATTCCATCTTCTTTTCTTCAACATTTTATTAGTGATTTGTCAGGGTATAGGTTATACATTTTGAATTAATCACATACAAACTTCAAATATTATACCACTTCTCCTATAGTGTAAAGATCTCCCAACTGGATTCGTTCTATTTTTTCCTGCCATTATTTGTGATATTTTGTCATAAAATTTTACTTTTATATACAATATAAATACAACATTGTTACTATATTGGTTTTACACAGTTAATGATATTTTAGGGCAATTAAAAAGACAAAAAAATTGATTTCACATTTACCTTTATTTGTGTCTCACCCAGCATTCTTCATTTCTTCGTGTAGATCCAAATTACTGCCTAACATTCTATGCCTTTGTCCTGAAGAACTTCTTTATCATTTCCTGTAATGCAAGTTGGCTGTTAATGAATTTCCTAAGTTTTTGCTTATCTGAAAAAGGCTTTATTTTGCCTTTTTTGGGAAGTTATTTTCATTGGGTCTAGAATTCTGAGTTCACTGTTTTTGACATGGTACTTTAAGCCTACTCCTTCATTGTTCTCTCACTTGAAACACACATTCCTGATGAGAAGTCTGCTTTCCAGATTTTTTTAGTTTACACAAATTTGTATATCACATGTCTAGATGTTTATGTTTGCTTGGTTGTTTATATTTATCTTGCTTACTCTTCTCTGAGCTTTTCTCATCTGTGATATTGTATCTTTCATACTTTTTGACAATTTCACCTATGATCCCTTCAAATATGTCTTTTGCCCCATTCTTTCTCTCTTCTCCTATGATTTTAATCACATATGCATAGTAATAATTTGATATTGTTTTGCAGCTCTTGAATGCTTTTGTCTGCCTTACTTTTCCCATTCTTTAACTTTGTACTTCAGCTTGAGTAATTTCTTTTGAAGTATCCTCAATTTCACTGATTTTTCCTTAACTGCAACAAGTCTACTGATGTACCTGTTGAAGACATTCATCGCGTCTGCTGCAATGTTTTTCATTTCTATCCTATTTGATTCTTTTTTGCAGTTTCTATCACTTTTCTAAAATTTCCCATCTGTTCATGTATGTTTCCACCTTTCCCATTAAATCCTTTGGTATATTATCATAGGTATTTTAATTCTCTTGTTTTATAGTTTCAACATGTGAGTCATATCAATGTATGTTTCTGTTGATTATTTTGTCTCTCTTCAGTGTGTTGTCTTTTCTTGACTCTTTTTCTCCTAATTTTTGGCTGAAAGCTTGACATCTAATGTAGGATAGAAGAGACTGAAGTAAATTGTAGTTATGCCTGGAAATGGGCATGCCTTCTCTTTTGTTAGGTACTTAATGTGAGACACTGAGTCAGTATAGGCAAGAATTGAGCTGGGTTTGGGGTTTGTTGTTCCTCTGGTTACCCTCAGTTCAGTCTAGGTTTCTAATTTCTCTATATTACATTGAGTTTAGGGTAGGTGCTGTGTTGTCAGAGGTTTTTTCTCACTGATCCTGATCTACCACCGGCTTTAGGCCTCCCCTGTGTGCCTACACCTTAGAGAGTTCTCTTTATGCTCTCACGCTCCCTCGGCTTTGGAGTCCTGTTATTTGCTACTTCTTGCTTGCTGGCTGGGTGGGAAGGGGGCAGGGGCGCTTTCCTTTGTCCTGGGTCAGCCTTCATGTTAGAGAGGGCTTTGTCCCTGGTTCCTCTGTGATGTTGCTCTTTCTCCAGTGTTAGGGGATCTCTACTGGTCTGGGCCCAAGATTTTTTCAGCCCCTATTCCAAGGTATAAGATTTTTTTTTTTAGTTCCCTTTCCATAGCTGCAAAGGGTTTTCTTCCGTGCCCTGGGAATGGCAGGGTTTGCTGCCCTTCTCCTATCAGTTTAAGGATTTTGTTCTATAGGGAAAATAGGAGACAAGGGTCTGGGCAAAGCTATGTTTCTTTTGCACAGCAGCCACCATGCTCTTATCCAGGCCCTGCACTGTGAGCTAGGCTTTCTCCTCTCTCTTGTCTACCCCTTACCTTTCTTTAGAGTTTCCAGTGAAGTCTCTAGAGAAAAGCTTGTGAGTGAGTAAAGTTTCCTTGTGTCTGTGGGTCCCAGGGTTCTCTACTCCTGTGCTAGCCTACATTTGCCCTTTAGCAAGTGCCTGTGTTTTATCTCTCTTTGAAGGCACTTGCATTTGCTTACTTGTTTCAGCTAGTTGGTTACCCTGCAATTTCAGCTTTCTGATAGATTCAAGAAAAATTTTGATTTTGTAGATTGTTTTTCTTCTTGTAAGGTTTGGAGTAACACTTCTCAGGTTCTTAAATTTTAATTGGAAACCAAAAGAAAGGACCTTTCAATGAACCCTCCTGTCCTTCAGTTCTTGGAAGGTTTCCTGAATCATTTCACTGAGGATTATCTTGGCTTTGTTTTTTTGGTTCTCTCTTTCTGGAACTCCTATTACTTGGCTGTTGGATCTTCTGGACTGAGAGCAAATTACTCACCATTTGTATTATCCATTTCTTGGTCTTTTAAAGAAGTTTTCATGGATTTTCCTTGATTTTACCTGTACATTCTTCTCTTTAGTTTTATATTCATGCTATCATGCCTTCAATTCTTAAGAACTCCTTTCTCTTTGCTGAATGTCATATATTTATGCCATATATATGTCAAACATACACTTGTATGTATGCATGCATAATTATTAATAAATTACAATTAAATAAATGAATTATATAATTTATAAATTGAAATTAATAAATTACATAACTAGTTATATATCATATATTTATATATAAATAAGATATATCATCTATATCACATGTCTATCTTAATTATATATAATTAATTATTTAATTTATAAAATAGTTCTTTTCTTTCTCTAAGGATGTTCTTTTTGTCTTGTTTTAGTTTTCTTCTCCCAGCATGGTCTCTATTTCCTCTGTTTTTTTCCTATTATTTCAGGAATTCTCTCTTTTCCTCATTAGGAGCTTTCTTCAGATATATGATAACACATGGCTGTCTTCTCTTAATTAAGATTAGGGCACTGAGAAGCTAATTGCAAGCTTTGAATGCATGGACAGAGCTCAGTCATTTTGACCTTAAATGTGGTTGGAGCTATTTGTGGGGTAACTATTGACACTATCTTTGGGTTTTCCTATTGAGTTGATTGAATTACCCAGAGAAGAGCCTTTCCATCTCCTGCACCGGGGTAAGGACCTTCCTTCCATTCATCATTCTGGGAGCTCCTTGTGGGGATGTAGGGGGTGGGCTCTCTGCATTCACCAATCAGCCTACAGAGTCGCTGAACTCCTCTTTAGTTGTGAGGGTGGTACCCGCACCCTCAGTTGAGCTTTGTGTCTCCTAATGCATTTCCAGACTTCTGGTGGTTGCCCAGCTGAGCAGAGTAGAAGAGGTAATAAGTGAAGCATTATTATCATCTTGCCTTCACTCAGTTCTCTTTTTTTTCATTTCAAAAGGTTAGATTTTATTCTAAATAACACTTCTTTTCTAAATTTTAAGGACACTCCCCAAGATGAAGCTCTTTTCCT
The DNA here is from genome assembly GCF_041296235.1 of Equus asinus. Classification (NCBI taxonomy): domain Eukaryota; kingdom Metazoa; phylum Chordata; class Mammalia; order Perissodactyla; family Equidae; genus Equus; species Equus asinus. The sequence goes on from NC_091790.1 coordinate 96,437,112, forward strand.
GGTCTCATAGCTTAAAAAAGGGAAAGGTGTCCTAGGTGGATTATTGGCCATATGCAGAAACCACAGTCCTTCTCCAACCTTCTACACACATAGGGATCGTGCTTTTACTTCCAAGTGCATTGAGCAAATACACAAACACAACAAGCTGTATGCAAGGTCAGAGAGACACAGGAAAGGGTTTGCGACTGAAGTCACTTGGTTTCTAGAGTTGTTTCTCTAGACTGCTCTTCTGATATTTTCTTCCATTTGTCAATTCATTTGTATATTACGTGAATATTTCTGAGCTTTATTACTACATCCACATTTAGGTCTGTAACTGGTATATTGTTTTGCATATTAAATTGATGAAAAACACTGAAGTTCTATATGACATTGCTGGGGGGAAAGGCCTAAAATGTTAAAAGACAGAATCTGTAAACTACAGACCACTAGCCAATAAACAATGGCTGACTGTGTTTCCTTAAATGCCAAAAAACTTTAAAATCTGAAATAAAATACTCATACATGTTCAGTATTAGTAAATGTTATAAATCCTCTGTAACTTACTTAATTGTATGTTGACACCTGTCTTGACCAGAATCTCATAAAATGCATGAGCTCACTAGTTCAAACATGCTAGAATTTTTATCTGATAGATTTTTGGAAAATCTTTTAAAAAGATTTTAAATTTTTTAAATCTTGTAAATCTTTTAAAAATCTTTTAAAATGCAAGTTGAATTTATGTTTGCTTCATGTTTTAGAAGTAAACTAATGAAGTGGACATATGATTTGAAAGTGCTGAAAGCACTCCAAGAAATACACTCATCCTAGTTTTTCCTAAGAAATACTAAAAGAGTAGTTCATATCAAAATATCCTTTTATCTTATTTTTTATTTTTGGTGAGTAAGATTCTTCCTGGGCTAACATCCATTGCCAATCGTCCTCTGTTTTTTTTCCCTTGAGGAAGATTGTCCCTGAGCTAACATCAGTGCCAGTCTTCCTCTATTTTGAATGTGGGACATGGCCACAGCATGACTGATGAGTGGAGTAGGTCTGTACTCAGGATCCGAACCCGCATATCCCGGCCGCCAAAGCAGAGCACGTGGAACTTGAACCACTCGGCCACAGGGCCAGTTCAAAAATATCCCTTTAAAAAGGTCTGTGAATTGCATCTGGTAATTTCTTAAGCGTGCAAGCATGCAACTGTTAAAGGCAAAGGTGTTCCCCTCAGGGCATCCCAGTCACTGGGTCTTGTATATCCATCTTTATTTTGTTGATGCCAAAGCATGGGTACTCCAGGTAGGCAGTGCATTTGCCTAAACTGATAGGAACCGGTGCTATAGCAAGTGAATGACTTCAGGCAACTGGAGATCATGCCAGGCAAAACCCCTGGGGTCTTTCTGAATGCTGTACACTGATGGAATTTCATAGTGACATCATCAGCCAGCTCTGTATGCTGAAGCCTGTTATAAATTCACTCTTGCACTCGATATTGTATTGATCTGTAGGGCTCTGGGTAGGTAGTTGTGTGCAGAGCTTAATTCTTTCTTTGGAGTATAAGGGTACTTTGTACTTTGCAGATTTCCAACACTTACTGAGCCTGTGCTATACAATGCTGCCTGCAGTCCTTGGAGCTCCACAGTTCCTGGTTTGGACTGCAGTACCCTGGGCTGTCCTAGGTCCTCCCTCACCTATAACAGTGACATAAAAGTTAGGAGACACAGCCAATGAAGAGTTTGGCCAATCTGGCCATGCTGACTGGCATAGGAAGCCCTGAGCCTGTGAGGCTGTCTGACAAAGGTGTAACCATCCTCTCCTAAATGTCGCACTGCTACTCCATGTCATGAAAAGTCCTTTCCAGTGAAGGTCCCAGAGGCTGTGGTTTGGTGGTCATCACTGAGCATTTGGGGACGATGACCTCACCCGGCCTTGGGATAGAGAAGCTGCTCTAGTTTGTGCCTCCAACAGGTTAGCGGGGCCCCACTCTGGTTTGGTACTGAGGGGTTATCTCTTGGGACTAGGAGTCCATGGGGAGGTGACTCAAGCAATCCCACATACAGCTGTTGGGGAGGCGTGTCTCTGCAAAGGACAGAAAGACTGCCCACTTCGATCCTCTTTATTTAGTCCATTTAAACAGTATAGTTCTAGTTACAGAGGGACTGACTTTGTCAGTTATGTGCACTTTCTGGATTTTGCTGTGTAAATCATGTCAGCTTCCAGCTTGCCTCCCTGCTTGGGATTTGCCTTGTTCTGGTCAGCTAGTCGACTCCCACCTCACCCATCTGTTTCTTAGCTTTGGATCTTTCCTGTTCTTGTCTCCTTGCCTGGTCTCGCTGTTCCTGTGGGTTTATGTCTCTTTTCAAGTTAATCTTTATTTTTAAATGTATCTGGAAGGAGAAAATTTGATGTCTGTGTTTAATCATTCACCTAAATCCAGAAGCTGAATGTACTGTGTTTGCTTAAATTTCGCCCCATCTCCACCAGTTGCAAACTACATTTTGAAAATAAAGATAATGTGGTGGTGACCTGTCTTATTCTTTATTAAGACACATACATGTATAACAGTTAAAAAATCCAGGATAATCCACGAAACAGAAGTTCTTCAAAATGGCTTTTAGTATATATAAGACCTTAATATATTAACAAAGAATAATTGTAAATCAACAAAGGAGCAAATAAAAAGTTGGAAATAAAATCATGTTAATATATGAAAGTTATATATATATAAATTATTTTGTTAAGACAATTTTTTTAGAGCAGTTTTAGGTTCACAGCAAAATTGAGAGGAATAGTCAAAGATTTCCCTTATACTCCCTGTGCCCCCTCCCCCTGCTTCCCCCATTATCTACATCCACCATCAGAGTGGTACATTTGTTATAACTGATGAGCCTTCATTGACATTGTAACCCAAAACCCATAGTTTATATTATGGTTCACTCTTGGTGTTATATATTCTATGGGTTTGGACAAATGTATTATGAAACAAATCCACAGTTATATCATACAGAGTATTTTCACTGCCCTAAAAATCCTTACCCTTCACCTATTCATCTTTCCCTCCCCTCAACCCTTGGCAACAACTAATCTTTTTATTGTCTCTACGATTTTGCCTTTTTCAGATGTCATATAGTTGAAATCATACAGTATGTAGCCTTTTCAGATTGGCTTCTTAGTAATATATATTTAGGGTTCCTCCAGTCTTTCTGTGGCTTGATTGCTGATATCTTTTTATCACTGAATAATATTCCATTGTCTGGATGTACCACAGTATATTTGTCCAAACTGAAGGACATCTTCGTTGCTTCCAAGTTTTGGTAATTATCAATAAAGCTGCTATAAACATCTGGGTGCAGGTTTTTGTGTGGACAAGTTTTCCACTCCTTTGGGTAAATACTAAGGAGTATGACTGCTGGAATATATGGTAAGAGTATGTTTAGTTTTGTAAGAAACCTCTTGTCTTCCAAAGTAGCTGCACCATTTTGCATTCTTACCAGCAATGAATGAGAATTCCTGTTGCTCCACATTCTGGCCAGCATTTGGTGTTGTCACTGTTCTGGATTTTGGCCATTCTAATAGATGTGTGGTGGTATCTCATTGTTGTAATTTGCATTTCCCTGATGACACTATGTGGAGCATCTTTTATATGCTTATTTGCCACCTGTATGTCTTCATTGGTGAGGTGTCTACTTGTTAGGTAATGTCTTTGGTCCATTTTTTAATTGGGTTGTTTGTTTTCTTATTGTTGAGTTTTAAGAGTTTTTTGGCCAAGAGTCTTTTATCAGATGTGTCTTTTGTGAAGTTTTCTCATAGTCTGTGATTTTTCTTCTCATTCTCTTGATATTGTCTTTCACGAAGCAAAAGTTTTAAATTTTAATAAAGTCTACTTTATCAAGTATTTCTTTCATGGATTGTGCTTTGATGTTGTATCAAAGAGTCATCACCATACCCAAGGTCATGTAGGTTTCCTCCTATGTTATCTTCTAGGAGTGTTATAGTTTCTTGTTTTATATTTAGTTATGTGATCCATTTTGAGTTAGTTTTTGTGAAGGGTATGTCTTTGTCTAGTTTAATTTGTCTGCAAGTGGATGTCCAGTTGTTCCAGCAACATTTGTTGAAGAGACTATGATTGCTCCATTGTATTTCCTTTGCTCCTTCATCAAAGATCAGTTGACTGTATTTAGGGGGTCTGTTTCTGGGCTTTCTATTCCATTCCATTCATCTGTCTATTATTTCACCAATACCACACTGCCTTGATTACTGTAGCTTTATAAGGAGTCTTGAAGTCAGGTTGCATTAGTCCTCCAACTTTGTCCTTCTTTAACATCGTGTTGGCTATTCTGTGTCTTTTTAATCCTCCATATAAATGTTAGAATCAGTTTGTCAAGATCCACAAAATAGCTGGGATGTTGATTGGGATTGTAGTGAATCTACAGATCAAAATGGGAAGAACTGACATCTTGATGATACTGAGTCTTCCTATCCATGAATGTGGAAATAGTTATCTTTTTAATATAAAATAATTGTATATTAGACAAAGTAAGTGAACAATTAGCAGATGTAGTAATAAAATGATTATTCAGAACAAAAGCTACAGATAAAATCCTGAGAAAGATATAATTGTGTATATAAACATTTTACATCTGTATTTCCAGGTACTTTTCATCTGACATGATTTATTATTTTTTCTTTATGCTTTTCTGTAATTTCAAGTATTCTACAAGACAGGAATTATTTAATAGTAAAATTTGGCTCAACAATTTAGATAACAACTTGGGGACTTCAATTTAAGACAAAACGCAAATGTAAACTAGAGTTTTACAGTATGAAACCTTAAGTTTCTTGTTGAGAAATCCATACCATGATTTTTCTTTCCTATATCGGTGTCCCAATTTCCCACAAAATATTATGTGACAAGCACCATTTTTATAAATGGACTAACATGAACTGTAAATTGTTTTCCTTGAAAAGCTAAGATGAGAAATGTCTACACAATTGCCACCTTAGCAGAACTATAAAATGTCCCTTCTCTCTTAATTGTTGTCCTGTCAAGGAAAAGATAAAGAAAGATATCAAACACAGATCATCCTTAAATACCTTCAGCGCCTGTGGGAACTAAAAGCTTGTTCTCATTTTAACAGTGTGACTCCAGAGTTTACTAGTATTTCACATTTATTCTAGGTACTATGATTGGTAAAAAATATATATATTAAATAAAAAATAAATAAGACACAGTAACTGTACTGCCATGGCTTACATACCTAGGTGGGTTTGGGCTACAAAAAAAGGTAACTCTGTTACTAATACAGTGAATACTGCGATAATTTTGTGATTTGGTTTGGTGGCAAATGTATGGTCTCATATGGATGGTTTAGGGTGTGGGGGAGGAGGGGGTATTTAAGGGAATATAAAGGGAAAGAGGTGAGGGGAGCCAGTGATATGCCTGAGCATGGGGGATACATGGGTTGAAGTGGCCTTCCCCTTGAGTGGGCAGATTACAAACGACCATTTAAGTTAACTTTGTTTCACTTAAATCCTTTTTTACGAATATCCAATATGTTCAAAAAAAATCTAAAGGATGTAAGGTGTACGATAATCCAAACACTTCATTTTTTCATCACCTGTCTTAAGAGCATAACCAGTTCCTTAGGAAGGTCTGTGCTTCTCTTTAGTTCCATCCTTTCCTTTCCTTCAATCCTAGTGAGAAAACCATTATCCCGGACACTGGGTATCTCATTATTTTTATCTCAGTCATCTAAATTTCATTTAATTTAGCATGTTTTGAAACTTTACATAAATGTATTATTTTGTGATTTTTTTCATTCAGTATTTTTCTGATGAGAATCATCCACTGTGGTAAAATGTAACCATAATATATTCAGTTTTAGTCCTCCACAAAATTCTGTTATGTGAAAATACCAAACATCAGTCATCCAAATTATCCTGTTATTGGACAGTTTGTTTATTTCCCCTTTTTTTTTCCTATTACCATTATCTATGAACATCATTGTCTTGCTTATGGTGCACACATGTAAGAGGTTCTCTAAGGTGTGTGATTTGGAAGGAAAATTCTCGGACATATAATATGCATGTCTTCAACTTTGCTGATGTATACCAAAACCCACTGGAATTTTGATCCGGATTGCACTGAATCTGTAGATTTCTGTGGGTAGTATTGTCATCTTAACAATATTAAGTCTTTTAATCCAAGAACTTAGGGTATCTTTCCATTTATTTAGGTCTCTAATTTCTTTCATCAATATTTTGTAGTTTTCAGGGTATAAGACTTTCACATCTTTGATTAAATTTATTCCTACATATTTTATTAATTTGAATACTATTTAAGTGGAAATGTTTTCTTAATTTTCTGGCCACTTTTTGACAGCAAATCTTCCAATTAATTCACCTTGCTGGTTTTGCTGAGCTTGCTGATGTTGTACGTGGATTATATTCAGTCTAGGGGAGGAGCGAGCCTACTTGGGGCACCTTTTGTTGCTAGGCTGGGGTTAAGGTGGTCTTGGGTTTGGGTTGTCTTCTTTCGGGTGAGAGTGGGTGGTGCTGCTGCTTCAGCCCTGATCTTCCTAAGCAATTTTGCTTCCTCTTCCCATGTCTCAGTGCTCTTCTTTCCACATAAAGTGTTCTTCCTAGAATTTGTAGTTGTACTTGCCTGAAAGGAGCAGGGAGAGATGAGTCCATGCCATTTTGTTGGGACTGGAACTCCTAAGTGTCACTGTCTACAAACATTATTATTGAATTATAGTATGCATACCTTACACTGTATAAGTCTTTAGTGTACAGTGTGGTTAGATTTTACAACATGAGCACTGATGTGTAGCCACCACACAGATTAAGAAACAGAATTGATCAGAAACCCAAGAACTCCTTCTAGTTCTTTCCTCATCCAAAGTTCATCACTATAATAATTTTGAACTTTGAATAAATGGAAACATACAGTATGTATTCTTGTGGATATGACCTCTTTTATTCAATATCACTTTTGTGAGAATTACGCATATAGTCCTAGATTATTTTAATTCCTGTATGGTACACCTCCAATTTGGTATAGAAATATACCAAAATTAATTTATCATTTCCATTATTGATAAACATTTTGTGTATTTTTTTTCAATTTGGAACTCTAAAAATAATGCTGCTATGATCGTTTTTGAACCATGATTTTGGGTATATGCATACATATTTCCACTTGAATATGTACCTAACCATAGAATTTCTGGTCATATGATATTCAAGTTTAAAAGACTTTTATCTTCTTTAAAATATATTTTTAATGGTGTATTGCTGTGCTGTTATGATTAGTTAGCATTTGTATATTGTTAATATATCTAACATCTTTGCTATATTCTTTATGAATTCTTTTTTATATATGCATAATAATGCGTATTGTCTATTTTGTTTTTGTTGCTTCCAATCTTAATAATTCTCTTTTCTTACCTTATTGCACTGACTAACAACACTAGTTCACAGTATAAAATTTATGATGTGTCTTTGCATTTTCTCTTCCCTTAGGGAATACTTATACCATTTCACTATTAAGTATAATGTTTGCTGTAGGTTGTCAGCACATACCATTTATCATTTTAAGTGCACTCTTTATAATCATAGTTGACTTGGAGTTATATTTATCTTTAATGAAAGTTGAATTATTTGATCACCTTTTCTTCCACTTTTTCAAATGTCACAATTTTACCCCTCTAAAATGCTATGAATTTCATTAATTTTCTGATATTAGCCAACTTTGAATTCTTGAGATTCTGTGGCCTATATTATATATTGACAGATATTATGTATTACTTTCTTTTATATATCATTTCTATTTTTATGTTTGCTAAGTTTTGTTTTTTGTATTTTGTAAAGATTATTGCATCTACATAAATGCTATTAAGCTTATTCTATCCTTATAAAATGAGTTGGGAGGGTTGCTTTTTTTGCTGTATCCTACAATGATGTAACATCTGGATTATTTATTTCTTGAATGAAATTATCTATTTCTTAAATGATTGGTAAAATTTACCACTAAAATAATAAAATCATCTGGACTTAATGATTATTTCTTTATTTCTTCTAAAATAACTTTGATAAGTTCCAGTTTTTCTAGGAATTTATCAATATATTCTTTGTTTTTAAATTTGTTCTTATCAGGTTGATTCTAATATACTTATTTCTTATTCTCTGTTACATTTTTGGATAAGCATTTTTTTAATTCTTAAAATTGTTTATCTGCACCTACTACTTTTCTTTTAAGGTGCTATTTCTTGAGCTCTTACTATAACTCAGGAATCATGACAGATTCTTTCTGTGTACTATTTCATTTTTTTCTTGGTATTATTCCCACATCATATATATATTTTACAATTTTAACCATCTTTAAGTGTACCGTTTTGTGGCATTAAGTATATCACCTACTATTCCTTTGACTATATTATTAGTATATACAAATAAACATTTATTTCTGTAATTTCTGCTCCTATCTGCTTCTATCCTTTCCTTTCACTTTCTTTAGGCTATTCTGTTCTTTTTCATGTTTATAAGTTAGAGTCTTAGTTCTTTTTTTGTCATGCTTTCTTCACTTATAACACAAGCATTTATGATGGTAAATTTTCCTTTAAACCTCATTGGGTATGTATTAATGTTCATTATTATTCAAATACAAATACTTTCAAATTGTTTTTTGATTTCTTCTTTGACCTATGAGTTGTTTAATATAGGTTTCAAAATTTTCAAAGGTATAGGCTTTTTCTCTTATTTGGTATTGATTTCTAACTTAATTGTATTTCCTTGAGAAAAAACTGTCTATTCAGAGCTTTGAAATGTGTTGTGGAAGAAAAACAATGAGCATTCTTCTATGGTTTGACTGGCTCATTAGGTCAAGTTGATTCTTCTTCTTCTTCCAATCTCCTTAGTCTTAATGTTTTCATGCATGTTGTTTGTTTTTGTGTGCTTGACCTATCAATTACAGAATAGAATATGCTAAAATCTCCTATTAAGATCATCTTTTTTTTTTCTCATTGAAGTTCAGACTACTTCGTACCTTATTATTTTAGTATAAATATTTTCAAATATATGACAAGGTTGAGAGCATTTTATAGTAGATTCCTATAAAACCACCACCTAAATATTACATTTTGCTATACTTGGCTTTTCACATGTCTGTTCATCCCTTTCTCCATTTGTCAATCCAACTTATTCTTTTGATACATTTCAAAGTAAATCACAGTATACTTCCCTACCCTCCTAATATTTCAACATGCATAACGTTAATAAGTATTCAATATTTGCTTATACTTTTTAAAAAATATTGAGGTAAAATTTGCTTGGAATAAACTGCACAAATCTTAAGTGCATCTTTTGGTAAGTTCCAACAATTGTACACACCTGTGCAACTCAAATCCCTATAAATATGCAGAACAGGACCATTACTTTCTTGTCTCTTCCTGATAAATCCTTGTCTAACCCCAAGCAAATATTTTTCTGAATTTATTCTACCATAGATTAGTTTTTCTTATTTTTGAACTTCATATAAATGTAATCATACAGCATTCTTTTCTTAAGGCTCCTTTCACACAGTATAGTGATTTTGAGACTTATCTATGTTGTTATGTTTCTTTATTTTCATTGCCGAATTGAATTCCATTACATATATGGATGTCCCACCATTATTTTATTCATTTTCCTACTGATGGACATATGACCTGTTTCCAGTTGTTGGGTCATATAGTAGATGTATGTTTAGTTTTATAAAAAATAGCCAGCCCTGTTTCCAGAGGACTTGCCCCATTTTGCATTTGCATTGCATCAACAATGAATGAGAATTCCAGTGCTCCACTTCCTTGCCAGTATTAGATGTTTTTCAGTCTTTTAAATTTTAGCTATTGTGGTGGATATGGTTTAGATTAGTTAGTGCTGTCCAGTTGATTCTGAGTCCTCGTGCCTCTGTGTATAGAAGAGGGAACCCTGCCTGGTCTTTTTGCACCATCCTCTCACCTTCTGGCACTGTATCAGACAGTGATCTGTGCTATTCATAGAGTTTTCATGGCCAATTTTTTTGGAAGTGGGTGGCTATGTCCTTCTTCCTAGTCTGCTTAGTCTGGAAGTTCTGCTGTAACCTGTCCACCATGGGTGACCCTGCTGACATTTGAAATCCAGTGGCAGAGCTTTCAGCATCACAACAACATGCAGCCATTACAATATGACAGCCAAAAGTTGGCAGGTGTGGTTCCCTGACCCGGAAGTGAATCCAGGCCATGGAGTGAGAGTATTGGATCTTAACCACTAGACTACAAGGGCTGGATATGTAACGACGAATAATTTTAGTTTTATATAATTATTATTTTCTTGATGGCTAATGATGGCAAGCAATGTTTCATATGCACATGGGACATTCATATATTTTCCTTTGTGAAATGACTCCTCAAAGTTTTTGCCCATTTTTTATCAGAAATTTTCCTCTTATTATTGAGCTGTAAGATTATTTTGTAAAGAATGTACAACAGTCCTTTGTCAGATATATACTTTATTAACATTTTCTCTCAGTTAAAATTTTCTCCCAGGTTCTGGCTCTGTCTATTCTTTTTCTTAACTATATTTTTTGATAAGTAGAATTTTAAAATTTTGGTGAAGCATAGTTTTTCATTTTTTTTCTCTTATTGGTTAGGCCTACTTTTGATTTTACATAATTTGAGGCTATAATATTAGGTGAATTCACAATTGAATATTTTATTATTCTTGGTGAATTGTGCTGTTCAATTAGTGTGTAGCAACCTTCTTTGTCTCTAGAAATGTTCTTTGCCCAAAGTGTATTCTCCCACATACTAATATAACACTAGTTTTCATTTGGTTAATATCTAGAAATCTTTTTCTACCTTTGAATTTTAACTTCTATGGAGTTTTTAATCCTTGCATAATTAATTTATCATCTTTTTCTTTTTTTAAAGATTTTACTTTTTCCTTTTTCTCCCCAAAGCCCCTAAGTACATAGTTGTATATTCTTCATTGTGGGTCCTTCTAGTTGTGGCATATGGGACGCTGCCTTAGCGTGGTTTGATGAGCAGTGCCATGTCCGCCACCAGGATTCGAACCAACAAAACACTGGGCCACCTGCAGCGGAGCGCGCAAACTTAACCACTCGGCCACGGGGCCATCCCCAATTTATCATCTTTTAAGAATCTCTAATTCTTTTACATTTATTTTAATTTTGAAATATTTGTATTTATTTCTATCATTTTATTTTGTGTTCAGTATTGTCTTTTAGATTGGATATTTGTCTTTTTCTGGATTGATTATTTAATATTAATCAGTATTTTCATGAACTATGCAAACAAAATAGGACCTGTGATTGATTTAGCTAGGATCATTTCTTTGCAACTTTTATGCTATTTTTGTTCAGAATTTTTGTTTTGTTTTATTTGTTTAACCCCACACCTTGAACAGAAATATTATTGGTCTATATAGTATATTATGTTACTAGTTAGTTATTAAAATCATTGTTCATTTATTTTCTTTCTTATCTGACTTTTAAGTTTGGATTATTGATGCCTACTGGAAATAAGATCTTTAGAATTTACTTGAGTATTTGTTGGTGGAAAAAAGCTCTCATTCTTTTTTCAGTAAAATATCCCTATTTCTGTATTTGATTTTCGGATTCACTATGAGTCTGATTCTGAGGATTGCTGTTTTTCAACCATTCTAAAAAATTCTCAACCAATGTCACAACAAATATTGGCTCTTGCCCAGCCTATCTACAATCTCTTTCTTGAATTCTTAATAATAATCTTCCATATATGGTTACCTCTTCTCTCTATTTTTTAATATTTTATACTTTTCTTCTCTGTGTGCTATATTTTGAGTAATTTTTCATAATCAATATTTTTATTTACTAATTTTATCTTTAACTGTATCTAGCCTGCTCTTTAATCTGTCCAATGTCTCCAATTTTAATAATTTTTTTTCAGTTTGGAGAAGTTCTGTTATTTATTTATTATTTCCCAAATCTACCTGGCCCCTTACTCTGCGCTCGTCTTTCCAAGGACCACTTTTGTTTTGGGACAAGTGTTAAACATAACTTATATTCTGTCTCTGTTCACTTTCATAACTGCATTATGTGTCTTTTCTTGTTTGTTTGCTTTTATTCAAAATGCCTTGTTTTCTAGCATGTTTTATGATTTTTTTTTTCCCTGCATAACCTATTTGGAAAAGACTTTTGGAAATTTATCTGTGGGTTGAAATGATACTTCTTCAGAGATTTGCTACTGTCTATCACCTCTAACACTTCCAACCCAAGACTACATTAAGTTAAATTCTTCATTTGACTGTTTTCAGGCAACACTAGTAGCACCAATTCTGTCCACAATCTTTGGTTAGGTTTGGTGAGAGGGATTTAAAAAAAATTCTTTACCCAGACTTTGGCTACAAACAGTCATGTTTTCTTCCTTTTTCCGGGATTATTTTTTATCAACACTTAACCTGAGGGTGTGGTGTTCATGTTCCACCTCAAAGCTCAGGTCACTGCTTAGACCCCCAACGTCAAGTGTGCCCTAGCTTTTGGCACCTGTTCCACGCAGAAGTACTTTTAAGAGCAAGACTGTTTAAACTGAAATTCTTCGTGTTGCTAAGATATAAACCTCTCTGCCCTTCCTAAGAAGTCTTCAGTAAAGTTGGGTTTGTAGCTATTTTAATTTGTTTGTTTTGTGCTTCTGTAAACTGAGATTCTTTCTATCAATGTAAGACAGGTGGAGGGGACATTTTTATGATTTCTAGGCAATAGATTTCTTAATCATTTCAATGGAAACAGTAGTTCAGAGCCAGGACAGCCTTAAGAATGTAAGATCTCTGAGAAATTGTCAGAAATGCTGTGCAGAGTTTTGATTGCTATAGGCTGTGGATTATGTACTATAAAACTTTTTTCCCCCTAAGATATAGGGACTCCATCAGATTTTGAACAATAAACAAAAATCATTTCTCGATGTAGATTTTAATTTTCTCCCTTTTCTTTGAATTTGTGCCCCAACTAATAATCTATTGCAAATTTTGTAGTCCTTTCTAAACTACAGAATTTCTCTTCTATTCTTATCTATTGAAACCAACTGCAATCCTTTGGAAGACATTGTTTTTCTTTAACTCCTTATTTTCACTTATTTAGTGGCTATCACACTTTATGATCGTGATCAACAAATGAAAAACCCAAGCAGTGACTGTCAAATTGATTGAAATTGCGCTTAGTTATATGCGTTATCTTTCAGTCTTCTGTGAATTTGAACAAGGGAAGCCTCTTTACACAATTCAGCAAAATCGTATTTCAAAACAACTTTCTGAATGTGAGCATACAGTGGACAGTAATTCTTATGGTAAAGAATAATTAAAGGAAATAACTTCTTTTAAGAATAGAGACATAATCTGGGGTTAAATAGTTTATGTTCTAACATTGGTTAGGATCTTTGTAAATAGTTCGTGTTACATAAACGCTAGATTTTATTTAATTCAGATACTAGTTTGGCCTTTTTACTAAGGCTGCTGTTAATTGCTTTAGAAGAACCAAGTGCCCACCATCAAAAAAGAAAATACAAGCAATCAGGCCCTACGTGAGCATAGCAGGTGCAGAAAACAAAAAGTTGTACATCATGTCTACCCACGAGCTCCTCTCCTAAAAAGATAGATTTGAGAGTTCAGTTAGTGATGGTGCAGTAGAGTGTGTGGATTTGCTCTGACACTTCCGTACCTAGTCCAGGAGCTGATTTGCTTAATTGGGATCATGAATCTATTGCCTTAAAATACTCATCTGGAGGGGCCGGCTCCGTGGTTAAGTTCGCGCGCTCCGCTGTGGTGGCCCAGGGTTCGGATCCTAGGCGGGGACATGGCACCACTCGTCAGGCTACGTTGAGAAGGCCTCTCACATCCCACAACTAGAAGGACCTGCAACTAAGATATACAACTGTGTACACAGGAGGTTTGGGGAGATAAAGCAGAAAAAAAAAAAATTGGCAACAGTTGTTAGCCCAGGTGCCAATCCCTAAAAAAGAAAAAAAAATACTCACCTGGAGAAAGTATTAGTTCTGCAGGCAAATAATATAATGTACGTGAAAGTTATCTTAAAACCAATAAGTTACTATACAAATGTAAATTATTATTATTATTACTTTCAAAAAGTTTTTTTGGAGGGGCAGGCCCTATGGCCAAGTGGTTAAGTTTGCACGCTCCGCTTCTGTGGCTTAGGGTTTCACCAGTTTGGATCCTGGGCACAGACCTAGCACCACTCATCAAGCCATACTTAGGCGGTGTCCCCACAGCAGAGCCAGAAAGACCTACAACTAGAATATACAACTATGTAGCGGGGGGCTTTGGGGAGAAGAAGAAAAAGAAAAGATCAAGAAGATTGACAACAGATGTTAGCTCAGGTGCCAATCTTTGGGAGGAAAAACAAGCAGGACCTCAAAGAGCCCTTCCTATGCCAGTAGCGGCTGTGAGTTTGGGGGAGGGCACTTCAAACATTAAAAAAAGAAAACATTTTTTTGGTTCCTGAACTTTATCTGCAGAAGTTTTTTTTTTTTCTTTTTAATTATATTTTTTTTGAGGAAGATTAGCCCTGAGCTAACTCTGCCAATCCTCCTCTTTCTGCGGAGGAAAACTGGCCCTGAGCTAACATCTGTGCCCATCTTCCTCTACTTTATATGTGGGATGCCTGCCACAGCATGGCTTGCCAAGCAGTGCCATGTCCACACCTGGGATCTGAACCAGGGAACCCCGGGCCGCCGAAGAGGAACGTGTAAACTTAAACGCTGAGCCGCTGGGCTGCCTCCCGGAAGTTTTTTCTTAATATCCAAATTTAAAACTCAACTGTTGAAATTGAATTATTTAACCTTATCATAGTTTCACTCAATGACCATACCACAATTTTTGCTTCCAATTTTTATGGTAATGGAATTATCACAAATAAGAACAATGGTTATTTTATTGAGGTATAATTGAAATATTAGTTTCAGATGTACAACATAATGATTCAATATTTGTATATGTTGCAAAACGATCACCAAAATAAGTCTAGTTAACATCTGTCACCATACATAGTCACATAAAAAAATTGATTCAAATTTTCACGATAATACAGTTATCACATATAGCAATAATCATCTTTAACTGCAGAAAAATTTTCTTTTTCTTTTTTTTTGCTGAAGAAGATCAGCCCTGAGCCAACGTCTATTGCCAATCTTCCTCTTTTTTCTTGAGGCAGAGTTTCCCTGAGCTAACATCTGCGCCAATCTTCCTCTATTTTGTACGTGGGTCATCACCACAGCAGAGCGGCCGACAAGTGGTGTAGGCCAGCGCCTGGGAACCAAACCCAGGCCACTGAAGCAGAAAGTACTGAACTTAACTACTAGGCCATGGGGCCAGCCCCAGAAAAGTTCTTTGCTTATTTTCTGCTCTGTCCTAAGAGAAGCCGGGGTACAGGTAATATTGAAAAGTATCACTTCCTTTGGTTTCTCCTTATGCTCCAAAGTCAACAGCCTGGGCTCTGTACTCAGATTCTACTTGAAGTAATAGATTATGAGGAAATAAGATGACAATTGGAGAAAGATTTGCATATTAAAAATGTATGGGTAAATAGATTTGTGAGCAAATAGATTTTGTGTTATCACAAAACTATAATAGCAAAATATTGAAAACAACCTCTTTATCCAGTTTATGTGGATTAAATAAAAGTTAATATATTCATACGGTGGAATATTATGTAGTGATCCAAATATTCATGAGGAATTTTTATGGGATTATACTCATGATATAGTTTTCAGTGAGAAAGCAGTAGTCAGGAACATTCATACGTTAGGATTTCAATTTTCTACAAAAATTTGGCAAAAATACTGGGTGGAATACATATAAAAATGAGTTGGTTCTTTAAATGGTGATATGTAGGTGAATTAAAATTTTCACACTTTTCTATTTTTCCTAAATATTGAACAATGATCATATTTTTAAAATTATTATCAAGGTAAAATAATAAATTTTTATTTAAAAATGCAAAGGCTCTCCTCTAAGACAGAGGCATTGGCAAACGACAGCAAAATCCTACTGGCAATCTGAATTTGTGAGTAAAATTTGATTGTAACACAGCCACGCACACTCATTGAGTTACTGTCTGATGCTACTTTTGCACCACAACCACAGAGTTGAGGAGTTGCAATGGAGTCTACATGGCCCAGGAAGCCGAAAATATTTACTGTCTCTTTTTTTACTTTAAAAGTAAAAAAAGAAAAGTTTGCTGATCCCAATTCTAGGATATTACCCTGCCATTAATCTCTTCGCAGTGATTCTCAATGCTGCATCTGAGAAACCCTCAGCCAAGACTGCCGCTCATGAGTTCTTGCTTACTCGTGACGGGTGTTGTCTATGTAACCTCTGAAAGTCAGCTTTCTGAGATCTCAGGTCTCGTTGCTGCTCAGTCAGCTACCTCTCAGAGCCTTCTGAAAGTGTGGACACCAGGAGTGCTCTGCTTGCAGCCCTTACTATCCCGAGGACTCACCTTTAGCCACTGTGTGGTTGACATTGTGCCTGGAATTCCTGTCAATGCTTCTGCTCTTGTAGAAGCTATCACTGACCCATTTACCTCTCCTAGATGCTATCTTGCTAGATGGCAGCGCTGCGTTGGCTTCCCTGTGTCCTGATGAGTTGTAAGCCCTTTCAGTTCTCTCGAAACCCTTAATCACACTTTTTGGAGCCCAGTCTATCTTGAGACAACCCAACTTGTCTGTCCTTGGCCGCCCCTCACTGCCCCATTTGCCCCTAATGAAGTCTTTCTGCTACAGGCTAAATTTTGTGCAGGCATCAGGCCAATGAAAGAGAAGCCTGGTAGTATGTTTGGCACCCCTTGCTCATTGGTAGTGGGAAAAAAATTTGATTTTCCAATTCATAAGGAAGGCACATAGGCATTAAGTATTCTTCAATTAAAAAAAATTAAAATAAACAATAAAGCCACAAAGCAAAAAGCAAACATTGTGTGATCTGCTAGGCCCACTCACCTACATAATTTAAATACGTTCCAGGTACTTTCTACACATCATTCATTTTAATCCTCCTAAGGACTCCAATGAGTATAATGCTATACTACGATATATTATGGATTTTCTGGGTTGTTGGTGATAAATCAAATCTCTGAATATTGATGTCACGAAGTCAAGAACTTACCAAGTCTGCTGACGTGAAGATTCATGTCTTACATGAATGAGCTCTGGGTTGCAGCCTCGCTTTATGGTATTCCCTCCATACACCTTCCTGCCTGACAGGCCCTTCTTTCCAGGTCTCTAGAGCCACTAAGTTTTCTATGACTCAAGCTCAGTTCTTAACACTTAGGAATCCTGATATTTCTCCTTTGAGTTCTTAAAGCTTGTATCTTATTTCTAGTGGCTCTCATTTCATTTTGCATAGACATTCTTGAGCCTATTATGGCCACGAGTCCCTATCAGTCAGTTGTTCCTACGTCATATTTTAATATCCTCCATCCAGTTGAATATTTTGCATATTGACCCATTGAATAGTATCTGATGAGTTTGTGACTCTCCTTCTGATTTGATTTTGTAATGTTGTGTCTCCTCCTCTCATCCCCATATGCTCCAGGAAGAGAGGTTATTGTGATGACCTCCATTGTCCCTGTGTGCAGCAGGTCTCAAGAGTTTCTTCTCTTAAAAGCAGCTCTTCCCACCAGTACACAATTCAATTAAAATTTTGCATATGTACTCAAGATTCTATAAGACATGGCATTACAGTTGTTACCCCAAAGATGAAATGGAGCTGAGCACGTATTTTGAACTTTGTCAATATTATCAGAAGAAAATTCAGAGGAAAGTAGAAAATGTTCAGAGAAGCCCAATATCATCCCCAACAGGCAGCTTTGCCTAAAATCTATGTCCAAGTAACGTCTGTGCCCAGTTGTAACCGTTGAGCCTTGAAGGCCCTCTTATGGTGGCTGTTCCTTCCATACAGTCCTTTAGATGTTAGGAAAGTTTCCTTTCCAAGAATAGCAGAATGAATTTTTAAGCACCCAAACCACCCCAACTTTATCACAGATCTTCCTTGGGAAGGAGAGTACAAACATTGCTGAATATGTATTTTATTTCCAGATTGACTGCAATTCACTCACCTGCACTCTTAAGCTATTAATCATATTTATGTGATTTGTTTTTTGCAAGAGGTGATGTTGTGGCTGCATCCATATTTAAAGTCAGCCTTCATAAATCTGAACATGAGCATCATGTTCAGAGACAAACGTCTTGACTAACGTGCGGAAAGGAGTCGTCATTTCGCTAGAGTCGGGGAAACACCAGATTGCCTGATGCTGCTGCTCCTGTGATGAGTGTGACTGAAATATACTTCCTTCTCCAGCACTGAGTTTAAGATCATGTTTTTGTCACATCAGTTACTCATTGATTTAAGCTGTTTTCTGACTACACCCCTATCTGCATTGCTGTCTTTGAGAAAGAACTCAAGAATCTCTTTATTTTTATTATTTTTTTTATGTTTCCTTTTTCTCCCTAAAGCCCCCCTGGGTACATAGTTGTATAGTTTTAGTTGTGGGTCCTTCTAGTTGTGGCATGTGGGATGCCGCCTAAGCATGGCTTGATGAGTGGTGCCTTGTCAGCGCCCAGGATTCGAACTGGTGGAACCCTGGGCCACCGAAGCAGAGTGTGCGAACTTAACCACTCTGCCACAGGGCTGGCCCCAAGAATCTCTTTTATGCATTTGTGTGTGAGGAAGATTGGCTCTGAGCTAACATTTATTGCAAATCTCCCTCTTTTTACTTGAGGAAGATTCACTCTGAGGTAACATCTGTGCCAATCTTCCTCTATTTTGTCTGGGATGCTGTGACAGCATGGCTGGACAAGTGGTGCTAGGTCCGTGTCCAGGATCTGAACCTGTGAACCCCAGACCACTGAAGTGGAGTGTGCGAACTTGACCACCAAGCAAACCGGACAGCCTTTCAAGAATATCTTTTACTGCACCATCCAAGAGCTGTCTCTGCACTCACTTCTCTTGCAATGTGTAGCTACCCAAGGGCCTCTTTCTGAGATTCAGGCCAGAAGATGGTTGGATGGTCTGCTCAGCCTAAGATAGAAATGATGGCGGAGCATAACCACAAGAAAAGACCTGGCAGTTTCTTGAGGGGAAGCCTCCTTCCCCAGGAGGAAGTGGTCTAGGGTGAACTTTTTTACCTCTTACTTTACCATTTTAAGTTTTTTGGAACAGACATATTGTTTGGGGGAATTATTGACATTTTAAGGAAGATAGTACAGCTAACCCTCAACAGGGAAAGCTGGCTGAAATAAGCATATTGTGTACAAGATAGAATGTATCACTTGGGGTGTGTGCTGAGCCCAGGGCTTGGCTCATAAGCTCTGTCTATCGGTCCACCAATGTTGCCAGGATCCTAAAACTGACCAAGCTTGAGAGATGCTGATTAGTGTTGACTAAACTCAGGAGAAATAGAATTTTACACAACAGGTACCAGTTTATTCTTCTGTAATGTGAGGAATAAAATGCCCAGGGGATTGAATTTTCCTTGGAATGTGTTGCTGGTGCCTTCACTCTCTGAAGACATTGGACAGCATGAGAAAGCTTGTACAATCTGAAGTTTGCTTCTGGAGCTCAGAACTGAGTGAGCTGATTCTATGGGCTGGGCTAATTTGACACTTTTATGTTCACAGTAGGTGTGAGTTTTCTTCCAGTACCAGGGTATGCTCAACTCCATGGCCAGGCCCCTCCTCCTTTTAAGAAAAACACATGAATCTACGAAGTTTGCTTTCCTGGCCCTCCATTTCTAATACTTTCATTACTCACCCATCTGTCTTCTTATGGATCTTTTCCCTTCTAAATTCAGTAACATCTCAGTTAAGTGTTGTTTTCTTTAGGCTCAGTCTCACTATGTGAATGCATATATTGCTGTCCTGATCTCTTATATTTTTGTTTATAGTAATTCTCAGTGACTATCTTCAAGGTCAGAGGGTAGGGGCGCAGGCAGGAAGAGGAGTTATTGTTGCCTCAAATGAGAAAACTCTTTGTAAAAGAGGGGAAGAGAAAAATGCAAACCTGGGCTTTTCATCCATCCAACTCAAGCAAAATTTAAAGTATGTGCAACTTATCTGTGCTGTTATTTCATTTTTTTCTCTGTATTGTCTCTCACTTCTTAGTCCCCAAGTTCATCCCCCATTCAAATTCTCTCTCTTTTATCCTATTATTCTAACTATCCCTTAGATACCTAGAATCCAAAATTATTTCCCCTTCTTTATTACTATCAATCACTCCCAATGAAATCTTTCATTCTCTGAAGCGAATATTAGAAAATACAGTCAATTTTATTTTGCGTAGGGTGAGTTCATGTTGATCAGCTATATTCAATCCAGGATTTAACAAGAAAGATGCAAAGACAATGGGACGATGGGGGGGTGACGAGTGTGTTCTTAGATTACTTGGTGAATTGTTATTAATACACTTCTATCTGCATCCTAGGATGCTGTTGTTACATGCTGTCAAGTTGGCTCTGACTCCTGGCAACCCTAAGAATGAGTGATGCCCACAATGTCCTGTCTTCAACAGCCCCTACTCAGCTTCTGTAGACTCATGACCCTGGCTTCCTTTATGAAGTAAATCCATCTCATATTTGGTCTTCCTCTTTTCCTGCTGCTTTTTACTTTTCTCAGCATTATTGTCTTTTCTGAAGAATCCTGCCTTATCATGATGTGCCCGAAATTGGATAGTCTCAGTTTACCATTTTTGCCTCCAGGGATTGTTCAGGTTTAATTTACTCTAGGATCACTTATTTGTCCTTCTGGCAGTCCAGGGTATCTGTAGAGCTCTCTTCCAACCCTATATTTCAAATGGGCCAATTTTTTCCTGTCAATCGTCTTAACTGTCCAGCATTCACACCCGTACATAGCAATTGGGAATACAAGCATGTGGATAATCTTGGCCTTGGTCCCTAATGACACTTCCTTACACTTCATGATCTTTCTTAATTCTTTCATTGCTGTACTTCCAAGTCTCAGTCTTCTCTTGATTTCTTGTCTGCAGTCTCCACTTAAATTGATGACTGAATAAAGGTAAATAAAATCTTTAACAATTTCAATGTCTTCATTGTCTTTGTTAAAGTTGTGTAGTTCTTCTGTAGTCATGATCTTTTTCTTCTTGACATTCAAATGTAGTTCTGCTTTGGCACTTTCTTCTTTCACTTTCGTCAGAAGTTGTTTCAAGTCCTTGCTGCTTTCTGCTAGGAAGATGGTGTCATCTGCATATCTTAGATTGTTGATATTTCTTTCTCCCCAGTTTTTATCCCTCCTTTATCTGAGTCTAGCCAAGTTTTTCATATGATATGTTCCATTATAGATAAAGCAGATAAGGAGATGAAACTCACCCTTGTCTGATACCTTTGCCTATAAAAAACCATTTTGTTTCTCCATATTCTGTCCTGAAAGTGGCTTCTTATCCACAATATAGGTTACACACCAGGACAATCAAGCACTGAGGCACACACATTACTTTCAGAGTAACCCATGGTGGTTCATGATACACACAGTCCAAGGCTTTACCGTAGTCTATTGTAGGGGTGGAAGAAGTTTTCCTTCACCCTTCCAGGTTCTTCTGGCTGGTGTAAGAATTAAATTACATGAGACTGAATAATGGGAGGAAACTACAACAAGATTAATAATACGTATACATGAGAGAAACCCAGGAAAACTGAGTAACTCATCAAAATGGCCAAAGCCACCACCTTAAATACCATCTTCAGCTAAAGACAAAGGAAGATGTTGGGGGTAGTGATTTGAGACTTCAAAGGGGAGGAAGACAGTTCACATGGAGATGGAAAAGCAAATGTTTAGTAAACAAATGTTTGCCATGACATTGCCAGAGACAATGGGACATAGGGAGGAGTTTGCTCAAATGTGCCTTGCTAGATTCCTCCCTGTCTACCACACCTAATTTGTATTATATTATAGTTATCTATGGCAATATCTCCTTTCCAGAACAGGCCTTCTATCTTAAATTCTTTTAGGCAGTTAGAGGGAAGGTCAAAGTTTCTTCCTGAGTCTTTTGTTCTTAACAATAATCAGCCCAAAATAATCCTTAAGCCAAAGAGCCACATTTTGAGGTGGCAAATTCTCCTCCCCTACATTATAAAACATAAAGTTACCTTATTCTGAAACTCTTTGGAGCACTCCAGTAGCCAATAAATGATCACAATTAGATCTCATGTGCCTCTCCCTTTTGGAAATCCAGCTTGGACATCAGGCATTCCTTGGTCCATCTAAGGTAAAAGGCTTTGTTGTAGCACCTTAAGCATCATTCTGCACTCCTTGGCATCTCCTTTCTTGGGACTTAGGATGTATATTGAGATTTTCCAGTCTGCAAGCCATTATTTTATTTTCCACATTTGTTGACATATTCTTGTTAAGATTTTGACAGGTTCAGTCTCTCTGGCTTGAAATAATTCTGTTGGTATCCCATCTGCTCCTGGTGACTTATTTCTTCCTAGTACTTTCAGGGCAGCTTTCACTTCACTTTCTAGAATTATGGGTTCTTCCTCAAAGAAATCTGTCATCCCTTTATCTCTTCTGTGTAGATCTTCAGTGTATTGTTTTCACTTTTCCTTTCTTTTCTCCTGATCAGAGAGTGTGCCTCCCTGGTGGTCATTCAGTATTCCTAATCTAGGTTTAAATTTCCCTTTGATTTCTTACATCTTCTGGAAGAGACCTTTTTGTTCTTTTTTGTCATTGTTTTCTTCTATCTGTTTGCATTGGCCATCACAGTGGTTCTCTTTACCTCTAGGTAACAGTTGCTGAAACTCTCCGTTTTGCTTTTGCTTTTACTTTTACTTTTTGCTTTTGCTTTTGCTCCTTGCCTATCTTGAACAATTTTTTGTGGTTTTCTTTTTGTCATCCATCTTGATGTTTCTTTTCTTTTACTTCAGGCATTAGCAATGCAAATCTTGTTTTTATGTGAACTTCAAATTCATCGAGAATGTTGTTTCTGTTATATTTTGGCACTGCAATTCTTTTAGTACTCTTCTTCAGCTTTGCTCTGATATTTGATAAGAACAATTAATGGTCAGAACGACAATCTGCTCCTAGTCTTGTTTTGGCAGAGAGAATACAGCTTCTCCATCTCTTGATTCCAATTACGTAGTGTGTTTTATTTGGCCATCTGGTGATGTCCACATAGACAGTCATCTGTTCCTTTGCATGAAACATGCATTTGCAATGGACAGACAGTTGGCTTTGCAGAAATCCAAAAGCCAGTCTCCTGCTTTGTTTCTGACTCCTTGTTCATTTCCAATAATGTTTGATTTCCCTTTATTTCCTACTTGTACATTCCAGTCACCTATTATTAACAGCATGTCTTGTTTGGGTGTATGATCAATTTCTTCTTGGACGTTTGTTTAAAAACTTTCAGTGTCATCTTCTTCAGCATCTGTAATTGGAGCATTGACTTGGATGACGGTTATGATGCTAGGTTTCCCCAGAAGTCTGATTGATGTTATTCAGTCAGACCTTGCGTTATAGCCCCCAGCTGCCTGCACACCTCTTGCCTAGTCAGAACCACTTTGTTTCCTTTGAGTTTGTAATTTCCAGAGTTGAATGCTTTGTATTTGTCTGACTGAAAGTGTCCCATTCTAGTCCACTTTAGTTTACTAATGCCAAGCACTGCAATATTTAAATGTTCCATTTCCTGTTTTACAATTTCCAGTTTCCTTGTTTCATGCTTCTCACATTCCATGTTCCACTAGTGTGTGTTTTATGGCATCTGACTTTCCTTTCACCTTTGTGCACTTCAGCTGCCAGACATCCTTCTGGCTTTAGTCTAGTTGTGTCAGTAGCCACAGTGCTACTGTACTTGTTCTTTGCTCTTCCCCAGTAACTGTTTGAGCACCGTTGGACCTGGGGGGTCTCATCTTCCAACACTATCTCATAGTTCATTTTGGACTGTAATCATCATAGAGTTTTCAAGGTAAAAAAATTTTAAAAGAAAAAAAGAAGGGGAAAATACATCAGTGGTTTACCATTGCCTTCTACTGATTGGTGTGTAGGTCCAAACCACATGTGCTTGTGTCTGTGGTATTGCAATCACCAAACATTTATGAAGTGGAGGTACCCCTGCAGGTTTCTTAGAATGAGGGTGATGCAATAAAGAGCATACAAAAACTAAAAGCACTGCTTATATTCAACATCATACTGGAAGTCCTACATAGCACAATAAGACAAGGACATAAAATAAAAGATATACAGATTGGAAAGGAAGACACAAAAGTGTCTTTATTATTAGATTACATGATTGTCTATATAGGATTGCTAAAAATTTCTTGGAACTATAAATGATTATAGCAAGGTTTCAGGATATAAGCTTAATATATAAAAGTCAATTTTCTATACACTGGCAATGAACAATTGGGATTTGAAATAAAAAATATAATAGCACCAAAATAATGAAATGTTAGGTTTAGATAAAACAAAATATATGTATAATCTATAAGCAGAAAGCTATAAAACTGATAAAAGAAATCAAACAAGATCTAAGTAAGTGGATAGATATCTGATGTTCATTGATTGGAAGATTCAATATTACCATGCCAATTATTCCCAACCTCATTCATAGATTCAATGCTATCCTAATCAAAATTCCAGCAAGATTTTCTGTAGACATTGACAACTGATTCTAAAGTTTATAGGAAAATGAAAAAACCTATAATAGCCAACACAATATTGAATAGGGACAAAGTCAGAGGGCTGACACTACTTGACTTAAAGACTTACATTAAAGCAACAATAATTAAGACAGTGTGGTACTGATTAAAGAGTAGACAAATAGATGAATGAAACAGAATAGAGACCCCCCAAATAGAGCAAAAAATATACTCAACTGATCTTTGACAAAAGAACAAAGGCAATGCGCTGAAGCAAAGATAGTTTTTTTGACAAATGGTGCTGGACAAATTGCACATCCACATATGAAAATGAAAAAAAAAAATCTATACACAGACCATACACTTTTCACAATAATTAACTTAAATGTAAAATGCAAAAGCATAAACTATTAGAAGAAAATACAGGTGAAAATTTACGTGGCCTTTCGTTTGGTGATGAGTTTTTTGATATAACATGAAAACCACAATCCGTGAAGAAAATATGGATTAGTTGTGTGTTATTAAAATTAAAAATGTCTCTTCCATGAAAGACGCTGTTAAGAGAACTAAAAGGCAAACTACATTTGGGAGAAAATATTCGCAAAACACATATCTGATAATGTCTTGTATTCAAAATATACAATAACATATTAAAACTCAACAATAACAAATTAGCACAATTAAATAATGGATAAAAGATGGGAACAGACACCTCACCACAGACCACATACAGATTGAAAAGCAGCATAAAAATAGATGCATACTATCATTTGTCATTAGAGAATTGCAAGTTAAAATAACAGTGTGATGACACTACCACTTGTTAGAAAGACTAAAATCCAAAAATATGACAAGACTAAATGCTGTTTAGGATATGAAGCAACAGGAACTCTCATTCACTTCTAGTAGAAATGTAAATGGTACAGCTACTTTGCAAGACAGTTTGACAGTTTCTTACAAGGCTAAATGTAGCCTTACCATACAATACAGCAATTACACCCAAGATATTTATCCAACTGATTTGAACACTTACATCCTGGAATGAGAATGTTTATATCAATTTTATTTATAATCAACTAAAACTGGAAGCAACCAAGGTGTCTTTCAATAGGTGAATGGATAAAACACTGTGGTACATTCATACGATGGAATATTATTTAGCAAAAAAAAAAAAGGAGAAATGAGCTGTCAGGTAGTAAAAAGACATGGATGAATCCCAAAGGCATATTGATAAACAAAAGAAGACAATCTGAAAAGCTTCATGTTACGTGATTCCAATTATTTGGCACTAATGAATCAAAACTAGAGAGACAGCAAACAGATCAGTGGTTGGTAGAAGTTTTGGGGAAGTGGGAGAGAAGGAGGGATGTGGAATAGGTGAAGCACAGGGAATTTTTTAGAGAAGTGAAACTATTCTGTATAATTCTGTAACGGTGGATGCATGACATTACACATTTATAAAGACTTACAGATAATGACAGAACAATGTGTGAACTGCAATGTATGAAAATTTTTAAAAACTCATTTAGGAGATCAGGGGAACCCAGGATGGAATGCAGACTGTGACAGAGCCTTCTAACAATATTATAAATGCTTGGAACTATCTCACTGATGGGGTGGGGGGAGAAGGTACTGAGCTAAGTGACTTTGGAAAAGAGTGAAGTCTGTAAGACTAAGGCAGAAGTAATTTTATGAAAGTACTGTACTCTAGTTGATAAGGTTATTTCCGACAGGTGTACTGTTTAATGATCTTGACACTTTTATATATGTAGATTGGAACTGAATAAGTAAATAGACAGTAGACGGTGGGAGCCAGGTTTCTCACTGTTGGAACTGGAGTTACAGATAAGCAAGGAGAGGAGGCTAGAGTGATCCATGTGGTAAGGAATTACAGTTGAAGACATCAGTATGAACTCATTTTTAGGTTATAGATACAATAGTTACATATAGAAATATATGTAGATTCATATATATGTACATACCTGGGTTTATACAGACAAATTTATTTCCTCTCTGTCAGCTGCGTTAGCATAGAAACAACAATATCCCAGCTGCAGCAAGCACACATGGCACCTAGATTTTGGTTTCTAATACCATTCTCCAATAAAGGATCCAAGGCTCCTAGGAGAAATGGCTAATTCGATACCTGGGGAAGGGAATATACAAGATGAGTCAGAAGCATCTTATTGGACCAAAAAGTTACGAAGAGCTCAAAACAAAATAACACAAACAAACAAAAAAAACCCCCCAAAGCCATGATATGATGAAGATATTTCAAAGGGACACGGGAAACAACTGAGAATCTTCTGATGGCTAAAGCTAGAAAATTTGAGCAAATAGAAAGGTAAAATAGTGGATTATAATCCAAAGTATTAAAAAAAACTATATATTCATATTGATACAAATGATTGAATAAATAAACAAATGAAGGTGAATAGTCAAATCTCCTGTACAGAAGAATTCTTAATCATTTGTGTTGGTACTCTGCCCTCATACAGGGGGGACATAACTCCTCATTCCTTATGTGTAGATTGTACCTAGTGACTTCTTTTGAAAGAGTGCTCTAGGAAAAGGGAGGAAAAAGTAAATTCACAGTGGAGAAACCTGACAAACAGTACCTCAAGCTCCAGTGCTGACTCCTGTGGATATAATGGGATGGAAATGCCACTTTACCTCTGTGTTCTTCCTCCCCAAAACCCAAATCCATGGTGTAATCATGATAAAAACATCAGACAAATCTCAGTTGAGGGACAGTCTACTAAATACCTGACTAATACTCTTCAAAAAACTGTGGAGCTCATCAAAAATCAAGGAAAGCTTGAAAAACTGCCACAGCCAAGAAGATCTTAAGGAGACATAATGACTAAATGTGGTATTCTGATTCGGATCCTGGAACAGAAAAAAGACATTAGTAAAAACAAAGGAAGTCTGATCATTGCAACAAATGTACCATGCTTGTGTAAGGTGTTAATAACAGGGAAAACTGGATGGTTACTATCTATACAATTTTTGTAGTTTTTCTGTAAATCTAAAAACTGTTCTAAAATGAACTTTAAAAAAGAAATAACTAAGAGAGTTGTCTCCCTAAGAGTTTGGCTAACCTATAATGGATCTGTGGTTTTTAAAGAAATGATTTGTACCATCCGCATTTGAGGTGACTTGCAATGGATTGGAGCATGAGCAGTGACCTAGCCAACCTATTACCTGGTGGGGATGATGGAAAAGAAGCCATCACTGATCCCTTTATCATGGGCATTAGTGGCATTGGCATATTTACCTGGAGCCTTTTGGAAGATTCTGAAAGTAGCATCATTGGTTTCTCAGCAAGTTTCTTCTTTCTTTCTTTAGCCTTAATACATGTATATCTGCAATGCGTGGTGGCTAAAACAAAAGAACAGGCAGATATTGAAAATCTTGCTAAAGTCTAGAGAGATATTTCATGAGAGTAATATACTGCCAGCAGGAGCTACTCTTAGGCTCTTTGCAAGTGTACTTCTCCAACTCAGTAATGGAATAATCCACAGGCTGCTAGTTTTGAGTGGGGCCCAGAAAGAAAGATGGCTCTGTGGCACGCCCAGGATGAGATCTGAACTTTCCTGTCCTATAATCCAATGGATTTAATGCTGCTCAAGGAGACGTCTAACGTAAAAAAGACTGATATTGGGACCCTGGCCATCCCTAAAAAATAGAATCACAGGGAGGATCCTGAGGTGTTTAGATTAAAGCCATGCCTTCCTCTGTTGATAACTGAACCCGTTTCAATAATTAGCTTCTTGGTTACCATTGAATCTTGGCAGAGACTCCCACTTGTCACCAAGTATCAAGTGACTATGAATCTTGAATTTATCTTTATAAACTGGTTGACATTAAATCGCCAAATCATAAGGTGAAAATATATAGCAGAAATATATTTTAAAATGGAAGTTATATATACATACAATCAGGGAGAGCCACAAGGCATAAACAGTTTGCATGAGAAAGTGACCAAGACTTCTTATTCTTTCTTAATCCTCGGACTCACAGGAAATTCCCTTTGGCCAGTTCGTGAGAAGGAACAAAATTTTGATGCTGTTTTCAGAAGGTACTGTTTAATATACTGACATCAGCCAAAAGTGAATTTCTGCCCCAATAAAACCCCACTCAAGAGTGGCTGGGGCCAGCCCGGTGGCGCAGTGGTTAAGTGCGCATGTTCCGCTTCTTGGCCACCCAGGGTTCGCCGTTTTGGATCCTGGGTGTGGATATGGCACTGCTTGGCAAAAAGCCATGCTGTGGTATGCGTCCCACATACAAAGCAGAGGAAGATGGGCATGGATGTTAGCTCAGGGTCAGTCTTCCTCAGCAAAAAGAAGAGGATTGGCAGTAGTTAGCTCAGGGCTAATCTTCCTCAAAAAAAAAAACAAAAGGAGTGGCCCTGAAAATTAGTGGCTATGGACAGTCATTTCAGAGTATGGAACTTCCAGATATAATATCAGGCTGTTCACTTTGAATGGAAGGAGAAATGGCCAGAGACATAGACATAATTTCTTTCTGGGAAGTAACTTACAGTTTGGCCTATTAGCTAAAGATTTGGAATTGATTGATAGGTTGCTTTCCAAAACCCATAAACAATCCTTCAGACACAAAGTTGGTGTCCAACAAGTCAATTAGATTCTGACGCTAACTCCCTGGAGTTAGCATGAGATTCCACAGATCTAAAGGTTTAGTCCTACGAGAGTACCCCTGCTTCAGACACTAGTCACAAGTCCTGGGCCACCCATATTTGTGATGGACTGGTTATAAATTGGGGGTTCGCATGAGCGCGTCTTCAGGTTTGATAATTTTCTAGAATTTCACACAGAGCTCAGGAAAACACTTTACTTACATTTATTGGTCTATTATAACGGCTACAACTCAGGAACAGCCATGTGGAAGATAGGCATAAGGTATGGGGTCATGGAGAACTTCCTGTCCTCTCTGGATGCGCCACCTACCAAGCCAGTCACTGTGTTCACCAGCCCAGAACCTCCCTAAATCTCATGTTCAAGAGTGTCTACAGAGCTCAACCTCCAGCACCCCTCCCTTTCCTGAGGACCAGGGTGGGGCTTAAAGTTCAAGCCCTCTGATCACTTTGTCTTTCTGGTGACCAGCCCCATCCTAAAGCTATCTAGGGACTCTACCTAGTGCAATCATTAGCATAAACTCAGGCATGATCAAGGGACGCTCTATGTTCCAAGAAATTCCAATGGTTTTAGGAGCTCTGTGCAAGGAACCAGGGATGAAGAACAGATATATTTCTTATTATGCCATAATCAGTGAGAAGAAATTTTAGGGAAAGATAGGAGGTTGCACCTATTGTAACAGAGAGAAAATGTGAGGACATTTGGGTTTTATACAAATGTTCAAGAAGGTCATCTGCTGCAGAAAAAGCTCCTGGTAATGAAGTGACCAAGAAAATCCACCCCGTGGATGTCAGCCAGCCACTCTCTGCAGCCACCTGGCACTTGCTGGCCCATGTACAGTTGCCGTGGTGGCAGAAGTCGGGGTTCTGCATGGGCTCAACATATGGACTTTCCTGCACTGAGGCTGATCTGATGAACGCCATGCTGAGCCAACACTGGATTCCTACAGATCCTCCTCAGAGGATCAGTCAGTTCCTTGGGAAAAATTTGATTATACTGCAACATAGTAACTTTATCATGATGAGTTGGGGGACACAGAGATTTCATCTCCCTTGGTATAGATTTATTTTATATGCCCAGAATATTTCTGCCAGCTACACTGGTCTTGACATCTCCCCTATCATATAGAAGCAACTAGACTGATAAATCCATGTTAAATGTCTAATGATGGCTCAAGCATGATCAAAAGATAGCCACTTTAAAGATGGGGTTGGGATTCTACAGGATGGAGTGCACGATGAACTAGGACCAGGATATGAATAACTTTTGCAGGGTTTTTGCTTTCTTTCTCTTCAATTCTGAGATATGTTGGTCTAGAGACCCTGGTTTCCAAGAAAGGAATGCTTGCAGCCCTGGATACGGCATCAACCTCATTCAATTGAAAGTTGAGACTGCCACTTGGCTATCTTTGGCTCTTTAGGACTCTATGCCAATTGGCATGTGAGATTACCTGTACTCTTTGGGATGATTGATCCCAATTACTAATCAGAAATTGGGTTGCTAGTCACAATGAGAATGAGGATTATTTATCTGGAAACTAGGGAATTCTTTAGAATGCCTCTTAGTAATTCTAGGTTCAATGGTAATAGTCAATATATGACTACAATGCCTCAATAAATTAGGACCATTAAGGATTCCAGCAGGTAAAGAATGCAAATTAATCAACGTGCTAATTGAGGGCAAGAGTGCCCAGGAATGGATATCAATGAGGGAAGTAATAAACATTAACTACTACCTCTTGACCAGTTGCAGAAAAGAGGACTGAAACAGTTATAGATTTTTGTTGTATATACAATAGCCAATGATTTCCTTCCCACTCTTTTGAATGAGGAGTGTTGGTGGTGTTTAGCTCAGAGTTTAGATCAAGTAGTCATGTCCACACCTCAATAGGAGAACTACAGATCCTTGGGATACTAGGTTTGAAATGATGTGATGACCAAGGGGACTCATCTTGGGAAGATGGCGAGAGCCTCTTCATTGATAACTGTTGGCTCATGGCACATGGACTCATGATGTTGTTTGATAAGGGGAAATGAGTGAGAGTGGATGCTGAGTAGCAAAGTTGATAGGCTGTGCTGTTCTTGAGCTTACCTCCTTCAGATTTACCCCTCATCTTTCTCCTGCTCTGCTTTGTCTCCCAGCAGGGCTGATTTCTACAAGCTAAGTGCTTAGGTTTCTGTGTCACCTGCCTTTTACCTAGGTTCGTCAGTAGGAAGCACTGGGGAAGCTGGAGAAGAGAAAGGAGAGAAGCCTTGGGCAGCACCTCAGGCAGTGGCAGGCTCTTGTCTGTGGTTGCAGCCTTGGGCAGACAGACCCACTATCATTCCAGTTTTTGTGGGATGGCTCTAGCTGCTGGGCTTCAGAAAACCCTCTTCCTTTTGTCCCTCTGGCTTAAGGGTTCTTGATGATGGCTTCCTGATATTGCCAATTTTTGGCTTGTTTCATTGTCTCCCTTCATCTTCTTAGCTCTTGCATAACCTGAGTAGCCTACTCTCTGGATTAAGTTCTCTCTGTTTTAAATACATGAGGTGGCTTTTGGTTTCCTTGTTGGATTCTGGAGGACAAGACCAGATTCATGGCTGTGCACCTGCAATATTGTGATTTATAAGAAATATATATTTGGTGATTCAGATGACCAAAATATGTTTCTCAAATATTTGGTCTTTGTCCACTATTCCTTGATTCACAGCTCCCCAAACCTTGGAATTTCCTGAGCCATAACAGCAATGGGAACATCTTTTCTTATAATATTTGATCACTTGTCCTCAGTTCCTGAAAACACTTGAGGGACATAAAAGTGAAGTTAGTGTCTTGCTCACAAGTCCCTTTCCACCGAAAATGGGTTTATGTTAGTGAGGTGACTTTTGGAATACACATAAGGATAAGTACTGGTTGCCAGGGGAACCAACCATGAACAGAAGAGTGGAACTTTCAATCCCATCCCCTGATTTCAAGGAGGGGCGAGGGGCCGGAGGTTGACTCAATCACCAAAGGCCAACAATTTAATCAATCATGCTTCTGTAAGGAAGCCTCCATTAAAACCCCAAAAGGACAGGGTTTAGAGAGCTTTCAAGGCGAACCAGGACACATCCACATGCCACCATGCTGAGCCTCAAACTCCACAAGGACAGAAGCTCCTTTGTTCAGGACCTGGCCCTGTGTATCTCTACATCTGGCTACTGATTCATATCCTTTAATATCCTTTGTAATATATCTGTAATCTGATGAGTCAATAGGTTTCCCGAGTTCTGTGAGCCACTCTAGCAAATTAATTGAACATGAGATGGGAGTGGTGGGAACCTCTGATTTATAGCCAGTCAGTCAGAAGCACAGGTAACAACCTGGGCTCGCAATAGGCATCTGAAGTGGAGGCACTTTTATGGGACTGGGCCTCTTATCTGTGGATTGAATGCTATCTCCTAGTAGATAGTATCAGAATTGAGTTGAACTGTAGGACACCCAGCTGGTATACAGAGTATTGCTTCCTGTGGGGGAAACACTATCCCCGTCAACATACACAAATGGTTGAAATGGGTACTAGAACCTAAATTGTGTCCTACTCAGGTGCTCAGGACCCCACTCTTGGAAGGCCCTGTTCTTGGTTTGGTGCTCAGCTGTCACTATATTGAGCAAAAGACCCTGCCATTTCATTCTACACTGGTCCCACAGATTATGTAGTTAGACACACGTGGAAACTCTCAGAATCTCTTATTGTGCATGTCTAGAGGGGAATTTTGTCCTTGACAGGATTTCCTGCCAAGGGTTCTAGACAGGGGGTGGGATGTTTACTCAGATCTGTAGGCGGAAGGGCAACCTGAAGCACCATCAAGGAGAGAAGAAATCTTGGTGACACGGAAGGGCTGTAAAGCATACTGACTGAGGCGGTGAGGTAAGACTATAAACAAGATCGCCCATGACAAAGTCAGAAGCTGGGAAAGCTGTGATTCCTCATGGAGGAGTCAGTGGTTGGTCCTAGACCATGAAAAGTGCAGAATATTGGAGTCCCCATGTTGGTGGTGATTGAAAGCCTTAAATGGCCCATCCAGGTTCACATATTTTGTTCCTAGACTTTTCTTTACTAGATACACTGTAGTATGAAAGACGTGATTTCCTTTCATACATATTAATGCTGTTATTGTTTCATCTCAGAAAGATGGACAATTTCTTCATTTTGTATCCCAGTCATTCTAGATATCTTGAAAGAATGCTTGTAACTATGCTAACAATATTTCATTAAAACAAAACAATTCAATCTTTTGCAACTGAGCCATGGATAGTGGATAAAAGTCCAGCACTGCTGCCATCGCCAGAGACCACACATTCTGAATCTAGAGAAGCCATCTTCCTTATCTTGGTCCATTGGCTCTTTGAAGGAAGGTTCTATACAGAAGATTAGGAGGCTCATAAACCCTCAGTGGAGGGAACAAACCCAAGCCCTTGTGCCTAATTTATACTGAAAATAATAGCCAACCTTTATATGAGGCATAATATGTTTCAAGTACCATACTAACCACATGTATTTCTGGTTATCCTCATTAAAAACACCATGAGATAGGACTATGGGTATGGTTATTTTACTTTTGAGAAAACTGGGGCTTAGAGAGTGTGAATAACTTGTTGAAGCTTACATAGATAGTAAGTTTTGTAGCTGAGATTCACACCTAGGCATTCTGCCTGCACAGTCAGTCTCCTGACTTCCTTGCTCACTATGAAACATAATTCTGGCTCCTTTAATGTACTGACTTACACTGAATATGGCTAAGAAGGCTAACACTGTGTTAATTGCTTGGCTAATGCCAACTCTTCCTTTAACCCTTGGTTCACCCCATGGGCAGCTCAGGCTCGCCTCCTCTCTGCATCCATATTGTACTAGGAAATACCCCACTTTTGCTGTGCTAGGAACATTAGGGTTTATCATTGACCAACTGGCCTGCCCTTTCTACCAATCTTGGGTGTCTCTAAAGCAATGATGCTATATTTCTGATATGAGCATTTACAGTACAGTCATCTGCCACATAACAATGTCTCAGTTCATGAAGGACTGCATATACAACAGTGCTCCCGTAGGATTAGTACCATAGAGCCTAGGTGTGCAGTGGGCTATACCATCCAGGTTTGTGTAAGTACACTCCATGATGTTCACACAATGATGAAATCCCCTAATGAGGCATTTCTCAGATTGTATCCCTGTCATTAAGCAATGCATGACTGTAGTGTCTAACACATAAAATATCCTAAGATGCATCAACTGAAAGGGGTGGACAAAAGACTTTGTCTAATTCCACACTAGAGTTGAGGAGATCCGAGGGGAGCGTAACTCCGTTGCCTTGTTGTGCTGATCTTCTGAAGACTGACTTCTGCCCATCTCCTCTTCTACAGCCTCTCTGCTTTCCTCATCACTGCTGATCATCCTCTTCTTAAAACTCATTATTCCAAACAGTTCTCTCTTGTTGATTTTGATGAACAAGACAAAAAAGAGATTCTTGTCTTTCTTTAGACTGTTTCTTCCTGGTTTTTCTATTCTTAACAACTCCTTGAGAAATCAAGGTCTCCATAGGGAGGATTTAGAGAATGCCCAAAGCGTTTCAGCCAGCAGAACCATACCATACTTCTCAAGGAATTTTAATTTCTGTTTTAAGGGAAGCTCCAGGATTTGGGGAGTTGAGTAGAGATCTTTTTGTTGATTCTGGGGGAACCTAGATTTTTGGTAATTCTTCTGTATCCCCATACTTGCTATAGGGTAAAGCTTTTGCTTTCTACATTTCTGCTCCAAACTCCTGCCAAGTTACCATTTTCCTGACTTAAGAATAATTGGGAGCCAGGAAAAGGTACCAGTTTTATTTAGGTAGTGTAATATTTTAATTCTATCTTCAAAGCTTTACAGCTTTTGCTTTTCTCACTTCCCTCCAGCCAAACCCCCGGGAGGAGATGATTTCACAGAAACTGCTGCCTTATTTGCTTTCCTTTCTGACTCATAGGATAATGTGATTAGTCACTAATGAAAAGGGCCAAATTAAATCAAATTTACATTCTGATCATGTACAATCATTTTTCATGTACCAAGGTTAGAAGGTAGTGTTGTGAGGTGAAGCAAAACAAACATAAAACAAAATAAGAAGCCTGCCTGGCTCTGGTTTAATCCCAGTTCTGACGATCTCTAGATGGAGAATCTTGGAAAAGTTCCTTTTTCTCTCTGAATCATATTTCTTTTTTCTATAAAACGGAGGTTCTATGAAGTTGTGTAATTATTTAATTAAGGAAAAAAGCCTATGTAAATCATCTACAATAGTGCCCAGCAAATAGTAGGTGTTCAACTCATGTTAATGTTCTTTCTAATTTTCTATATGAGGAACTAGATATCAGATATTCATATAGTATAAGTAATTCATTCTTTTCCAGTATGCTAATCAACCAACTGTTCTGCCTTTGCTTGAAACCTCCAATGGTAACTCACCATCCACCATGGAGTCTATTTTAAGCCGTAAGAGTAGAGAGATCTTTCTTAGAATGAGTTGAAGAGACAGAGTAGCATTGGGCAGGAGTGGCGCATGCAAGTCGGGGTTTTGCTTGACTGTCTGTTGCAGCATTTCCTTTATGCCTCTCCCCAGGTAAGAAAGGCTGGTGTGGCAGACAGATGGTTATAACTCCCAATGATCCTACCTCCTGGATCTCAGCCCTTTTTCTTCTCCCCTTGAGTGTGGGAGGTTGTCTGTGATTTGCTTCTTCATTAGAATATGGCAAAGATGTGTCATTTCTATGGTTATATTTGGTAAGATTGTAATGTGTGTCTTTCTAGAAGACTCTATGGTATGGTACACTTAGATGATGGCACTCAAACTAATTGCCAGTTCATCATTATTCCACAGAACAGAGCATCTTTGGAGCCTCCCCTCAGTTTGGTAGGAGCCTTTCAAATATGGGATGCTATGAGAGGAGGCCCATGCTCATAAGCTTGGCTCTGAACCAACCGTGCCTCCCTGCAAGTCTCGCAGCTACCTACCCTGAGCTCTGGCTTCGTTCCTCTGTCTCTTCATTACTTTCATCCCCGTCTCCAGCTTTGGTATCACAGTTTACTGATGCTCCTGAGGCTGACTTTGCTTTGCCTGAAGACTCCTGGCATGTTTCCTGACTTGTGGCTGAGCATTTCTTGGACAGACTGTCTGGAGATTAGGCATCCGTGGGTTGACCTCCTAAAGCCCTCTAGTGATCTGTCTCATGGGCAGCCTCGGTGGACCTGGGCTGGTGTTGCCCACTCCCACCTCCCTTCTTGGTTCCTGTATTGCAGGGATAAATGCAAGAAAAAAACCTACTTCCTTCCCTCTTCCCCAAACTAGTGTAGAGAATTTTATCCTTGTTAATTTTTATCATGTTGGCTTTGCCTGTGCCTATTAAGGTCATTTGGGATGCTGGCATCCAATAAATTTGCTAATTATCCTGGCTTTTGTCCACTTTAAAAACTGATGAGTGCACTGCCCAAGTGCTCATCCACATCAATGATACATTTGTAGGACAAATCTGGACAAAAGGCAAAGTCTTATTCTCCAATGTAGTTAAAAGTCCCCAGATATTTTCTTCACAGAGGGTAAAGCAAATACAACTAGATTTGCTTTAATATTTAATGAGAGATCTCAAGAGAAATTTAAGACTCTTGTGCTTAAGAGAGTAAACCCAAATACATTGATTCTTTTCCTTTATGGTTAATGGATCATTAGATGTTTTACACTTTAATTTTGGAAGGAATAGAAAATGTTATCATTCACAACATGCAAATCTATGTGATGAAAATTTTGTAAAATGAGGGCCACATTTATTACCATGGACTCTTCTTTGCTATCATATGAATCTAATGCCCAGGATTTACCTAAACTGCTGATGCTCTCGATGGAGATGATTAATTTGCTCTCTTAAAGGAAGAGAGTGAATCAGAAAAGTCGATGTGTGTACGTCTCCCTATTATCTCCACTCTGTCTCTAAGCCCCACCAAAAAATGCCATGGACTACACATCAATATGCTTAATGGATTCTTCATCTGTCTCAAGATCTGTGAGGAGGGCTGGCAATTAAAGACATTCGTTTTACTGGACCAGACGCATGTCTGCTCAGTCGTTGATGGAGAGTCTCACTTCTATATTGGAGGCCCTCGGGTAGTAATAACTTTCAGTCTTCACAGTGCAGAGCTACATTTGGACTGACCAAGAGAGAGAAAATGCCATATATTTTTTAAATCTATTCCTTCAGTCATTGATTCTTAAGAAACAAAACAATTTTCCTTCTGATTATTGTGTTTACTTTCTTTTTTTTTTTTTTTTAGGAAGATCTTTCCTGAACTAACTGCTGCCAATCCTCCTCTTTTTGCTGAGGAAGACTGGCCCTGAGCTAACATCCAGGCCCATCTTCCTCTACTTTATATGTGGGATGCCTACCACAGCATGGCATGCCAAGTGGTGCCATATCCACATCTGGGATCCAAATCAGTGAACCGCGGGCCGCCGAAGAGGAGTGTGCAAACTTAACCGCTGCACCACCGGGCTGGCCCCGATTATTGTGTTTTCAAAAAGATTGACAGTGGCTCATTCTTAGCTGTAGAGACCTTTGATGTGTTGTAACCACGTGCCTACTTTTAACTGAGTGGTATTATACAATAATAAAAATCATAGTTCCCATTTATTGAAGGCATTGTGCCAGGTGCAAATCTTGCTATACATTTTCTTTAGCATCCACAAGCTCCCTGTAATGTAGGTATTAGTATTTTTCTCTTAAAAACAAGGAAACTAAAGCTCAGACAAGTGAAATCCTCAGATACATGACTTCAAAGTCCAAAAAAATGAAGCTAGTGGTCCATTTTAAAGTAGGCATGCTCACGCAAATTTTGATAAATGGAGCATGCTCAAATGATTGATAGATCTTGTTACGGTCTGTGAAAACACACATGTCAATTTAAAGACACAAAACACAATTACACACTTTTATTGAATGTAAATGTACATATTGAAAAGAATTAGTCAAACAGTAACTTAAATGGTTGTCTATTTAATAAAAATAAAACAATACAGTTATAAAAATGCAAGTGTGTTGCTTAATTTTGAGCAAGTTTGAAATCTGATCCTACTTCCTATTTGGAACACAAGTATACAGAAACTGAAGGAAAGTGTATACACGTATTTGCAGGAGTCAGATCTGACAAATGTTCAGTCCCAGATCACAGAAGTCATCTTCCTGAGTCAGGCACGTGCCTTCCATCCACCCTTCTCAGCCACAGTGGAACTCTCCTGTTCCATACATTGTTCAGGAAAGAGAAAAAGTTATTCCCTAGCTGTGTATCCCAAGAACTGATTTCTTCTTGCAAAACTTTTTTCTCCCTAAAACAAATATGATTGTTTCAAATTCATTAGTAAAAGCTGTCAATGGTTCCCCAGAAGCTCACGTTGAAGTCAAATTTAAATCCTGTGGTCGATTGATCGATTGGCTGCAGTTCTCCACACCTCACTGTATCCATGCCCTTTGGTCATTCTACCAAAAAGTCACAGCTTCAGGCTGTGCCAGTGACTAATTTTGGCCACTGGGGTCACAGTCGACTTGATACAAGCTGGGACTTCCATTGTGCTTGCCAGCTGGGAGAGTTTTCCTGAGCTTCTGCCATCACCTAGAAAGGACAGATTCTGGTAGCCTGCTGATCCTGCATGGAGGATGAAAGACATGTAAGAGAGTCACCTCAGCTGATCCACTCACATGTGAGCAATGATTAAATCCTTAGATTTGAGTGCCATTGAGATTCTGAGGGTGTTTGTTACACACCAAGAGGTCACTGTTACAAATTCCCTATAGCACTTTCCGGGACCTGGGCCCTCTTGATTTCTTTGGCTTCACCTCCCACCACTTGTCTCCTGGTGAATTTCCCCCAATGACTTCCATTGGCTGGCAGCTCCTTGAGCTCACATGTTGGCTCATGTTGTTTTCTAGCTGGCCTGCATGCCTGTGATGATTTTCTTGAGCCTTTTGTCTGCCTACCCCTCCTAGAGAAGTTGATAATCACAGGGATTTAGAGAATGGCTTTGGGAGTCAAATGGCTCTCTATGATAGACATAGATCTGAGCGTTTAAGCTTGAGTTCACACAACCGCTCAAACGTGAATATTCTCACCTGGAAAATGTGGACAACAATATCTCACAGAGTTTTTATGAATATTTCATGTGTATAAATCCTTTGTTAGACTGGTTTAATCTTCTCAATAAGATTTGCTAATGTTAGATATATTTTATTTTTATGTAAGATTCATGTAAAAGTCGCCTCATTTGGGGAATTACTTATTCCCGTCTCCTAGTCTTCTGCCTCCCTGATCCCCCAAAATGAAATTCACTGTATGAACTGGGATTAAAGAGAGCCTAAACTCTCATAGGGGAGAAAGTAATTCTTATTCAATGCTGTTTGGTATGCAATACGGGTCACATCTTTCTAGTACAGAACTGAACTCTCCTCCTGGTTATTGCCTCCTGATGCCCCAACTACAAACCTAAACTTCCTGGGGCAAACTCCATTATGTGTGTTCTGTTTCAGCCCCCTCCCTCCTTACCTCTGACTGCACCTTCTGTTTACTTCTTATAACCAGGAACATTCATCATTCTTGCATGTTTTCTTCCAATGGGACATGATGGACATCATTATTCATATGAAGGAGTAAGCAAATTCAGCTTGTTTCCTTCTGGGAACCAATAAACCTAGAAGCTATTAATTTAGACTGGAGAATAGGAGTTACAAAGCTTTTCCCTTTTTAGTGATGCATTCCTTGTAATTCTATTGTATTACATTTGGGAAATAACATGAGAGTCCTCTTGTGGCTAATTTAACACCTGTTCTGGGATAGAAAGTTCTTTTTTTTTTTTCTTTAACAACTAGTACATTAATTTTGTTGCTTTTCTAAATAAAAAATAAGATTTAACATCTTTCACAAGAATTAAAGAAAACAATTAAACCCAGGTTCTGCACTATTCAAACATTTTTAGGAATACTGGGTTAAGAATGGAGTGAACATCATCATTCATACACACTGTGTTTACTTCTGAGAATTTTTGCAAACTTTGGTGCTGATCTTTTTGTGGAACTTATGAGGAAACAACTTTGTTTTCTAAAACTTTTTGGTAGTTTTGAAGCAAATAGTTGAGTATCAGGGATTTGAATTTCTAAAGAAGGAAGCATAATATATATTGTAGAAAAGTGTTCCTATTTTGAAGTCGAAGAAATGTGCATTTGGGCAACTTGCTTGTTAAGCGTGTGAAATTTAAAAAAGATCCTCTCTATATCTCAGTTTTCTCAACCATAACATGGTTGAGACATCACAAACTTATTGTGGATTAAATGTAAAATCTCCAAAACATATTGGATCCTTTCATTTGAATAATATTCATTTGGTTAAAAACAAGATGGAGCTCATTTCTCCATCATTAGAGGGACAGATGCAGCTGGGCTTGCTGCTTCAGCTTGGATTCAAAATTATCCAGAAGCTTAGGTATCAGCTTTTCATTCACTTTGTTACTCTGAGAAAGTCACTTACCCTCTATAGTCTCAGGTTTATCAGCCATACAGAAAGGCAACTATTAAACAAACTTTATAGAGTTATTTGAGTAGGAAAATATGTCAGAGGATATAATTATCAACTGACTTAATAGCAATTCTTTTTTTTCTGGACAGCTTTATTGAGATATAATACACACCACAAAGTTCACCTGCTTAAAGTGTATAATGCTTTTTATTATACTTTTAGAGCTGTGCAATCATCACTATAATCTCATTTTAGAACATTGTCGTTACTCTAAGAAGAAACCTCGGAACTATTATCAGTCACTCCCTATTTCTACCCCTGACTGACCCTGCCCCAGCCCACAGCCCCAGGCTACCACTAATCTACTGTCTTTCTCTTAAATTCACCTATTACAGACATTTGGAATAATGGAATCATAAATATGTATATTTCTGTTACTGGCTTCTTTCATTCTTCATAACGTTTTTGAGGCTCATCCATGCTATCACATGTATTCCACATTTACATCAATACGGTATCAAAGTTTTAATTTCCCCAATCCCTGTCCACATTTATTATTCTCTGTTTTTTATTTTGGCCATTCTATAGGGTGTGAGGTGATATCTCACTGTGCTTTTGAATTGAATTTCCCTAATTACTAATGATATGGAATATCTTTCCATGTGCCTACTTGCCATTTGTATATCTTCATTGGAGGAATGTCTATTCAAATTTTTGGCCACTTTTTAAAATTCTCTTATTAAGCTCACGTTGATTTATATGTGTAAATTTCAGGTGTACATCATTATATTTCAGCTTCTGTATTTTTCCCACTTTAAAATTAGTTTATTAGTCTTTTATCAAGTTGCAGAAATTCTTTATATATTCTGGATCCGTGTCCTTTATCAGACATATGATTTGTAAATATTTTCTCCCATTTGTTTTTCTTTTTTTTTGACACCAGAGAAGTAAAAGCAAGACAGCTTCCATCTTTGCAGGATATTAGGGGTCCTTTACTAATGTAGTAAATCTAAATTTTACTAATGTAGTAAAATCTAAAAATAAACACTTGCTTTCTTCATTCTGCTTGGCCATGCTATGCCCCTTTTTGCACAAATGTTAAATGACATTCATCACAGATAACCAAACTTACCTGTCTCAGGTATAACCGTAGTTTGGCGAAACAGAAAGAGTGAGAGTTGGGAGTCAGGCAAACATTTATTATTTCTGTGTTTGCAAATCACCTACCTTTCTGCGTCCGTAAATGGGGATAATTATACTGTCCTTACATGGGTGATGGGATTAGATGAGATGGAACCTGTAAAGGGAGTAGATATAAAAGCCCAAGACAAACAAATAATAGATAAAATAAATGTTTGTTTTTATCCTTGCTGACTTGGGTCATGGACTATGGATATAGACAAAACAGATTTGGTACTCTAGCTCTGCTGAGTCTCTGCCTCCCTCCCTCCTCATCCACAGCCTTGGCAGGATCCACATTGTTGGAGCTTAGATGGTGGCTGGGCCCTGCTCCCCTTCCCATCTCCTTGCTGCCTCACAGTGAGAGAGGGATTATCTGCTCTTTGATGGCTTCCTAGAAAGAGGCAGCCTCCCTCCCCAAATAGTGAACAATGAGAAACCTCCAAATAGGAGGGAGTTCAGTTCTCAGCAGGCCTACCTGGACAGATAGCCAGTATAGTATCCTAGGTTTGGGAGGTCAGGTGTGCCAAACGGATGTATAAAGAACTCAGTAAAATGATTACGCTCCCACACAGATAACTTCAGAAATAAATATCCATTATGTAGAGGCAATTAAGGCATTCCTTAGATTTGTACAATTAATAGCATAAACCTGACATTTTTGTACTTTTTGTAATTTGTCATGGCTTTACTTTCTTGGGGTTCACTGAAAAAGGAAATCTTGGTGACTGAGGAAAGAGATCCTTCTGTAGACTAGAAATTCCTTCCTTGGCACAGGATCTGGTTTTCTAGGTGATAATGTGCTCACAAGATGGCCTCAGATACTCTCCGAGGCCATGTCTTTTCTCTTCCTGTTATCTACTGTTGTGATCATCTCCTACCTGCTTTGCCCACCCCTGGTCCTGTCCTGTCCATATTCAACATAGTGACCAGAATGGCCTGCTTATCTCATTGTTCAAAAGGCAGAGCTACATGCTCTGCCCCATGGCCCCCTCCCAATTTCTTTCTTGTTAATTGCTACTTATCAAGGACCCTGTTCAAATGTCACCTCTTTGGAGCCTCTCCTGATTTCTCTTATCCACATGTCTGTTGTAGCTCTTGAATCACTTATGTGTATGGGTTGTCCTCTCTTAGATTATGAATTCCTCATAGGCTGAAATAACTCATTAGTGCTTGTCTTTCTCATGGGGCGCTCCTTCTACCAATTGCCCAAGAGAGTGTGTGGTTCCTAATACACACTTGGTTCAAGTATATTGAATCCAATAATTCGTTACTATCAAGGACAGCCTTAATAACTACTGGGCCACCATTGGTTGTCCCAGGGCCAACTGTTAGCTTTCCATGTACCCTTCCTAAGGGGTTGAGGCTGTCTCAGGGTCTCTCACCAGCTCATCCAGTCACTCAGTCTATTTTAGGCTCTGCAAGCAACAGATTAATTTGGCAGTCCAAGGACAATTTCCCACCAAAGAGTCTTCTAATTCTTCCCTTCTGCTTTCATGTAAACATTTGCACTTACTCACACAACTTCTACTTAGCATTTATTTCTCTTTTTACCAAATTAGGCTAGTTATTGCCTCATTTGCATACAGGAGTCACTACTTGAAAAGTGTTCACAAATCACAATAATTAATCCTTACTCGCATTCAATATCACCTATCTGCAAAGCAATTTAAATTTATAAACTAAGGCAGCTAATTGGTAAACAAGTATAAACCATTGCCACTGTTACCGAGAGTGGGAAATTGAGATGTGGAGGCTGTAAGTGATTTGTCTAAGCCATTCAGCAAATGAATTGTGGAGAGAGGGTTTGCACTAGGCTAGTTGTTGGCTCTCAGCCCCTCATCTAAACTGCTGGCGCAGTCCATGCTGCACAAGCATTGGAGGGCAATTAGCTATGCAAATCAGGTAATTACATACATAAATACTCATTGCCTCATGCCACGTCTGTTGGCTTGGGACAGCCCAGTTAAAGCCAGGTCTTGAAGGACTATATTAACAAACTCAGCAGGACTTTGTGTTCAATCTCAGTGGGAGAAGAAACTATCATCCAGTGACTCTTGTCTGTCACTAGGGCTGTGTAGA
Organism: Equus asinus; assembly: GCF_041296235.1. Classification (NCBI taxonomy): domain Eukaryota; kingdom Metazoa; phylum Chordata; class Mammalia; order Perissodactyla; family Equidae; genus Equus; species Equus asinus. The sequence continues at coordinate 96,481,213 of NC_091790.1, forward strand.
GAATGTCGAAGTTCTCAAAGCACATGTTGTCTTAAATGAAACTCTTTTATCATTCTGATGCGAAAAATGCTATCTTTTTGAGAAAAATAAGTAAGTGAATCACTTAAGTAATTTACACAGAACATTTATTAAGCTGTCCTGTGATTGGCATTTGGGAAAACATGTGAAAAAGACACAGTCTCTTCCCTCATGAGAATTATCGAGGGAGCTGTTGTGTTCCAGATGCTTTTATACGTGTGGAACTCTTATATCTTCCTAGGAGATCTCTGGGAGATGTGGTGATTTTCTTGTATACATGGAGGCCCGATAGATTAGGAGATTGCCCAGAATCAAAGGTTGCAGTGAACGTCTAGAGATTTAGACTCAGGTCTGTGTGATTTTAGATCTCCCGTATTTTAGAGAGTATATCATGAAGACAGAGAAGTGCACAGATCAAAAGTAACAAATCTTCACAAAGTGAAAACGCCTAAGTAACCAACGCCGGGTGAAATCTCGCTCATTCTAGGGAACTCGCTAGGAGATGGTTACTGTTTTAGAGACGTCTCCTATTAATCCTCTTTGGCAGAGATGAGCGTGGGTTTCTCTGGTGCTTCCCTCATTTTCCTGTCCCACCACTATGCAGTTTTGGAGATTCCCAGCTATAGTCAGAGTGTAACTTATATTTTGGATATGTTCTAATCTTCCTGGGTACTCCAGAAGGTCAGCTATTTATTTACCAGTGATGGACACATAGGGAAAAAATCATGCGGTACGTAGGAGATCTGGACACTGTGTGAAGAGCCTGGCTGATGTGTGGTGGCCTGTTATCAAGACGTGAGACTTGGGAAAAGACATCAGGCTACATAGAGTATATCAGGAGACACAGAGAGTCAGGGAAAAAGAGCCAAGAGAGAAACTGAAGTTAACATGTAGACAGCACTATTGAAGCACATTCATTCTGCTGGGAGCAGGCCTGGGAAAGTGAGTTGAGGCGATCCGGTTAGCACGAAACACCTCCATGGCTTTAGCTAGTTTTAAATGAAGGAAGGTGACATGAGGTATGGGGGCACGATCCTATGGCCTATCAGCATCCCTCCCTGAGCTTCAGTTTCCTCACTCCAAAACACTACAGTTTGGATAAGATGATTCTCCTTTGACTTCCAGCCCTTAAGATTTTATTATCTTGGCTTGTTTAGAGAGGATGAGCTGGAGCAAGAGTGTCGAGGATGACAGGGACCATTGATACAGCTGAGGGCTCAGGACACAGATTGGGGGCCATTCCTCCCTGCATACAGATCCTTTCCCTGCAGTTTGTTTATCATCTTTTTTGGGGTCAGTTATTTAGACTTTCTGTTCCTACATTGCTTTATCTGTAAAAATAGGGGCAGTAATAGTAACTTCCATACAGTATTTTGTCAGTTAAAAAACCGAATATATGGAAAGTATCCAGAGCAATGCCTTTCAAGAAATGGCCTTCTATAAAAGTTTGTGTTAGTATTGAACTCATGGACCATGTCCTCCAAGATGCATGAGGCATGGCTGTGACTTTGTAATTTATTGCTGCATTCCCAGGGCCTGGAATGTGGTTGGTACCTGGCATGCACTGGTTGAATGGCTGAACTGTTGATTGAAGGAATGATGTACAGAACAAAACTTAATCTCAGGGCTCTGTTAAGGTTTCTACCATGACCCCATCATCTCCTTTATTTATAATCCTTCAGGCATAGTTTTATAGAAGGACCCATGTCTTTCTGCATCTTCTCTTAACCTTGCAGTGACCCTGGATAGATGTTTTTCAGTGAAGCACAGACCTGATTTCTTGATAAGTAGAATTAGGAAGGAAGAAGCTGGTTAGGGCGAGCAGCAAATGACAAGCTCTTAGGAAGGGATTGCATTGACAGCGCAGGAAGGAGGAGTATTTTGCAGCCCTGAGCATCCCTTTGCAATATTTGCTTTCACTGTAGATATCACATCTGTGGCCCTACAAAGGGATGCTGGGACTTTGGCTTATGGGTGGAAATTAGGAGAGGATTTTCAGCATCCCTGAAAGCATGCTGCTCTTGTCTCAAAGAGACCTGATGGGAGTACTGGGAATAATGTTAAAAACATAAAGTCCAGAAAGCAATCACATTTAAATAAAATAATGGCTACCCAGAAATAAATATAAGGAGGCAAATGTTACTCTCAGCGAGAACATCAGACCACTTCGTCTCTCCTGGTGAAGAACAGACCGTCTTCTCTGATCTTGCCTCTGCAGATTAATTTTTTGTTATTAAGAAGATAAATAGTACACAATCAACACTTCAATCTGGATGGTGTTGAAAGCAGCCTATTAATTTAAAATGAGAGCACTGCACCCGAATGAACTTACCCTGCAAGGAGAGGCTCATGTATCATGAAGAAAGAATCAGATTAAAACGGGTAAGCTTTGTAATAAAACTAAAACATCAGGCATCTGGGAATTCAGCCAGAGACACGCTCGTGCCTCCAGTTTTTCACAAGGGAAAAGTAGAATTATAGGGTGTCCTGTAACAGATGTTTCTGTTAGGTAGGGCCCCGTGTGTTGATGAGAATGAGATTTCTTAAGAATAGATGCATATTTATATTTACTTGCAAAGTTTTAAAACTCATTATGGTGTATGTACATGTAACATGTTTGCTAATTTTTTATGAAGGACGGCTTACATGGTGGAGGTTTAATAGGGCTGAGGAGAACATTCTAAAAGTGTGAGATGGCAAATAATACTGTATTAACAAGTCACAGACAGGACCGATATTACAGGTGCCATCTTGAATATATGAGGTATTAGGTATTGGTGTTTTTTCTTTTTCACTGAACATAAACAGCTGTGCATATTCCTTACAATGTGACAAACTCTCTATGGAATCTGTTGAGAGTACATGCTGCAATTTAAAAACTAATACTATTCTCCTTTCCACTATTAAAAATGTATCCACCCCAAAGGTGACCATTCCTAATATTTTCATGTTTTCTTTTGTCTTCAGCATCCTTACATGCATTGCCTTTGCCTACTTGTTTCACATAAGTATAATATTTTAGACAGAGTTTTTAATCAAAATATATCAATTTAATATAAATAATTATTAAATTCCATGATGTTATGCATTTTGAATACCTTTATAGTCGGTGCAGTAACAAACGTATGATAAACTATAGTTTAATTAACAATTTCTCTGCTACTGGAATTTCCCTCCTAATTTTCTCTCCCATAAAGCAGTGTCTCCTCACCAGCTTGCAAGTCTATTTTTGCAGATGAATTTTGCATTGGAATCAGCCAGAAGGCTTTCATACTCATGTGTGGTTTATAAAGAGTTTTTAGCCAATTCTTTACATATTACTGCGCAGCCAAGTAGGTGGGCTTCTCTTGGAAATACATTCCCCACACTGTTGTCTAGCAGCAGGCTCTCCTATGGAACCTTCTATGGTCAGCCACTAGGATTCTGTTAGATGAGAATGCCATAGCACGAGAGCAAAGGTGACAGAACTGGGAAATTTTGTAGAAGGTGGAGAATTAGTGATGGTGAGGGAATGTAGAAGTTTTATTTGCCTTCCTTGAATCCATGCTACCCCTCTCACCATGTGGCAGTTGTGTATTCTTAGGTAGGTGGACCTCACCTCCAATGCAGGAGGGATACTCTTTAATCTCTGTGAATCAGAGTAATACAGTGAGTGCCCCAGCCATAATGCTTGGTCAGGAGGTGGGCTCATGGATTGAGACGGTCCTAATATAGTGAAGTTTAAGACATTTTTGTAATAGCTATAGGAAGAGGCATATAGTTTCCCCAGATGGGAAGCATGTAGCCCCAATACTACTGACAGCCATCTTTCTGAGGACAAAGGCAGCATATGCAAGAAGCGAAAACCCAAGGAACCACAGAGAAACAGCTTTTGGACCAATGGAATCAAGAAAACTCGGCATGAAGCCTATGGACCTACAAACTTTTCAGTGAGTTAGCTGATAAAACTCCTTTACGATGTAAGATATTGAGTGGCTCTTTTGTTTCTTCCAACTGAAAAGATCATAATGATATAGGAATGCTGGGTTAGACTGGAGTGAGGAGAAGGAGAGGTTATTTGAAAAAAAATAATAGTAGTCAGCAGAACAGAAAAAGGCCAACTATAGAAGTCACATGAAAGCAAACAGGATCTATGCATGACAGGGAAGTGGAAGGACTAAGAACGTTCTGTGGACCTGGTCTTGCTATCTCTTGTAAGAAACCAAAGCTCAGACAAGTTAATTTTAGAACACAATTTAGAGCATTGATTAAACTATGAAGCAGGAATTAAGCCCCGATCTGACTGATTCCGCGGTTTTTTTTTTTCCTACTGTATTTTTGCCTCATCACCATTCACAAAAGCCCAAATGTATGGTTATAGGGGAAGGTGCAGAAGATACCTCTGCAATGGGTGGGTTTACACATTAAACATTCTGTAAGAAAGGTTCCTTCCATTGCCCAAATTGGAAAGTTCATTACCAGAAACAAATGAAAGTCGAACTTTATCTGATCAGAGGTCTGATTCAGCCAGGCATTAGGGACATTGTACATGTGTGTCACCGTGGGAGCTGGCATGTTCTTTTGCATGGATCCTGACTTGCCTTTTGAGCTAAGGTAATATAAACAGCCTCCTAAGGATAAACTCATTGGACAAATGTTAAATCTGATGCAGTACAAAGTTGATAAATACTTTGTGGGGAGAAAACTCATGATTTCATATTCTCCTTTTGTTGAACACACTGGAAACTCTAGGGTGGGCTCCAGGTCACCAACATCAGTGGGAAAGAATATTTCAAATGTGGATTTAATTCTGGAAATGAATGATAACTTGTCATCTGTGTCCCTAGAATTCTGGCAGCAGGTACCCAGTAAAATGCTTGCCGAGCAAGGAAACGGGGGATTCTTACGAGGAAATCTTCCTTCGTTCTGTTGACTTCTATCTGTTGCAGCCTTCACTCTAGGGGTTAAAACTCAAATGCATTTTACTTGGAAAAAAAACTCTTTATTAGATATTTCTGTTGTCCTACTGTTCTTAACATACAATCATTGATTTGGACTGACTTGTTAAGGAGAATTGAAATATGTTTGCCTGCTGTAAACTTCAGCCTCTACTTAACTGATCAGTCACACATGAGTCAGGGGTTGCAAAGACTCTCTGAATAGCATGGGGATTTAGCTACATAAACTTGAAATGTTTGTATGTATGATTAAGAGGGAAGAAAAGGAACCAACGATAATTTAGCATTTATGATGTGCCAGTCCCAGTGTAACAGGATTTATAGACATTACCTCATTTTGTCCTCACAATAATCTTATGAAGAAAGCAACATAACTGCCATTTTCCAGACGAAGAAAATGAACTTCTGAGAGGACAAATAATGTATCTAAGCAGCGGCCACATTGGATCTAAACTGATATTTGTGGATCCAAAGCCACTGCTCATTCTTCTTACATCAGGCAGACCTAGGACATAAATCTAGTTCTTATGATTCCAAAATATGTACACTTTAGTTAACAAATACAAATAAAAAATATACACTAGAAGAGAATGATGCACTAATACAATATACTTTGGGAAAGTGGAGTTTATATTATTATTAAAATATTCATGGTATTAAACATATAACACTTTAAAAATTGATTCCCAATTTAGACCACATTAAAAAAGACAAAAATTGAATACAAAACATAATTACAAATCAATTACAAAGCATTCAGAATGAAGGTGGGAACTTGGGAAAGTTAATACAAATGTTTGAGTGTTTTACTTTTCCATTTGTAAATAGGAACAATTTGCCTACTTTTAAAGAGATTGAACATAAAGGCCTAGTACATTCCTGACCCATAGTATGTTTTCAAACATACTGAGCATGTTGACATCTGAGTGGTGATGTGGCTTAATTACAAGACATTAATCTAAGACAGAAGTTGGAGATAGGTCCTCTCAAATAAACTTGAGCAAATCTCAAAACAAACTGTAGAACAATCATTTTATTTTATTACTACATTTTAACTATTGCTCTTCTTCAGTAAGTGATGTCTTCTGACTAAAGTTTAGAAAATTCAACAAAGAAAAATTCTAAAATAAAAATCACCAATAGTAAGAACTCTTAGGAAAAAAAATGATTTTAGTAATAACCTGAATATAAGCCTACTTATTCTTGAATCCCACACCTAATCAATGGCTATACAAAGACTTGGGGGCACACCCAACCCGCTGCCCCTGCTGGCCACACTCTCCATGGGGGCTAAGGTGGCCTCCAGGTGGCCCCAGAGCAGTGGACTTCTTGGGCTGTCAGTGGGATATTTTGTTCCCTCATTATCACTATCCTGGAGCTGTGTTTGGCTCCAGGTGGAAACGGGAGCCTCCTCCCCGAGGTGCAGGGTGCATGGCCTCCCTGTGACTGAAGGGTGCGCACTGCTCGCCTCAAGGAAGCATCTCTGCAGCTCTGCGGCGGGTCCTTAGCTCCACAGAGCTGAACCATGGATCGTGCTCATCATCATGATGCTCTGTGCCCGGAACCTGTTGCCATGTGGATCTGTATTCAGTCATTCTCCCTGACTCTGAGATTCTGCACCAGCTGAGAAATGAACTCAGAACCCAGATGAGAATTAAAACATCAGAATGACTAGTCGAGCTGTGTTATTGAAGATGGCAAGGTTTGGAGGAATAATGGGCTTTCTTCAGAGTCCCCTGAAATGACAGCCCTGCCCTGGCTTCCTCCTTTGCTCACTGCAGAGACAGGGAAATGAAGATGAAAACCTCAGCTCCTGCCAACAGGGACCCTCTAAAGGCAGAGCTAGGCACCAGAACACGTGTGCCCAGTACAGCTGTCACAGGAGAACTGACTCAGGATGGTAGCACTAAAATGTGAATTTAGCATAGCTTGCTTAGAGAGAAAAGTAGTGTAAGGCTGCTTGGAGAAAGGAATAGAAAAACCCTCATGGAAACACGTGGAACGCTTGTCTTGGTAGAAAGTGCTGGAGCTTGCCAATATTGCACACAGCAGCTCCCAGCTTCTGGCTGCTTGTTGGAATCACCTGAGTAGTGTTGAAACAACTGATGCCTGGGCCCTACCTCCAGACAGTCTGACTGAATTTACCTGGATGTCCATGATAGTTCAACACTTAAAAAAATTCTCCCCAGGCGATTTTAATACGTAGCCAAGTTTGAAAAATCCGACAGGGCCCTCAAAATGATACCAATTTCATTCAGTATACTTAAGCTCTCCTTAATTGTGTAAAATCATCTGGATCTCACAAAGGCACATGGCATTGGATAGAGAGGAAATGACCCGCCCTGGTGGCTGATGACGATGTTAGAGGTCTGCTGTTAAATAGGTCTCGAGCCACTCATTCTTCCCCCTGGCGAAGGCATTCCTCAGTCCTGATTTGAGTCAGAAAGAGAGTCAATCACAATGGGAATAAAACACATCTATCATGGGAGCAGCAGAAGCAGAATAATCACTGACCGTGACATTTATTAAACAACATCAAACACTCATGTTATAAAATGCGACTCAAGGACTGAAGAAAAGGTAAGAGAAAAACTTCCAGGGATTATATGTAATTAGTAGCAGGTATTTAAGTTGCTATAAGCAGAAAGCAAAGCCTCCCTCACAATGCTATTGATCGGGATAGGACCAGATGGATTGTGAATCTGTCAATAAATAGAGCTGAAGAACAGCGCTGACATGTGAGACTCAAACCAGCATGAGCTGACATGGGGCAATATAATATCATTGTGGACACAGAAAGGACTGTAAAAAGAAAATTCAAAGAGAATTCAAAGCTGGCAATGACTGAAGCTATTTTTAAAACCACATAAACTAAATGGTATCAATAATTTTTGATAGAGATAAATTGGAGTTTTACCTCCAAATCCATCCGGGAGGAAAGGCTATTTTATTCAATTCTCATCGTGTGACTGTGTCTACAGAACTCTTGGATCTAATGGGAAGTATTTGGGTACAATGAGCCCTCCCTTCTCTAACCAGAGCAGCTCTGCTTTGACTTTGTGCTATTCAACATACATACTGGAGGTCTGAATCCGATTTTTCTTTTTTTAGGGGAAAAAAAGTTAAGTGCTTAAAAAAAAGCAGTTTAAAAGCCACTATCTTAATGTTAAATATATGTTATCATTCCAAAGAGTGGGCCAATAATTCTAAACAGATCCTTTACTAGTCACTTTTTATTAAGTCACAAGGGACACACACTCCCACAGCTATTGTTCTAGATAGAGAAGTGGACTGGGTGGATCCCAAACTGGTTGCAGAGCTTTAAGTACAGAATAAGTTACAAAGAGGCTTTTAACATAATTATTTCTGGCTAAGTATGCTTCCTGCTATACATCAGTGTATTTTTAAGACTCACAATGAATCCACATTCATATGCTATTTAGTATACTAAATATTTGGGCGCCAAAATAGTAGAAAAAAGCATTAACATAAGCCTCTTAGTTAATATGTGTTGATACAATTAAAATGCATGTGTCAAGCCCTCTGCTCACACAGAAGGACGTGCAGGTTAAATGAATTGGTTTATGTATACAATCAGAGACAGATGAGGGCAGCCCTGTTTGAATAAAGAGAAAATGATGCAATTTCTTCTCGTCCTTCATCAGCTTTTCTAAATTTGTAGGTTGTCCATGCTTGGGAAAGAAGACAAGGTCTGAAGCTTCTAAGTAAATGTTGAAGGACTGAACAGCACTGAGCCTTTGAATGAGAGCATGAGGAAATGGAAGCATGTCTAAAGAAGTGGGTACACATGTGTGCATGTGCTCATGTGTGCATGTGCACACACCTGGGTTTCCTAGTGTGGCAACAGGAGACATTTATTGTGAGAGTTGGGTCTTGAGCCCTTGGTGAACAGGCATCACCATATTGATTTCATTCCTTTCATTACTGGAATTTAGTGTCTTAGTTAATCCTCACTGAAGTGTTATACTTACTTTATAGGTGAGGAAACTGAGGCTTAGAGTTCCGCCCTACGTCTCAAATCTAACCCACAGCAGAGCAACTCTTCAGGTTAAGTCCCTTGACGTCAGACTCTTACCATGCTCACCATCTATGCTGGTTTCTGTTAGTTTGTTTTTAAAATAAGATATAGCCCCTAAACAATATTAGTTTTACCCAGAGAGGGTCCACAGTTAGCTGAAAAGGAATCATCTCAGTCCTAGGTCTGTGAGTCTGGATTAATCAATCTAAAGTGATCTCAAGGATCTGATTAAAATTTTTGATGTGTAAGCAGTTTGGAAGCACAGCTTTATGATGTTCATAGCTGGGTTGAAGACGTAGGAGGTTGTGATATTTTATTCTAATTTTATTCTACATAATATGCTCCATTGAGAATTCCTCAGAGCCTAATGAACCAGCACAAATAAGTTATTTCACATAGGTTAATGCTGCAAATGATAGAGTATCTTTCCTTTCTTCCCAACCTTTAATTTGAATCTCTGTTGTAATTTTATTAATTGAAATATTTTTGTTGCTTTTATCATTGCTTTTTCAACAAATGTATTCATGTTTCCTTATTTTAAAGAATATGTATATTCAGTTATGGAATCATGTTTTACAAAGAACAGTTCAGTGAAACTACTTTAAGTGTGAAAGGAAACCTGAAAGGATAATTGGAAAACTCACAGAGTCCAGCATCAAGAGTAGGCGTGGGCTTACAAAGGTCTGACAGTGCAAAGCATGCTGCCCTCACTCATGTCTCTCAGAAACCTGAACTCTCTCTCTCCTGCGCTTCACTATTCACCTCTCTCTCTCTCTCCCTGTTGCCTGTTACTCTCACTCATTTATTCTTTCTCTCAACATTTTCTTGTTTTCATAAACCTAGCTTTCCCAGACTCATATTTAAGGATCTTTGCAGTTTAAATAATTAATTGACTAACTTTAGTTTCTATGTCTTCAATTCAAATTATTGAAGAAAGAAATGGACGTCCTCAGCTGGGACTCACAGTCCATTCCTGTTACAGTCACTGACAGCCTAACCTGGCAGGTCTGGAGGGATGGTGACCACTTGCAGCTGTGGAGTCAATTCTCTAATCAGGGGATGTGAGCAGAACTGCAGATGATAGATTATGCCTGGAGAAGAGGACATGGGCCAGGCCATCACCATAGGTAAATTCAACTTAGTTTTCATACGGTCAAGTTTTTAACAGCATTCATTTATATAGTGAGTTGTACAGTAAAGATAGGAAAAGATAGGAAGAGGAGACTTGAAGGGTGAAAATTTGGGTAGAAATGTAAAAATTGAGAAAAAAGAAACAAGATGGTAACAATAGAAGAGAAAGGACCAACATCCCTTGTGACATCAGAGATACTTCACCAAGTAGATATTTTTCATCCAAAAAAATTCTATAGATGCAGTGTGGATATCTATTTATCTATCTCTCTATCATCTATCCATCAAGAGAGAATGAGAGAGGTAAAAGAAGACAACCCTCTGCCCTCCCACTGCACACAGACTGGGATTCCATGTGGCTGAGGGTACTGAGAAGAAGGAAGAGGTCCTGCATCATCAGCCGTCTCAAGAGAGACTGAAACAGCAAACAGATGGATGTAAGCGATAGGACAGGTAGTTTGGTGGCTTGTTTTATGAGTCCTGAAGTTATTGCTACATTTTAGTTAATATAACTCTACCTTTACTGAGTGGTAATCATGGGGTACAACACTCCAAGGGATTTTTCTATGATGCTGATTCCTAAGTTCAAAACAGTAAATATTGATAAGAGTTCTAACTATTCTTTATCTGGTATGCAAAATTGGGATTACACATATATTTAAGTTCTCTCTTCTCGACCTTGTATAAAATCTCCTCTCCTCTCTATATGTTTGTATCAAAATAAAATGTTGTGTTTTATAGTACACAATTTAGTTTCAAGTTCAAAACTAAAATTTATTTTCTGATAAATATTTTAATTGTGGAGAATTTCTGTATCCTTTTATCCTGATTTAAAAAAGCAGTTTTTAAAGGTAATTTCAATAAGTTACTAAAGAGGAATTCTATTGTGAACATGGCTTCAAATTGTGCTTTTTCCTTCTCCTCCTGGAAAGTATTCAAAAGTAAAACTAAAAAAAAAGACTCCAGAAAACTCAACTTTTAGTAAACTAGGAGATAGATATAATTCCAAGATTCCAACAACATACAAGAGACTACCCAAAGGAGTTGAGAAAAGAAAAAAAGTAAAAAGGAATGAGGAAAGTACAGGGCCTCAGTAGCATCAGATCCTAGAAATACCAAGCAAAAACACTGTTGTTGCAGATGAACACAGAGCTGAACGTAAAAATCTAACATCAGAAACAACATGGAGGGCTTCAGCTCAAAGGAGCAGAGAAGGCAGAGAGAAAGGCATATCTGTGTTGTGAAAACTAGTAAGCTTGAAAAACCGCTTTGTCCTCCTCAGCTGATAGGAACCTAGTTCCAGGAAAGTCAAGATATTAGATGTTGAGATATAGAAAAGATATAATCTAATATTGATGTAAGGCTAGTGTAAGCAGAAATGAAGAAAAGAGCTGCAAAAATTACTAATAGATAAAGAACATTCACTGGAGAAATGTTGCCCTGGAGAAGACAAAAATTATGACAAAAAATTTGGCTTAAATTACAAAAACAAACAAAATGCAAAAGCTTAGTGAATAATTGCCTTTATGAGGAAAGACCACAAAACAAAGAAAAATTCAAAAAGTTATGGAAGTGATGACGTAGCACAATGAAGTAGGAATGGGCAGAACTCAGGAGAGAAATACAATAAAGAAACAACCATTATAGAAATAACAACAAATGAAACGACAGAATGGATGCTATGGAAAACATACTAGGAGATGCAGAGAGAAGAAATGAGAAAAGTAAGTAAAATAAAACAGAAATAAAAATGTGTTAAAAGAAGAAAGAGAAAATGAAAACCATGAAACACAGGAAAGGAGATCCAGCACACGCACAATTGGAATCTCCAAGGAACAAAACCAAAGCAATACAATGGAAAACTATTTAAAGATATAATTGAAAAAGTAACATTAAGATTCCAGCCTATATCCTGAAAGATTATCCATATGCCAAGCAAAAGTATTCCTAAAATACTTAATACTGAGGCACAGAATGGTGAAGTTATTGGGACTCACTCATAAATAATTACTTGGGTGCTCAGAGAAAAGAAGAAGTCATTTATAATGAAAAAAATTAGTCTCAGGAGCTGGTGGTGTAGTGGTTAAGTTTGTGCACTCTGATTCAGTGGCCCTGGGGTTTGCAGGTTTGGATCCCAGGTGCTGACCTAGCATCACTCATCAAGCCATGCTGTGGTGGCATCCCACATAAAGTAGAGGAAGATGGGTACAGGTGTTAGCTCAGCGACAATCTTCCTCAAGCAAAAAAGAGGAAGATTAGCAACAGATGTTAGCTCAGGGCCAATCTTCCTAACAGAAAAAAGAAAAAAATTAGTCTCAGACTTCTCAGACAGTAAGATTCACTACCTTCAATAGAAGAAGACAATACAAATGCATTAAAATATCTTCAAGGAAATAAGCTTTGGGCCAACAATTTAAAATTCAACCTAATTGTTCTGCTAGAATAAAGGTTACAAAACAAGAGTTTCTAACATGCAAGAACTCTAGGAATGTTTTTTCTTGAGAAAATTTTAGAAGACACACTTTAGCCACCTAAAACATTCCTAGAAAAACTATGGCAAAAGACTGGCAGAGCATATTCAACACATTTAACTAGATGATTGTGACAAACGGTGATGTGGATTTTAGAATGACAAGAGAGAATGGAAGTGTTATATGATAATACAGGGAAGTTGGACCAGAAGGGGAGCTGGAAGGTGGGATGTAAGCTGGTTAGCAGCCTCACCTAAAGAGCTGGCAGTTGGAGGATGATGCTCAGAGTTTACAAATCCTATAGGAAAAGTTTCAGTGCAAAGAACAATACAAAGGAAAACACTAAAAAAGATAACATTATGGTTAAACTGATAGCGAGGGAGGAAGAGGACACAAGCCAACTTTATCTATTGCCTATAGTTAGAATTTTTTTTACTTTACCTTACTATTACTTTACTTTTAATTTACTTTAACTATGGCCTATAGTTAGAATTAATAGACACAATCCGAATAATTAGAAGTAAGGAGAGCATATAATTTATGAATATAAAGGTAAATACTGGCAAAAATATAGAACCTCTAAGCAGCAAAACTACACACACACACACACACACACACACACACACACAAAGCGCACGTAAAAGACTTGAGAAATAGACAAACATTAAAAGAAATGAAAAATGTAGCACAAACCTATTGGTCATATCTACAAACGTAAATGAGCTTAATTTCCAAGTGTAAAAGAAATAAAAACTTTTCTTTATTTCTTTATTATGGCTCACAAAACAAAACCCAACTTTGTGCTGAACATGAGACACGTATACAATAGGATTCAAGAGGTTAACAATAAAATGACATTCAAAGATAGACAAAGAAAATGAAACAAAAGTAAAGAAAAACCTCACTATGTTAATGTCAGAGAAAATGAAATCTAATTAAAAATGATTCAATGAGACAAAGAAGGACACTTACTTATGCTGAAGGACGCAATTATCAATGAATATATAATATAAATATCTGTAAAGCAAAGAGTAGATTATGGACTTTTCAAAAGCAGCCATTCCAGGAGATAAGATGAGGAACAGATAGAAATTCACTAGGAGTAGGAGAATTTAATTCTCTTCTCTCAGTACAAGAGGATTAGGTGTGCCCAAAATAAGTAAGACTACAGGAATCCTTTTTATAAGTGCTTCTGTAACATTCACAAAATTTGACCATATGTTAAATGAAATATAACTAGAAATCAATTTTAAAAATGAGAACTCGACAAATTTGTTCCTCCTGGAACTTTAAATATCTTTACTTATCTCCTGGGTCAAAGAGGAAACAAACACAAATAAAAATTATACACCAACTAGGAAAGAATAATAATTAAAAATAAATTCAAAACCTCTGGTATACAGCTTAAAGACTACTGAAAAATATCATAGCCTTAAATACTTATATCAATGAAATAAAGAATGAAAATGAACGATTAAACATCTGACTCCAAAGATTAGGAAAAGATTGGTATAAACTAAAGGAAAGAAAAGGAGGGAATTACTAGATAAAAGCAGAAACCAATGATTTGTAGAACAGAAAATGCTGAATTAAGAAATAAACCTAGGGGCCAGCCCCTTGGCACAGCAGTTAATTTCGCACGTTCGGCTTCGGTGGCCCAGGGTCACTGGTTCGGATCCCAGATGTGATGTGGACCTATGCGGACCTATGCACTGTGTTATCAAGCCATGCTGTGGCAGGCGTCCCACATATAAAACAGAGGGAGATGGGCACGGATGTTAGCTCGGGACTAATCTTCCGCAGCAAAAAGAGGAGGATTAGTGGAAGATGTTGGCTCAGGGCTAATCTTCTTCAAAAAAGAAATCTAAAGGTGATCTGTGATAAAGACAATAAAAAGATAAACTATTAGCTGATGTAACCAAAAGATGCTCAGAATAAGAAATGATAAGGACAAAATAATCAGAAAAAGAGGAAGTAGTATAAGGAATGGATGTATTTACTTTGCTTAATTCTGTGCAAACTCATTTGGAACCCTGGTAGAAATGAATATAATCATATGAACATCTCTACATGTTCTGAAAGCTATTTGGGAAAATATTTTTAAAAGTCTTGATACAATCAAATTATTAAGTAAAAATAGGTGAATACTTGTGTAGTCTGATTAAATTTACCTGTTTCAGCCCAAATTCTGGACTCTGGCATCATTTCTTTAAGAACCATGAACCATATAGTGACAAGCACTCTTAACTTCTATTGTTTTATGCTGTTTTGGAGATACAAGCAAAATCAGCCAAGAGAAAACAGACATGCAAAAATTGGAAAGAAATTGAGACAAGTACTCTTTGAAAATTATTTGACTATATGCTGAGGAAACCCAACAGAATCAACTGGAAAACAAAAACAGATAATCACAGATGTTAGCCTTATAATAAATAAATCAATAGTTGTCAGTTTTCATATGTATAAACCACAATCAATTAGAATATATTATTAGAAAAAGCATGTTATTTATCACAATTTAAAGTTATATAGAGAAAGAATCAAAAAAGCTATACAGGAGCAGAAAAATCAGTGCAAGTAGATTAGTCCTAACAGATATTAAGTACTTTTATAAAACCCTAGTAATTAAAATAGCGTGGCACTGATCTAGTAATATCATGTAGAGTGATGGAAAGATAATTTAAAAATACAAACACATACATGTAGATATTCAGCATAAAGTAAAGTTGGTGTCTCAAGTCAGTTGGAGGAAAACAGGCTATTCAACAAATATTATTGAGAAATTGAAGCTAGCCGTCTGGAAAGAAATTAATCTAGATCTCCACCTCACACTGAATAGCTGGAAAAGCTCTAAGTGGGTCAAAGATTTAAAGGTAATTAGTGAAAATTAGAATTTATGTATAACTTTACATAAATCATATTTTAAATTTAAACTTTACAGAACTGATCTACAGTGGAGAAGGACTTTAACCATAATTCAAAATCCAAAAGCTGTAAAAGGAGAGACTGAAAATTCTACTCCTCTAAGGACAACAATCACAACCACAAAACATATACTTGGTAAAAACAAGCAAACAAACATAAAGGGAGCATAGTCACAATTCAAATGATTGGAGAGTGTTCCAATTTGTATCACAAATAAAGAACTGATTCCCTTAGTACATAAAGAGATACATCGAATAATGTTACTTCGCTCCCTCAAACTCTCCATCAGATTGGGAAATTGAACATTTGTTAATGCTATGTAATAGGAGAGCTGAGGGAACAGGACGTCATATGTATTGCTACTGGAGATCTAAACTGGTTAAAGTTGTATGGGAAAATAGTTTATCAAAATTGACCAATTTATCCATGCTTCTACCCTTTGGCCTATCAATTCTACTTTTAGGAGTTTATCCTATGGATATATTCGCACATTTAAAAAATAGGGTATTATTGTATTAATCATTGTAACATTATTTTTAACAGCAAAAAAAAAAAAGAATTCTAAATTTTCATGAATATGGGATGGTAAAATGAATTCTAACCCGGGGCTGGCCCCGTGGCTGAGTGGTTAAGTTCGCGCACTCCGCTGCAGGCGGCCCAGTGTTTCGTTGGTTCGAATCCTGGGCGCGGACATGGCACTGCTCATCAGACCACGCTGAGGCGGTGTCCCACATGCCACAACTAGAAGAACCCACAACGAAGAATACACAACTATGTACCGGGGGGGCTTTGGGGAGAAAAAGGAAAAAATAAAATCTTTAAGAAAAAAAAATGAATTCTAACCCTTTTTCCCCCTATAATACTACTATGAAACTATAAAAGATTTAAGAGAGCTCTCTATGCAGTAAATGGAAATATCTCTAGCATACCCTCTTAAGTAGATAAACCAAGATGCAACACACTGTGGATCACATCCTATCGCTTGTGTTAAAATGCTGGAAAATGAGGATATTACAATTTTTGCTTGTGTCTTCATGAAGTATGTCCACAAGGATTTACAAGAAGGTAGTAATAGTGGTTACCTGGTTGGAGGTGAGGTGGACAGTAGTTGGGCAGATGGGGAAGAGAAGTGCCAGGGAGATTTCTCATTCTATTCTTTTACTATTTGATTTTGAATGACGTGAATATATTATCTTTTCAAGAATTCAGTAATTACTGCAAATACAAAAGTTACTATACTTTTTTATATTTGGCTTTTGGAGGAACAATTCTGAATGGATCTGAGTGAGATTCAGTGACATCTCTGAAACATACTGTAGATCTTTTGACTCTGTCTTTTGCTATGGAAATTTACAGTTGCCTCATTCTAAATTTTCACATAGTGGAAATAATTACTTTTCCCCACAATTTTTGGCAATTTTCATTTTCAATGTCAGTTATTCATGGGATGTGAGTTGTTTTCCTTTGTACATTAATTTATTACTAACTAATAATATTTGAGAGCTTAATGTCAATGTTTTTAATAGTTTAAATGGCAATGAAAATTGCTCTAAGTGGTATGTCAAGAACTGTGTTATAACCGCATATTATTTATAGTGTTTATATTATATAGAATAGAACGTGTAATCAATAGTCATAGATTGACTGTGGACATATGAAACTTGAGAAAGACAAACATTTTTTCATTGCTATTCTGAGTTGACATTATCTAGAGTGATCCATGTCATGATGGAGATTCTTCTTATCCCTCATCATGATGAAGTTTTGTAGCAGGACCAAAAATAAGAAGAAGGAAAAGCGCATGCACACAGTAGCACAGCTGGTCAACTTCTGGTGTCTGGTGGAGATACAGGTGCGGCAGACCAATCACCCTTTCAACAACCTGTGTGGAATTGCCACCTAAGTCTAGGTGATATTTTATAATTTTCTCTGTGTTTTCTTTTTGATCCATTGATTGTTTGAGAGTGTTATTTAATTTGCACATTTGTGAATTTCCCAAATTTTCTTCTTTCATTGATTTCTAATTTAATTCCACTGTGGTTGGAGAACATACTTTGTATGATTTCAGTCCTTTCGAATTTATTGAAACTTGTTTTAAGGCCTCGTGCATGATCGATGCTGGGGAATGTTCTGGGTATGCTTGAGAGCAATCTGTACTTGGCTGTTGCTGGGTGAAGTGTTCTGTAGATGTCGGACAGGTCTAGTTGGTTTATAGTGTGGTCCAAGTTCTCTTTCCTTGTTGATTTCTGTCTAGTTGTTCTATCTCTGTAATACTAGACAGCAAAACCAAGTAGTATTAAGCCACTGTTGTTTTGCAGATATTGAGCTAAATTGGTGATTTATTATTTTAAGTGTGTGTCTCAAGAAATACTAACAAAAAAAGAGTCTAGCATTTCCAAGGTATTTTAAAAAGAAGAAACTATATATAATTGAATCTTATGTCATTATGAACCATTTAAAAGACCAAACTGAAAGTATCAAGACTCTGGAAATATGGCATAAAGTGGAAATCATGCCACCTAAATTTAGGAGCATCTGAAAATATGAATGTCTGCCATCTCCCCTCACTGTTGGATGGATGTCTTCATGGACTGTCCATTCCCCTGTTTCATAAAATAAGGAGAGGCACCATACCTTCACATGTTCCATTGTTTTTTCTCTATCCACAGGTCTTTTCTGTATGAAATAACCCAGAAAAGCTAATTTTGCTTGATTTATTCTCTATCACAGATGCTTGCTGTTGGTTTTCCCCGGATATTCGTGATTTTTCAACAGAGAATTCTATATGCAGAGACAAATTCTGCAGTGTTTGTACAGGAACATAATGTATTCACCAAAACCTATTTGTGTTTCTTCCTGGGCTTACTCCTAGACCAGTGGTCCTCTAACATTTCATCTCAGAGTCCCTTTACACTTAGAAATATTGTTGGTGACTCTAAAAATGCATTTGTTTGTGTGTTTTCTGTGTTTTGATATTTGCTGTATGAGAAATTAAAATGAGACATTTAAAATATTTATTATTTAAAAATAACAATAATAAATATATCACATGTTAACATAATAATATGTTTCTCATGAAAAATGACCATATTTCCCAAAACAAAAAAAATTATGAGAAAAGTGGCATTGTATGTTTGCACACCTCTTTAATGTCTAACTTAGCTGGATGTAATTGGATTCAGACACCTGTTTCTATATTCAATCTTTTTCAATATGTTCTTTTGGTTGAAGTATGTGAAAAAGAAATATGACTTCACACAGATATGTAGCTGGAAAATGAGGTAGCATTTTAATAGTATTCTTATTGTAGATATTAATTGTAGCTATAACTATAGACGTTCTTCTTTGATTATATATCAAAAGTGGACAAGAAGTAATTTCTTAAAGGTTAGTTGCAATGAACTTTACCTATATTGCCACATCAGAGTCCAATTTTCTATCCTGCAATTTGAATATGTCTTTTATCCATGCATGATTTTTATTATATAAGGTATTGGTCATTTGGAAAATATTGGTTCACTGCCTTATGCAAATCTTCCTTTAACTGTTAGAAACTGAAAAGCATGAGGTGTTTACATTTTCACAAACTATGAGTCAACCGTGAAAACTGGGCACCCACCAAAGAAAGCAGAATCCATAATAACAAGTCAGATGTGGCCCTACAAGGCAAAAACACGAGAGAAGGTCTAAATTGGTGGGGCCATGGGACCCAAAGAATAATGGATTATGGAGATCCTTCCCCCAAAGAAAATCAGGAGCTAATCAGGGGAAGTCGCACAGCCCAGGAGAGGGCAGCTACCTATCAGGATTTTGGAAAGCTACAGACCTGTGAGGGCTGTTTTTCTACATTCTAAGGGAGAGTGTCCTGAGGTTGTTCAGTCCCCGCTCTCCCACATATATTGCCTATGTGTGTGATGATCACATAGCTATCTGAGTTTACAGGTCACCAGCCCACAGAGCTCCCTCTGCACCTGAAGGTGGATGTTGTGAATCACCTAGACGTTTTGAAGTGTTAGCTAGTTGTGGTACTTAGAAGAGAATTGAAGTATCTTCCTTGGGTAAGACTGCATATTCCTTTGGTGGAGAGAAAGAATGAAAGGAATGTTTGGGCACAAGAAGAGTAGACTATGGCAGAGACTGCTATGGGTTCCTCCCATCCCGTTTCCTTTCCCTGAGTACAAAGCTAGGCTCTATTTCTGAGCGTTCCTTCCATTTTAGTGGGACTATTAAGCACCGACCATGTGAAAGGATTGTATGCAACCAGAAACATTAATATTGATCCTTACTTGAGTGAGAATGATATTCTATTGTGTTCAAGAACAGATTCATTAATTGTTGTTTTAGGACTAGCTTTACTTAGCTAATGTTGCCAATACAATGGTATTCCACTTTTTAAAGCTTAAAATATGCTTATTTCACAGTCTCTGTGAGCCATACAGTAGGTGATTTGATTGCAGTTCAGTGAAAAATATCATCTGGAAGTGCTGATTGATTACTAGTTCAATGTAACCTAGAGTATGACATAGCTAAAATCCTAGGGAAAAAGTCCTTCTGAGAATGTGATAGAGTAAGAGGTAATGCTCATTATTCCATAAAAAGCATCCAAAGGAAAGACGATTCACAGCAGCAGCAGTGGTGGCAGCAGCAACAATGAATAGAATGTGAGCTTTTCTAGATAAGAGGATGTGGCTTTCTACATTCAATGATTTCAGAAATAGAGTCTGTAAACTCTTTCCCCATTTGGTGATGCCATAATTTGAACCTATATGATTTGTCTGTGTTTATTCAATCCTTAAGAAGGTGGATTAGGTAATATCCAATAATATCATCTTGAATCCAGTTAGGACTATCTATCAGAATTCAGGATTCTGAATGATTTACCTCTGTATTTGCTCTTGGAGCTTAACAATATTCTCCCTTAGAATAGGCATCTCTAGTAGATTTTAAAGGCAACTCTTAGAAATTGATAGTGATAAAGTATGAAATTTAATAATCAATGTATAGGCAATCATCTGAAATGATTGAATGAATGACATTTAGAGATGTGAGGAACATTTTCCACTTGAAAATATTTCATAAAATAAAATAAGGTTAAGGAAGAGTTGTTATCTATTCTCAATTCAATTAGAGAGTATTTTATGTATCAAAAAAATAGACAGAGACAGAAAGAGAATGCATTGAAAGGAAGACCTTAATTGACTAATTAAATTGGATTTGGAAGCAATCAAAGAGTAGCATTAAGCTTGTAGAAAAGTTAATCAGGGATACTTAAAATTAAGAAAGACAGTAATCAAAAAAATTTTAGAAAATATAATGAAATGGAAAATAGCATAATGTAAGTTAATCTAAGAAAGAAAGGAACTCCTGATGAAAACAGAAAAAAATAATGAGAGTATATTATGAGAGGTAAACTAGAATAAAATTACCAAGAAATGAACAACTAAGCAAACCTCTACTATTGCCTAATAAGCGAACTGAACAAATTTTTAAACAAATGCAAAATTTATACCTACTTAAGAAGAATGCAATTTTCAACAATAAAATGGATGAAGGAACTGTGGTAAAACCATATGTAAACTATGTAAAATCATAAAGTGATAAATACGAATGAATGATACTCCAAGTGTCATTGAGGTAAAGACAGCACACATAAAGAAATAGGTATTTTATTTTATTTTTTTTTACATGAAGACATTATATTTAGGACTAAAAGATTTCTGTACTTTTACATTTTTGTATGTGAATACATTTTATCGTTTCTAATGCTAATGTCCTCAGTGAATGGTGTGTGCTAAGATTATTGCCTATTATCAAAACATCATTATTTATTTGATTTTTTTTCTTCTTACAGACTTCTCAAAATACATGTGGTGTATTGAAAAAATTGCACCTAGTGTCAGGAGCATTTGAGTGCTAGACCTCTCTCCACTACACTAGCAACATAGAATCTAGAAAAAATTGTGTAATTTCTTTGGAGATCTATTTCCTCATTTGCATACCAGATAATGGTTTACGGAATAAAAGCAAGGGCGTCTAACTCTTGGACCAATGTAACTGTAACTATATGATTTGATGTAAACAGCAACAACACCATTTTCTTTCTTAATTAGAAAGGTAATAACCTGATCCTTCACTACCTCAGTATAACTACTTCAAAACTTTCGTTATGTAGAAAATACTCTTATAAAGCTCTAGAGTAAATTATGATATAACTATAATCTATCAATAACAAGCAGATATAACATCAAGCACATAATTCGAATAGCATACATTTAAAAATATAAACCAGAATTAACTTTATGCCTGCTGGTCTTTTCCGTAACAAAATGTACGTCTTCCTAAAGCAAAAAGGAACTGTAGCAGCTGCAATCTTGGTGCTTGCCAATTTGATAGTGGTTGGAAGACTGAAAATTATTAGCACTTGTACGGTGCTAGGAAGCCATTTTTGCAAAAAATAGGAAGTCATTTTATCCTAACATGACTTTTAAAGCAAGTGCATTGGCTTGGAGGGCACACAGGGCAGAGATTTACATTGAACTGACACTTTGGGTAAAGAGCATCATGGGAAACTTGGTGTCACTTGCCTCTTGGAAATTGTGACCAAGCTTTGACCTTGGAGAAGCAAAAGGAATTTTCTCTCCTAACAAGATTGAGTATATAAGTGTGTGGCTTGGATAAGCAAAATCTCAAAAAGGGAATATGCATTCCCCTAGCAATGGAGGAATTATGTGCTACTTGTATACAATTTTAAAACTGCGGAAGTTACAAAGAAGAAAATTCAAATCAACTAAATTCCCATCTCAGAAATAGAGTTATGGTTTGTTTTTATAAAATTGAAATCAATTAGTATATTAATTCTCCATCCTGCTTTCTTTTTAGTTAACATTCCATCATATGAATTTCCCTGCATCATTACTTGCTTTTAAAAATAAAGTTAATTACATTTTGTGATTGCACTTTCTGAATCTGCTACAATTTATTTAACCATTATTTTGTATCAGAGATCCACTTTTTTGCTCTTACTTACAAAAGTGTAGTGAATATATAAATCTATGCCTGTATTTCTGACAATTTGCTTAAAATTTTTACTAGAAGCGAACGAAATTATTAGGACACAAGGTGTCTTGATTTTAAGCTTCTTGAAACATATTTTGAAATTGCTTTCTAGAAAGTATTTTTCTGCTTGTATTCAAAACACGTGTTGTGAATTTTTAACTTTATTCATTGTTAAATGTGTATGGATTCATAAAATTGATTGGTCATAAGGTTATTTGACACTCTGACCTTCACACAGGGGAAAGAGAATTCTTTCTTGTAACAGGTTCCCCTTGACTCCTAGGGAGGCGAGAAGTCCTAGAAGGACCAGACGTTTATGGATACGCTTGAGGATAAGCAGAGTTAACTGGGAAAAGCAGCTTTGAGAACAGAGATTTGCTGGGAGTAATGGGGACTATCTGCTTCTAGGGAGAGCCCATTATTAGAATCTATTTGCCTACTGGTTAAAATCTTTATTTCTCCGGGGATACTTTAAAGAAAGTAAAGGATGTCTTTTCCTGGTAGGTTCATCATGCCTGCTCCTCATGGTATAGAGATACACCAGATAATGCTGAAAATCGTCAATAAGACAATTACATAACGATAACAGATAAATCAAGTCATCCTTTACGTCATTTTACAGGACCTTCTCTGGATTTGTCATATGATCTGGTTTATGTTTTATACTATAGTTATTTCTGTAAGCGTTGTTGTCTTCTCTAATTGATTGTGTCCTCCCATAAATATAGCACCCAGGACCTTGGCTGGAACATTGGGAACACTCATAAAAATGTATTGAATGGAGGAGTGAACACATCAATGAATGCTTTTGAGAGTTTTACCTGAGAGAAACTAGTTACCAGATTTAGTTCCAGGACAGTTAACCAGTTTATTAAGTCCAGCTAAATTCTCCCCTCCCGAGCTATTTCCAACAGTTAAGTATTATCTAATTCATATTCTTTCTTTTTTCCAACAATTTCTGGTGTTGAATTGATGAGTACATCAAACTGTAAATCTATAAAGTGGTTTCAAAGCTTAGAATTCAAGGACTACTGTAATTAAAACAAATAAAATGGGGACATAATCATAAGGTTGATAACTTTTAGATTTTGTCAAAAAAGTAATTAAATATAATAAATTAATATATGCTGTCAGAGGATAGAAGTCATTTTAGCATCTCCAAATAGGAAGGATTTATCCTCTTCCTCCCCACATACTTTCTTTCTACCTAAGAACCATTACTTTGAATCCTTTGTTTCAAATTATTCTGGGAGCTGATTGTATATCTGACAAATATTTATTTGCTTTTTTATTGATTGGTTCTGTCTTTTAGTTTTAAAAAAGTTTATTTTTTTATTTTTAAAAAAGGTTTATATCTTTTAAAATAAATAGCAACAGCCAATTGGAAACATATTTATTCCTTAACTCCAATCTTATTTTTTTTAAGTTTAGAGGTAACTTCCTGATTTAATTTTTTTTCTTTTCTGCTGAGGAAGATTAACACTGAGCTAACATCTGTTGCCAATCCTCCTCTGTTTTTGCTTGAGGGAGATTAGCCCTGAACTAACATCTGTGCCGATCTTCCTCCATTTATATGTGGGTCACTGCCACAGCATGGCTGAAGAGTAGTGTAAGTCCATACCCGGGATCCAAACCTGCAACCCTGAGCCACCAAAGTGGAGCATGCCAAACTTAACCACTATGCCAAAGGGCCAGCCCACTGACTTACTTTTTTAAACAATTTCCCCACCCCTAAATAATGTTCATCTATGCTTGCTGAATCCTGCCAAGGAGATTGCTCCAGAATATGTCTCTAGGTCCTTGTTTTGCTCCCCTTACCAAAAAATGCAAAACACAATTCCATGGTGCCTCTTAAGGGCTCCAGTTTTCAAAAATAGGAAAAAAAATCTTTAGAATAGCTAATTAAGTTGAATTAAAAAAAATTTAGGGCTGGCCCGATGGTGCAGTGGTTAAGTGCTCATGTTCCACTTCAGCAACCCGGGGTTCGCTGGTTTGGATTCTGGGTGCAGACATGGCACCACTTGACAAGCCATACTGTGGCAGGTGTCCCACATATGAAGTAGAGGAAGATGGGCACGGATGCTAGCTCCGGGCTAGGGTTCCTCAGCAAAAAGAGGAGGATTGGTGGCAGATGTTAGCTCAAGGCTAATCTTCCTCAAAAATCAAACAAAAACCAAACAAACAAAAATTCAGACAACTGTGCTTTGGTTGGGACAGGAATCCACTCCTATGTTCCTGGTAATCTGATACTGCTCCATGAATCCTTGTAATTCATCCTCCCTATCCTATCCACATTGTGACTTGAGTGAAGAACATTCTAACTGAAAAAAAAATAATTTCATAACAAAACATCCTTTGTTCTCACTGGACTGAGGACAATTGCTATGTTGATATAGGCTGACATTTGGGGACTGATGACAGGAGTATCTTTGCAGGCTGACATTACTTCTAAGTGCCTATGCTGTGGGTGCTCAGTGTTGGTGGCAGTCCCTTGGTTACTGTGGAGATTACCACCTCCTTGGGAGAGGTGTTGTGATGTTGAACTCACTTGTGACCTTCCTATTTGGTAGACGTTGAGCCCATTTCTCTTTTGTTCTGCAAATGTTGTTTGAGAAACTTCTGACTTATTTTTCTGTAATTCTGGACTTTCACACAAAGTGATCTATTCACAGGTGTATAAAATGAATAGTATTTAACAGTTCATAATGCAGTGAGATGGTCCCCTGCTCCCTTCCTTGCCATACACTTTCTTTCAACTTAAGGGTCATAAATTTTTTTTTAATAAGGTTATGAAAGTTAACATCCTTGTGAAATTACAGATGTACATCATTATTAGTCATGTTGTAGGTACACCACTTCACCCCTAGTGCCCGCCCCCCACCCCCCTTTACCCTGGCAACCACCGATCAGTTCTCTTTGTCCATATGTTAACTACCACCTATGAGTGGAGTCATGCAGAGTTCGTCTTTCTCTGTCTGGCTTATTTCACTCAACATAATACCCTCAAGGTGTATCCATGTTGTCGTGAATGGGACGACTTTGTCCTTTTTTATGGCTGAGTAGTATTCCATTGTATATATATACCACATCTTCTTTATCCAATCATCAGTTGCTGGGCTCTTAGGTTGGTTCCATGACTTGGCTATTGTGAATAATGCTGCAATGAACATAGGGGTGCATGGAACTTTTGGAATTGCTGATTTCAGGTTCTTAGGATAGATACCCAGTAGTGGGATGGCTGGATCATAAGGTATTTCTATTCTTAACTTTTTGAGGAAGCTCCATACTGTTTTCCATAGTGGCTGCACCAGTTTGCATTCCCACCAACAGTGTATGAGGGTTCCCTTTTCTCCACAGCCTCTCCAACATTTGTCACTCTTGGTTTTGGATATTTTTGCCATTCTAACAGGTGTAAGGTGATATCTTAGTGTAGTTTTGATTTGCATTTCCCTGATGATTAGTGATGATGAGTATCTTTTCATGTGTCTATTGGCCATCCATATATCTTCTTTGGAGAAATGTCTGTTCATGTCCCCTGCCCATTTGGTAATTGGGTTGTTTGATTTTTTATTGTTGAGTTGTGTGAGTTCTTTGTATATTATGGAGATTAACCCTTTGTCAGATAAATAACTGGTGAATATTTTTTCCCAATTAGTGAGCTGTTTTTTTTGTTTCAATCCTGTTTTCCCTTGCCTTGAAGAAGGTCTTTAGTCTGATGAAGTCCCATTTGTTTATTCTTTCTATTGTTTCCCTCATGTGAGGGGTTATGGTGTCCGAAAAGATTCTTTTGAAGCTGATGTCAAAGAGTGTACTGCCAATATTCTCTTCTAGAAGACTTATTGTTTCAGGCCTATTCTTTAGGTCTTTGATCCATTTTGAGTTTATTTTAGTAAATGGTGAAAAAGAATGGTTGATTTTCATTCTTTTACATGTGGCTGTCCAGTTTTCCCAGCACCATTTGTTGAAGAGACTTTCTTTCCTCCATTGTAGGCCCTCAGCTCCTTTGTCAAAGATTAGCTGTTCATAGATGTGTGGTTTTATTTCTGGGCTTTCAATTCTGTTCCATTGATCTGTGCATCTGTTTTTGTACCAGTACCATGCTGTTTTGATTACTGCAGCTTTGTAGTATGTTTTGAAGTCAGGGATTGTGATGCCTCCAGCTTTGTTCTTCTTTCTCAGGATTGCTTTAGCAGTTCGGGGTCTTTTGTTGCCCCATATAAATTTTAGGATTCTTTGTTCAATTTCTGTAAAGAATGACATTGGAATTCTGATTGGGATAGCGTTGAATCTGTAGATTGCTTTAGGTAGTATGGACATTTTAACTAAGTTTATTCTTCCAATCCATGTGCATGGAATGTCTTTCCATCTCTTTATGTCGTCGCTGATTTCTTTCAAGAAGGTCTTGTAGTTTTCATTGTATAGATCTTTCACTTCCTTGGTTAAATTTATCCCAAGGTATTTTATTCTTTTGTTGCGATTGTGAATGTGAGATCTTTTTCTGTTAGTTCATTGTTAGCATATAGAAATGCTACTGATTTATTTATGTTGATTTTATACCCTGCAACTTTCATGTAGTTGTTGATTGTTTCTAATAGTTTTTCTATGGATTCTTTGGGGTTTTCTATATATAAAATCATGTCGTCTGCAAACAGTAAGAGTTTTACTTCTTTATTGCCTATTTGGATTCCTTTTATTTCTTTTTCCTGCCAAATTGATCTGGCCAAAACCTCCAGTACTATGTTGAATAAGAGTGATGAAAGTGGGCACCCTTGTCTTGTTCCTGTTCTGAGAGGGATGGGTTTTAGTTTTTGTCCGTTGAGTATGATGTTTGCTGTGGGTTTGTCATATATGGTCTTTATTATGTTGAGGTACTGTCCTTCTATATCTATTTTATTGAGGGTTTTTATCATAAATGGATGTTGCATCTTGTCGAATGCTTTCTCTGCATCTATTGAGATGATCATGTGGTTTTTGTTTCTCATTTTGTTAATGTAGTGAATCATGTTGTCGACTTGCGCATGTTGAACCATCCCTGTGTCCCTGGTATAAATCTCACTTGATCATGGTGTATAATCTTTTTGATGTATTGCTGTATTCGGTTTGCCAAAATTTTGTTGAGGATTTTTGCATCTATGTTCATCAGTGATATTGGCCTGTAGTTTTCCTTCTTTGTGTTGTCCTTGTCAGGTTTGGGGATCGGGGTGATGTTGGCTTCATAGAATGTATTAGGGAGTGCTCCATCTTCCTCTATTTTCTGGAACAGTTTGAGAAGGATAGGTATTAAATCTTCTTTGAATGTTTGGTAGAATTCTCCAGAGAAGCCGTCTGGTCCTGGACTCTTATTTTTGGGGAGGTTTTGGATTACTGTTTCTATTTCTTTACTTGTGATTGGTCTTTTCAGATTCTCTATTTCTTCCTGATTCAGTTTGGGTAGGTTGTATGAGTCTGTGAATTTATCCATTTCTTCTAGGTTGTTCAATTTCTTGGCATATAGTTTTTCAAGGTATTCTCTTATGATCCTTTGTATTTCTGTGGTATCTTTTGTGATTTCTCCTCTCTTGTTTCTAATTTTATTTATTTGAGACTTCTCTCTCTTTTTTTTTAGTGAGTCTGGCTAAGGATTTGTCGATTTTGTTAATTTTTTTGAAGAACCACTCTTTGTTTCATTGATCCTTTCTACTGTCTTTTTTGTTTCAATATCATTTATTTCTGCTCTAATTTTTATTATTTCCCTCCTTCTACTGACTTTGGGCTTTGTTTGTTCTTCTTTTTCTAATTCCGTTAGGTGTAATTTGAGGTAGTTTATGTAAGATTTTTCTTGCTTATTGAGGTGAGCCTGTATTGCAATGAATTTCCCTCTTAGGACTGCCTTTGCTGCATCCCAAATCATTTGGTACAGTGAGTTTTCATTTTCATTTGTCTCCAGATAACGTTTGATTTCTTCTTTAATTTCTTCAATAATCCATTGTTTTTTCAGTAGCATGTTGTTTTGTCTCCACATTTTTGGCCCTTTCCCAGCTTTATTCTTGTAGTTGATTTCTAGTTTCATAGCATTATAATCAGAAAAGATGCTTGATATTATTTCAACCCTCTTGAACTTATTGATGCTTGCTTTGTTTCCTAAGATATGGTCTATCCTTGAGAATGTTCTATGCACACTTGCGAAGAATGTGTAACCTGCTGTTCTTGGATGAAGTGTCCTATATATATCTATTAGGTCCATCTGATCTAATTTTTCATTTAATTGTATAATTTCATTGTTGATTTTCTGTCTGGATGATCTGTCCATTGTTGTTAATGGGGTGTTGAGGTCCCCTACTATTATTGTATTGCTGTTGATGTCTCCTTTTAGTTTTGTTAATAGTTTCTTTACGAATTTTGGTGCTCCTGTCTTAGGTGCGTATATATTTATAAGTGTTATGTCATCTTGGTGGAGCGTCCCTTTTATCATTATATACTACCCCTCTTTGTCTTTCTTTACCTGTTTTGCTTTGAAGTCTACTTTGTGTGATATAAGTATGGCAACACCTGCTTTCTTTTGTTCATTATTAGCTTGGAGTATTGTCTTCCATCCCTTCACTTTGAGTCTGTGTTTGTCTTTGGGGCTGAGGTGTGTTTCCTGGAGGCAGCATACTGTTGGACCTTGTTCTTTGATCCATCCTGCCACTCTGCGCCTTTTGATTGGAGAGTTCAATCCATTCACATTTAGAGTGATTATTGAAACGTGGGGGCCTACTGTTGCCATTTTATCACTTGTTTTCCAGTTCTTTTGCATTTTATCCTGATGGAAAGCTGTTACTTTGTGCTATTGTCCTTCTGCTTCTCGCCTTTGTTCTGGATTTTGTAACCCCTTTCCTTTTTTTGATTTTTCAGGAATGAGGTTCTTCCTGAGCATTTCTTGAAGAGGAGGTTTTGTGGTGATGAACTCCCTTAACTTTTGTTTATCTGGAAAAGTTTTTATTTCTCCATCGTATTTGAAGGATATTTTCGCTGGGTAGAGTATTCTTGGTTGCAGGTTTTTGTCCTTCAGAGTTTTGAATATTTCTTTCCAATCTCTTCTAGCTTGTAAGGTCTCTCCTGAGAAATCTGCTGATAGCCTTATGGGGTTTCCTTTGTAAGTTATTTTCTTCTGCCTGGCTGTTGTTAGTATTTTCTCTTTGTCGTTGACTTTTGCTAGTTTCACTACTATATGCCTTGGGGTTGGTCTTCTTGCATTAATAAAGTTTGGAGATCTATTGACTCCAGTCACATGAAGTTCCATCTCTCTTCCCAAGTTTGGAAAGTTCTCAGCTATTATTTCTTTGAACAGGCCTTCTGCCCCATTCTTCTCTTCTCCCTCTGGTATACCTATAATCCTTATGTTGCATCTCCTAATTGAGTCAGATAATTCTCAGAGAGTTTCTTCATTTCTTTTTAGTCTTAGTTCTCTCTCCTCTTCTGTCTCCAGCATTTCTGTATTCCTATCCTCCAAATTGCTATTATGTCCTCCATATTATCAACCCTACTGTTCAGAGAGTCCAGATTTTTCTTAATCTCCTCCATTATGTTCTTCATCTCCAGTATTTCTAATTGGTTCTTCTTTATTGTGTCAAGCTCTTTTGTGACATAGCTCCTGAACTCATTGATATGTCTATCTGAATTCTCTTTTAACTCGTTGAGTTTTTTAATAATGGCAGTTTTGAAATCATTGTCATTTAGGTCATAGATTTCATTGTCATTGGGATTGTTTTCTGGGTGCTTATCATTTTCCTTCTGTTCTGGAGATTTAATATATTTTTTCATACTGATTTCTGGCGTGGATTTGCACCTCCGCATGGGGATAGAGTTTAGTCGCTGCTTCCACTTGTTGTGACTGGTGTGTGGGGGGCATCTGTTTAGACTGCATCAAGCAGGAACTCTGTGAGCTGTTACTGACTGGACCTGGACCCCTCCTCGTAGTCACAGTTGTCCCGTGGGGTCCCTCGTCTGTTGTGGGGGCAATCGCAAGGGGGCCTCAGGCTGCTGGTGCCTACTGTTGCAGCCCACTTAGACGTGCTCCCTCCTTGTGGTCTGCAGCAGTGTTGTGTGCCTTCCTAGCAGCCAGGAGCAGGATCATCTATAATCGCCACTTTGTCCCTAACAGAGCCCACAAGATCACACTTGTCCACTATAGGTCCCAGCAGAGCTATGGGTATCTTCTGCAGTCTGTTGTTAGCTCACCTAGCTGTGCTACTTTTGCCCCAGGGCCTTCCTGCCTTGCGATTACCAGTCGGGACCTCTCCACTAGTGCTGTGCAGAGGCTTTCACTAAGGCTGTTGTAGGAACCTGGAATTCCCCCCTGGGCTATGTAGCCATTTCACCGGAGCTCCACTCTGCCCCACTCCACTCTCATGGGATCTCTGGGAGCCCCTTGCCTTGTCAGGGACATGGCCAGAGTCTGTGGGCCTGGCGGTGGCTTGTAAGCTGCTGCCTTGTGGGGAATTCTGCTCTAGGGAGCTTCCTGGTGTTCTGAATGCTGGGAGGGGCCTCCCTGCCAATGGCGAGCAGAGGCCCTCCCTGCTGGGGGTGTGCAGGACCCTGGAGCATCGCCGCGGGCCGCAGAGACAGGTGTTGGAGCTCCACCCAGTCCCCAAGCACGTCCACGGGAAGTCCAGGCACCCCCTGCACCAACCCGTGTGCCGGAGACTGTGGGCCCAGCAGCAGCTGGTGGTCTGGTGCCGTGCCGGGGAATCCATCCGCCGGGAGCTTCCCTTTGTTCTGGATTCTGGGTGGCGCCTCCCTGCTAATGGCAAGCAGAGGCCTTCCCTGCCGGTGGGTGTGGGACCCTGGGGATTCCCCCTGGGCTTAGGTGTAATCTCGGGGGGCTTGAGTAGGGCTGTTGTCACCTGTTTCCACCGTCGCTCCACTGGTGAGTGCACACTCCCGCCCTTGGTGTGTGGCAATGCTATGGGGGAGTCCGCTGGAAGAGAGCCTCCTGCAGGAACTAGGCTGTCTGGGGGTCGGGGGTCAGGGGTCAGAGAGTTTTCACCTATTTCCACCTCCTCCTGGGGGGAAGTCCATCCGCCTTCTGATGTATAGTAGTGCGAGACTCTTAGGCATCTTGAGATGCTATCTGGATATCCTTTGTTAATCAGTGAAGGTCCAATTAGGTAGATTCAACAGGGGAGAGACAAAGAAGACCACTTACTCTGCCATCTTGGTCCCGCCTATTAAGGGTCATAATTTTGAACCTATTTTTTTTCCAGATTTTTATGGAAGCTTGTTTTATATATGATAAGTATTTATTTGTTTAATTATTGATCGATTGCTTGGTTGACTTTGCACATATGTAGTGACTTCCTGTCAAGGCCCCTAAGGGCCCCTTAAGCATCTTGGGGTGAATTAAGAAAGGCACACCTTCCTATCCATGCATACAGGCTGGTGCTAGAGCACAGAGCTTACTAAGAGGAGGTGGGCTGGAATTCAGACCCTACTCAGCCCTATCAGATGACCCTCTGTGCACAGATCACAACTACAGCAGCTGCACGTGGCACCCTTGCTTCAGACTGTGGTGGATGAGGAATGGGCCTTCCTCTCACCAGCCCCTTCTCGTCCTCATCTTGGCTTATCTTTGTCACTCCCAGGCTTGGATCTGCCAAGACTTGAGACTTCTGGCTGTTAAATCCTGCTGACCTTGGCCCACCAGCTTCTATGTAAGTCTTCATGCCAGAATTAGAAGAACTTAGTCCTTCTACACTATTTAAGCTTCACATGTACACTATTTTTGACCTTGGAACTTCTTCACACATGTGAACAACTCAAAGAAATGCTTCGTTTAAACATGACAAGAGCTAAGCCCAAAAGGATATTGGCATATGACATCTAGAAAGTAATTTGTATGGAATCAAACTTTGCTATATGTCCAACATAGCCATCTGAGTCATGGATTTTGTCAGGTTTATGGTATGGATATTAAAATAAAACAATGTGTTTTGTTTCTCAGGTTTAATTTATGATTCATGACCAGAAGCTGTGGCATTGAAAGAACATATACTAAGAGTTCCGCAGACTTAAAAATAAGCCATCCTTGTAAGTATAAAACTTTCTCTGATCTGGCCCTAAACCCAATCATGCAGAGTTATATTATGACAATTGAAGAAAGTGAAACACCACAACTGACATATGGATGGAAATCAATGGATCCTGAAACCAACCTTTAAGAGTATTTGATTGGTTTGAATTGTAAGATAGGCACCTCCACAATACTGTAATTTTCAGGCAGTGAGGAAACACACTATATTGTGTAATTTTCCATAGTCTTTAGTTGCAGAACAAGATGGCATCCGCTTTGGTTGCCCTAATACATTTATTTTCCAACATTACCACAGACAATCTCATGTGTAATCATGATAACAGTGGCTGACATTTACTGTGCACTAGCATTTGTAAGGTACTCTTCTAAAACCTTTACATGTATTGGCTCATATAAGAAATTCAATTCAGCTGGGCCACGAGAAAATTGGGATCTGAATTCCCTTTTTCTATCTTTCAGGATCCTCATGATAGTTCTCATCTCTACTTCTTCCTAGTTCCTGAAAACTGGAAAATTAGGATCTGAAGCCCTGTTTTTTTGTCTTTCAGGGGCTGTATGATCTCTGTCATGTCTGTTCCTCAATAGTTCTCATCCTGACACATTTCTTCTGTTTGCATATGGCCAGAGATGACCGGCCAGACTTGACTTGTAGGAAATTTCAGCTCATTACAGCAAAGTCTGACTGACTTAGCCTGCTCTACGGGTTGGTCTTTCTGAGTCAGACATTGTCC
Organism: Equus asinus; assembly: GCF_041296235.1. Classification (NCBI taxonomy): domain Eukaryota; kingdom Metazoa; phylum Chordata; class Mammalia; order Perissodactyla; family Equidae; genus Equus; species Equus asinus. The sequence continues at coordinate 96,514,572 of NC_091790.1, forward strand.
CATGTCCTAGTCAGTTGTGGTGGCATGTGTGAGTCATGAGGTACAAACATTACCAGGGGGCATCCAAAAGTGATTTCAGATTGAAGAATGGGCTGTCAGAGGCCTCAAATCACATTGGGACCCACTGAAGAATGGAGGCCCCTGCAACAGGGAGGTGGGCCTTCACCATCTTGATGAGTTTTATGGCCAAGATCTGTGCAAGTCGACCATTGCCGTGAGGCAGGTGAGCTGGGCACAGGCAAGGAGCAGGAGAGAAGGAGAAGACATCTCAGTCTACTGCCTGGATTCCTTAGACTTCTGATGATTTTCCCTGAAAAAATCTGTCAATATTCTTACCATCACTGTTGAAGGTGAGTCTTTCTTCTATACCACAGACTAAATCATTCTTCATTAAAGTAAATTGATCCCATGGATTTGTTGATAAAAATTTATTCATTGATCCTATAGCTTGCAACAGTAGCTTTTATGAGATGCCAGGTACCCTGATAACTTGATGCCAGATTTGAGATGTAAGTGGAATTCAGCCAATGTGATGGGAATACTGTACAACCTGCAGCCAGCATTGCTGTCCCACAGGGAAATGAACACCTTCGTGGTAATTTCATGAGAATGTGGCACTTGTGAGCTTGTGTCGTTGCAGGAAATATACTGAGGAATGCTGGCCTAAAGAATAAAAGCTCCATGTCCTGACATGGCCTCTAGCATTTTCCACCACAAAACTTCTTCTCCAGGCTCTTTCCACTCAATCCCTTCAGTGCTCATCTTGTCAGGCTGATTATTCCCTCCCCACCAGTCTAGTCACCATGTTCTGAAAGGACCTTGTTCTCTCTCTCATTTTCTCTCTGGTTTATGCTCTTTCAGAGAACTTAAAATGCTCTTCTGTATCCTGCTTACCAGCCTACAAAGTCCAACCTTTTCATCATGACTTGTCTTTATGAATCTTGAATCTCGTCTCGGTCTCTGATGACTCCCCTTTTCCCATCTGGCCTGTTTAGTCATTCCTCCATCTCCTGGTTTCCCTAGTGTTGGAGAAACACTGACTACAGCACTTAACCTTATCGTTGCATAGCTATGCATCTAGTCTTCCCACCTTTATTATGAATTCATTGAAGTTGGTGTCTTAGTCTGTTGGGCCTGCAATCACAAAAGCATCATGGATTGGTTGGCTTTAACAACAGGCATTTATTTCTCAGAGTTCTGGAGGCCAGAAGCCCATGAGGAAGGTGCTGGCAGATTCAGTGTCTAGTAAGGACTTCCTGGTTCCTAGACCATCATCTATTTGCTGTGTCCTGACATGGCGAAGAGGCGAGGTCCTCTCTGGGGTCTCTGGAGCTTCACGCTATGACCTAATCACCTCCTAAAACTCTCTAAATACCAGCACATTGGGGATTAGGTTTCAATATACGGGTTTTGGGAGGACACAAACATTCCATCTACAGCAGGTGGTGAGCATTTTTATGTATCTCCATCTCCTTAGAGAATAGCATTTTCTATGGCTGAATGTAGATTTCATGGGCACATTTCTCTCCACAGACTCCTTGAGTGTTGAGGCATCCAGACCTTTGGCTCTACTCGGCCCTCTACTCTCCTTTGTGACTCCCCTCGACTCCTCCACTGCACTGTGGCTTGCCTCAATCTGTGTGTTCAGAAGTCTATGCCACAGGGAAGTCTACAGAATCTGAACCATGTCATGCATCCTATACACTCTCGGAACATCTCAGTTTAGCAGTTCACACCATCAGGATAATCTCTCAGCTCTTGTCTCCACCATGGGGTGACCGGGTGTTCTGATTCGCCCAGGACTTTCCCAGTTTCAGCTCTGATAGGACTGAGGAAACACTTCAGTCCCGGGTAAAGTGTGACATTCAGTCACCTTCAATTATTCTGTGGGGTTTTCCATGGCAGGAGCTCTGTCTCCTTCATCTTTAATCTCTTTAAGAGTGTGGCACTGGGTCAGAGGAAATGCTCAGTGAATGGTTGCTGAATGAAGGAATGAATGGATTAATTGCAAAAGGCTGGACATCACCAAGGAAAAAACAAACACATAAACAAGATTCAAGCTGCTGATTATAAGGAGCTGACTAGGAGGGGAGGTGTTCCCTGCAGCCCTCCAGGCACAGCTGGAGCAGAAGATTTAACCTAGAAGAATGCATTTCAATGCTAATGACTGGATGGCAGTCTATGATTCCCAGGGAACAGAGAACATGATGCTGAGTAAGCTGCCCACTTTTGTATCTATTGCATTTTAAGTAGGAAGCAGAGAACAGAGCAGGATGCTCTGAGGACACAGGCTAAAGCCGCTTCTAGCTCTGAGTTGGCTCTACTACTCAATTCTTGCCTTTCTATTGATTTCATTTATTTTACTCCCAGATTTGTGGCAATATAATTTCAACAGATAGTTTACTATTCAGCAATAGTTCTCGTAACCATAAAAATCTCTATTTCATTGTCAGTTTTTCCAGCCTTCTAGTTCAGGCTATGGATCTGACGACATAGTGTGTTATGTGAGGGGGCTGAGAATGATTCCGTATGATGCTTGGACCCATCTGGACACCAGTCGTTTCATTTCAACCATTTGCCAGATTAACAAACATTTACTTGTGCCTTTTCTTTGCTAGGAACTGTCCTTGGCTATATCCCCTTCCTGAAAAACCAAAGTTACGGGATCCTGCCCCAGACTTTTTGGGACTCTGAGCCTCCTGGACCAGTGGTGGGGGGAACATGAGGCCTGGAGGAAGGATTCTGGAGGTGGTGTGGAAGACAGACATCAGAGCAGGAAACTGTCCAGTAAAGTCATGCATCAGGGGGCTTAACAGAGAGAAAATCTAGGCAGGAGGAGAGAGGAGATAAATTTGGGAAATTATGTACAAGTCAGGAGGTTCAGGATAGACAGTTGGAAACAGAACCTGGAGAAACTCCCTGATCTGAAAGAGAGCATCCAGAGCAGCCTTTTTATTCCTGGGCAAGAAGGGAACCCTTGCCACAAGCCCAGCCCAGCCGTCAGATGACCCAAGTTAGAGTCCTGCATCAGACCCTTCAGCAAGTGATTGAAGGTCATTAAGCCTCAGTTTCCTCACCTGTAAAATGAGACCAAGAATCACAATCTCCTGGCAGTTTTGGGGGTGGTTAAATGGAATGGTGGTGGAAGCTGTGTGTAGTCTCTCATTCAGACACCTCTTTTGATGACTACTCTAGTTGGGCACACAGTGAAATGTGGGCCAGCAAGGCCCAGTAATCCACTTGAGCCTGCAAGGAGCTCTTACTGCAGAATAGACAGGCCCTTGCTATCAAGGACTTGCAATCTAGTAGTCAGGGTGAGAGAAATACACAATAAAAGCTAAAGTCTGTTGAGTACCAATAGCTAGAGACAGTTTGTGGCTCTTGCTCGTCCATTCACCTCACGAATTTACAACGCCATTAAATTTCAAGGGAAGGAGAATTTTTTTTCCAGCTGGGGAAATCTTCACAGAACAGTCTGTGGGGTCTCTGGAAGGGCGATAATTGGACTAGTGGTTCAATTATTGGACACTTTGTTGTCTTGTTTTGGATATTAAAGATGCCTGGCCCCACCTCAGATTTCCTGATTCCAGGGTGAAGGAGGGTCATGTGCCACGAAACATGGCTCTGCAAGTGGCTCTGATGCCCATCAGGAGTGCAAACGTGGGTTGGGACATCAGGAGAAGAGAGCAGAGGAGTTGAGGCAGAGGCAGGAGCAAAGACTCGGCGAGGGTGCAAGGGCATCCATGACCAATGGTCAGTGGTTTGCTTTGGGGCATGTAACTGGAAGTTATAAAGAAGGAAGTGTGGGTCAGGGCCATACTGAGGCCTGCTTTGAAGGCTGTGCAAAGGGGTGTGAATGACCATTGATGGACTGAGCGGGGAAGTTACCTTTTAGACCTAAACTTTAGAAAATGTCTCACTGGAAGCAGACAGTACACATTTAGAGGCTACAGAAATGTTCCAGCTGAGACATAAGAAGGCGTTAGTTAGTGGGTCACTTTGGGACTGGAAGCAGGAAATAGACATCTTTTTACAGAGGCAGTTTGGGGCTCTTGCTTGTCTGTTCACCTCACAGACCTTAGTTGTGTGCTTAGTCTACAGCAGGCACTAGGCTGGGGGCTGCTGTATGTTTACAAATACCACACACGTGGTGACTTATACCAGCATGAATTTACTATCTTTGAGTTCTGGAGGTTAGAAGTCTGAAATAGGTCTCGCCTGGCTAAAATCAAGGTGTTGACAGGGCTGCGTTCCTTCTCGAGGCTCTAGGAAAGACTTCGTAGCCTGACTTCCCCAGCTTCACAGGCTGTCTCCATCTTCAAGCCCTCAGTGGCTGGTTAAGTCCTTCTCACACTGCATCACTCTGATGCTGACTCTTCCGTCTCTCCTCTTCACATTGAGAGGATCATTGAGATTACACTGGCCCTGCCAGGATAACCCTAGCTAATCTCCTCATCCTGCTCAGCTCATGGAAAAACTTACTTCCATCTGCAACCTTACTTTCCCCTTGCTAGGTAACATCATATATTCAAAGGTGCTGGAGATGAAGAAATGACATCTTTGAGGGAGCATTATTCCTCCTCCCACATACTGTACTGAGGGGAGCCAGATAAACAGATAAACAAATAAGTGAAATGCGTGCATTTCTGTGTGCATATGCATCTGTATACATACATAATTTCACATATGGAAATGTGACAATTGACAGTAGCAAAGAAAGTGCTGTGATGGAGAATAAAATGGGAGACTAAGAGAAAGCCTACTGGAAGAGGTGATGTCCAAGCCTCGAACTGACGGAAACAGTATCCAGAGTGGAGGCAGGAGCTTCCACTTCATGTAAGTACAGAGAGCTTGGCCTGGGGATCCAGCACTTCCTGGGTGAGTACTCATAGGTAAGCGAACTTAGACGTTGCTCCTCCAATTTCTCATCTCTAAGAAGCTAGAATAGTGATTTATCCTTATATGATGATTTGAGGATCTAATGATGTAAAAAGTTTTACAAAGCCTCTAGTGTCACTGCTGATTGCCCAAAGCCTAGAAAAGTTTCTGCACACAGAATTTGCTCAATAAATACTTGAATGAAAGAATTCATACTGATTCTGTGTTGGTGCAACAGGGATATTACTTTTGGAAATATCTTCAGATGTATTTCTGAATTTTTTGTTTGTTTTGGAGACTTCACAGCCATTAAAGCAATGCTTCAGAGAGAGAAGACCTACCTGATAAATCAATAAACTCGTTCTTCCATTTTGACTGCCAAATAGATTGTTTTGTCTGTTTGAACCTGTATCAAGATAATAAGGATTTGTAAATCAGGCTTTGTGGGGACACACAGGAGTGAGGTAAAAAGAGGAGGGAGGGAGAGAAAGGGAGGGAGAATTTCATGAGGCTTTTTAGCATACTGAGAATCGAACCTGGAGGATGCATATTACAGTGCCCCTTCCAGAAATGCAGAGTGGACACCTTGCACTCATGCTGCAGGAAAATGATCCTTGCTGCCTTAGAAGAGGAGCACGTTATGCAGGGGAAGGAGATGCTTCCAGCCAGCGCCTTCAACCCTTGCGGGTTGGTGGAGGGAGAGAGACAGAGGTCCCTTCTGAAAGCCTCATTTTCCCTCCACTACCAGGGGTTGTGCCTTGGAACAGGGATGGGAATTTTAGAGACCTCCCGACTGATATTACGTGTGATAAGATCATCAGGCTTGTAGCTGACTTCGGTGGAAGTGCACTTTGCACTCCTCAGGGCAGAGGTTCTCCAACTTTAACATGCATCAGAGTCTCCTTGAACAAGCTCCAAGCTCTTTGAAACACAGATCGCTGGGACCCACACAGAGTTTCTGATTTGGTAGGGCTGGGTGGGGCACCAGAACTTGCTCTTCTGACCATTTTTCAGGTGATGCTGCTGGTGCTGGTGGCCCGGTAACCACACTTTGAGAACCATTGCTCTGGGGGAAGACTGCTTCCCTCATGAATCAAGACCAGGTCGATCAGCAACTGTGGCAGCAGATGGCAAAGGAATTCTGTGGTATCACTTCAGATCCCTTGGCTATGCTCTTCCAGGCAAAGGACCCGGAACTTCCCATGTGCTCAACTACAGACGCTGAGAACAGAGTGGACCAGCTCACCGTGGTTATGAGTAAGTTGACCCTGCGGGCAGGGAGTTTGAGACTGGATACTACAGGTGTGCACTCTAAGAAAGCACGCTGTTTGAGGAGGGAAAGGGAATCTAAGTGACGGGATAGTTTAACTAAAGAATCTAAGATTTTGTTGAGAAAAATATTTTAATTTTGTAAATAAGCCTAGGTTTCTTGGTAGGTAGTAAAACTTATTTTACTTTATCTTTTATTCACGCTTTAGTGGATGGGAGATTACATAAAAGATGAATTATAAGTGAAATAACAAAGCAAATCTTTTTTCCTGCACATAGTTTGAGTATAATATGTGTACATTTGGAATCTCTCCGCTTTTGTCTGTGATCTGCTCCTCCCCTTCGACTGTAAGCTTTTTGAGGACAGGGACTTTGCCTGTCTTACTCATCTTAGTGCCTTGAACCATGATTGGTGCTGAGTGTTCAACAGATATTTTACAATTATTAATAAATCAAAGAAGGATCCAGTTGTGGTAGAATGGCCAACAGTGACACGAATGGATACAAAGAAATAGTACACAGCCGTTAAATTATTTCCCCATATATTCAAAGTTATATACAAACATTTATATCATAATGTTAACAGTAAGACTCAGAATACAATATGTTGCCAGTATGCAAAGGAACTACTCTGAGAAAAGCACATCAAATATAAACAGTTACTCCAGGAGGAGGGTTCATGGGTCATGTTTATTTTCTTCTTTATGCTTTTCTGCTTTTACTAAATTCTCCTACTTAGTGTTGGCACAAGTTCTTGGATGAAAAAATGCTATGCAAGTAAGTGCACATGAATATTGGCCAACATGCCCCTATTAAAGAAACATTATTGTAAATGAAAGTTATTGCTTTAAGGAATGTAGTCATGAGAGCTGCAATTTCAGAGCACGGATAGTGGGAATGTAATTTAAAGGACCCAGCAAACCGTGGCTGCATAACACAAGCAAATGGCAGTGAGGGGAAATAAAAGAGTTCCAAGTGTTGTTCTTGTCAACTGAAGAGCCCCTGCCTCCTGCAGCCCTGGTATGTCAGGATGAAGGAAGCTGACAACAAAGGTGGGTGTCCAGGGCAATTGGGGAAGACTGCCTCATCAAAGGTCATGATCTTTCCACTTCGAACACAGCAGAGGTGTTCCCTGTACAGCTACTGCAGAGGCAAATGGAACTCTTCAGGGACAGTTTCTTGCTTTCTTCTGCAGGTTGGGAATGTAGATATCGATGTAGACATATATATATAAACGTACAAGTACTGTAGCTATAGAAGTAGAAGTACCTGTGGATGTAGGTGTAGGTACCCCGTGACTTGTCTACATGCTTCTGCAGCCTCCTCTTCCTCCTCATTCTTCATGGATTGCATATTTTTTTTTCTGTTTTGTGCATATATAATGCTGCTTCATGTCCCTTTGCCTTTTTTTTTATATTGATTCCTCCACCTAGGAAACCCTTCTCTTTCTCTACAGGCCAAATTCTTCAAGAATTATCCCAGGAGTCATGATTTCAGGAAAGCTTTACTACACTTTTAGGGCAGATGGGTTGGTATCCTCTACAATCCCATGGGCCCCTGCATTTTTCTCTGCCTTGGCATTTATCACACAGGGAGATAATTGCATTTTTGATTAGGACTGGGATTGGAGGGAGGCAGAAGAGTTTAATAAAATATTTTTTAAACTGGGGTCCAAATTTCTCTAGGAGATTGCTAGCTTATGTCTGATCACAGCCAGGAAAATTTAGTGCCCACATATGGGTTTGCGTTTATAACTGAGTTGGTGCCAGGGAATGCTTCTTTCACTGTCACAAGCTAATGGGAAAAGTACTAGGGTGAATTAACTCATAAGTGCTGTGCTTTCACCTCGTGGAGGCCAGATGGCACCGTGGTACACCGTACTAATGAAGTTTCACAGCTGCTCAAAGAGAGGGAAATGGTGGGAGACATGAGTCACTGCAGAAGCTCAGGCTCACAGATGCACAGTTGCAATCTACTATTGCAAAACCACATCCTCTGCCTCATTCACGTGTCATTTTAATTTAAATTATATTGGTTTTGTGGTCTGTACATTATTTGTAGATGTGTTCCATATTATATTTGTACAAGAGCCAAAGGAATTTATACTCGGTTTTATATCTTTTTTAGAAGGTTAACATTACAAAAAAACAAGTTAAGTTGTGAGGAGACTGTGGGAGCCCCTCCCCTCCCACATAAAAGGAAAGTTTGAAAACACAAGGCTGGGAAGTTAAGCATGTGCACCCCACAGTCCACTGCGTACGTTCAGATCCCTCTTTTGCCACATACTCTACTGGTGACCTTGGGAAAATTTTCTTAAATTTTTTAAGCCTCAGTGTCCTCATTGGAAAATGAGGATAATATTGGTACCTACTTAATATGGTTTTTATAAGATTAAATGAGTCTGTAGTTTCTCAAAACTACACTTCCTGCATGAATGTCTAGTGGTTCTTGAGTCAGTCCTGAATGAACAGAAAATATGTCAACAGCTCTGTCTTTCACCAATTGGGCCTTTTAATGAAGCCTCCAGCTTCTACCTGGAATAAGTAGCTCATGACTTCTGCAACCCAAATGGATTCAGAATATCCTTTGCTGTCAGAGGCAGGTCCATTTGTTTTAGAACATTATTCTTTTACTTTAGAAATGGTTACCCAGTACCTCTCTAAATCCTAGCTTGACTTAAACCCATCCCCCCATCTTTCTGTGTTGACTGATACTTTTATATTGTATAGATGTTTGTATTAATCTCCATGTCAGCCAGACCTGCAGGCTACTGCTCATAGTGGGCCCTGCTGCCTCAGGTTGCTTCCATCAGCCCTCCTCACAAGGAGATTTTCTTACCTTATCCTACTTCAGTGAACATAGCTTTCCGGTGATGAACAAATGCCCAGAGACCCTCTGTTTTGTTCTGATGCCTGGGTCTCCTCCACTGTGCACCTCTTGTCACTGAATGACATCTAGACTTGTCCAAACTTGGAAGTTCTGCTTGTTGATCTCCTGGTAATTTTTAAGGCAGTCATTGGAAGCTGATCACGTCTCTAAAATATATCCTCATCCTTCAATGAAGAGAGCAGTGAAAATCAGGGATGAGATGAGGTAGTATTTTATGCTTATTCTGTAGGCACACAGAAAAAGTCCCAAGTGTCAATTCTGGAGAGGTGTGTAACCACAGGGCCTCTCGTCCAATGCTGGAGGATGGAAACTTGGTGCAGTTTCTCTGGGAAATGGGTGAGCCTTAGTTCCTAAAGAAAAATATTTGCACACCTTGTAACCTTTGCAATTTCAGTCAGTGGAATATAATTGAGAGAAACACTTACGTGAGTACAACAGGAGAATGTAAAGCATGTTCATAGCAACCCTGATAACAATAGCAAAACCTGGAAACAATCAAATATACCTCAACTAGGGAGTGGACTCATCAGCTACTGTGTTATTCCCACAATAGAATGTCATTCTGCAATCCAAACAAGTAGATGCCAGCAGCATGTGAAAATACAGATGAATCCTAGCAATGTGGTATTAACTGAAAAGTCCTTAAAGATTATACATGGCCTGATAGCAGATATACAAAATTTAAAATAATATTTTAATAATATTATTATATCTATAAATAATATAGATAATGTCTATATGTATATATACACATATATATCCATACTTTGTAGACATAGATAAAAATGATATCAAAATATGTAAAAACAAAGAAGCTAAAGGAGAAGATAGACATGGGATTCAGAACAATGGTCTCCTTGGGTGAGGAGAGGGAGGGAATTGAGAGTAACCATCATAAGGTCAGAATAGGCTGCTGTCGCTGCCTTTACTGAGTTCCTCTGGATGCACGTCTAGAGTCCTTCAAGTGACATGTTCACCTTCCCTCCACCAGCTCTTTCTTCCATAACCTAGTTTACGTTTGATTCCAATTTCACTTCCAGCATTACCACTTTTCATTTCTTTGTTGCACTTTCATGTTTCTTGGCCAATTTTCTCTTTTGATTATGAATTTTGGTAAAATATCATGTAAGTTTATCATGGGAGACAAAGAGACAGCACAACTACATACATACCTTGCTGTGCACTGAGGAGTTTGGCTTCTGGACAAAACACCGATATGTGATTTTTCAGGCCCAGCTGTAGACAATTGCAAAAGCTCTATGTGGCATGCCTCACAGTGAAAGCTGCCCTGTCCACACCAGATTTAGGGCACAGCCAGCCCTGCAGTCTCTAAATGGAGGTGCAGCCCACTCCCCCGCCATCAGCCATGCTCTTATGTGTATGTGCATTCTTGGTCCAGGCACCTTCATTCTGGGTCTGCTCTCTTTATCGGAGACCCTGGACAGAGGAGCATCTGCCCAGGTCTCCTTATGGGGAGGAGGAGGACAGGGAAACCTTGAAGACACTTTTCTGACTCAGCATTCAGTACTTTTTCTTCCCAGCTCTGCTCTCTATCTCCCACCAGCCCCTGGGTCCATAAAACTGTAGGAGCCTTTTGTTTGGGGTTCCCTCAGCAGTGAGACAACCCTCACATCTGTGCCGATTTACCTGACCCTTGATCAGAGCACCATTCCCTGGGGGTAAATGGAACAGGAGGGAGTCTGTGCTTTGTCCGCTTAGCCTCTTGCTTATACCATTGCAGTAAGTGATTACTGGCTTGATTGCTAATTCTATTTTGGCTTATTGCTTTAATCAGCTACTCTGACACCTGGCAGCTCAGCTCTCTCTGCAGCTAGGCTGAGTTCCTGACATGCATGGGGTGAATAGCAGATGTGCAGGGACCAATCACTGGCCGACTACAGGAAGTGACATGATTGGCCACTGATCACGATCTGTGCCTCTTTTTTATGTAGTAATTTGTGGACTGAAGAGCCACAGCAAAGCTGAACTTTATGCAATTACTCACAGTTGATACAGTGATAACTGAAATGAAAACTGTCTTGTTGGATAATTGACCTGACTAATTGATCAATTGATTCATTCTTTCATTTTCACATGTTTATTAAGCACCTAGTATGTGTTGGGAATAGTGCTAGTGTCTGCCATTTGCTAAAACAGACTTTGGGCAAGTTTCTTTGTCTTTCCATTTTCTCAGGTATAAATCAGGCCCACAGCAGATCATTGCCCCCAAGGCTGAAAGGTGGAGGAAAGCAACGCGTGGGGAGCGCCTGGCACAGCTCCTGGCACCGGGAGGTTCAGCGGGTATTAGCCACTGTTGCTGCTCATCATCAACTCCAGTCCCCTCTTACCTGCATCTGCGGGTGGGGCCCCCTTGCCTGCTTGTACTCCTCTGTGAGGTCCATTTTAGGATTCCTTGGGCAAATTGTGTTGATGGTACCGAAGTGAGAAGAACAGACACAAAAATCGCTGAATTTGAAGCAGGTGTTTTAAAATCGCAATTGAAATCATCACTAACATTTCACCCTGAAAGAAAACTGAAGCGTTTTCTTTCTGTGTTCTGAGCAGGCAAGGGCATCCTTCTCTTTCTCCCACTCCTTCTGAGCCCACTGCCCTCCACATGGATCAATCTGTGAGGTGAGGGAAGCACAAATCATTTGCTCTAATTAGGGCAAACAGAGTGCGGGCTGCCTTGAAAAGGGATCCTTCCAGGAGCTGCCAATCACAGCCTGCCCAGCTGCTGGTGGCCATCTCTGCAGGAGGCCCAGACCAAAGCCTACTCTCCAGGTGGGCAACCAGTCCAGCACTGGGCACTGCAGGGGACATGCGCCTGGGCAGCTCCTCCAATCAGCACCACCACATAAGTCATTTCAGAAGCCAAAGTGAGTTGGCATTGGTCCCGTGGCAGTTTACTGAACGGGCGGCACAAGGACTGCTTGTACTTAATAGGAATATGGCTGGTATGCAGAGAGAAGACTGTCCCTTGGAGCCACTCATTTGGTAAAGAAATGGCTTCCTTGCCTTGTGTCTTGAAATCTTCTTCCTAGACGATTTCTCAATAAGTTCTTCTAAGTTTCTCAATAAGAAAAACGCTGTCCAGAAACCCTCAGTGAAGAGAAATGAGGGATGTCAGTGGAGATGTTACAGGCTTTTCAGAAAATCAGAACAGAAGGCGAATATAGAAAACATTTATTTTAATGTCTTCATTTTAGAGATGAACAAATTATGGCCAGAGACATGACGTGTCCTAAGGACCTCAGCATGGTTCCTGGAACGGCGATGATGATGGTGTTAATCACAGAGCAGCCTCTGCTGAATGTACCCTATAGGAGGTAAGTTATATTGGAGGCAAAATTCAAGGCTGGGGCTCTAAACCATGCTTGGGAATCCTGTGCTGCGTGCACTAGCAAGTTTCGTCTCTACAAACAAATGCTCTCAAATGCATCATTTCATAAACTTATCTTTCCAGGGAATTTTCTTCCAAGAACCTCCCATTTGGGGCAAACCTGATTCACTGAGGTCTCAGGGCTCACACCCTGGCCTGCACCCTCCTTTAACACCAACTGATTGATGGTTGCTTTGCTCCTAAGGACAAATGCCTTAAGTCTCTAACTCCTGTTTTTCCTTTTTTGAAAAATGAACATACAATAACTAATTCTGAGTTGTTCTTGATGAGAAGTTAATTTTTAAAAAGTGTGTAAAAAAGGGGCAAAGGCAGTTCAATGAAGAAAGCATAATCTTTTCAATAAATGGTGCTGGAACAACTGGACAGTCATATGCAAAACAGTGAATCTAGACAGAGATCTTACATCTATTGAAAATGAATCCAGCATAGATCACAGAGTTAAATGTAAAATGCAAAACTACAGAACTAGAAGGTAACGAGGAGAAATCTAGGAGACATTATATTTCACAATGACTTCTTATACAACACCAAAAGCATACTCAGTGAAAGAAACAAATGGTAAGTTGAACCTCATTAATATTAAAACTTCTGCTCTGTGAAAGGTGCTGTGAAGAGAATGAAAAAACGAGCCACAGGATGGGAGAAAATATTTGCAAAACACGTATCTGATAGAGAACTGATGTCTAAAATATACTTTAAAAAATTCTTGAAACTCAACAATAGGCAAACAAAAGACTTAATTAAAAAAAAAAAGCAAAAGATCTAAACAGACACCTCACCAAAGAAGATATACAGATGAAAAGATGCTCCACATTATATGTCATTAGGGAAATGCAAATTAGAACAACGAGATACCATTACACCCTTATTACAGTGGGCCAAATCCAGAACTCTGACAACACCAAATGCTGGGGAGGATGTGGAGCAACAGGAACTCTCATTCATTGCTGGTGGAGATGCAAAGTACTATAGCCACATTGGAAGACAGTTTGGCAGTTTCTTTTTATTTTCTTTTGAGGAAGATTAGCCCTGAGCTAACTACTGCCAATCCTCCTCTCTTTGCTGAGGAAGACTGGCCCTGAGCTAACATCCATGCCCATCTTCCTCTACCTTACATGTGGGACGCCTACCACAGGACGGCCATGTCTGCACCCAGGATCCGAACCAAGGGCCACCGACAAGTGGAACGTGCGACCTTAACCGCTGTGCCACTGGGCCGGCCCCTTGGCAGTTTCTTACAAGACTAAACATTCTCTTGCCATACGATCCAGCGATCATGCTCCTTGGAATTTACCCAAAGGAGTTGAAAACTTAGGTCCATGTAAGAACCTGCACATAGATGTTTATATTAGCTTTGTTCATAATTGCCAAAACCTGGAAGCAATCAAGATGTCCTTCAGTCAGTGAATGGATAAATATACTGTGGTGCATCTAGACAATGGCACATTATTCAGTGATAAAAAAGAAAGAAACTGTCAAGCCACACAAATACTTGGGTAAACTCTAAGTGCATATTACTAGTGAAAGAAGTCAATCTGAAAAGACTATATACTTTATGATTCCAAAGATCTGACATCTGGAAAAAGGCAAAACTGTCAAGATGGTAAAAATATCAGTGGTTTCCTGGGGTTGTGGGGAGAGGAAGTGATGAGCAAGCAGATCACAGCGGATTTTTAGGGCAGTGACCTTATTCTGTATGATACTATAATGGCGGATACATGTATTACCCGTTTGTCAGAAACCCACAGAATTACAACTGAGAGTGAGCCCTAATATAAACTACGGACTTCGGATAATATTAATCTATCAACATTGACTCATCACATGTAACAAATGTGCAATAGTAATGCAAGATGTTAATCACAGGGGAGACTGTATGCAAGGGAGGAGTGTGAGAGACATATGGGGACTCTCTGTACTTGCTGCTAAATTTTTCTGCAAACCTAAACTGGTTCTAAGACAATAACATTTATTAATTAAAATAGAACAAAACAACACATGTAAAACACATAGTATGTTGGCAGGTGTCCCATAATGTTATTCTTTTAGATAAATAAAGTGACTTCCTTGCCCAGCTTCTGATGCACTCACCTGAAACAGGTGAGTTCTCTGTACCTCACCATCTGCTTGGTCAGGGTGCAGCTCCGCCTCACGGACATCAAGAAGAACAATAAGCCAAAAGGAGAGTGAGAAAAAGGTGTAAACGACTTGGAGAAATTCCTGAAACATGGATAATGACTGACCTGTGGATACAACACAGAGGCTTGTGAATCATTTTGTGAAAACTTATTGGTTTGTCATTTCTGATTTCTTCTCAGCACATGTTATGTCTACACTGGGAACTTTGTGGCTAAGCATTCCAGTACAAAAAGTTTTTTTGTGCCGCGGCTTACTGTAGGGCTCTATCATTTTGACTCATATCGCTGGTTTGTGTCTAGTAAAAATGGCGCTGATAAAAGTGAAAAATCCTGCTTTCATTTGAAATGTACTGTGTTGTTACCCAGCAGAGGGAAAGATATGGAAGTTATTAAAGACGATGGGAAGCTCCAGTTTCAACATGGTATGTTCAATCCTCAGTTCAAATACTCTTCCCTCTAAAGAGCCTGGAGACAAAGAAGTATAAGACACTAGAAATAAAAGACTATTGTTAAAGCACCCTCACTGGTGCTAAGGGACAGAAAAGGGCAACATCCATGGACTATACATTTTGTGAATTTCTGTGATTTTTGATTCTGTTGGAGAATTAACATGGAACTGATTGTCAAATTAGATTCCCACCCATTAGAGCTTCCCAGTGTCAAGTGCTGGGAGCAAGTTCAAGAATGAAGACAGCCAGGAGCCTCAGACAAAGCTGAGAGCAGTCTGGGGCATCGAGACTGGCTCCTCAAAATCTCCCTTCCTTCTTCAGACATGCATTCCTGGACCAGAACAGTGGAAGAGGTCTCCAGGTGAGGTTTGTGGGAGTAACTCCCACATCATGAAACATCTCCATAACCCTCGAGAGTTGTGTGCCTAGGAGGCAGGCCTCAGTAGATTTACTTTACTTCACCCTTCAGCTGAGCACTGGGAACATCCTGCTATGGGCATTTTATAGATAAGTCCTTTTTCTCCTAGCAAAGATTTACCCAAAGACACAGTTGCCAGGGAGATTGGACTGGATTACCCTTTATTCTTTTCCTAGGGTATCCCCTTCCCAAAGGGTCAAATAGATCACAGGCCAGCTGGCACTGCTCAGGGCTAAGCTTGCAGAATGAGTCAACAAAATTGCCTACCTACCCACTCCGGAAATGTGAGAGGTAGGCCAGCTTCTCTCGTGGTGGCCAGACACATCCTCAAAATCAAGGCTCCATGAATGGGCTTTGGTGTGGTCAGCCAAGAACACAGTGATGAATACTGCTGTGGAATGAATTGTGTCTCTTCTAAATTCATTTATTGAAGCCCTAACCCTCAATGTGGTGGTATTTGGAGATGGGCCTTTCGGAGGTAATCAGGTTTAGATGAGGTTACGAGGGTAGGGCCCTTATGATGGGATTAGTGCCATCATATTAAAGAAGAGACCCCAGAGAGCTTCCTCTTTCTCTCTGTTATGTGAGAACACAATGAGAAGGTGTCCCTCTGCAGGCCAGGAAGAGAGATCTCACCAGGGGACTGAATTGGAAGGCACCTGATCTTGGACTTCCAGCCTCCAGAACCATGAGCAAAGAATTCCTGTTGTTTATGCTACCCAGTCTGTGGTAATTTGTTAGCCCAAGCTTACTAAGACGTATAAGTGGGCAACATGGGAGCAGCTGTCATACCCATATTTCACTTTTCTTGCTAAATGATGTAAGTATTTATGGGGTGGTCAGAGACATGAGCAGGATGTCAATGTATGGAAGAATCTACCCCATGGATAACTTCAGGCCATGGTTATTGAAAAGAGCAGCTCAGAGGCTGCCTTATCTAAGTAGTTCCATCTCTAAGGCAATGCCTTCTCTACTTTCCAACAGGAACAATGTCCCTCACCCTTCACTGATATCCCTGAGAGTCATCAGCTGGGCTGGACACATGGGACTTGGAGAACAGTGGCCAGGGAGCAACACTAAGGCCTCTTAACAGCATTGGAGCTCTGCACATGAGGTGGGACACTGGCATCCTGGGGCCACTAAGTAGGACAGGAAGCTGATACGCTGGTGGAGGCCCTGATGCCAGAGGATGTGCAGGAGGGACCCAATAGTGGCCACCAACAATGGATTCGGATCAAGACAGACCTCATGATGCATTTACCTAGAAAAGGAATCCCTCAGCACTGGAGAAGAATCAATAACTCAAAAGTAGCAGGCCAGACTCATCAGGTAGGAAAGATTTGATCTAGGAAATCATAAAGAGCAGAAAAATTCATCACCCTGAGTGAGATTCAGAGAGACTATTACACCTAGATAAGAAGACAAACAGTTGTGAAGGAAGAAAAAAACAGAAAGTTGAAAGCAAGAAAGAATTCCTACTATTCTGACTTATGATTAACAAAATTAGGAAAATCGTAGAGCTGAATGAAGTTTCCAGAAAAGTGAGATAATGATGTATAACAGTGTATTACAAACTAAGCCCATGGGTCAAATTCAGGGCCAGATTTCATATACTCCTGGACCACATGTGGGTGATATACAGTGGATGGTATCCATTGGAAAGGAGCTCCAAAACGATAGAACAGAGCATATGGAAAAGAAGCAGTAACTAAAAAAAGATAGACAACTTCATGTCAAAGGGCTCATTTAATGCCAAATATAATGTTGAGGAAGTCATATGGACATATCTTAAATTAGGTGCAATTTAAGAATTCTAAAAACAAAGAGAAAAGTCATACAAGCTTCTGATTGAAAAGACAAATCCCAACAATTCAACAGGTTATGTATGAAAAAAAGTTGGACTATCACCAAACTTGCCATCCTTGGCACTAAATGCTTGAAAGCAGCAGATCAGTACTTATACTTCTAAAGGGAGGAAGATTGTAATCCTAAAGTTCCATATCCACCCAAGTTATTATTCACTAGTGAGATCAAGAGACAATATTTTAGGAGTAGCAAGGATTCAAAACCTATCAGGTTCAATTTACCATTTCTTAAATTATTACTCAAGCAAATATGCCAGGTAAGTGATGAAAGAATCAGAATAAAATATTCAAGAAAGGTAGGGGTCGGGGCCAGGTTAAGTTCATGTGCTCCACTTTGGTGGCCCAGGGTTTCACCAGTTTGGATCCTGAGCATGAACGTGGCACTGCTCATCAGACTATGCTGAGGCAGCATGCTACATAGCACAACCAGAAGGACCTACAAGTAGAATATATAACTATGTACTTGGGGGCTTGGGGAGAAGAAGAAAAAGGATTAAAAAAACCAAAGAAGATTGCCAACAGATGTTAGCTCAGGTGCCAATATTAAAAAAAAAAAAAGCAAAAAAACAGGAAGGTGGGAAGCGTTGTATACAGGATACAGGACATTAGTGGTTAATGAAGAAGTAGCTAAGAGGAAATGATTTGAGTAATTGTAATTAACGTTTGTGAGGCAACAGAACGGAGACAGGGACTACAATAGGTTCGACAACTGTAGGCAAACATGCTTTCTTTTTCTTTTTTTTAATAGTGATCCTTATTGTTTATTTATTTTTTTATTGAGATATAATGACATATATCATGTAAGTTTAAGGGGTATGTGTTGATTTGGTACATTTATGTACTGCAACGATTACCACCATAGATTTAGCCAACGCCTCTATCACATCACGTAATTATCATTTCTTTGTTGTAGTGAGAAGGTTCTGGAGATTGAACACAGCATAGTGAAACTGTTTTCTAATAAGCCCTACAGAATGGCTTTGCTCTGACATCTGCCAAGTACATCTTCGCTGGTTGGAAAGTCCCGGAGAGGATGAGAAAAGTGTTATTTGAGTGCTTCTAGAAGGCTTACCTGCTTTCCGATTATTTCCTGTCTCTCTCTAGCAAAAGGCCCATGTTCTACCTTCTGCCCTGGTGTCATTGGCACCAGTAAGAACCGAGAGTGCTGCCTCACTCATATGTAGCTACTTTTTGGATTTTACACTTTTGTGTGGGACACAGATGCTGACTGGGTAGCAAAGACACTCAGATGACAGGGTGTTATTAATAGTTCCAATTACTCTTCTAAATTGTTCTCCTGTCCATGACTTCCTTAATTATAACTTTTAGGTAAATTCTCAAAAAAAAGCAAAAAGGAGCAGTTTGCACTTGTAGTAGTAAATGTCACGTTGGCAGAGATGATTTATGATGAAAAATTCCAATGGAAATGTTCCCTCTTTATGCAATGTGTCACCTAATGTTGAGCAATCAAACTCTGCAGTTAAAACTAATTAGTTGTTAGAGACTCCCTGGCTCCCTGTGTATAAATGAGGTGCACTGGTGCCGAGTGGTAAGACTGGGAATGGTTGTGATTCGTATGAGGAGTCAACAAACATCTGTCTGTCGAAGGCTTGGTGTGTGTTAGTAATTAGCTACATACATCTGCTTACATTATCTTATTTAGGCTTCAAAACAACCTCATGATGTAAATATTACTACTTGCATTTTGTCAATCAGAACATAAAGGCATGGAACTTCTCCCACCCTCCATAACTTTCCCAAGGCCACATACCTGGCAAAGAAAAAATTTAGGTACTAGTCTTGACGCTATTCCAACATGTGAATATAGCCTTAATTAAGCGGCAAAATGGGCTTTCTTTCCCTATATTCTTACCAGGCAACATAATCTGAAACTCCCTGTCATGTATTTCCTATCTCACAGGTAAGTATAAGACCCATATTCCTAGATAATGGTCTGAAGAATATTTTGTTCACCTATTCCTACAGCTGTTCCCAGTTGACTCTTGGATTTAGTCAGAACACCAGAGGACAATACACTTGGGACACAGTGAACTGGCCCTCTGCCAAACTGGATTGTCCTAGTTGCCAGCTTGCTTTGTATCATCTGATGACATTGCAGATCACCTAATTCAGGAACTGCGTGGAATCTGCCGCTATGTTTATAGCTGGGATATTGTTGAGGCTATTGTTTACTACATTACATGGGTCCCATTGGTGAGTTGCAAGGAAGCAATTGGAGGTGTGTGTCTAGAAGCTGGCAGTGTGCAGAGAGATGGGGAGGTGCATACACAGAACCCAGACGTCAAGTTAACTTTTTACAATTGCTGGGGAAGAGGAGTTGTGGAAGGTGTGGCCATGCCATGGTCCTGAAGGAACATGGTTGCAGGAGAGAAATCAAGGAGCAATCAGTCATGGAGGGAAATATAAAGGCTTGGGCCCTGGAATTGGTGCAAGATTGAAGTGGTGAAAAATGCATTGGTTTTTAAGTCACAAATACTGAGTTCAATCCAAGTGGCTTGCATTTTCTGAGCTTCATCATTCTCCTATAACATGGGGATAAAATTCAAACACACAGGATTGTCTGGAGGATTAAATAAGATCACATGGGTGAGGCACCTAGATGATGACTGGCACATAACTGAAGTTCAAAAACATGATGAAAAATCCTAAGTACCACCATCCCCATGAGGCAGGACTTAGAAGTCTGGGTTCTGGAGCAGAAAATCTGAACATATGTCAGGCTTCACAGATTCTCCTGACACTGATCTTTCTGTCTGCACTGGGGGACCTGCAGAGCCTGAAATGTGTAGCAGTGTAAGAAAATGGATCCAGTGGGCTGTAGGACCAGCCACTTACATATACCTCTTCTAAAGCTTCCTTTGAACCTTCTCAGCACTCTCACAGATTCAATTTGAAACAGGAGCCATAGAACCCCATCCCTCAGATGCCAGAGCAGGCAAGTGTTCCAAGAAACTTCTGCACATAGTAAAATACTGCAATGGAATAAAACAAAACAAAACAATATTTGATTTCCTCTATTAGGTAGCTCCTGACACCAGTAACATTTCTTTGGAGTCCTTTTATTTTGCAAATTACTTCCTCTGCTCAGATTCTCTCTATGGTTTATGCTTTACTCTACCTAAGTCTTCTTTCATAATGGAAAAAGACATTCCTTTAAATAATTGAATGCCTCTGCTGTGCCACAGCTTCCATTTATTGCCTTGGAAATCTGACTATACTGATTCTCCTCAGAAGAAAACATAATTAGTTGGTCTTATTTTCTTTAATTATGAGTGATCTAGTCCTGAAAAGAGACTATACAGTAAAGAAAATCATTTTGAGGAAAGAAAGTAATCTTTAATGTTCTCATTCCTTTGTGTCCCTATGGAAGGAAAGAAGAGAATTTTAGTTTAATATTTGCCTACTCTGTAACAGGAACTGTGTAGGTAATTTCATTCACGTGATCTCAATTTTGGGTCACAGCCTCTCTGAAGCAGCTATTATCATTTCCATTTTGTAGATGAAGAAACAGATTCACAAAAGCCAAAAAACTGGAATGTGGAGGAACCAGGATTTGAAGACAGATCTGTTTGATTTTAAAACGTGTTCATTTCTACTTATATCTGTCAAAAACAAATTAATACAAGATCCTGTGATGTTATGAAAATTTTAACTCAAGCACATTTCTATGAAGCATATATTAATTGTGGGGCTCTAGGGAGATGGCAAAAAGTGAAAACTTTACTTTCTGCTTTCCAGATACTATTCTTATTGATTGTGTTCATTTTCGTGTTTTCAGCAATATACTAGGCTCAGTTATAGGTGTTTTTTTTTGTTTTTTTTTTTTTTTTAGGAAGATTAGCCCTGAGCTAACTACTGCCAGTCCTCCTGTTTTTGCTGAGGGAGGCTGGCCCTGAGCTAACATCCGTGCCCATCTTCCTCTACTTTATATGTGGGACGCCTACCACAGCATGGCGTGCCTAGTGGTGCCATGTCCACACCCGGGATCCGAACCTGCGAACCCCGGGCTGCCGAGAAGCAGAACGTGTGAACTTAACCACTGCGCCACCGGACCGGCCCCTCAGTTATAAGTTTTATGAAACTCCATAATCACTTTAGAGATCTCAGATGCTGGAGCTTGAGCATCCATATTCCTAGATGCTAGGATTAGGTGGGATGAGGGCTATGAGCCAAGCTGGAGGAGGGACACTCTCCAAAGGGAGATCCCCCCTGCTCTTACTACCTTGTAAAGAAGGAGGTCTGTATATATGGACATGTGTGTAAGGAGGTCTGTATATGTGGATCTGCATGTAAGGAGCTCTGGATATATGGATGTGTGTGTAGGGGATCTCTATATGTGGATCAGTGTGTAAGGAGGTCTGTATATATGGAGGTGTGTGTAAAGAGGTCTATATATGTGCATGGGTGTATAAGGGGTCTGTATATGTGGATCTGTGTGTAAGGAGGTTTGTACATGTGGGCATGTATGTAAGGAGGTCTGTATGTATGGGTTTGTATATAAGGTTTGTATGTTAAGGGAAGTCCACTCTGTTGGTGAGATGACCAGAAGTTTTCAAAAGCAAAGCAAGCCCTCCATCAAATTTGTGTTGAGAAGGAGATCAAAATTTAGCTTTGGGGAAAACTGACTGCAAATAAGCATGATTATTCCTTTTTATTATGTATCTAGAGACACATCCCCTAGATCCTTTGTCACTAATTTGCTTCTCATTTGCGCTGAGGGTCAGAGGATCTTTATCTTGCCAGCATCCAAACTCAGGAATGTTTACCTTAAAACTTGTACTCATTCCTTGTGTTCTACTGAGCCAAGCGCTTTGTCCTTGGAGACCTGTCCAATTCCAGAAAGAGAATTGAGGATCATCAGGACAGAAACGGAAGCCCCATCCCTCCTGCAGCCTCCTGCAGTGGTTGTTTATGGCACCTGGCACACTTGCACGGGTGACTTCTATATCTAGGGAGGGACGGGCAAGGGAGGGGGGCGGGAGGTGTTTGAGTCATAGATGCTGCTCTGGATTGTGGCATGCAGTAGTTCTCTAATGTGTCAGATTGCTCACTGCTGGGGGTGCAAAGAAGAGGCACTGGATGCATAGAAAGAATACGAAGGCTCAGCACTCTAGAAGCTGAAGCTGAAGGTGTCCCTTTGGTGGCAGACAGGTCTTGGATTCAGCCCAGGCATCCAGAGCACATTGTCATTGGAAGCAGGACTGATGTGAGAGCCTATTTCTGGCTCAGGCCCTGGGCAGGGAAGATGTGCAGTGGCAGGCACACTAGGCCCTCACTGAGTTGGCCTCAGACTGCTGCCAAGTTTGTAAAAGTTTCATCAAGCTCAAGGAGGTGTTTGCTGTTGGAAAACCTGGAAGAGACGAATAAATCTTGTCTATGGCACCTCTTTCTTCATACCTCTGGGAGGAAGCTGGCATTCTCAGGAATGTGTTTCTCTGCCTCCAGCCCTCCATCTGTCTTCTTAATCCTCAGTCGTGTTCCCCAACTCCCATTCTCTTTCTGTGAGCCTTTCATCTGACTCTGGGTTTTCTGATCTTGTCCGGTCTATTCCATCTGTCTCCTGCCTGCTGCCAGTGGCTTTCCTTGCCTCTGGATTGAGTCCCATTTCTCTTCCGTCAGTGACCCTAAATAGGCCTGCAACTCAGCATGGAAGAGTTTGAGAGATTTTTGTGTTTTTTTTTTGTAATTCTGTTGCAGGAACAAGAATACCCATATGCACAAATGAATTATTTTCTACAAACTTATGCAATTAGAAAGCAGCTGCAAGGATGATCCCGGGATTTGGAATAATCATATGCATTTGGAGGGATATAGAGACGTCATCCTAATGCACATCCTAAGTCCCAGACCGGACATCCAAGTGCTAATTATAGTCCTACCACCTCCACGGTGATGGTTGAGAGCATTTAACTCCTCGCTCCTCTGGCAGCTTTTCTTCAGAGTGAGGTGAACCTGTGAATTCACCTCGAGCAGTCTGATGGGCACGGGTACTATTCACTCTTTTGTTTTGGGGGGACTGTGTTTATTTTAACCAGCATGTCAGGTGTGTTGCACTTCCCAAGCCATCTACCCTTGGGTCATTGGACAAAGAGATTGCCGGAATAGATGCCTCTCTGTCTGGTTCCCTGCTGCACTTATTTATGCCTTTGTTGGGGATGCAGATCAAGTACATTTGAGTCTTTCTTTTCATGAACTACCATGGCATCAAAACAGATGAGGTCCAGGGTTACCACATGATTTAGGAACATTATTTTGTAGGCCACTGTTCTTCATCTCTTCAGTTAAAGAGACTGAGGGCTCAACCTGCATCCTTCTAACAAGTTCTCAACCAAAAAGCACAGAGGGATTGACTGTAATTAAGTCTGGATCATGAGTTTGTTATATTGTCTCATAATCCGGAAGCAGATGGCTGCTTCTCCCTCTCACTAACACCCGCAGTAGCCCAGCACTTCAGGACACACCAGGCACAGCTGGGGCTAGTTGGGGCTGCCCTGCTTCAATTGAAGGTTTCTCTGCCCATTTCTCTCAGCTTGGATATGTTTTTTCTGAGGCCATTCTGTACCTGCATATGTGGTCTCTTAGGAGCCCCCTAAAACACTCCCAGTCTTAAACTCAAGACCAATGACACTCTTTCTTCTCCTCAACTAATTTTACTCCTATTCCACTGGTCAAGGAAGCTACAGGCTCTCACAATAACTAAAATCTCACTTAATTCAGAGTAGAGGTGCTTGGGTGTAGGGTTACTCTCTAATATCAAAAGCAGTGGGGCCCTTGGAGGTCAAGGAGCTTTAAATATAACAAGTTGAATTCTACTCTGTTTTAGGAGAGAAAACACAACACAACAAAACAAAAATAGAAACCCATTGTTATGAACTAAATTGTGTCCCTTCAAAATTCATACGTTGAATCCCAACCCCCAATGTGACTGTATTTGGAGATGGGTCCTTTAAAGAGGTGCTTAAGATAAAATGAGGTCATACGGGTGGGGCCCTGAGCGAATAGGACCGGTGTGAAAAGAGGAAGACACACCAGGGGTGCACAGAAAAAGGCCATGTGAGGACCTAGTAAGAAGGCAGCCACTTGCAATCCAAGGAGAGCGGCCTCAGGAGAAATCAACTCTGCTGGCACCTTCATCTTGGACTTCCAGCCTCCGGACCTGTAAGAAATAAATTTCAGTTGTTTAAGTTGTCCAATCTGTAGTATTTTGTTGTAGCAACCCTAACAAACTAATATTCCCTCAACTTCTGGAATATTTTTTATGCAGGATGTGTACCCCGAATAGGCCAGGGAAACATCTTAACATCAGAGGATATCAAGAGATGCGATGCTTGATGTACAGAAAACACTGCGTATTTGAGCGGTGGATGGGGGTGTGTATTTGGATGGATGAAGGAATTATTTAGATACTACTTGTTCTACAGGAGAAAAGGGTGTCTCCAAATATCACGCAAGCTGCTCTCCCTCAAATAAAAATGGGCGGCACATTTTCTAATTAACCTGATACTAATAGTACCTGCTACATTATAGGTAATCAACAAAAGTGAGCTGAATCTGAATATATTCTCTTTTCCTCTCCACATATTTTTGTGTTTTTCAAAAACTGGCCTAACAGATTCAAGGTCCCCAGTCCAAGTTACTGACCAGTTCCTATGATTTTCTTCAGTTTCTTTGACAAGAAGACTCAGAAACTGAAAGAAGTCAATTACCTTCTGTGAGCTTTAAGTAAGACCTAAAATCAGAGTCAAGACCCTCTAAGATTAATCCAGGAGCTGGAAACACTTGGGCAGAAATCACACCTCCAATATGGGGAGATGTGAGTGTGTCAACAGCACGTATTATGCAAACCCTGGTAGAAATAGGAAAACTGATCAACCTCAGCAGAACGTGCCCCGGGACCATGGCACACAGAGAAGAGCAGGCCTGAGATGTGTGTGGAGAGGTCTGGCAGAGACAGCATTGGACTTGAATCCCAAGCCTTTGTTTCTTAGTGGATGAGTCTCCATGGGAGAAGTATTGCCACACCATTAAAACCTCACATTGGAATGCAAATGAAAATAATCCTCTGGCACATATCCATTTACATTTTCTGCATTGGCTTTAAGAATGCCAAAATTAAGTATTCCCATTTGTATTGCTTTGGAAATAGCGATGCGCTTGGAATAAACTACAGAAAGGAGGCAATTTGCAGCAGGTGCAGGGAGAGGGGGACTCCGGGCTTGGGAGGGAGAGCTATGCTCCAATTCTCAGTCCCCGCGCAGCTGTTCCAAGGCCTTTGGGGAAGTTAGCCAATCACTCTGAGTCTCAGTTATTATGTCTGTAAAATGGAAAAGTTACTTTAAATCCAGCAACATAGTAAATGGAGCTGCTTAAAATCTTTCTTGTTAATAAAAGTGATAGATAAAATATAACAACAGAAATAAACCCAAACTCCACAGCTGGGTTCAAGAGAAAGAAAGTATTGAGGTGCCGGAAGTGAAGAGGAACTTTAAAACCAGAGTCAAGGGGCTGGCCCCGTTGCCAATTGGTTAAGTTTGCGGGCTCTGCTGCAGGCAGCCCAGTGTTTCGTTGGTTCGAGTCCTGGGCGCAGACATGGCACTGATCATCAAGCCACACTGAGGCAACGTGTCCCACATACCACAACTGGAAGGACCCACAACGAAAAAATATACAACTATGTACTGGGGGCTTTGGGGAGAAAAAGGAAAAAAATAAAATCTTAAAAAAAAAAAAAAAAACAGAGTCAAGAGCTCAGGACCTGGTGCTGTTGACAGGGAGGGACCAGGAGGCAGGTTGGAGTTAGGGTACACAGGAATGGGGTTTAGCCTTCCAGCCTGTGAGGCGGGAAGTGAGACCCACCAAAACGGTGGGCCTGCTTTCCTGAGAGGTGTCTAAGATGACCCTAGGTGTACATAATGGTGCTAAAAAATATAAATAGAAAATTATATACAGATAATAATATATACAATATGTGCTATATAAGATAGTCACCCCTCAGTGACTGCGGGGGGGATTAGTTTCAGGCTGCCCTGCAGATACCAAAATCTGCGGATGCTCAAGTCCCTTATATAAAATGACATAATATTTGCATATAACATATGCACATACTCCTGTACAGTTCACATCATCTCCAGATTACTTATAATAACTAATACAATGTAAATGCTGTGTAACTAGTTATTTTACTGTATTGGTTAGGGAAAAATGATAAGAAAAAAAGTCTGTGCATGTTCAGTAGAGATGCAACCATCATAGGCCTTTTGATGAGGAGGTTGAACCTACAGCTGTGGAACTTGCCGAGATGGAGGGCCAAGTGGATATTTGACAATTCCATACATCTCCACCAATCCAGTCCTGGGCAATTCTCTTTTTTTTTTAAAGATTTTATTTTTTTCCTTTTTCTCCCCAAAGCCCCCCAGTACATAGTTGTATATTCTTCGTTGTGGGTCCTTCTAGTTGTGGCATGTGGGACGCTGCCTCAGCGTGGTTTGATGAGCAGTGCCATGTCCGCGCCCAGGACTCGAACCAACGAAACACTGGGCCGCCTGCAGCGGAGTGCGCAAACTTAACCACTCGGCCACGGGGCCAGCCCCAGTCCTGGGCAATTTTTAAAAGTCAAAATAAAACAATATTCTATATTATTAAGGGCACATATACATGAAGGACAAGTATGAAACGTATAGAAAATAAACACACCACCTTCAGGAAACTCTAGTGATGGTGAATAAGTGGTTAATGGACTCACCTGTCTGTGTAATATTTCATTTTTTTAATGGAAAAAAAATGAAGTGAAGAAAGTGAATAAATGAAGGGAGAAAGAAACGAACAAAGCAAAGAAGGAAAGATCTAAAGTAAGTATGGTAAATTCTAATATTTTAAAAATCTGGATGTTATGAGGAGGGATTTTTTTCTATTATTTTAACTTAATTATCTAATATTAAATGATATAAAATAAGATGAAAATACACTTTTTTCATAATTATTGTGATTTTATGTACATTATGTATAATATATATCATATAATGTCATATATATCATAATAGATATTAAGTATATAAGAATATACTTAGAAGATTACAAATATATCATTTATACGAGGTGGAGCACATGATCAATGTATAATAAATCTGGCTTTCCATTTTGTAACTTGTACAGGAAAAATTACACTTTTTCTGTATACTTCTCCTTTACTCTCACACTACACCACACTCACAATACTTCTGACACTAGATGTGTGGGTTACCCATACGTGAAGCAATTCTCTGTGACTCCAGCTGGAGATCCTATAGTTCTATTGGATTTTGCCACTCTCTACCTAGAGTTAGCATCAGATCCCACAGGTAAGGGCTCAGTCGCACAAGAGTACCTCGCCCACTTTGGGTGCCAATCACAAGTCCCAGGTTGTCACTTGTACTTCTGACTGTCTGGCTATAAATTGGGGTTCCCATGACCTGCTCTTTGGGTTCAATAATTTGCTAGAGTGGCTCACAGAATTCAGGGAAACACTTATGTTTACTGGTTTATTTCAAAGGATATAATAAAGGACACAGATGAACAGCCAGATGAAGAGATACATAGGATGAGGTCCAAAAGGGTCCCAAGCACAGGAGCTTCTGTCCCCATGGAATTGGAGTGGGCCACCTTCTCAGGACATAAATGTGTTTACCAAACCAGAAGTTCCCTAAACCTCATACTATTGGGACTTTTATGGAGGCTTCGTCATGTAGGCGTGATGGATCATTAACTCCATTTCTAGCTGCTCTCCGTGCCATAGAAGATGGAGTGTGGGGCTGAAAATCCCAAGCTTCTAATCATGGCTTCGTCTTTTTGGTGAACAGTCTCCATCTAGGAGCCTACTAAGAGCCGTATCATTAGAACAAAAGACATTCCCACCACTCAGGAAATTCCAAGGGATTTAGAAGCTCTACGTCAGGAACCAGGGTCAAGGACCAAATATTAGAACCAAAGACGCTCCTAGTGTTCTTATCACTTAGGAAATTACAAGGATTTTAGGAGCTTCATGCCAGGAACCAGGAATATGTATGTTATACTATATTATTTCACGTAATTTTTTTCATTGTTTTTAATATTTTTTACCCAAATCTGAGTCTCTGTTTCTAGGATTTAAGCTACTGCAATTTTAGTAAGTCCTTAAAAAGATGCCACAAGCAAACCAGACTGTGTCGACACCCTTGGTAAGTCCTTTAGTGTGTGGAGGGCTGTGTGGCAGCAAGGAGCGGCAGCTGTGGGGCTGCAATGCCTGGACTGAAACCCAGCTCCTTTGCCTACCAGCCATAAGACTTTGGGCCAGTCTCTTAACCTCTCAATGTTTTAGTTTCTCATCCATAAATAGGAATATTATGGTATCTACCTCAAAGATTGTTGTAAAGATTAAATTAGTTAATATAGGAAAAGCACTTAGAATACTGTTTGGCAAACAGTAAGTACTATATGTTATTGGTGATTTTGAAAGTAAAAAAGTCCCCAAAGTGAATTTATTTTTCACAAATCTAAAGCAAAGTTCACATTCCACTTGCGTTTGAAGCTTGGGTAAGAGTTACTGATGCACTAGACGCTATCTGCAGGATAAGAGAAACTTCACCCTAAAGAGCTCTCATTCCTCTTCCACAGTCTTACTTCTCCTCACTTCTCATGTTTTCAGCCAGGAGGTGCAAACCCCCAGCTCTGCCCTTGTTGCTCTGCTGCAAACTGAACTTCTGTTTCAGCTCATCAGTTCCCATTAGGGTGAGAAACGAATGGCGATACTTCATCTCTGATCTTCACAACAGGGAAAGAATTCCTTCCTGTGGGTTAAATTAGACAAAGCAGTGACCCCCTCAGCCCATTGTACAGTGGTAGATTCTAGTGTTTTATCAGCACTCCTGTATCTGGAACTTTGTCTTTTTTATTTTCCTGGACTGGTCTTTACTTCATCTCTCAAATAAATAAAATGAAAATAAATGTAAAAAAAGGAGAAAATTAAAGACAAGAAAGGATGGGATCCAGTGTTTTCCAGAACAGTCTGCACAGCCGAGGAGTGCAGGTGGGTGCTGAGCAGCTCCTGTAGAACATGCTCTGACAACAGTAACATTGACACGATGCTAAAGAGCCGCTGAGGGAGAATGCGGTCACTCCTAGGCTTGTATTTGGCTTGCAGTTTGTGGGTGGGCCAGGTGACAGGCGGCACAGGAACCCTGCTTCCATCTTCCTCCCCAAGTCTCTTGTCTGAATTCTCGTGAACAAAGACTAAAATATTGCTCTGAAAGGCAGCAAGTTCTTTGCCTGCATCAGGAGCCTGCATGTCTCAGCTGAGCGCTAGATCCAATAATGTATAAAACTGACTAAAGCGCTGTGACGACCCTGGAGGGCTCTGCGCCTATCTGGGGAAATGGAAAAGTGCACAAGGAATGTCGTTCCAGGGGGTGGTTGCCAGCACTGGGTTCTTTGAAAGCACCCAGAAGAGAGTCTCATTTTACGTACCTGTAGAAGAGCTTGCCCAAATCAAAGGCAGGAGGCCTGACATTTTACAAATGCACTGAGGCACTATACAACATTCGGTGAACTTCCTCTCTAAATTTTTCGAATTGACTGTCTACAGTTCCTAAATTACCCACCTTAGAGCTGCCCTCCTCATTCTCCTTCTGCTGGAGGCATCCAGGCTCATTATGTCTATTTATAACAACATAAAATCCATCTGTGAATGAGATTAATAATATAAAATGTATCAAAGTCATGTCCAAGGACTGCAGGGCATATTAATTTGCTTCTATGGATTTTAACTTGGCAGCTCCCATTAACATTAATGGGATTATTAGGTTAAATTCAATATAATGAACAAAGAACAGTCATCAAAACAGGCACAAACAATTCACGTAAGAAAAAAGTTTCTGTAATATACACATTAAAGTATATATTAAACTAGAATTACCATGGAAGAGAAATTCTGTTATTCAAGAACATGTTCATAAAATCTAATGCATGCTGGGCCATTACTGGTCACCTAGGCCCTGCGATTGTGAAAATGGGAGCCTGTATCCTTTGCTGGTGATTATTGCTAAGGAGAAAACTCCTTCTGTCCCAAGGATAGTTCATTAACAATAGCATCTGTTGTTTATATATTACCAGAATGAAACCTTTGTTTTCAGATGATGAAACTCCAAGCAGAATGATACTACAATAGGTAAAATTTGTCTGTAAGCTAAGTTATTTCCAGAAAAATCAGCCACTGACAAAAACTATCTTGGCAATATATCAATAGGATTATTTGTGCAGTTAGGAGAAAAATGCAAAAATAACTTCTAAAAATATACTCTTCCCTGGGTGCCTATCTTATATTATTTTTCAAAAAATAATTGGAACTGCAAAATTAGAGTCCAGAGGAATTGCAAATGTCTCTCTCTCTCTATCAGTTTGCTAGGCTGCCACAACAAAACACCACAGATTGATTGGCTTAAATAATAAAAATTTACTTCCTCACAGTTCTGAAAGTCAGAAGTCCAAGATCAAGGTGTCGGCAGATTTGGTTTCTCCTGAGGCCTCTCTGCTTGGCTTGCAGACAGCCTCCTCTTTGCTGTGTCCTCACATGATCTTTCTTTCCTCTGTGTGTGCACATCCTTGGTGTCCCTTTGTGTGCCTCTTCTTACAAGGAAATCAGTCCGATTGGATTAGAGCCCACCCTAATGGCCTCATTTCCATTTAATTACCTCTTTAAAGGCCCTTTCTTCAAGTACAGACACATTCGGAGACATCAGGGGTTAGGACTTCAACTTGTTAATTTTGGGGCCGTTCAATTCAGCCCATAATTCTATCAGCTTATCTGTCTATCTACCTATCTACCTACCTATCTGTCTGTCTATCTCTATCTCTCTCTCTCTCTATCAACTATCCAGTATTTAAACCTATCATTTTTAAAGTTGGAGTGCTACAAAATTGAGAGTGCTTTGAAAAATAAAATGAACATATGTATATTTTATGTGAGGTGAGGTGGTTCTGCCTGAGTTTTCATTGTAATCCTTCCTCCCAGTAGGGGCCACTTCCTGTTTGTAGTAAAGAGTTTCTACCTTTCTGTCAGTTCCTCTCTCATGAGATTCTTACCGGTATTTAATAACTTAAAGCATGTGAAAACACCTAGTTCTAGGCAGACCGTCATCAATACTTGCTGCTTTCTTTACTTTTGTTATGTGCTGTTCATTTAGATTCAAAAAAGGCGAAAAAATCCACCCATTTTCAAATACAAGCTTAAACTTATAGTGTGTAGACTAATTTCCCAGATGAATTCTAACACAAGACAAGGAACTCAAACTCTGCTGGGTCATGCTTGCCCTATTTCTTTTGCGTGAAATTTTAAATCATTGTTAACTAATAATTTCTTTCCTTCTAAAGTAAAATTATAATATATTAAAAATGGCATCATTGTTAACTAATAATTTCTTTCCTTCTAAAGTAAAATTATAATATATTAAAAATGGCATGTATTCATTTCAGAAATTTTAAAATTTACCAAAAATATAAAGAATAGAGGAATCCTCCGTAAATTCTATACCTCAAAGATAACAACTTTTAGCACCATTGGCAGTTTCTCTCTTTTTGTACATATATATGCACATGCCAAGTCACATTTTTAATAAGTGGAATCATTAAGTACATATTAGATTATCTAATATTAAATGTTTCAGGTTGTTTTACTAATATAGTTGTTATAATGGATGTTCTTTATGAGTTAAAGGATTGATACTATGTACTGGCATTATTTTTAAAGAGAAATGTACTCAACTTTACTCAAATAATAAAACAGTCAGTAACAAACATTTATTGAGCATTAGTTAAGAGCTGAAGATAAAAAAACATGGATGAGATGTGGTCCCGTGGGAGATTCATAGGAGGTGATGGCTTCTGAACTGGAAGCTGGCTTGCCAAAACTGGATGGGATTGCCCTAGGTAACTGGTGGGTGAAATTGAGAGAACAGAAGAGGGAAAAGGACCCGAAGGAATGGACCCCACAGGTGAGGAAGCAGCAGGAAATATCCTGGGCACCACGAGCTCCAGTGTTGATGGAACCAAAGAGCCGTGGCTGGAGCAGAGCCTATAGAGGTGTCCCGGGTTCATAAAGGATCCTACACTACACTATTAGGAGATTGATGTCATGTGAGGTGACAGCTATGACAGGTTAGAGAGGGTGAATTAAAGGAAATTTCCTTGGAGATGAAAGAAAGGAGAAAGCCAAGGATGGCTCATAGGTTTCAAGTTGTGGAGGCCTGAGACAACAGCAGTGACATTGTTGAGACTGGAGTGTTGAGAATTTTGTGGAACATGTTGACATTGCTTTTGCAGTGCTGTCATTCAGAATGGGGTGCTGAGAGAGATGCACATTATCATAATATAATATGTGTGTGCTGGACATGGAGCTCACTAGAGAAACAGGCTGGGGCAGAGAAGGGGGTGGGTGGGCAGGCAACTTCTCATTTATAAACGTAGCACCTCATATTTTGCAGTTCTAGCTTTGTTCATACTGCTGTAAAGCTATAGGTATATAAACTGTTGTGCATTCCATGGAATTTTGAATAAAAAGGTAGTCTGTCTTTTTAAAAGAAGAAGTTCAAAAATCCATATTACTCTCTCCTTTTCCTGTTCTTATTGTCATTATCTAAAATTTTATGCAGGAAAAACTGAGAGAAAATAAATAGATGAGAAGAAGAAAGGCACTAAATCAAGAAACATAAAAATAAAGAATGGAGGCTTTTCTTGACTCAAGGAAATGGATGAAGAGGCAACTTGTAAATAAAACCTCTTCTATGTCCGTTGATCCTCACTATTGCTGGAAAACATACCAAATCGTCATTGACCCTATCGCTTTGTTAAATTTCTATTTCCCCCTAGTTTTTTTGTAACACAGTTCAATGGCTTTAGCATATTCATAAAGTTGTGCAAGCATCAACAAAATCAATTTTAGAACATTTTTTTATCACCCCACGAAGAAATGCCATACCATTTAGGTGTCTGCCCTCAATCCCACCATCTCCCCAATGTAGGCAACCACCAAACTATTTTCTTTCTCTGAAGGTTTGCCTGTTATAGACATTTCACATAAATGGAATCATGTGACATGTGGTTTTTTGTGACTGTTCTTTCACTCAGCATAATGCTTTCAAGCTTCATCTATGTAGTGGCACGCATCAGTACTTCATTCCTTTTATGGCTGAATAATATTTTTTACGCATTCATAAGGTGATAGACGTTAGAGCTGTCTCCACCTTTTGGGTATTATGAAGGCTGTTGCTATGAACATTTATGTACTTGTTTTCATGTGGCTATATTATGTTTTCACTTCTACTGAGTCTATGCCCAGGAATACAATTGTTCGGGCATAAGATAACTTAATGTTTAACGTTTTGAGGAAATGCCAGACTGTTTGCCAACATGTCTGCACCATTTTATATTCCCACTAGCAGTGTAGGAGTGTTCTGATTTCTCCACATCCTCACCAACAACAGTTCTGGTTGACAGTGTACCTTTCCAAAATCAACTCCCAACCCCTTCCCTACTTTGCAACTCACTCTCCAATCATCCCAATCAGTGCATGGTTTCATCAGCACGTGTACTGTTTATGCCTTGCTAATATCACTCGTGCAATATTACTCACATTATTACTACTCATAATATTACTACAACATTGTCTGATAAGGATCCTATTCATCAGAAGTACAACATGAAGCCAAAAAGCATAGAAGCTATATATGATTATTTTAGAGAACAGCAAAGTGAACAGCCAGGTAACTACCATCAGGGTTAAAAGTAAGACTTTGTCACCACCAGAAGTACACTCAGTGTGCTCCTGCCCAACTGCATACTTCCACCTCCTCCTGAGAGATATTTTGACATTTTTAATAAGTACTCCTTTGCCATTTATAAATGTAATTTTATCACCTGGGCATGGATGTCTAAAGATGTGAGTTTTATCTTGCCTGGTTTTGAAATTCATGTGAGTATAATCAAACTACAGATACTTTTCTTTGTCCTGCTTATTTTGCTCCCAGTTTCT
Source organism: Equus asinus (assembly GCF_041296235.1). Taxonomy (NCBI): domain Eukaryota; kingdom Metazoa; phylum Chordata; class Mammalia; order Perissodactyla; family Equidae; genus Equus; species Equus asinus. The sequence continues at coordinate 96,548,937 of NC_091790.1, forward strand.
AAGATTTATCTATGTTGATGCCCTGGCTGTATTACCAATCTTTTTATTTCTTATAACATTCCTTTGTATAATAGGCACAATTTGTTTATCTAATATACTGTTGATGGAAATTTAAGTTGTTTCTAGTTTTTGGCTGCAGTAATGTTGAGGGCTAGCTCCATGGCTGAGTGGTTAAGTTTGCATGCTCCACTTTGGCGGCCAGGGGTTTTGCTGGTTTGGATCCTGGGCATGGACCTACGCACCGCTCATCAAGCCATGCTGAGGCAGTTCCCACATAGGACAACCAGAAGGATCTATGACTAGAATATACAACTATGTACTTAGGGGCTTTGGGGAGAAGAATAAGGAAAAAAAGGATTGGGAACGGATGTTACCTCAGGTGCCAATCTTTAAAAGAAATAAAAAATAATGTTGAGCATATTTTCATATATTTGTTGATCATTTGCATTTTGTCTTGTGTGTAGTGGCCATTCAAGTCTTTTGTCCACTTTTAAATGGATACGTTGCCTTTTTTCTTATTAATTCATATGCTTACTTATATATTCTAAATAAATAGATGGCTTCTCTTTTCACAACTTTATTAGTATATTTTTATACAGACAACTTGCTATTGTTTTATAGTCAAATGTATCAACAATTACTTTTACAATGTTTTATTTTAGTGTTTTAAGAAAGTATCCCCCAACGTCTTGAGGATATTTTCCAATTTTTTTTTCTATAAACTTTAAAATATTGCCTTTAAAATTTGGATCTTTAATCCATCTGGAATCGAATAGTTACGTGGTGTGAGAAAGTGGTTCAACTTCATTTTTGCCCATATGGATACACCATGGTCTCATCACAGTTTATAGACTCGCCTGTCATTTCCCCACTGATGTGTTACACTACCTATGTCAAACATGTGTTTCTGAGAGCTCTGATTCTTCTACTGATGCCTTTGAGCCTCTTCCAAAGCCGCATTTTTATATTATTGTCACTTCAAAATAAACCTTGGTGTTAAGTAGGGCTAATCTCTCCACCTTATCCCCCTTTATCCATTGTCTTGGTGTTTCATAAGTGCAGAGAAATTTTGGAATGATTTGGTCATGCTCCTCCTCCCAAAAAAACCTAATAAACCAGTGATAGAAAAAAAAAAAAACCCTAGAAAACACTTGAGGTATTGATAAAGAAGGCATTGATTCTATAGATAAAAGCATAGAAAGGTAGAATTTTTAAAATATTGAGTCTTCCAATGCATGAACATGATTTTTTATTATATTTATATAACCTTTTTCATAAAGATTTGAATATTTTCTTTAATATCTTTCAATGTTATCAATAAAGGACTCCATAAAAATCTTCCAAATATTTTGTTACATTCATTTCTAGATACTTTATATTTTTGATATTATTTAAATGGTATTTCCTTTAAACTTTGGGTTTTTTCTGATATAGAAGAATGCAAAAGATTTCTGAATGTTACTTTTATATTCAGTTTTCTTATTGTGTATTTTTATTCATTCTAATATTTTATTTAGAGAAACTTCTGCCTGGCAGTGGTAAATAGGCACTCTTATCTTGTTCCTTAATCACAAATGTAAGTTTTTTGTTGATAGTCTTTATCAAGCCAAAGAACTAGTTTATTTTTTGATTTTTATTTATTTGTTTACCCTTGGTGAGGAAGATTGGCCCTGAGCTAACATTTGTGCCAATCTTCCTCTATCTTGTATGTGAGATGCTGTCACAGCATGACTGTATGAGCAGTGTGTAGGTCTGTGCCTGGGACCCAAACCCTTGAGCCCCAGGCTGCTGAAGCGGGATGTGCAAACTTAACCACTATGTCACCGGGCTGGCCCCAAGGAAGTACTTTATTTTTTCATTTGATTTGCTAAGAGTCATTAATTTGCTTGTGTCTGTTTAATCTCAAATGTTAAATCTTGATCTATGGAGATGACCCCAAAATTTGAGAACTTACTCTGTTACTGTTGACCATATTAACTGATTTTTTCAAATGTCTAATCCATATTATATTTCTGGAATAAACCTGACTGGGTCATGATGCATCACCCTTTATATATATTGTTCTGTTTGGTTTGTTAATATAAGGCATGGAATTTGGCCTCCGTATTCGTAGAGGGTATTGACCCTTCTTTTTCTTTAGTTTTTGGAGGAAGATTAGCCCTGAATTAAGATCTGCTGCCAATCCTCTTCTTTTTGCTGAGGAAGACTGGCCCTGAAATAACACCTGTGCCCGTCTTCCTCTATTTTATATGTGGGACTCCTGCCACAGTATGGCTTCATGAACAGTGCGTAGGTCTGTTCCCAGGATCTGAACCGGCAAACCCCAGGCTGCTGAAGCAGAACACATGGACTTAACTGCTATGCCACTAGGCCGGCCCTGATATTGGCCTTTCTTGAACTGAATTTTGTTCATCCTATTTACCTGGCCTGATTTGCAGTTAGACTACTAAAAATAAGTGCATAAATGTGGTTAAATGTAAATTACTAGAGAAGTGCTTTCACCCTTTATTAATTTGAGAGATGTATAGACACGTGAGGAGTATTTCAGTAATAACTACTGCATTAAATATCCAGTGGGAATGCTGGCCTAAGTACAAACATATTTCTTGAGCTAGTGAATTGAATTTGAATCATGACTTCCTGTGCCTGGGAAAGGTCTGAACAACATTGCTACTCTTTTATTAAAATTATCATCGTTTTCTGCTGTTATAGGAGAAGGTCGGATGCCTTGTCTCATTAATAGTCAGGCGAAGGGAGTTGGCTAATCCATGTCTCTAGTCTAAGTGCACTGTAGCGAGACACAAAAGACAGTTACAGTGCCAATGGGATAAAACTTCTTCTTACCAGTGAGGAGGTAACTGGGTATTGTCTTTTATCATATGTTTCTCACATTGCCTCTGTGCCGATGTTTTCCTCCCTAATAGTTAATCTTTTAGATTAACTTCTCTTTCTAGGCAAATATTTGGAAAAATTATAAAATCTCAAAACCATAGAGCTGTCAATATTTATAAGTCAATCGATTAAATCTTTCACTCACTCATTCACTCACTCACTCACTCCACCAGTTATTTATTCCTGTGTTCATTGAATACCTAAGGTACCAGGGTATGTGAACAATTGTGTATGCACATTTTCATTCAGTCCCCTTCTTTTCACTAAGGTACCTCATTCTTGCCCTCAGTTCTGACCAATGTCTGCATCCTAAATTGCTCTGGTTTAGTCTTCTCAGTGAGTCTAGTTTATTTCAAGTTTATTTTTATTCTTAAGGCAGGGGTAGGCTAGCTGTATTGATGCTTATAGTAGTGGAGTATATCTGAGTATATAATTTCTCCTTGGATAGACTTTCAATAAATCCTCCTGTGTTCATCCTTTCTGGTAACTCTGGCATCATCTATCAGAGTAACTAGGACTTCCCATTTCCCAAGTTATTCCAGCAACTTAAAAAGTCATTAGTGTCCTTATATTAGTTCATTCACCACTACCACCTGTCAAGCACTTTGCCATCCCCAAACACATCTTTCAACATCATCTGCTCTTCTCATGCTGTTGTCATGCATCCATCTGTTTGCCATCTTCTATTTTATGACGTCTCTAATCATGGTCCTCTCTCCAAATCTGTTTGTTCTTTCCATAGTATTTTATATTCCTTAGCTATTATTTTGTCGTATTTTATGTGTGTGAAATCTTAAAAGTTTACACAGAATAGCCATCACTTCAATTTCCATTACCATCGTTGGTGAACTTTAAGCAGGAGAGGGAACTAATTAAATTTGCATTTTAAAATGTTTCTTTGGATGGTATATAGAATTTATTGGAGCTAGAGCATAAGTGTGGAGATCAGTTAGGGGATCATTACAATATTCCAGGTAAGATAAGGCGCTGGCTTTTCCTGAGATGGAGATTGAGGAAAAGCATATTGATTGGTTTTGAAAATACTTGGGGTTTAAAAGGAAATTTAGGGGATTTCTGGTTTTAGCTCCAGCATGTAAATATCTTGCAAACAGTCATTCTTGTCCTTACAATGAGAATAAAGCTAAACAAACTGAAAATCAAAGATTTCACTTTGACCCATGAAAGAACTGAAGTCACAGGGCAAACTCTCACCCCTAAATCTTGAGAGATAGTTAATTACAGAGAGTTGCAGCTGAGATATGCTTACAGTGAGCCATAAATTCATAGGAATGCATCAGTAGTTATCTTGACAAGCTGCTGGAGGCTGAGTGTGGACTGACATGGGACTGAGGAACTCCTGGGGCTGTCCATATCATGGGCTTAACCTCCGGGAAGCCCACTGTGTTCTCACTGTTAAGAGCTGAAATGATCCACGGTTGCTTGGGCAGGGGAGGGCAAGAGTAAATTGTGAAATATCCCCAGAGCATATCCATACAAAGACCTAGACTTCAGGAAGACTTTACCAGAGAATTATCCCACCTGGAGGAAGGGCATTTCTCCTATTCCATCTTCCTCACCCTTGTTCTTAATTAAAAGGGTAAACAAAAAGCTGAGACGCACTTCAAAAAGTGTTTCTTTTTAAAGGGCAAAGCCCAGGACACAGATGCACTATAACACTGAGATGTAATTCTAAGTCATACAACTTTTCCCTCCCTGACTCCTTACCATCACACCAACAAGCTCCAGCAGCATAACATGGATTTCATTGAAAAGAGCTGATACAAACACATGCTATCCAAGGAGGAGTTCTTAGAGAAGCTCAAAGACAACAGAGGAGACACAAGCAAAGGTGCAAAACAAATTGAAGTTTCTGACACCTACAGCTATAACAAATATTAAACACAGCCCAACTCTTCACTAGATTAACATAAATCTAAACACCAAAGGCTTATCTCAATTCCTACTATGTTATGCAAACATGTGACACGTTTCACTTTCAACAAAAGATCACAAGGTATGGATATGGATAAATAAAATAAATGACAACAATGTCATAAAGAATTGGGAATAATTTGTTATAAGGTAACAGCATTACATGTGATATGATATTGCATTATTTGAATATGGATCTAGATTAGCTAAGAATGTATATTGTAAACTCTTAGGGCAACCACTAAAAACGTCAAAATAAAGTATAATTGATATGTAAACAGAATAGATAAAATGGAATCATATAAAAAGCTGAATTACAACCACAGAATGCAAAAAAAGAGGGTGGATAAAATAAATAAGCAATAAGTGCATGAATAGAAAATAACTGGAACATGGTAGATGTTAATACAACTATGTGAATCCTCACTTTATATTTAGATGTTCTAAATACACCAATTAAAAAATACACCAATAGAAGAAAGCAAATAACGAAATAAGACAGAACCATGTAGACAACACAGAGCATATCCATACAAAGACCTAGACTTCAGGAAGACTTTACCAGAGAATTATCCCACCTGGAGGAAGGGCATTTCTCCTATTCCATCTTCCTCACCCTTGTTCTTAATTAAAAGGGTAAACAAAAAGCTGAGACGCACTTCAAAAAGTGTTTCTTTTTAAAGGGCAAAGCCCAGGACACAGATGCACTATAATACTGAGATGTAATTCTAAGTCATACAACTTTTCCCTCCCTGACTCCTTACCATCACACCAACAAGCTCCAGCAGCATAACATGGATTTCATTGAAAAGAGCTGATATAAATACATGCTATCCAAGGAGGAGTTCTTAGAGAAGCTCAAAGACAACAGAGGAGACACAAGCAAAGGTGCAAAACGAATTAAAAAATACACCAATAGAAGAAAGCAAATAGCGAAATAAGACAGAACCAGGTGTTGTCTACAAGAACCCAATATTAAATATTAAGACTGAGATAGGTTAAGTGTAAAGCGATAGCAGAAATCAAAGAAAGCTGTGGTAGTTATATTAATTTCAAACAAAGCACACTTCAAAAGAATGAAAATCATCAGGGATAAAGATGGCATCTTGTAATGATTAAGGGACCAGTTCTCTAAGACACACCAATCCTGATTGTGTATGCACCTGACAACAGAGCATGAGGCAATAACAGGTAGAACTGCAAGGAAAAATAGACAAATTCAGTATTACAGTTACAGATTTCAACACCCCTTCTTCAGTAATTGGTAGATCAAATGGAGAGAAAATCAGTAAGGATAGAGTTGACCGGAGCAGTGCATCAATCAACTTGATCTAATTAATGTGTATAAAATGCTCCATCCAACCACAGGAGAATGCTTTTTCAAGCTGCATGAATTAGTCACCAAAATAGTCAACACTCTGAGCCATGAAACATGCCATGACAAATTTAAAAGAATGTAAATCCTAGAAACTGTGTTCTCAGACTGCAGTGCAATGAGACTTGATCAGTAACATAACAATAACTGGAAAATCCCTAATTAATTGGAGATTAAACAACACACTTCTAAATAATACATGGGTCAAAGAAGAAGACTCAGGAGAAATTAAGAAATATTTTGAACCACATGAATGAATATACAACTTATCAGCATTTATGGGACACAATGAAAGCAGTTCTTTGCTCAGAGAGGAATTTATAGCATTAAGCGCACATATTAGAAAAAAACAAATACATAAAATCAATAGCCTAACCTTTCATCTTAGGGAACTAGAGAAAGAGAAGAGTAATTTAAGATAAAACAAGAAAAAGAAAGTAAAAATATAAATTAAGGCCAAAATCAATGAAATTAAAAACAGAAAAATAGTAGAGAAAATCAATGAAACCAAAAGGTGTTTTTTTCAAAAGGTCAATAAAATTGATAAACTTCTAGTCAAGCCAACCGAGAAAAGAAAAGAAGAGACATGGCACAAATTCTTAATATCAGATCTGAAAGAAAGTCATCACTACTGATCCTGTAGACAGTAAGAGGATAATAAAGGAATGCTATGAACAACTCTATGCCGACAAATTTGATTACTTAGATGAAATGAAACTATTCCTTGCAATATACAGATTTCCAAAACTCACACAAGGAGAAATAGATAATCAGAACAGGGTTAAATCTATTAAAGAGTTTAAATCAGTAATTACTAACCCTCCAAAAAAGAAATGACCAGGCCCAGATGGTTTCCCTGGAGCATTCTACAAACTTTTAAAGAAGATATGATATCAATTTTCTACAATCTCTTCCAGAAACTAGAAGCAGAGCCATCACTTCTTAACTCATTGTATGAGCCAGCATCACCTAATACTAGAATCAAATAAAGACATTATGAGAAAAAACATATAGATGAATGTATCTCACGAAAAGCAATCCAAAAATCCTCAACAAAGTATTAGCCAATCAAATCTAATAATGTGAAAAAAGAATTATACAATAATTATACTAAGTAGGCTTTATTTCAGTTATATGAGGTTGGTTCCATATTCAAAATTTAGTTGATTTCATCTACCGCATCAAAAGACTACAGAGGAAATACCATACAATTATATCAATTGATGAAGAAAAAGCATTTGACAAAATCTGACACCCATTCATAATAAAAACTCTCAGCAAAACAGGAATGGAGAAGAAACTTCCAGAACTTGAGGAAGAATATCTACGAAAATATACAGCTAACATCATAGCTAATAGTGAGAAATTAGATGCTTTCCCACTAAGATAAGGAACCAAGCAAGGATGACTCCTTACCATTCCAATTTAAGATTGTACTGGAAGTCCTGGCTGGTGTCAAAAGACAAGAAAAAGAAATAAAAGGTAGATAAATTGAGAAGGAAGAAATAAAACTGCCATTGTTTAGATAGCATGATTGTCTATGCAGAAAGTTCCAAACAATAGAGAGAAAACCTCCTGGAAATAAGAATCAAGTATAAAAAGTCATGGGATAAAAAGTTATTATACAAAAGTCAATTGCTTTCCTATATATCAACAATGGACAATGGGAATTTGAAAATTAAAAAATAACATCATTTAAAATAGCACCCAACAATGAAATAGTTATAAATAGTTATAAATCCAACAAATTATGTATGGCACCTACATATGGAAAACTACACTAGAACAACTATAGTAGTTAACATGTAGCCAATATTGCGTCTTCTAATCTATGAACCCTTCTTCAACTCATTCATGATAATTTTCAAGACTTACTTTAAGGCTACAGTAATTAAACCAGCATGGTGGGGGAGAAAGTTGAAATGCATAGATCAATGCAACAAAATTGAGAACCCTGAAGCAGATGCACATACAAATTGACAATGGAGCAAGGGCAAGTTAATGGTGAAAGGATATTCTTTTCTTCAAATGGTGCTGAGAAAACTGGGTATCTATATGCAAAAAAACAAACCTCCATACAGACCTTGCAACTTTCACAAAAAGTAACTCAAAATCGTAGACCTAAATGTAAAATGAAAAACTCTTAATATGCTGGAAGAAAAGACTATACAAAATCTAAGTGACCTTGAGTTTGGCAATAAACTTTTAGCTACAACACCAAAGGCACAATCCAATACAGAAAAGTGATTAGTTGTATTTTATTAAAATTAAAAACTTCTCTGTGAAAGACTTTGTGAAGAGAATAAAAAGTCAAGAGACAGGGAGAAAATATTTCCTAAACAACTATCTGACAAACAACTTTGTCCAAAATGTATAAAGAATTCTTAAAATTCAACCATAACAAACAAACCAATTAAAAAATGAACAAAAAAGATGGTGGAGTAGGAGATCCCAGCCTCTGTTCCCCCTGCAAGAAACAACAATTAGCTAGCCCCAAACAAATATACCTCTTCAAGAGCTCTGGGGTCCAATGAAGAAGATGTAGCAACACATTGGAGAAAAACCCCAGTAACAACTGCACAAAAAGAGTAGGAAGAATAGTTCCTCTTTGCCTGCATCACCCCCTGTCCCAGTCCAGCGCTGCTCAGAGCCGAGAGGGAATCCCAGGCCCAGGAGTTCCCCTTGCAGGGAAAAGGAGAGCAGGGTGAGCGACCAGCTTCCCCAGCCTCGTAAGGAAGACTCACTTGGTTTCACCTCACCCAGATCACTGGGGAGATCAGCAAAGCTGAGATATCTGCATCTAGCTAGGAAAAAAGAAGCCAGGGGATACCACTATAAGCCACACAGCAAAGGTGTCTGTGGTTCCTGGTGTCCTGCTTTGCAGAGCAGCCCAGGAGCCTTCATTGCTGAGGACCTGAGTAGTCCTCCACACTCTGTGACTACCACAGTTTTCACCACTGAGGACTCTGCAGTGTCCACCATGATGGACCCCAGTGGCCTACTACACAGAGGACCAAGCAACTTTTGTGGCTGAGGAAAACAACAGCCAGCACATCCACTGTGGACCCCTTGAGGCCCTGCAGGTTTTCCTCTCCACATACTGCTGCTGCCTGAGTCCCTCCCCATCTGTAGCCATGTGTGTGCACGCCATCAGCTCTGCCCCAGCTACTGCACGTGCATTTGTCCCCAGCCCCTGTAGCTGGTCCTGGCACAGCAGCCAGACTCCGCAGCCAAGTGTGTGACAGCAATGACCCTGGCCACCACTGCCGCCTGCCCTGGTCTCCTGCTGCTAGACCCGGAGGTATTGCTGTACCCCAACAGCCCTTACAGCAACCGTGGACCCCCACAGCTCTCACCAACAAAGATCATGCAGCTGCCAACCTTGCAGAGCCCATGAGGTGTTGCATGCTCCCACCCCCTATCTGGAGTTATTATATGCCCCTACATCTGGCACCCTGAGTCACAAGACCTGGGGCCATAGCATGCTCCAGTGTGCCCCCACCAGGGGTGGAGGGCTTTCCTTATTGATGCCAGTCCATAAAGTCTGGAAGAGGTGACTGCTTGTTCAAATGGAAACAATCAACAAAATGAAAAGGCAACCTACAGAATGGGAGAAAATATTTACAAACCATATATCTGATAATATCCAAAATACATAAGGAGCTCATACAATACAATAGCAAAAAAACAAACCACCCAATTAAATAATAGGCAAAAGACCTGAATAGATATTTTTCCAAAAAAGATGTATAAATTGCCAATAGGTACATGAAGAGATGCTCAGCATCACTAATCATCAGGAGAATGCAGATATAAACCACAATAAGATATCACCTTACATCTGTTAGAAGGGTTGTTATTAGAAAAACAAGTGTTAAAAGTGTTGCAGACTGGGCCCAGCCCCTTGGCTCAGTGGTTAAGTTCGTGCACTCTGCTTTGGCGGCCAAGGGTTTCACTGGTTTGAAACCTGGGCACCGACATGGCACTGCTCGTCAGGCCATGCTGAGGTGGTGTCCCACATAGCAGAATTAGAAGGACCTACAACTAGAATATACAATTATGTACTGGGGGGCTTTGGGGAGAAGAAGAAAAAAAAAGAAGATTGGCAACAGATGTTAGCTCAAGTGCTAATCGTTAAAAAAAGTCAGAAGAGATGTGGAGAAAAGGGAACCTCTGTTTGCTGGTGGGAATATAAATTGGTGCAGCAGCTATGGAAAACAGTATAGCACTTCTTCAAAAATGAAAACTAGAAATACAATATGATCCAGCAGTCCCACTTTTGGGTATATACCTGATGGAAATAAACTCACTATCTTGAAGAGAAATCTACACCCCCACGTTCATTGTAGCATTGTTTACAATAGCCAAGATGCAGACACAACTTAAGTGTCTGTTGATGGATAAATGGATGAAGAACGTGTGACACACACACACACACACACACACACACACACACACACACAGAGGAATATTATTCAGCCATTCAAAAGAAGAAAATCCTGTCATTTGCAACAATATGGATGAACCGGGAGGACATTATTCTAAGTGAAATAAGCTAGTCATAGAAAGACAAATATTGCATGATGTCGCATAGATGTGGAACCTAAAAAACACAAAGTCAAACTCATAATAACAGATAGAATGGTGGTTACCAGAGGCCGGGGGGTGGGGGAAAAGGAAAAATATTGATCAAAGTGTACAAACTTTTAGTTATAGGATGAATACATTCTAGAGATACAACGTATAGCATGGTGACTATAGTTAATGATAGTGCTTTGTATACTGGAAATTTGCTTAAACAACTGATCTCAGTTGTTCTCACCACACAGACAAAGGTAACTACGTGAGGTGATAGATATGTTAAGTAATTTGATTGTGAAAATCATTTCACAATATATACATATGTCAAAACATCACATTGAACACCTTAAATATATACAATTTTTATTTGTCAATTATACCTCAGTAAAGCTGGAAAAATTCAACTTAAAATACTCAGGTTATAAAAGTAAAAAATAAGAATAAAAATAAAACATGGGAAAAAAATCTAAGCAGAGAACTCACCGTAGAACATGTAGATATGGCTAGTACACGTATAAAAAGATGCTCAAAATCGTTTGTGATTATCATCTCACAAATTACAACTATGAGGTAGTGCTACACACCTATCACAAGGGCTAAAATCCAAAACACTGACAACACCAAATGCTGGGGAGGATGCAGAACAACAGGACATCGTATTCGCTGCTGGTAGCAATGCAAAATGGTACAGCCACTCTTGAAGGCAGTTTAACAGTTTCCTACAAAGCCTGAAATAGTCTTATGATTCAGCAGTTCATTCAACTGGTTTGAAAACTTATGCCCACACCAAAAACAGGCACACAAATGTTTATAGCAGCTTTATTTATAATTACTAAACACTGGGAAAAACTAAGCTGTGCTTCAATAAATGAATAGAGACACAAAGTTTAGTACATCCATACAATGGAATATTATTCAATAATAAAAAAGAAATGAGTCATCAAGCTGTGAAAAGCATGAATGAATCTTTAATGCATATTGCTAATTGATATAAGGCAGTCTCAAAAAGCTAGATACTGCTTGATTCCAAATTTGTGATGTTCTGGAAAAGGCAAACTATAGAAACAGTAAAAAGGTGAACAGTTGACAGAGGTTAGGTCAGGGAGAGTTAATACGTGAGTCAAGGAAACTTTTAGGCTCTGAAACCATTCTGTGTCATGGTAGCTACTTGACACTAAGCGTTTGTCAAAAACCATACATCTTTATAACACAAAGATTAAACTTTAATATATTAAAAGAATAAGTCTTGAGGAGATCAGCAGAATCCAGGAGGGAATGCAGAACATGAGAAAACAATTTGTACTGCAAATTCGTGAAACAACCTCACTGAAAGGGATGTGGAAAAGGCCATGAATTCTGATACCCTTCTCCAGTAACAGGAGGTAGGACTCCTTGGAGAAAAGGCCGATCCTCACAGTGGGGCAGGAAATAGACAAGAAGGGCTGGGACATCTTGAAGTGCCAGGAAGTAAGGAAGTGCTCCAGTAAAACCCCTGCAATGATGGGAGTATGTCAAAGGGACACAGGAGCCAACTGAGAGCTCCCAACTGTCAAAGCTGGAACAATACAAGAAAATAAACTTGTGTTCTATTATAACCCCAAGTATAAAATACATGTCCACGAAACCATACTGATATAAATGAATGCTTGAATAAATAAATAAGTGCAGGACAAGGGACAAATCTTCCATGCAGAAAAAGTTCCAAATAACTTACATAGTATACCTTATGAGCATAATTCCCAACTCCTTAAGTGTGGAGTGCACATACTAACTTTTCAGAGTGCAGTACAGAAAGAGGAGAATAAGAGTCACTTTATAGTGGAGAAATCTGACATGACCTCACTCAGGGGATCAAGGTCAACATCAACAGTGAAAGTGAAGTTGATAGTATGTACCTTGGTATGACGTGATGCAAATGGTCCTTTACCTCTGTGGTCTTTCTCACCAAAACTCATAAGGCAAGTCTAATCATGAGAAAATCATCAGATGAATCCTAATTGAGGAACCTTCTACAAAATACCTGACATGACCCCTCCAAACTGTCAAGGTTATCGAAAACAAAGAAAATCAAAGAAACTGTCACAGCTAAGAGGAGCTTAGGGAGACAAGACAAACAAATGTAAAATGATATTCAGGATTGAATCCAGGAACAGAAGAAGGACATTTGGTAAAAACAAAGCAATCTGAATAAAGTATGGACTTTGTTTAATAATTCATCCATATTGGTTCATTCATCGTAACAAATATACTAGACTAATGCAATATGTCAATAATAGGGAAAACTGGGTGTAGGGTATATGGGATCTCTGCACTATTGTTGCAATATTTCCGTAAATCCAAAACAAAGGGATAAACTTCATTAAAAATAGGAGATGGGGCCGGCCCAGTGGCACAGCGGTTAAGTTCACACGTTCTGCTTCTTGGCAGCCCGGGGTTCACCAGGTTTGGATCCTGGGTGCGGACATGGCAGCACTTGGCAAAAGCCATGCTGTGGTAGGCGTCTCACGTATAAAGTAGAGGAAGATGTGCATGGACGTTAGCTCAGGGCCAGTCTTCCTCTGAAAAAATAAGAGGATTGGCAGTAGTTAGCTCAGGGCCAATCTGCCCCCCCACCAAAAAAATAAAATAAAATAAAAATAGGAGGAAATACAATCTTCCCCTTTCTCCTTCAGATGAGGAAAGCCCATGGAGGACGATGCGTCTTGCCTATGGTCACAGAGTTAGCTAGAACTCCCAGTCAGTGTCTTTTTATTTTGTCACTTTGTTGCTCACTTTCAATTTCCTATCATTTTATGTCCTCTCCTCTCTCAAACATATACAAGGTAGACAAATACAGCTATGTCTAGAATGGGCCATGTAAGGAACAGTTACACCAGATACCACAAGGACTCTGCTTTCAGAGGTCACATTTGGGTGTTTTTTTCTCCACTTTTACGTTGTTCCCTGTAGCTCCTTCCAGTATCTTCCTCTCCTGCAGACTCCTACCCAGATGTTGCTACCCTCTAAGCCTAAGAGTCAAGGGTTTATGCACAATTTAATAAGATTCAACAAGATGAAAGTCTTTAAGGTCAGTTATATCTTTGTCTTTTGCATAGTTAAATGGCAATATTATTGCATAATAAAAATCAAAGTAATGTATTTTAAAGTATATGAAAAGCGGTAGCTTTGCCGTTGGTGTGGAAACCCTCATTCCTCTTAGGGAGGAGCCTCAACATCATCTCCAAGGGAATGCCATATTTGCATCCTGCATTCTTCGGTTCATGCTGCCTGAAAAGACAAAGGACACGGTTTGCAATAAACTGCCTGTTAGAGCACATCTTATGAAAACCGCAAAGGTTTTCTGGCATACATTTTTTGGTTCATTATTGATCATGAAGGAGATGTTGAAAACTGGTGGGAAAATGGAAATTATCATCTCTGTTACAATGTTCTGAAAAACCTAAAATGAGCCTTTTGGTTATGTGTTATTATAAATATAAACAAACTTAGCTAGACGTAAGGAACCGCTTAGCTGACACGTCCCAAGCTGGGATCTTAAAATTTCTTTTGCCCTCAATTAAGACATACTCAGTCTGAAACCTGTGTGTAATTATGTCTTCTTATGTTTTGAAGGGTTCTCTAAATTTGGACTTTTCAGTTTGAGATCTAACTGATAATTTCTGAAACTGCAGTTTAAACTAAGAAGTCTACATTTTTTCTATATAGTTAACTTTTATTTATAAAAAGAAAAATACATTACTTGAGTTCTGGCAAAAACTCTTAACATTGTATGCTGTAACCAACTTAACAAGATCTCTTCTCCCAGACCGGCTCTGGGTGGGATGGTCCTTTATTCTATCTGGGTCAGTCAGTCTTTTCTTCACTCATTTCTTGAAATCATTCTTCCTGTCTCCCATCTTGGCCTTTTCTGCTTCATTCTTCATCCTTCAGCCAGAGAGAACATTTTAAAATGAACCTAATTATGCCACTTCCATTTGTAAAACCCTTCAATGGCTTTCCAATGCCCACAGGCTGAAGTCCAGTCTTGTTACCGTAACCTGCTACTGGAACGCTGACTAGCTCACCTTGTCAGTTTCCTCTCTAGCACACCTCTCTGCGTATTATGCCATGAAAACGTAAGAAACTTGGATAACACAAATATAGCAGAATAAAGGAGATTGAGAGTGAAGAGGGTAGGAAATACCGCTTGGAACTTCCAAGCAAAGACTTGGAAGGCAGATAGAGAGTTAGCCATAGGGATTATGGGGGAGCACATTCCAGCCAAGGTCCTAAGTCTTAAGGTGAGAAAGTGCCTGGGATATCAGAGGAACAGCAGGAAGACCAGTGTGGCTGGTGTAGAGTGGGCACTGGAAGCGTAGGATGAGATGAAGTCACAGAGTTAATAGAAGTCACAAGCATGAGGGTCTTGAGCCAATTTGAGATCCTGTTTCTAGTGATGCTGAAGCCAAGCCATACCTTGAATATTAGGATAAAATTCATTTTTTAGAGCTAAATTTCCATCACTTGCAAACTAGCATTCCCACTACTGTACCTCTCAATGCTCTCAGGGCATCCTCTAATTTTCCATTTTGGTAAATATCATACTGGAGGCAGACACTGTTTACAAACACATCACCTGGCTTCAGCAATTATCAACTTGTAGCCAATCTTGTTTAATCCATTGCCCTACTCACTTCCCATTTCCTCCAACCATTTTAAGGAGATCATAGACATCATATAATTTCATCTGTATCTTAGTGTGTCTTCAAAAGATTACAACTCTTTTAAGAACCATAACTACTACATCTTAGTACACCTGAAATAAGAATAGTAATTTTAATAGGGTGGAAATTTAATAGACTGACAATTTTAGGGCTGGCAAGAAAACTGCATTGCTAATCCTTTGCTGCTTGAGCTGCTAAGTCATGAATATTTTCCATTTCTTCAGATTTCTTTCTGTGCTAAGATCATCTGGTATTATTGATTTCTAGCTTCACTAGAATTATAAAGAAAGGAAACTTGGTGCTATTGATTTAAAGAAGGCGGAAGACTACAAGGTAATTCTAATTAGGTAATTTAACATCCTCTGTATGAAGTAGCAGCTACTACTTTAGAGACGTCACAATGTTTGCACTAATCCAAGCCAAAGTGGTTGGCCTGAAAAATAATGTAGGCTGTATTCTTTGTAATATTTCCTGCTACTTCATATGGTCCTTAATGCTTGAATCATCAGGGAACTTGTAATGAGTAATGCTTTATAAATTGCTCTGGGAGAATTACTACCTTGACACAAACAAAAATAGAAAGTCAATTATTAAAATCCACCAAAAGCTTCCCACTGACTACAAGAATAACTTAATAAACATGTAAAATTTGATAACAAGGCCAGTCCCCTGTCATGTAATTCTTCACTCAAGCTGAAGAGGATGGTTCATTTATCTTTGTATGCCTAGATATAACTCAGTGTATCGTAAATGCTCAATAAATTTTGAAGGAAAGGGAATAAATGAGTTAGTTAAAAGCTTATCAATTTAAGCTATCTCCTGAATCACAATCATAGGTCTGGGGGATTGTGTTTACTAAAATAATTTCTCAGGATAATTGTCGTAAGTAACTGGGCAATAACCTTTCTCCTCAATCCTCAAGGAGCGCATTCCAACACCACAGCTGGCACAGCTGGGACTTGGTAACAGGCCCGACAATGTGTGAGTCTTCTTGGCTGTCTGCTTTCCCCTCCGGAGGATGAGGCCAGCTTCATGCTGTTCTCAGAGACACAAAACGTTCTGTGCATTGGAGGCTGGTTGTGTAACTCGACCCCAGGGGTAGGTACCACAATGAACTCCTACTGAGACATTGAAGGCCTCTATCATGAGGGTACTTATTGAAAAATTTCTTCAGAAAATTCTTATCCTTGTTCTTCTGCAAGTAGTGGTCTTAATCAACCTTGTTATTATCATTATCCCTTCCTCTAAAGGGAAAAAAATAACTAAATTTAAATTTCTCTCTTAAGATAAAAGTATTTAACCCAAGGAATAACATGTTTTTCAATAAAAGTTATGCTTTGGAGGACCACAAACTATGGCAACATGTAGGATTTTTTCTGCCCCTTCAAGAGCCAACTTTACCCTCTTCATGGACAATCTCATCCCCATTCAGAATGCGTATTCTCTAAGAAATATGTCTTTCTTCTTGGGCTTCTTCAATATTTTCTTTCCCTTAGGCTTTTACAAAATATTTTATTTTTTTATTTTCAGCTGTGGAAAAAAAACACGTAACATAAAATTTACCATCTGACCATATTTTAGTGTACAGTTAAATAATGTTAATGAAGTTTTGCATTATCCTTGGGCAGAAGTCATGCCAATCTTCTTTGTATCTTTCCAGTTTTACCATATCTGCTCATGCAGTGTGCACATTGCCTTTGATTGTCAGCAATGTGAATGTTATGCCTGAGTATGTTTGTGTGTGTGTGTCTGTGTATTTGACATTCATTAAGTAGAATGAATGTTAAGTAGGATATTCTATGAGATTCTGGGACTGTAGTTTCTGTCTCTCAGTAATTTTGGAAAATTCTTGGGCAAAATTTTTTGCAATAGTTCTGTCCTTTTTCTCTCTTTACCTGCTCGTTCCAATTATACTTATACTACTTTATTTGCTAAATTCTCACAACTGTTAAATGCTCTGTTCTTGGGGGTTTTCTCATTCTTTTTTTCTCTTTGCGTTTCAGTTTGAGTTATTTCTATTGATTTGTCTTTAACTTGACTAATTCTTTCCTTGGTTCTACTGATGAGGCCATCAAAGACATTCTTCTCTTCTATTACTATGCTTTTGATTTCTGCCATTTTCAATTGATTCTTTCTTACAGTTTCTATCTCTTTGGTGAAATTTCCTACTTGATCTTACATATTGTTTACTTTTCCATTAAAGAAAAGCTTATCAACCTCAGCACTGTTGATATTCTGGACTTTATGATTTTTTGCTGCCAGGGGGTGTCCTGTGCATTGTAGAACATTTAGCAGCATCTCTGGCCTCTACCCTCTAGAGGCCAGTAGAAATGCCAAGTCGAGACAATCAAGCTGTCTCCAGACATGATCAGATGTCCCCTTGTGGGGACAGCACCTCCCCTCCCTAGTTGAGAATCACTGCATTAGAACCTTTAACGTATCAACCATAGTTATTTCCATTCCCTGCCCCATAGTCACGTTATTTGCATCCTGAGTGCCACTCTGATGATTGTGTTGTCTAGGCAGACTGTGTTTTTCTTGCCTTTTCATATGCTGTATAATTGATCATTGAAAACCACACACATGGTATAAAACACAGGATATTGAGGTAAATAGTTTTATGCTTGAAAATGAGTATGCTTTTCTTTCTGTTAGGGCTTAATGTAGCTGTGTATTCATGTTCATCTTATCAGGAGATGGGTTGTTTTTTAAGTTTGTTTTTGCACCTGAGACTTTAAATTCATCTAGTGAGAACCTCTCCTCTTACCTTTGTTCTTCCTTTTTTGGGGCTCCCTAGAGTCTGTCTCCTGCAGCACCCCTACGTTTACTCCACTACCAGTTTTACTCAGGGCTAGTTAGCATTTGTGGCAGTGGGGAGAGGTCGAAGGAGCTCCCAGTTTAGTCTCAGTCTTGGGCATTGGGGAGGAGTGCTCCTGCTCTTCCTCAAGGCCTTGTGCTGGGTCTAACATGAATTTCTGCACCTCCCGCAGGGGCAGAGCTTATTGTCTACCCCTCTTGTCCCCAGATGTAGTTCCTTCCACCAGCACTCTCAGGATGTGGTTTTCATGCCCTACCCCTGAAGATTAATGTTTTTGTTCCTTAGAGGTACAGGAGATGGTCTGCGTGACTTTCAGTGATGACCCCTTTCCTCTCCCGAGCTGCAACAGGATTCTATCACCCTACCCATTTGGATGAGCTTCTCACCGCAAATTAATCTTTTCTCCCATAGAGGATATGAGTCAGGGAGAAGTTTTGGAGTGACTAATATTTCCTCCCACAGCCTGCACCATGAAGGAGCTTTCTTAGAATTCCCCCTAATCCTTTTTGTGGGTGTTGGTAGGGTTCCTGGAGGAGGAGCCTCCAGAAGGGTACAAGTTCCCTATGTATGAGACCTCCAGGCCCTTCACACTCTCACTCTAGTTCACAGTGCTTGGAAAACTGTAGCTGAGGATTCTCCTGGGCTGTCCAGTGTTTGGTGGCACTCACTCCAGGACACAAATGTTCAGGTCCTGTTCCTCTCTGCAAATGTGTGCACTTCCCTAGATTTCCAGTTAGCTGTTTGCTCTAAGACCTCAGTTCTCTGGTTGGTTCAAGAAAAGTCATTGACTTGAGGTTTTCCAGGATATTTTTTCTTGTAAGCATGGGCTTGACATCCTTTCTATCTGCATCCCCAAGGTGAACCTGAAAGGCTAATCATTACTTTTGAAGGATATTTCCAATGGACATTGAACTCTGGGTTGACAGATTTTTTTTTTCTTTCAGTACTTTAAGTTTTTTTTTTCATTGTCTTCTGGCTTGCAGTGCTTTAGATGAAAATCTGGTCATGATTTTCTTATCTTTGTTTCTCTGTATATAATGTTTTATTCTTTCTGGCTTCTTTTATAATTTCCTTTTTATTACTGGATTTCAGGAATTTGTTTATGATATCCTGTGGTTTTACCTTGTTGTGCCTGAGGTTCACTGAGCTTCTTGGATCATCTGATTTGGAAAGTCTGTGGCTATTATTTTTTCAAATGATTTTTCTGCCCCAATCTCCCTCTCCCTTTTCCCACTCATATTCTATTTATATATGTTATACTTAATATTATCTCACAGTTCACAGAGGCTTTGACCATTCATTGTCCTCCTTTTCTGTTTCTTTGTGTTTCTATTTGAAGAAACCGTCTTCAAGTTCGCTGATCTGTGAAATGTTCATTTTAGGTATTATATCCTTTAGCTCTAGAATTAGCGTTTGGCTGGGCTTTTTATGTCTTCCATCTTTCTTATTTATATTCATGGTTCTCTTTAAATCTTTAAACATAATTTTAATAGCGGCTTAACGCTCTCATCTGCTAATTCTATCATGTCTGCCATTTTTTTGTCCACTCTGTTGAGTTATTTTTCTCCTGTTTATGGGTTACATGAACCTGCTTTGCATGGATAATGATTTTCCATTGTATGTTGGACATTGTACATTCTAACATTTCAATTCTTTAATGTTTGAATTTTTTTCTTGCAGGTGTTAATTTATTGAAAATCAACTTGTAAGTTCCAAGACTTTGGTTTCTTTCTTTTTTTTTTTTTTTGCTGGGGAAGATTATCCCTGAGCTAACATCTGTGCCAATGTTCCTCCCCTTTATATATGGGTTGCCACCACAGAGCATGGCTGACAAGTGGTGTAGGTCCCCGCCTGGGATCCGAACCTGCAAACCTGGACCACCGAAGCGAAGCATGCTGAACTGAACCACCTCACCACGTAGCCGCCCCCAAAGCTTTTTGTTTTTAATTTAGTTGCTTCTGAGTAGCCTTTAGCCCAGGCCTGGATTAACCTTACTCCTAGGGTGTGAACTTTCTGGTTTCTCTCATGAATCACCAGTATTTTCAATAAGACTTCTCCATCTAGCTGCTTGGAACTTGAACATCTTCTTGTGCAAATTTTAACAGCTTTTCAGCTCATGGCTCCCCAGTAGTTGTCCTTTCTTTGGTACTGTTTTGTTTGGATTCAGACCTGTACATCATAGCTGAATAGTAAAGGAGACTCTTATGCACAATTCTAAAGTCTATTACAAATTCCAGCTCCCTCAGTAACTCCAAACTCTGATCTGTCCTTTCAGCTCAGAAAAGTTGCTGAGTTCTGTTCAGGCTCTGCCTCCCTGTGCTGCCCTCTGGGAAGTGCCTCAGGTGCGGCCAAGGTGAATATGGCTGTCACACCATTCCTTTTCCTTCAGCGATTGCAGTCCTGTGCTGCCTGTTAGCTAATGTCTGAAAACAGTTATTTCACGTATTTTGTGTAGTTTTCTGGATGTTTATGGTGGAAATACCTGCCTGCTAAAATTTACCCAACAACAGCCATCCAAAGAGTGTTTGATTGCCTAAGGTACTGCATCTGTTTGCCTGACTCGCTGCTTCCTACTGCCTGCATGCTTATTCATATGAAGACGAATCTATTAATTATGAAAGGGTCAATCTAGGCTTCAGATCACAACTTGCGGAAACTCAATATCAGGGAGATTTTGTCAGTTATATGCCTACTGTTCGCTTTCTTTGTTCACTTGTTATGCTGTCTTTCTATGACTTTCAGGTACCATCACAGTTTTCTTTTCTTTTTTTGGTGAGGATGATTGGCCCTGAGCCAACACCTGTTGCCAATCTTACTCTATTTTGCATGTGAGACACTGCCACAGCATAGCTTGATGAGCAGTGTGTTGGTCCGTGCCTGGGATCTGAACCCGCAAACCCTGGACCACCAAAGTGGAGCACACAAATTTAACCACTACACCACTGGCCCGGCCCTAACACAGTTTTCTCTTATGAGCCTAGAGGAGGTAGTAGCTCTTGTGATAACTTTCTATTTTCCTCTACACATCTGTATTGACTTTCCTGAAAACACCTTTGGATCTCCCTCTTAGTGCACAAAATTCCTCAGAACTTTTTGTTTTGTTTCTCAGACCGTTTCCTCTTATTAGAAGCCAGACAACGTGTAAGTTCAGCTGATTAATTTTGCAGAGCAGTGGAGCACAGGAGTGGCTCTTCTGAATCAAATTGAGAATTTTTGGAGTTGGGCAAATATACAAAGTATACTGGGCACTCAAAAAAAATAAAGCCTGAACAAAATAGTTTGATGAGCAAGGAAAAGCCATTACACAGTGAGCGTGGCACATTGATAATACTCAAGAAATATTTAAGTGATGCAAAGAAGGAAGGAACTGATGCATGTGGTGCAGAGAGCTAAATATGGATGAGAAGCTCAGTGAAGACAACCAAAGAGAGCAGATGTTTAAATAGGTAAAGAAGAGATGGTCTAATTCTAGAGATAAGGAGCCAATACTCATAGTAATGGCACTGCTGACACTAGTTCATACTAATATAGTGCTTAAGGTATAAGTAGCTACAAATTTTTACTGTATTTTACAAAAAATACAGTTAAGTGCTACAAATTCTTTCACATATTGAACGTCAAGATCTTTACTAATTGCTGTTATATATACATACACTTATTTGATGTTTTAAGTCATAAGTTTGATTTTATTATCATTATCCTCATTTTATAAATGAAATCACTGTCACAGAGAAAGCTGACACTTCAGTAATTCACCTAAAGTCACTTACAACTAGTAAGAGGTGCAACTGAGGATCGCATAGATGCAGGCCACACAGAAGTCCTCATTTCTAACCACTGTTCTCCATTGAATTCCAGCAGCTGGAGTTCGTTCCTGTAAACGGCCAAAACTCTGAAGGCTTCTGGAAAGGGTGGTTTAGATACCATAGTTGCTTCTTTCATTGTTCTGTTTATAGTTCTCTCTGACTCCTTCGGCCAGTGTCTCATCAGCTGGGGTAGACAGCTGTCTCGCTTTGCTTTACTGGGATTTTGCAGCTGAATTGTATCAGCCCCTTTACATGTAGGTTTTACTTAAAACGGGTAAATTCTGATAGAACCCTGGGAACAAATCAACAATTAGCCACTTTATTAATACAACATATGTCAAATTCAGTTAAAAAATAAATGCAAAAGCTCAATAAAATGCAAAAAAATTTTTAGGGTACATCGAGTGTGAAGTCTCCTTTTCCATAAAGAAATTAACCTCATTAGAATCCATGTTTGAAGAATAGTTGAACAATGATAAGAAACCTTACAATTTAGCTACCCTTCAACAGCTGTCTAGGAAAAACTTTTCCCCAATTTTTTATTTAACAAATTTCAATTAAACACAACATAATTATGACTGCTGAGGTAAAAATTTCCCCTAACAGATGTCAAATGAATTTTGTAAGACAATTCTGTAATTCATCAGTCTGTCGTAACATTTCCATAAAGAAAACCTGGGCACACTTTCAAGTTTGTTCCTGTTGTCAAGAGCTTTTATTCTTGCCCCTGTTTATGCTATTTTTTCTGCCCTTTTTTCTCTTGGGTTCAATTGTGGTTTTGTTTCATTAGAATTTTCAATGAAAATGAACAAAAATTATATGGCTAAAATACATTGTCTTAACTGCAATTTATGCTGTAAAATTTTATATTTATGATAATTGAGAAATTTTAAATAATATGCAACTGTATGTTCTGTATAACCTGCAGTTAAAATAAATATAGATTTTAAATACAGATACAGGAATGTAAATCACTCGTAATACAAAACAAACCAAAATATATAATGCAAAATTAAAGTTTAACGGAGAAATGGACATTTAAGATAAATGTAAGCATCATTCATTTCTCATGAATGAGATGTATCAATATGAATTCATATGTTATTTTAGAGAACTTAGCTATAATGAGTCAAAAAAAGCTTGAATTTCGGCTTTAATACTTGTCTCATTAATGCTATTTTCATTTCCTGTTTACAATGTAATATGTGTTTATTGCAAAAGTGGAAAGAGTTGAACACAAAAAATTGGTCATTTTACCAGACCCAGATAATTACTCCTAATATTGTGCGAATATCTTTCTTATCTCTTTCTTCTTTATGTGCGTTTTTCATTGTGAAGAATTTCAAACATGTACTAAAGTAGGAGGAAGAATGTAATGAACACCCATGTCCCCATTATCTAGCTTTAGTAGTTTCAACCCTGCTATTTTCTCCACTTGTCTCCCCCAAATCCAACTGATATGGTATTGTTTCATTCATGAATGATTCAGTGTCTATTTTTAAGAGTGAAGTTTTTTTCATTTTTATTTAATTTAATATTAAATTGTGTAAAACATTTATATATGACCAGAATTTTAACCCTAATTCTTTTATTATGGTTATAACCAGACTATTATTTTAACCATAAAGGAATGCACATTCTGAAAAACTTCTCTTTCACCCAAATTTTATGCATTACTCCTTCCATTCCCATTATAGAACTATTTTCATTAGTCTATGATTTATTCTTCTATTCTTGTTGGAAAACATTGGTAAATCCATATCTAGGTTTCTGTCTTCTTCTTTGTTAAATAAAAGACACTATGTCACAAGGCTGGCCCGGTCGCTCAGCGGTGAAGTGCACACATTCCGCTTTGGTGGCCCAGGGGTTCGCTGGTTAGGATCCCAGGTATGGACATGGCACTGCTTGGCAAGCTATGCTGTGGCAGGCATCCCACATATAAAGTAGAGGAAGATGGGCACAGATGTTAGCTCAGGGCCAGCCTTCCTCAGCAAAAAGAAGAGGATTGGCAGCAGATGTTAGCTCAGGGCTAATCTTCGTAAAAAAAAAATAAAAATAAATAAAAGACACTATGTCAGTCGTTGTTCTTTACTTATCTTTTTGTGTTTGTTTGCTTATTTTAAAAAGTGTATCCTGGACACTCCTTTTCAGCAATGCATAGAGATTTCCTTCATTTCTGTTATTTTTGTTTGTTTTTTCCCTTTTTTTTGCTGAGGAAGATTAGCCCTGAGCTAACATTTGTTTCCAATCTTCCTCTCTTTTTTTGTCTTTTGCAGGCAGGAAGATTTACCCTGAGCTAACATCTGTGCCAGTCTGCCTCCACTTTATATGTAGGTCACCATTACAGCATGGCTGACAAGTAGTGTAAGTCTCCGCCTGGGATCTGAACCTGTGAACCTGGGCTGGCAAGGCAGTGTGCCAAACTTAACCATTATATCAAAGGGTCAGCCCTACTTTTATTCCTTTTTTACAGTTGCGTAATATCCCATCATTTTGATTTATGTTATTCAACTAATTCCCCTTGACGGGTATTTGATTTGTTTCCAGTGTTTTGCCTCCACTTGTAGAGCTTCATAGAAGAAACTATGCATACATTAACTTCTATATTTGCTAGTTTGCCTTTGAAATAGATGCCCAGAAGTGGAATTCTCAATTAGAATGTGATTTAAATGAAATTTTGCTAGATAGTGCCAAACTCTCTTCTTCGCAGTTACCATTTTGTGTGAGGGTACCTGTTTTTCTATAGGCTTACCACCAGATTATGTTGTCAGGCATTTTGATTTTAGTCAACTTGACATGAGAAAAGTAACTGAACGTATTTTTTTCCTCAAGATTTATCAAACTTTAATGTATATATAAAAAGCTTCACAAACTATCAGTGCCAAAGGACAATGATTTTTCACAAAGTGAGCATATATGTATAATCAGTTACTAAGTGCTTAGTTTAAGAACAAGTCTAGCTTCTCAGAAGCCCTCACTCAGGAGCTTCACCTACCTGGAAGTAACCATTATGTTGATTTCTGAAACCCTGAATTTAGTTTGCCGGTTTTTACACCATTACATGTTGAATAATACAGAAAACACTCTTTAACTACAGCTTTTCTTCTCTTTTTTTCTGCTAACTTTTGTCTTTGTGGCAATTCATCTTTGCAGTCTCATGTAATAATACTTTGTTCATCCTCATTTCTGTGTGGCTGCCCATTGTGTAAAAGAATCATAATTTATGTATTCTATATTAGATAACACTAGAACATGTCTAGATTTTTCCTATCATAAATATATAACACCTTCAATAACTAAAAGCAAAATTATAGAAGTGAAAATTTTCTTAAAACTGATCTATAGAATGCAACCAATCCAATAAAAATCTCAGGAACTTTTTTCTGTAGAAATTTATAAGCTAGTTTAAAAATACATGGACATTCCCAAAGATCAAAATAGCTAAGAAAATCTTGAAAACACAGAAACTTATCATATCACATATTTAAAAAAATGAATTGTGGTAAGAAAACAACACAATTTGCCATTTTAATCATTTTAAGTGTGCAGTTCAATAGTAAATGTATTCATATTGTTGTGAAACATATCTCCAGAACTTTTCATGTTGCAAATCTGAAACTCTATACCCAATAAGCAACTCCCCTTTCCTCCCTCCACAGAGCCCCTGGAACTACCATTCTATTTTATGTTTCTGTGACTTTGACTGCTTTAGATACCTCATATAAGTGGAATCACAGTATTTGTCTTTTGGTGACTGGTTGATTTCACTTAGCAAATGGCCTTAAGTTTCATCCATGTAGTAGCATGTGACAGGATTTTCTTCCTTTTTAAGGCTGAATGATATTCCACTGTTTCTATGTAATGTATGTTTTTTGCCCTTCATCCATTTGTGGACATGTAAGCTGCTTCTACTCTTGGATATGCTATGCTCCTATCAACATGGGTGTGCAAATGTCAAATAAAAACATAGACAAGATTGTTCATTGAAGAAATATCTAAAATAAGCAAAAAAAAATGGAAATACCTATCTGAAATCAACAAGGGAAGAATTAAATCACTTGTGATATACTAATAAAATGAATATTATACAGAAATTATTGTCAATGCACTGCTGCAGCCCCAACAAAATGAACAAATCTCAAAACAATAATTTTGAGGGAAAGAATTCAAAGATATTTACATAGAGTTCAAAAAAGGGTAAAACAAATATATGGTTATAAGTCGGGGGGTTACTTTTGAGAGGACTTTGTGATGGGGGCAAGGAGGGGGCCAAAGAGGGGTTTTGAAGCACTGGTATTCTATTTCTTGATCTTGGGATTTTGCATGGTTGTTCACTTTGTAAAAATTCATGAAGCAATTTGCTTACGATCTGTATGCTTTTCTGTATCAGTGGTAATTCAAAACAAGTTTATAAAAACTTGAAAAAAATACAAGAAAAAATTTGAATACGATGTACCTTGGGACAGAAACATGCACACGGATAGTCCCAGCAAACTGGGATTGCAGACTGTGTAGCAGAAGGAAAACTGAAGCTATGAGGGAAAGTGTCCACTCAAGTCTCCATAAGTCATAAGTGCGAGATTTCATATTTCACTCAGATCTCCCTGGTGAGGCATCTTTTCCCTTTTTCACATTACCTATCACACAATGAAGTCTTAATTATTATTGCAGTTTTTTAATGTTCTTCTATCAGATACTAAAGGGTCAAATTCTGGAAAGAAAAACCTCCTCCTGACAGCCAAAATTTTACCAACTTAAAAAAAAGACATATTTCAGCATTAAAAATTGTCTAAATATACTTTCCAAACCTTATTCCTATCAGGAAAATATTTATTTGTGATCTTGAGAGATAAAAATTATGGGATGTCAAAACAGTAGGAGAATGAAAACAAATACAATATATATCTTAAAATTTTTCTTCACAGATATGAGGACTCTAGTTAAAACAAAATACATTTTTATGAAAGATATTACTTCGGAATATATCGTTATATTTAATTGATGTTAAACTATATAAAATGATAATACCATTTCAGGCTATACTTCAAATGACAAATATAAATTGAGGAATTTTATATTAGTTTATTAAAATGTAACATATATTACTAAACTTTACAAAAATTATTAAAATCTTTCATGAGAGCAAACATACTATTTTCTTTTAATGAAAATTAATATTTTTAAAGGAATTGAAGTATAAAGGAAACATTTCTACCACTTACTGAGAATAACCAAGCTCTTGATGAGCCAATGGGAATTGTAGGTGTTGCAGGAAGCCTAAATCATCAGCTGTTTGCAACAGAAGAGAAACCACACAGTAGAACAGGCAAGCTGAGTAGAAGACATCCCTAACAACCCCATAAAGGAAAAACCTGTAAACCCACGTGTCAACTTGTTTCCCATATGCAGACAATGCCAGTGGCCAACAGGTAACAGATGCTCGAAAAAGTGTTTGTTGAATGAATGAATAAGTAAATGAGTGAGTGAATGAATGAATAGTTAATATCAGTGGAACTTGTACAGCTACCACTTCCCACCTGGATGTGTGGATCTGGAGCCACATTACAGTGGCCAGCACCCCCACCACTCACGTGGGATCTGTTCCTCCTGCTCATACTACTCTCCAACACCTTGGTGGCCAGTGGTTTTTAGTGAATTAATAAATTTTGGTTAGGCATTTTTAAAATTTTCATCTTTTTTTTTTTTGTTTTTTTTTAGCCTTTTTTTAATTTTTATTTTTTTCGGATGTACATCATATTTCAAATTCTGGATACATTACATCATGTTCACCACCCGAACACTAATTATAGTGCATCCCCTCACATGTGACCCTAATCACCCTTTTTGCCCTCCCCCCTCCCCCCTTCCCCAATGGTAACCACAAGTCCAGTCTCCAATGCTATGTGTTGTTTTTGTTTTGTCATTTTTATCTTCTACTTATGAGTGAGATCATATGGTATTTGACTTTCTCCCTCTGACTTATTTCACTCAGCATAACACCCTCAAGGTCCATCCATGTTGTCACAAATGGCTGGATTTCGTCATTTCTTATGGCTGAGTAGTAGTCCATCGTGTATAAATACCACATCTTCTTTATCCATTCGTCCCTTGATGGGCACCTACGTTGCTTCCAAGTCTTGGCTACTGTGTATAATGCCGCAATGAACATAGGGATGCAAGTATCTTTAAGCCTTTGTGTTTTCAAGTTCTTTGGATAAATACCCAGCAGTGGAATAGCTGGATCATATGGTAGATCTATCCTTAATTTTCTGAGGATACTCCAAACTGCTTTCCATAGTGGCTGCACCAGTTTGCACTGCCACCAGCAGTGAACAAGGGTTCCCTTCTCTCCACACCCTCTCCAACATTTGTTGTTTCCTGTCTTGTTAATTATAGCCATTCTGACCGGAGTGAGGTGATACCTCATTGTAGTTTTGATTTGCATTTCCCTGATAGCTAATGATGTTGAGCATTTTTTCATATGCCTGTTGGCCATCTGTATTTCTTCTTTGGAGAAATCTCTGTTCAGATCTTTTGCCCACTTTCTAATTGGATTGTTGGTTTTTTTGTTGTGGAGCTGTATGAGTTCTTTGTATATTTTGGATATTAACCCCTTA
Organism: Equus asinus; assembly: GCF_041296235.1. Lineage (NCBI taxonomy): Eukaryota > Metazoa > Chordata > Mammalia > Perissodactyla > Equidae > Equus > Equus asinus. The sequence goes on from NC_091790.1 coordinate 96,577,661, forward strand.
TCTGATATGTGGTTTGCGAATATCTTCTCCCAATTGCTAGGTTGTCTTTTTGTTTTGTTGATGGTTTCCTTTGCTGTGCAGAAACTTTTTAGTTTGATGTAGTCCCATTTGTTCATTTTTTCTTTTGTTTCCCTTGCCCGGTCAGACACGGGACTTGAAAATATGCTGCTCAGACCAATGTCATAGAGCGTACTGCCTATGTTTTCTTCTAGAAGTCTCATGGTTTTGGGTCTTACATTCAAGTCTTTAATCCATTTTGAGTTGATTTTTGTGCATGGTGTAAGGGAAGGGTCTACTTTCATTCTTTTGCATGTGGCTGTCCAGTTTTTCCAACACCGTTTATTGAAGAGACTCTCCTTTCTCCATCGTATGCTCTTGGCTCCCTTGTCGAATATTAGCTGTCCATAAACGTGTGGGTTTACTTCCGGGCTCTCAATTTTGTTCCATTGATCTGTGTGTCTGTTTTTGTGCCAGTACCATGCTGTTTTGGTTACTATGGCTTTGTAGTATAATTTGAAATCGGGGAGTGTGATACCTTCAGCTTTGTTCTTTTTTCTCGGGAATCCTTTGGCTATTCGGGGTCTTTTCTTGTTCCATATAAATTTTAGGATCCTTTGTTCTATTTCTGTAAAAAATGTTGTTGGAACTTTGATAGAGATTGCATTGAATCTATAGATTGCTTTAGGAAGTATGGACATTTTAACAATGTTAATTCTTCCAATCCAAGAGCACGGAATATCTATCTTTCCATTTCTCTGTCTTCTTCGACTTCTTTCAACAATGTTTTATAGTTTTCGGTGTACAGATCTTTCACCTGTTTGGTCAAGTTTATTCCTAGGTATTTTATTCTTCTTGTTGCAATTGTAAATGGGATTGTATTCCTAATTTCTCTTTCTGCTACTTCGTTGTTAGTGTATAGAAATGCAATGGATTTTTGTACATTGATTTTGTATCCTGCAAATAAATTTTCATCTTTTTAAAGGATGTTCTCTAATCCCTGTTCTAGTTATACTCTGCCATTCTCCCCGTGTTCTATATTTTCTTTCTCTATCATTTGATTATTTCTGTCATAAACCATACTTTGTGTTTTTATTCTCTTATGCTTGTTTTTTATGATTTAAATGAAAGATATCAAGAATTTACTTCATATTACTCTTTAATTTCCAGGAATCTGCTTTCACTTTTTTATCAGTAAACTGCAAAATAAAACAAACATGTAAATTAAAATGGAAGGAGAAGACCCATATAAGAGTGAAGAAACCATCAGAAAATGACATGTCAATCAAGCCTTATTAACTGTTCTAGATGTTCCAGGTAATGCAAAGCAATTATGTGGAGCTAATAATTTGGCAATAGAGATAAAGTTTAAATGAAGGAAAGATTTGCAAAATCACACCATGTGTCAAGAGTACAGACATCAATTAAATATGTAAGCATTCTTATTCTCACTGTCTAATGTGGAAGTCAAACATTTAAATCAATATATGTAGTGCTATTTGCACAATGCTACCATAAATACATAGGCAATATTCTATTGGGACAGTGACGAAAGAATCACTGACTCTGCTTTTAGTAGATCATTCATTCCTGTGGCACTTTGGATGCTTTGATTATCTTAATTACTGGTAAAGCTGTCTTGGGCAAAGTCACAAAGAAATTCTGTCACTTTTTCCTCTCAAATGTAAACCTTGTGACTTTATAGCAAGATGTTCTTCTTCCTTCCTGGTGAGGCAACCTCACTGGTGAGACCCACCTGGCATCTCACCATCCTTTCACTTGCTTTGCCCCTAAGAGGCAGTGTGGCTTATTCTGGTGGAAGAATTTAAAAAATTACACTAGGCAAGCCTGCCCCAGTACATCATTTTTCTTTTGGATGTGCTCATAGGGAGCAGGTGTTCTGTTTCCCCAGAACCTAGGGAGGAAGAGGTCCCATTGTGCCTTGGACTGTGAGAGTACATCTGCTGGGTCTTGCAGCTCAGTCAGCATACCCATTTGTCTCCATACTAACCAAATTCTACACCCTCCAATTTAGGCTTCCTCAGGAATAAAGACCATATTTTGGTTTCTGTTTATCTTATGACTAACCTTGTTTTTCAGTTTGTGTAACATTCAAGTGGGGGAAGAGAGGCAGTGTTTATTGGACACTCTGACCAGCCAACGAAACCACCTGTAGGAACATTGTATTTTCAAAAGAGTCTCCTGGACAGTCACGTGAACAAGAATGTCCCGCCTTAACCTTCCAACACAGACAGTAATGTGCCCAAGAGCACTATCATGTGTCCAGAGGGAATATGGGAAGAGAGAGACAATGGTTTCCCTGTACATCCAAAGGTGTCGCTCTTATATTGAGCTCAGTAATCATACTAATTATCAATCAAGTACATCTTTTGAGGAGAGGGAACCAGACATTTCTGTTTGACAGTGGACTAGTCTCCTAGGGTGCCATAACAAATGACCACAAAGTCGGTGACTTCAAACAAGTAATATTTATTCTCTCACAGTTTTGGAGGCCAGATATCTGAGATCAAAGTGTTGGCAGAATTGGTCCTTTAGGATGCTCTGAGGGAGAATCCATTCCGCGCCTCTCTTCCAGCTTCTGGTGGCTGCTGGCGACGCTTAGCATTCTTTGGTTCGTGGCTGCGCTCCAATCTCTGCCTCCATCTTCACATGACCTTTTCCTTTGTTTCTCTGTGTCTAAAATCTCTCTCTTCTTTCTCCTGTAAGGACCCCAGTCATTAGCTCTAGATTCCAAGCTAATCCACTATGATCCCATCTTCAAATCTTTAACAATTATTCCTGCAAAAACCTTATTTTCAGATAAGATCACATTTACAGATATGGATATTAGGACTTGGATATGACTTTTTGAGGGTGATACAGTTCAGCCCTATTATCAACTAATTGTCCTATGTACATCTTTCTGAAATTTATTGTTTGTTTGTATGTTTGTTTTTCATCTTATAATTTTCTGAAATAGATTGCACCAGATGAGGAAGAGCTTCTTATGTAATTTGGGTTTGAATTCAAATGTTTGGCATTAATCTCAATTCAGGTTTGTATATACTACAATACGATTCAGTAAAAGTAATGCTGGACTTAATGGTAGCCATATAATTGGGGATTTAATAATATTTAGCATTAAGATTAATCAGGATTTCGACACTCATTTCATACTTCTTACGTGGTATGTGGGTGCATTAATATGCAAAAATATGAATCAATGAGTGAATGAAGGAACAAATGAAGAAAAGAATGAATGAAGGGCAGAAAGCTTTTCAGAAATAAGCCTGTTTCTGGGTATGGTAGTAACACAGGATGAGGTGATGAGGGGCTGGGAGGGGAATGGTGAGAATGCAATCAGACAGCTTCAATTTTAAAAATATTTCAAAGAGAATTTAGGTCACTTTCATGGGGAAAAAGATAAGGAGTAGTTCAAACATGTCTTCAAGTCTACATCTAAAAGTTGTAGAGGTTGGAAGAGTGTTGACAACTCTGTTGGAAATGAAATTATTGAGGTAAAAATGATAAGCACAAGTCCTTGAGAGGGAGGTGAATGTGGTGACGTGGTGAATGCTTTATTTAAACGTCTAAGATGCAGACTCGCATGGGTGAGAATTCCAAAGAGAAGGCAGAGGTTTGACTTTCCAGCCACTGACTGAGTTACAGTGACAGGGCTACTAGATACAGGGATGGAGTTTAATGGGGTTTGAATGACTGTTGTGTTCTATTCTGATATGGGAAATTATGAGCTTATAGGTAGAATTGAGGAGAGGACTCTCTCTTTCCTCTCTTCTTTGGGCAACAAAAGGTCTGGAGAGCAATGCACCAGCAGCCTTAGGTGTTGGTGACCCAGATCAGACCAGTGGATATGGACTCCAGAAGAATGAGCTTCTGACTCTTTCAGTCTCAGTTACTTCTAGGCAGCAAAGCTAATGGCAAGACAAAGTGTACACACACCCATAGGTGTTTTCACCTACACAGGGGACCAAAGTTAGTGAGAGAAGAAATAGACCCTCAGTATCAGAATCACAAAGAATAAGCACTCCTGAGTTAAGCCTTTCAATTATGACTCATCTTTTCCTTTATTACTTCTTGGTGGTGCAAACACCTTTCCAATCCCTGCCTATGCCCACAGTCAGGGTGCTAGTTACTAGTCCCATGAATCGTGGCTCCCTTCTAGTTATAGTTTACTTCCTATGTGTGTCTTATTTCCTCATTGGCCTGTTATTCACATGTTATATAAAGGATGCTGGTTGATCCCCAAATGAACCTCTTATTCAGTTTGTTCAGCTGCAACTGTGCTCTGTCCTCACCTCAATTTTATAGTACCAAAATGGAAACATTCTGCAGTGACAGCCTCTGTTTTGTATTTTTCTCTCCATATTGTCTTATCAAATTGCATATCTTCTCCTGATTAAATGTCTTCAAATCTTTATTTTTTAACTATCCTTGAATCTCCCCCCTCTCAATACAGCCCATCAAGACCCTCTTATTAAATAACATATGCTTAATTAGTAGGGTTGTCACACTTAGCAGAGAAAATACAGGGTGCCCAGTTAAATGTGAATTTCATATAAACAATGAGTAGTTTTTAGTATAAATATTTACCAACTATTGTCCTGTATTTTAATTTGCTGAATCTGGCAACCCTGCGTCTAACACACTCTATATTTTACTTTAAGAATTCTGTTTCTTGTTTGTTTATCCTCACTATAGCATCAGCTCACTGAGAAGCAGGTTTTTCATTGTTTTCCTCAACTGCTATCCCTAGTACTTAGAACAGTGCCCAGAAAATAGCTCAGGTTCAATAAATATTTGTGGAATGAATTATTGAAACAGTCTGTCCCTGTTATTACATGCTTCTCACAAGGCTGGGCTATGAAATGTAGATTCTAGTGCTCTAATCATATAATCATTGCATGGGTGTTTTGTTTTGTTTTTCTTTGTTTTAGGGTGGAGATATTGAATTTTAAGGCATTTATGTTCTGCTCAAAGTCATACTTAAAGTATGCTCCCTGTTCTAAGGTTTCACAGCGTTCAGATTATATGATTCGTGGCTTTTGACTTGTGGATGTGGCAGTTTGTTTCACCAAAGACAATAATTTTTGTGTATTTTTTTGTTATTGTCTTCATGTAATAGTATAGCCTAGGAGTAATTATTGCTTAGTACATAGAAGCCAATCGCATTCTTTTTTTTTATTATACTAAAATATATGTAACATAAAACTGACCATTTTTAAGCATAGAGATTTGCATTTTCCTAATGGTATATAGACCACTTTCTAACTCAAGTTCTTCACAAATAAAGAAACCTTTCAACCTGCTTGTCTGTAATATTAGAGACCACAGAGACGAAGTTTCTACAAGATTGTCTAGGGATTTAGACTTATTTTCAGATTTATACTCATTCCAGAGGCTGGGCCAGCCCAGGGATCAAGATGAGGGAGGCATGAAGAACACTTCTCCCATCATGAGCCAGAGCAGTTTGCCCTTTTTCTGTTCCTTTTGCAGTCAGGTTCTGGGTAAGATTTAAAACACATGTATTACATTAGGAAATAGTTTAAATGTACAAAATGATTAAAAATCATAAATAATAAAAATCCTGATTGAGCAATCATTAAATATTGATGTATTTTATTTAAATATTTTATTTGAAATTTTTATTAAGAGGATTATTGAATCACATGCAGTTGTAAGAAATAATACAGAGAGATCTTATGTATCCTTTACACAGTCTCCCATAATGGTAACATTTTGAAAAACTGTAATACAACATCACAATCAGGATACTGAAATTGGTACAATCCACTGGTCCTATTCAGATGTCCTCCCCCCCCTTTTTTTTTTTTTGGTGAGGAAGATTTGCCCTGAGCCAACATCCATTGGCAAGCTTTGTTTTTATTTTTACTTTGTGCTTGAGGAAGATCAGCCCTGAGTTAACATCTGCCGGTACTCCTCTATGTTTTGTATGTAGGACGTCTCCACAGCATTGCTGGTGAGTGAAGCAGGTCCATGCCCAGGATAGGAACTCACAAACCTGGGCCACCAAAGTGGAGCGTGTGGCACTTTAACCACTCTGCCACAGGGACGGCCCCTCTCCCATTTTACATGTATTCACAGGTGTATGTGTGTGTTTAGTTGTATATATTATTGCCACATGTTGTCACCACCACAGCAAAGATGCTGAACACTTCCAACTGCCCCAACGATCTCTCCTCTTGTCCTTTTATAACCATAACCAACGCCTCGGAATGTGTTTGTGAGGTTCAACTAAGGGAAGCTGAAGTGAAAAACATTCACTTTGGACTTAAAAGATACGTTTATATAGTTTGCAGTCTCTTCTATGTACAGTTATGTTATTTTTGTTAGTCATTTCAGTATAAGAAACTTTTCCAGAAATACCCCCATTGCTCACTGGTATAATGACAAAAGATGAAGGTCCAAAGATTCTATGACAATATGGCTGTTTTTTATGGCACCCATGTGGGTAATGGGGGGCCTGGTAAATAGAAAACTGTTGAAGGCTGCAACATGGGTACAACGATGTATCTTTTACTCATTTTTAGAATTGACAGAGAAATGCAAACACAAACAGGGTGCACACTTATGCAAAAAGTTGATAAAACTCCAATATGCCATTTTAACGATAAATTGAAAATATATTTTGGAATAGTTCATCAAAAAGTGAGAGATTGGAAATATATCTTGATTGGAATTATACATAGATACCTTCTTTTGATATCTTTAAATTTATATATTTGAGTACTGAAAGAAAATCCATAATAAAATTTAGAACTGTAAATTCAAAGTGGTAATTCCTCATGCTTATATAATTTGAAGCATTTTTAGTAAATAAATACAAAATTATGAATAAAATTAGAAAAATAAGTGGATTTTCTCAAATGACTTCTTTTCACTGGCCTTAAAGAAATCTGCCCATTTACAGCTCTTAAGGCCTCTCAGTCTAGTATATGGATATTTTCTGATTCTTATCAACTTTCCTCCTCTTCTTACTTCTCTGTATGTCTTTCTTAATATGATTAATTAACTAATTGCTTTATTAATCAAACACTTTCTGACATTCAGCCCATCCTAGGCACTGCACTGCAGATGTTCATGGGGAAATCATTTATGAAGTACTTGCCATGTGTTTTGTAGGTGTTGTTTCATGAAACCCCCACCATAACCCTGAAGGCGGCTATTCCGCTATTTCCACTTTTCAGGAGAGGAAATTGAGATAAAGTGTTGAAACACTCAGCTGAGATTATATAGACAGTAAATGACAAAGCTGGATTTAGAGCACAAGCAGTTTTAGTCCAGATCCTGAATCTTAGTTCCAGGGCACACTCTTGGCCAGGCAGGCCAGCACCCATGCAGAGGAGAGATGGGGTCCCTTCCCCCAAGGAGCTGACGGTTTACTGAGGTCCTGCCGCAGAGAGAAGCACAGGATGCTATGGGAGGTGTGTGGGATCGATTCTGTTACCTCCACTGGAATAATGAGAGATTTCAGAACTGAAAGCAAAGCGTATAATTTACCTTTATTGGTTATGCTGTGAAACAAGATCCCAAATCTCATTTATTTCCTGCTCATGTTGTGTCCAGAGCAGTCTTCACTTTCCAGAATTGGGCACGAGAAGCAGCCCCCTGCAGACCTGCCTCTTCTAGAATAAGAGACACATGCCCACATCATGGCATGGGGGTCGCTGTCCCTCCCTCAGCGAGTGTCAGTGGCCTCCAGCCAGGAGGGCTGCTCCTCCCAGGGCCCAGGAGAGAACTTAACAGTGAGAACAACATCCCACACATCGGATTTGCACTTTGAGCAAGAACTCTGATCAGAAAATGAACCAGGCCAATTTATTAGCAATGAGAGAAGCAAAATTCCGAATTAAAAACTTGAGTTAACTGAAAAAAGAGTAGGTGCAATATGAATACCTTTTCCATACAGTCTCCTTGGCTCTGGCTGGCTGGTGCATAAAAAGGACTAAGGAAGTGAGAAAATATGCCAGAAAAGGCCCTTCAACTTGAGAGAGGACTTCCAGGGTCCAGGAATCGGCTCAGTTCCCAGGGCCCCTCCACTGCTGGCAGCTAACTCTCTTTGCTATTGCCCTTTGGTCAGTCCCCAAAATGAGGATGTGGTTTCTCTGAGCTAACACTTCCACCTCCAGGAGAGGTTGGAAGGAGTAGGGTGAGGAGTGAGCTGCCATCAGTTTCCTAGCCTGCCCTCCCCAGTGTTCCCTGAACCCCAGAGCCGACCTGCCTTGGGTTGCAGAGCCCTGCCCCCCTCAGTTCCCACAGAAAAATTCCCCTGAGACATTCCTGACATCTGCCCATTGCCCCTGGAATCTGGGGCTAGCAGCCAGCATGGGGAGTGCCCAGGTTTCAAAGTTACAGAACTCTGCTGGGGCAGGCTGGCGTTCAGCCTCCCTGCTGTGTGGTGTCCCCGAGCTGCTTGCTCACCTGTGAAACGGTGGGTGGTGCGTAACCTGCACCCTCAGTTGTGTTGTGAGGCCCAAGTGGAAGCACAGACTTGCCTAATGCTGACAGGGCTTCATGCTGAGAGGGCAGACAGAAATGCTTGGGACTCAGGAATCTTGCCTCTGTTGGGACAACTATGTGAGGAAGATATTCAGGCTCCCCCTGTACCTGCCCATGATGATGGCTCAGTGCCTGAGAAGCACCACACAGCTTCCCACATCTATTACAATGAGTCTACTGCATTTTTCCCCTCGCTCTGCTCTCTGCCCTGAACTCCGTAACCTCTCCCAAGCCAGGGTGCTCTGTCATCTAAAAGTGGCAGAGATCCATATCAGTGTTGACTGCATCTTCTGCTGCTTTCTACCTATGTGTTGGTGGAGAATAGACAGTTCATTCCTGACTGAAAATTGCGATTTCCTTTATACACCCACATTTCTGCTAACAGCTCCTCACATAAGTGATTCATTTATTTTTGGTCATCCATTTTATACTTGCATCTTGAAAAAAAGAGGAGAATGTATCTTCCAAGTCAAAAATATTAGATGAATTTATTGAACATAAAGCCTGCCCTGGTGGTCTAGGGGTTAAGATTCAATGCTCTCACTTCCCTGGTGGCCTGGGTTCCTTTCCAGGTCAGGGAAACTGTCCCCTACACTCCCAGATCCCCCCGACCCCCATCTGTCAGTTGTCATACTGTGGTGGCTGCTTGTTGCTGTGATGCTGAAAGCTCTGCTACCAGTATTTCAAATACCAGCAGGGTCAGTCGTGGTGCACAGGTTTCAGCGAAGCTGCCAGACTAAGACAGACTAGGAAGAAGGACCTGGCCACTCACTTCCAAAAACATTGGCCATGAAAACCCTGTGAATAGCAGCAGCAGAGCATTGTCTGATACAGCGCCAGAAGGTGAGAGGGTGGAGCAAAAAGCCCGGGCAGCGTTCTGCTGGGCTGTACATGGGGTCACTAGGAGTCAGAACTGACTCCACAGCACTAACAGCACAATAAACAGAAAAAGAAATGGTCTGATCACTGTGCCTAATGGTTGAGCATAAAATGGTAAATGCCCAGGAAGAGTGGAGTATATCTGAAAAGATATTACTAAATCACAACATTCAATGTCATTGTCATTACTACCATTTAATCAAATAATTCATAAGTAAATATGAGTAAATTCAGCAATTTAGAATGACCCAGTAGACTTCTGTGCTTTCCGGGGGAATATAAAGGCATGGATTGGGGAAGAGCCTTATTTGTATATATTAATACCAAATTACAACTGAGAAAGAGAGTGGCATGAAGTAAAAATTTCGTAATGTAGATCAGAAAATATTTAGAAAATTAAGACAGATATTTTGTGAAGTATATTTGGTGCTTAAAATATATTTCTTGAGAAGATACATAAATGAAAAGAACAATGGACACAATGGAAACAATGGTTTTGAAAGAAGAAATTCAATCATATATAAGAAACAAACAACTGGCTTACCTCATGTCTGCTTTTTGCTTCTTTTGTCTCCCTCACTCTACACATGTACTAAATAGCTACACACACTATAGGTTCAAGAGATAACGTGACGTTTTCTGAGACATTGCATTGTGCTCTGCTTCCTGCTTGATGAGCGATTATTTGTTGGCTGTATGCCATCCCAGAACTTGTTTCCTCACATATAAAGTTGAATTGCCGCTCCTCTACCATCTAAAACTATACATGGTGTTGTTGCTTCTTGCTGCTGCTATCACAGCCACTACTCATATCACTACTGTGACAATGACTGTATTGATAAATGGAGGCCACTGGCAGAATGTAGTGCTCAGACAAGTTGTACGTTTTTCATAAAGACATTCACATGAAGTTCCTCAAAGTCAGAATTTTGGGAATAGTATCGGCCCACATTGAATTTTATGATGCAATTATGTGAATTGAGGAAAATGTGTAAATAGGTTACAACTATTATATTTTTAACAAATTTAGGCATCACCTTGTCCAAAAATAATGGATGGATCTGGAGGTCTAAGAGGATTATGAAAGGAGAGTCTCAAGGAAAACTTTGAAGGATTTCTAGAGTTAGGAATTGAGTTTATCTCAAGGTGGTCTCTGGTCCACTAGGTCGTCACCCACCCTACACTAGAGTAATATTAAACTGAGAGCATCTCCAGGACAATAACGAATACGGAAAAAAACGTGATGGACAGGGCCATGCAGGGGGAGACATAGAGGTCAAAATAAGCTTCCCCAGGAAGTGAAAAGTGTACTGAGAATTTACATCAAAGGAGGGGTAGGTTGGCCAGTGGCTAGGGCTGGAGATTGCAGACATGTAGGTGAATCTAATAGCACATGCAGATTCCATACTTAAGGGGCCGAGGGGAAGGGTGTGGGGAGGAATGGTGAAATTAGAACCTGAAAGAACACCAAGGAGGTTTGAATGCACAGAATGACATAAAGTCAGAATGTAATTTTTGTAGCACTAGATTCCGTGGGATGTCATAGGTCCTATGATATATTTTGATTTTTATCAGAAAAAATGACTAAAAATCATTGAACATTCATATTAGAGTTTGAAATACTGTCTTTGGTTGCATGTGGAAAAGTGAATTAAGGGTGAATAAAGTCAATGTGTGTAGATTGTTTAGGAGGCTCTTAGAGTGCTCCAGGAGAAGAGATGATAATACCTTTGACCAGAATTTTGACAAGGTGGCTAGAACAAAGTGAGGAGATTTGGTAGAAAAAATATACCAGAACTCAGGAATAGGTTATAATTGGAGGATTGTAGAGAATGATATCAAAACTAATTCTAGCTTTGTGAATTACATACGATGATGGATGATGGTGACATTAATCAAGACAGAACACATTGGAAGAGACTTTTTCCTTTTTATTTCAAGGAAAAGATCCTAAGTTTGATGGTGGATCTAGCTCATAGAAAAGCAGTCTGGTCTGCAATGTATCTTGACGAGTCTGTATGAATGTTATAATTATTACAAGTCATGAGCATCGATAAGACCGCCAACGAGGAGAGAGGAGATGGAGAAGAGAACCTGAAGTAACCCAGTGAAAAAGAGAATCCTTCCTACATCAATGTCTACAACTCAACTATTTTACACACAAAAAAATGTATAGCCTGTTATTAAATAAAAAGGCTAAAAGTAAGGTATTCCTCCTAAGAACTTAGAAAAATGAGATACACATTTAAGGAAAGTAGCAAAATCTCTTTTTTACTTCTCTTCCTTTGAGTTCTGAAATTATTGCCTATTTTCAAAGGACCCAATATTAGGCCTATCAGATAGAGGATGTTACCTATGATCTCAGCAAGTTCCAAACCACTCTGTCAACAGGTGTGGAAAAGATTGGGACCTTCAGCTCTCTTTACGACATTAAACTGCAGGACTCCACACCTGGAGTTTGATGGAACAATTAGTATGGGAAATTGAAAACTGGTGGAGAATACACTTTGATCCAACCCATTCCTCTTCATTTTTCTGGTTGTAGGACCTTTCTTTGGAATATTGCTAGAATGTTGAGTTAATCAATGGGAAAAGTGAACAGGGGTAAAGGGTTGGTCACCTTTCCTTCTCTCTTGCTCCCCTCAGACCTCCTCTTGCTGACAAAGACCAACAAGTGACAGAACAAGAGCTCAGAATTCCTCATCCACACCCGCCCAGGTGGGTAACTGACCATCTGCTGGGAATGAAAACCTGTTTTATGTGGATATCAATTAAGTAGAGTAATGCAGGTAGTGTACAGGAATCAAAAAGCATGAGTCAAATTGCTTGAATTTGATAAACAAGACAAAAAATTATAGCAGGATTCAGGTGAGGTCATGAATCAGCTATAAACCAACAAGGAAGCTTCAACTGGGCTGCAAACAGCATAAATATCTCCAGTTTCTAGAATCCTGCGGCAAACTTAGTAAGTCCAACACATATGAGGTGGATGAATGAAAGAATTAGTGCATGAGTAATAAAACACACATCTCTTTTTAAGTAAGGGAAGTGGGTTGGATTAGGAGAGAAATAACATCTGAAAAATAAAAGACCAAAGTCAATTCTTTCATATTGTCTATATCTCCCCAGAAAACGAAACTCAATTCCTAGCCATTACAAAAACAATCTGTCATTGTTGTACAGGTATATAATGCTTAATAATAATATCATTTTCAACATCGTAGAAACCATGAGAGGTATCGGGGTTTCATGTCATACGGTAATTTCTTCCTGGTCCTACATCTTCTATGTTCCCCTCGGAATCCCCAACTTGCTTTATCATACTCACTTCCTCACACAGGTTGAGGGGACAGGGCTTCCCTCCCCGAGTGTTCACTGGCCCCATGTAAACAGGATCGAAGAACCTTTAAACTTGCTATTATTCAGATCCTCACAACTAAGACACAGAACTAAAACTTCAACCATAGTTCCAGTAGAAAAAATATTACGCAATTATGATTGTTTTGAAATTTTAAACATTTGATGATTTTGAGGAATATATAGTGGTAGATTCAGGTTGAATATTTGAAGGTTTTATAACCATGTGACATTTAGCAAGTGAGTATAATAGCATCTTGTGTTAAATAGTGCTCTCAAGAAAATCAAGAGAAACTTCCTTGAAATCATTAGCTGAAGCCTCAACGATAAAGCAAGAGTTTGTCATATTACCATTTTAAGTTTCAGTCAGAACTTCTTATCTAGGCAACAGGTTATCATTTTGTTAAAAAGAACATTTTCATTTCTAGAGCCTGAGCTTTGTGAGAGAAAAATTTGCTGACATTCATTGGCAGAGAGAACAGATATTCAGCTTAAGAGGAATATAGAAAAAGTCCTTATCTCAGAAGTGGAGAGATTGGAGCAGGGAGTTGGAATTATTGATTTGCTTTGCCACCTGATGCTCTCACAGGACTTCCACTCTAGCTTCACATTGTGATTCCTGCTCCACACATTAAATAGGGAGCTTGGACCTAGGAATCATGGATGGAACCACAAGGCCCAGTATTTTCCCAGAAATGAATTGGAGAAGCAATTCAGTTAAGCTCGCGGTCAGCAGGCCCAGCGGTAAGCCAGTCAGCTGTGTGGGGCTGTTGTTTTTAAGGGAGAAGATGAAACGCTAGGTTTTTTTTTTTTCTTTTTTGAGGAAGATTAGCCCTGAGCTAACATTTGCTGCTAGTCCTCCTCTTTTTGCCGAGGAAGACTGGCCCTGAGCTAACATCCGTGCCCATCTTCCTCTACTTTATACCTGGGACATCTACCACAGCATGGCTTGCCAAGTGGTGCCATGTCTGCACCAGGGATCCAAACTGGCGAACCCTGGGCCGCTGAAGGGGAACATGCAAACTTGACCACTGCACCACCAGGCTGGCCCCATGAACCACTAGTATTTTATATCTGGAAAATCTACATGTTTCCACGTGTATATGTGTAAACCCACACACACATATATTTGCCTTCTTCTGACATAAATAAGTGTATTAGATAAAAATCTTCACTGGATTAATCGTGCTATGAATTTAGGACTTATTTTTCATCCTTTCTACCTCATGGCACTGTGATTAACACATAGAATATATGTAATTAGAGTCCCTCACAGTATACAAAAGTTGTTAATGTGCTTGTTGCTTAATTAAATTCACAGGCATTCTCATAAAAAGGTATTATAAGCCATGATTTACACATATAGAAAAGTGCAGAGATGTCCTGGATATGTCCGAGATTACATACCCTTAAAAGAAAACGTAATTTTGTTTTTTTTCCCACAGAGCTGGGGCAGGATCATGACTGTTTGTCAGGGATAATGTAGGTCATCCTGACTGGTTTGTCTAATGAGCCCAGTTAATGGAGATCACTAATGCCTGTGCACAGGATCTTAAAAGGAAACATGAGATTGGCTTAGTTCCCCGGCACGAAGGGTAAATACCCTCGCATCCCAAACATGATCCATCCAGGGCTTGTGAAGACACTGGTCAAACTACTTTCACAACCCATAACCCAATACCCTCCTGCAGGATCAAAATGTTGAAGAGCTGAAGTGATCAGAAGAGAATTTCTCTGAAGAAAATTTCCAGTGTGCTGGGAATCCCATCTCCCCATCATCTCAGACTTCCAAGAAGCTTCCCAAGGAAACCGTTTCAAAGAGCGGGAAACACATTCCCTGTGTTTTAGGGGACAGAGTGCACAGGTGTCAAACTTATGCCTGAAAAATATCCACAGACAAAGGCTAATTGGAGCAGCCCATAGAAGCTGCTTCTTATTATCTGAGAGTCATCAGAAAAATTACAGCATTCACCCTGATTTTACCCATGTCGCAAGGAAGGCTTAGTCTAAGATTGGGGTTGAATAGTCAGTGGAGAGAGAGAATAAGTTAACCAGTGATGGCATCTATCAAGTTATTACTACACCGCTCTGGAGACCCCAGCTCCTTTTATCTCCTCTGCTCCCTACCTACTCTTTGTTGGGTAAATATGTTAAATTGAGGATTTAGGATTAAATGATTTAACTTGAAGGATGTCCAGAGCATCATACCTTATCAATGATGTAAATTCAGAAATACATTTGCAAATAAGCCTACGCTGGGGCTAGTCTAGTAGGGTAACATGCCCTCCGTACTGCCTTTCACCATCACTCATTTTTTATTTATCTTTCTTCTGGTGCCTTCTATTTCTTCAGTTTCTGAGCTCGTGAGTAAGAATGAATCTGGTCTCTCTTTCTTCATGCAATGTGTGCCCGCTCATTTCCAACTCTACACTTCAGAAAGACAAAAGGAGCACCATTCTGAGATAGGGACTTTACATCTGTCTAACCCAGACAACTGAGATTTCTGTAGGTTCTGCTCCACATGGTTCATCTCAGTCTCCAGAGGTCGTACTTTACAGCTGGGTTTGAGGCCAAAGCTTGACCTTGGATATAATGATGGTTGTGCTCTCTCTCTCTGTCTCTGTCTCTCTCTCTTTCTTTCTCATCTTGAAGAAGGCTTTGTGGGACAGGATTAAAAGTTGGGGTTTTGGTCTGATCTCTATCTATATACCTAGGTATTCATGTTTCAGAGAATACATTAATCATCTATTCTTTTATCATCTAGTTATCTTTTTTATGCTTTTTTATAATGACTTACATATGGCACACTTGGAAGGATAAAGTTTTGGCAAATTTAGTGCATTTTAATAATTCTGAAAGCCTGTTATTTGATAAAACTACCATTTGGCACATATTATATAATCTTGTGTGGTAAAGTGAGTCAAAATCATGATGGAAAATAAAATTAGGATTATTTCTTACTCTAATTTAGCATTGTCTCCAGTTAACAATTTTAGTGACAATTTAATACATTGATCACTTTGGAAGTTTTAGGGCACGAGCTCACTGAGACTTTGAGGGAGCACACATAAACATGGAATATCTCACCTAGTTGGTATTCAATGAATAGTTGGAGTAATACCAGTGATTGAGGAAGAGGCTTCATGAAGGCGTTGACACTTACATCTGGAATGTTTAAGGAAGAGAAAAGAGGCTAATGTATATGTAAAGCACTGGAGAGAGAAGTGGGAGATATGACACAAATGTACCGGGGACCAGATCGTGCAGGTCTTTAGGCATGAAAAGGAGTGCTAATGAAAGGTGTTAACTGGAGAAATGACTTCATCCAATTCCTGTTCTAGAGGAATCACATTCACTGTGCTGACAATGCATGGAAGGGGGCATGGGTTGAAATAAGAACATCAAACTGTTAAATAGTCACTAGGCAAGGATTATCATGGCTCGGGTCAGGGAGTAAGCACTGGAGGAGAAGAGAAGTGATGGGAATCTGGATATATTTGGAAGTAGAGCCAATGCTATTCCCTGAGCAGATGGGGTTGACAGTAAGTGAGAAAGATAAGAGTCAATGATGAGTCCACAGTTTTTGTCATGATCAATGAAAGGATGGGGTTGCTATCAGCTGAAGTGGGGGAGGATACAGGTGAAATGGTTTGGGAAGAAAGGTCAGGATTTCACCTTTGAACAGATTATTTTTGATATGTGTATTTGATACTCAATGAAATATTGAGTAATCAGGTAGATATGAGAATCAGGGGTTGGGAAAAACACATAAGGGCTGCGAATAAAGAGTACTGTTAGCATTGATGGTACTAATTAACTTAACTAAAATTTACAGAAAGGAGTTTAATCATACATGTATGTCTGAATAAGTTTTCAAAATTGAAAACACATAGGTAACTGTTAGAACATTACTGGAACCCAGATGTTCACCTCATCACCCTTTCAAGTCATGTCATCCTCCACAAAGGTAACCACTATCTCAGCTTTTAACAACATACATTAGATTTGACTCTTTTTTTTGTAGTTACCATACAGGGTAGATTGTTTCCTGTCTGGCCTCTTTTGCTCAAATTCATATTTGTTGTAGACATCCATGTGGTTGTATCTCTTTCCTTCTCAATGGTATTCTGTTGTAAGAATATAACATAATTTTCTTTCCATTCTATTTTTGCTGGGCATTTTAGTGATTCCTAACTTTGGATTATTATGACTGTTGCTTCTATGCAAAGTTTCTTCCTGTCTTTTGGTGAATACACACACACACAGAGGCAGATTCTTCGTGGCAATATGACTAAGAGTAGAATTGTTAGGTCACAGAGTAAGTACATTGTTAGCTTGAGTAGATACTGCCAAATAGCTTTCCAAAATGATTTTACCAATTTGCAATCCATCTAGGTCTATCGTCTGCCTTTTTAAACTTAGCTCCTATAGTTAGAATGCAGTGGTACCTCACTATGGTTTTGTTTGCATCCCTCATAACTAATGAAGCTGATCCTTTTGTCAACTATAATGGTTATATTGATCATTTCTTTTATGAAGTAAATCTGCAATACTTTTCCCACTTTTTTTGTACTGTCTCTCATTTTCAGATTGACTTATGAGTTCAAAATATATTTTATATATAAGTACATTGTCAGAATTATTGCAATTATTTTCTTTCACACAGTGGCTAACATTTTGTTCTTTTTTAATGAAGAGAAATTGTTGATTTGAGTGTATTCCTGTTTACTAATTTTTTACATTATGACTAGTGCTTTATGTGTCTTGTATAAGACATTTTCCCCACCTTAAGTTCGTGAAGATAGTCTTCTATTTCTTTCAAAATTGTTTTGTTTTACCTTTTACATTTTAGATCCACAAGGATTGTGTAAGGATTGAGGTAAAGTTTCAAAAACATTTTTGGGGGCCAACCGGTGGTGTAGGGGTTAAGTTTGCATGTTCTGCTTCAGTGGCCTGGGGTTCGCCATTTGGATCCTGGGTGCGAACCTACACACCACTCATCAAGCCATACTGTGGTGGCATCCCACATAGAGCTAGAAAGACTTACAACTAGAATATACAAATATGTACTGGGACTTTGGGGAGAAAAAAAGAAAAAGAAAAAGAAGAAAACATTGGCAACGGATGTTAGCTCAGGGCCAATCTCAAAACAAAAGTAATTTTTGACTTAATTCAGTAAAATTTTTGTAAAAATAATCATTCTTTCCCGCTCAGCACCACAGTGTCACTTTGTCATAAATCAGAATCTGTGTATATGTGGGTTTCTTTCTGGCCTTCTATTCCAGTTCCTGTTCAAATTTTCAGCTTTGCACCGGGACAACGGTGTCTTAACTGCAGTTTACAATATGCCTTTGTATCTGGTACTCTCGGTCGTCCAGTTTCATTTTGATTGCATGGGATCATTTCCGCTATTCTTGGCCCTTTGCATTTCCATATGGATTCAGGATTATTTTGTGAATATTGATTTTGAAAACTTCTGTCATCTTGATTAAATCTACAGCTCAATTTGAGGCCAGCGGTATCTTTAGAATGTTGCATTTTCTAATCCATAAACATCTTACATTTTTTTCATCTATTTAGTCCTTTAATTTTGGTCTGGAGGCTTTACACATATTTTTATCAAATGTATTCATAAGTAAATGTTGTTTTCTCATGCTATCATGATTTTTTGATCATCTACATATTATAGATCAAGCATGGATCAGTTACAGAATTTAGTGACATTACTAAATTCACTTATTAATCTAATAATTTAGTGGTGAATTTTTTTGGATTTTCTCTGTACGTGAAATAGTATCTGCAAATAATTCAAGTTTTACTTTATTTCCAATCTTTCTACTTTTGCTACTTTTTCTTACCTTATAGCACTTGTTCACACATCCAGTAACAGCGCTGAATAGAAATTTTGATAGCAGGCCTCTTTCTCTAGCCTAGAAAGAAAGCTTTCAAAATTTCAACCTCAACAAAATGTTGTCTGTGTTTTTTTGTAAATAGCCCTTAACAGATCAATAAAATTTCCATTTATTTCTAGTTTTCTGAATTTTGTTTCTAGTTTCTCATTTTATGAAATGCTTTGTTTTGCAGCTATTAAGGTGATCAAAGTTTTGCCCTTATTTTTTAAGGCGGTGAACTACACTGATGTATTTTTGTAATATTAAACCAACCTTGGAATGTACACCAATTAATCATGATCTACTTATTATTTTATATATTGCTGAACTAAACTTGCCAATATTTCATTTATTATTTTCATATCTATGTTAATGAGGGATATTTTCCTTTTTTAGAATACACTAGCTTCTTAAAACAAATTGGATTTTTTCTACTTTTATATTCTCTTTGAAGAATTTGTAGGAATTCATGAGTGAAGCTGCCTGGGCATCGAATTTTCTTTGTGGGAAGGTTTTAAGTTAAAGACACAAAATCTTTAATAGATATAGAACTATTGATATCTTCCATTTATTCCACATCAGATGATGACGTGATTTAAGATGGAAACATTCTGTTAATGCAGTGAGACTCGGGGTTTATATGTAACTCTGACATAGTCTAGTCAAGCCTGATGTAACAGTGCAGAAAAATCGTTTGGTGACATATAACATTCATCTATGAATAAAAGGATAAAACAACTGTAGGAACATTTGGAATAAGAGAGACATTTCCTGATATAATAATACAAAGGTAGAAAAAAATGCCTGCAGTAAATATCATTATTAATGCTGACTTTTTGAAATGTTTCTTTAATTTAAGACTAAATATGAAGTGCCCTCTTCTCATTAGATTTTCTCAAGATTCTGCTGAAAATCCAAGATGGTATGATTAGGCACAGAGAAGAAATAGATTTGTAAATATTGAAAAGGTAGAAAAAAATGTCATTTTTGTCTATGATATTTAAATTTTTCTATGATAAACATTTCAAAGAGTTTAAAGATCATTATTAGGAATAATGAGTGAGCTTGGAAGAGTTTGCTAGACAAACAGTTGTTATATAGAACAGAAAATATATTATTTTAAAAAGCACGATATAAGCATATAAAACAAAATATATATTTGTGAGATTTATGAAATTTATAAAACAAAAACAAAAATATTGATTATTTAGCAACAAATCTACCAAAGCACACACAACTATTTGGAAAAATTATAAAAGATTATTGAAAGTCATCAGACATCATTTAACAAAAGTAGAGATATACCATGCTGATTCATAGGGAAAGTTGGCATTATAAATGTATTCAGTTTAAAAATTATATCAGCAGTTTTTAGTCTTTTTGTTTTGTGTATTCCTGTGACTTCCTAAAGATTATTAAAGAGAGCTTTTGGTTGTATGGATTGCATCTATCAACATTTATCTTGTTAGAAATGAAAGTTTAGAAAATTTTAAAATATGAATTTTTAATTTATTTTAAATGTCAAAAAGAAAATCATTAAATGTTAACATAACACATATTTTATGAAAGACAACTACTGTTTCTAAAACGAACAATATAATGAGGAGAGTGACCTTGTTTTCTATTTTTGAAAATATATTTAATATCAGGCTTAATGGAAGACTGCTGGATTCTCATTCTGTTTCTGCCGTCAATCTGTTGTAACACAGATGTGGGTAGGAAAAGGGAGAAGATTGAAGATTCTCTAAAAAGGTCTTGGACCTCTAGTGTTCTTGGATCCTAATTTGAGAACCGCTGATTTATATATCCAGTGCCATTCTACAATCCCAACAAATTTTGTGTGTGTCTGTATATCTATGTGTGTGCATGTATATGTGTGTGTGTGTGTTTGTGTGAGGGGGCGTTGTGGTTATTTATAAGATGAATTTATCTGGAAGTGTTAGAAGATAAAAGAAACCGAGATGTTTCTGAAGAAGAACAACGCAGGGAGACCTGGCCCCTCAGACAATATTTGTTATAAAGCAATACTAAGTAGGGCCATCTAAAAATGGTATTTTGGTTTTTTATTGCTGCTTTAACAAATTACCTCAAAATTCGTGGCTTAAAACAACACAAATGTATTATCTTATGTCTCTGGAGGACAGAAGTCTGAAATAGCTCTCAGTAGGCCTAAAATGGAGGTGCCCCTTTGTGGAAGCACTAAGGGAGAATCTGTTTTCTTGCCTCTCCAGCTCGCACCGGAAGCTGGCATTCCTTGGCTACTGCCTCCCTCCCACCTTCAAAGCTAGTGAGGACGGCCAGTCAGGTCTTTCTCAATAACGTCACTCTGACTGTGTTTCATTCATCACATTTTTTAAGTGAGGTAAAATTCACATTACATAAACTTATTTTAACCAATTAAAATACAAGTCAATGTCACTTAGTACAGTCACAATTTGTGCAACCAATCAGCACTATCTAGTTTTAAAACATATTCTTCATCCCCAAAGGAAATTCTGGACCGATGAAGCAGTCACTCCCCATTCCTCACTAACCCTCAGGGCCCCTGGCAATCAACTAATCTGCTTTCTGTCTTTACGGATTTTCCCATTCTGGTCCTCTCGTATAAATGGAATCATATAATACGTGGCCTTTTTGTCTGGCTTCTTTCACTTAGCATGTTTTCAAGTTTAATCTGTGTTGTAGTGTGTATCAGTACTTCATTCCATTTTAATGGCATAAATAATATTCCGTTGTATGGATACAGTATTATAAACTGTTTAGTCATTCATCCTTTGGATTTGGACTGTTTCCACTTCTTGGTTACTATAAATAGGGCTGCTATCAATATATGTGCACATGTATTTGTTTGAATACCTGTTTTCAGTTCTTTGAGAGTATACAGCTAGGAGTTGAATTGCAAGGTCAATATGATAATTCTGTGTTTAACTGTTGGGAACTGCCAAATTGTTTTCCATAGGAGCTGAACCATCTTGCATTTCCACTGGCACTTTATAAGACTTTCAGTTTCTCCACATCCTCACCAATAATGTTGTGTTTTTTTGAATATAGCCATCCTAGTGGGTGTGAAGTGGCACCTACTTGTGGTTTTGACTTGCATTTGCCTAATGACTAACAATGGTGAGCATCTTTTCATAAGTTTAAGGGCCATTTGTATAACTTCTTTGGAGAAAATGTCTATTCAAGTCTTTTACCCATTTTTAGTGTTTTCTTGTCTTTTTGTTGTTGAATCGTAAAGCTTCTTTATAGCCTTAGAAAACTAGACCCTTAACAGATAGATGATTTACAACCCATTCTGTGGTTACTTTTTTCACTTTCTTTGAAGTGTCATTTGAGGGGCCGGCCCTGTGGCTGAGTGGTTAAGTTCACGCACTCTGCTTCGGTGGCCCAGGATTTAGCCGGTTGGGATCCTAGGCGCAGATATGGCACCGCTCATCAGGCCATGCTGAAGCGGCACCCCACGTGCCACAACTAGAAGGACTCACAACTAAAAATATACAACTATGTACTGGGGGGCTTTGGGGAGAAGAAGGAAAAACAAATCTTAAAAAAAAGTGTTACTTGAAGCGCAAATGTTTTAATTTTGATAAAGTCCAATTTATCTACTTTTTCTTTAGTTGCTTGTGGTTTTGGTGTCATTTTTAAGACACTATTGTCTAATCCATGTTCATGAATATTTACACCTTTGATTCCTTCCATGAGCTTTATCATTTAGCCCTTACATTAATGTCTTTGATCAATTTTTATTTTATTTTATATGATTTGAGATAAAGGTTCAGCTTTATTCTTTTGCATCCAGTAGTCCCAGAACCATATGTTGAAGAGACTATTCTTTATCCATTGAATGGCCTTGGACCCTTGTGGAAAATCAATGGACCATAGATATGTGACTTTATTTCTACACTCTCAATTCTATTCCATTGATTTATTTTCCTATTTTAGGTCAGTATCACACTCTTTTGATTACTGTAATTTTACAGTAAGCTTTCGAATTGGAAGGTGTAGGTCACTCTAATTTATTCTTCTGTATTTTGGCTATTTGAGGCCCTTGTAATTTCACATGAATTTTAGGATCAACTTATTCATTTGTACAAAAAAGAGAACTGGGATTTTGAGAGCCATTGCTTTGAATCTGTCAGTCACTTTGGGTATTATTGCCTTCTTAATAATAGTAAGTCTTCCAATACATAAACATAGCCTGTCTTTCCATTTAGTTGGTCTTTTTCTATCCTTTTGAGCCATGTTTGATGGTTCTCAGTGTACACTCTGGGGACTGAGAGATGCTATGCAGTAAGTTTAGAAACCATGGCTCATTCTTACTGAAATTCATCAGCTGCTTTCTTCATTAAGCATTCCCCTGGTTGTTGAAAGTTTTGCTGTTAGATTCTGGAATTCTATAAAAGATGATTCTGACAATTTTTGCCTTCTTATTTATTGCTTTTGTGGAGGGACGGTGTTTTGTATTTCCATACTCTGCCATTTTGGTGATGTCATTTCTAAAAATCAAAATCCTTACAATATGATAAATTTTCTTGTCATTTCAGTTTGCTCTTCTTTGACTTTATTAATGAACATTTTATATGCTTTTTTTCCTTTTCTATTTCTTCCTTTTTCATTACCTGTTCAAATCCTATGCTTGTTTTCCATTGAGTTAACTTTCCGGAATGAAGCATTATAAAGAATCTTTATCATTAAATTATTTTGAAAATATATATATTTTTTACTTTTTATTAAGATCATGATAGTTTACAACCTTGTGAAATTTCAGTAGTACATTACTGTCAGTCATGTTGTAGGTGCACCACTTCATCCTTTGTGCCCACCCCCCACCCCCCCTTTCCCCTGGTAACCACCAATCAGTTATCTTTGTCTCCCTGTTTAACTACCACCTATGGGTGGAGTCATACAGAGTTTGTCTTTCTCTATCTGGCTTATTTCACTTAACATAATACCCTCAAGTTTCATCCATATTGTTGAGAAAAGGATGATTTTATTCTTTTTTATAGCTGAGTAGTGTTCCATGGTATATATATACCATATCTTCTCTAACCAAGCATCAGTTGATGGGCACTTAGGTTGCTTCCACATCTTAACTATTGTAAATAATGCTGCCGTGAACTTAGGGGTGCATGGGACTTTTGGAATTGCTGATTTCAAATTCTTTGGATAGATACCCAGTAGTGGGATGGCTGGGTCATATGGTAGTTCTATTTTTAATTTTTTGAGAAATCTCCATACTGTTTTCCATAGTGGCTGCACCAGTTTGCATTCCCACCAGCAGTGTATGAGGGTTCCTTTTTGTCCATAACCTTTCCAACATTTGTCACTTTTTGTTTTGGTTATTTTTGCCATTCTAACAGGTGTATGGTGATATCTTAGTGTAGTTTTGATTTGCATTTCCCTGATGATTAGTGATGATAAGCTTCTTTTCATGTGTCCATTGGCCATCCATATATCTTCTTTGGAGAAATGTCTGTTCATGTCCCCTGCCCATTTTTTGATAGGGTTCTTTGATTTGTTGTTGTTGAGCTGTGTGAGTTCTTTATAGATTATGGAGATTAACCTTTGTCAAATATATGACTTGTAAATATTTTTTTCCCAATTATTGGGTTGTTTTTTGTTTCAATCCTATTTTCCTTTGCCTTGAAGAAGCTCTTTAGTCTGAGGAAGTCCCATTTGTTTATTCTTTCTATTGTTTCCATTGTCTGAGAAGACATGGTGTCCAAAAAGATCTTTTTGATACTGATGTCAAAGAGTGTACTTCCTATATTTTCTTCTAGAAGCCTTATGGTTTCAGGTCTAATCTTTAGGTCTTTGATCCATTTTGAGCTTATTTTTGTGAATGGTGAAAAAGAATGGTCAATTTTCATTCTTTTACATGTGGCTGTCCAGTTTTCCCAGTACCACTTGTTGAAGAGACTTTCTTTTCTCCACTGTAGGCCCACAGCTCCTTTGTTGAAGATTAGCTGTCCAGAGATGTCTGGTTTTATTTCTCGAGTTTCAATTCTATTCCATTGATCTGTGCACCACTTTTTGTACCAGTACCATGCTGTTTTGATTACTGTAGCTTTGCAGTATATTTTGAAGTCAGGGATTGTGATGCCTCCAGCTTTGTTTTTGTTTCTCAGGATTGCTTTAGAAATTTGGGGTCTTTTGTTGCCCCATATGAATTTTTGGATTCTTTGTTCAATTTCTGTAAAGAATGTCATTGGGATTCTGATTGGGATAGCAATGAATCTGTAGATTGCTTTAGGTAGTATGGACGTTTTAACTATTTTTATTCTTCCAATAAAATGCATGTGCATGGAATGTATTTCCATCTCTTTATGTCATCATCAATTTCTTTCAGGAAAGTTTTGTCATTTTCATTGTATAGGTCTTTCACTTCTTTGGTTAAATTTACCCCAAGGTATTTTATTCTTTTTGTTGCAATTGTGAATGAGATTGTGTTCTTTTTCTGTTAGTTCATTGTTATAGTTTAGAAATGCTACTGATTTATTTATGTTGATTTCATACCCTGCAACTTTTTTGTAGTTGTTGATTATTTCTAATAGTTTCCAGTGGATTCTTTGGGGTTTTCTATATATAAGATCATGTCATCTGAAAACAGCAAGAGTTTCACTTCTTCATTGCCTATTTGGATTCCTTTCATTTCTTTGTCCTGCCGAATTGCTCTGGCCAAAACCTCCAGTTCTATGTTGAATAAGAGTGGTGAGAGTGGACACACTTGTCTTGTTCCTGTTCTCAGAGGGATGGTTTTCAGTTTTTGCCCATTGAGTATGACATTGGCTGTGGGTTTGTCATATACAGACTTCATTATGTTGAGGTAGTTTCCTTCTATACCCATTTTATTGAGGATTTTTATCATAAATGGATGTTGGATCTTGTCGAATGCTTTCTCCGCATCTATTGAGATGATCATGTGGTTTTTGTTTCTCATTTTGTTAATGTATTTTATCACGTTGATTGACTTGAAGAAGTTGAACCATCCCTGTGTCCCTGGTATAAATCCCACTTCATCACAGTGTATAATCTTTTTAATGTATTGCTGTATTTGGTTTGCCAAAATTTTGTTGAGGATTTTTGCATCTATGTTCATCAGTGATATTGCCCTGTAGTTTTCCTTCTTTGTGTTTTCCTTGTCTGGTTTTGGGATCAGGGTGATGTTGGCATCATAGAATGTGTCAGGGAGTGCTCCATCTTCCTCAATTTTCCGGAGTAGTTTGAGAAGGATAGGTATTAAATCTTCTTTGAACGTTTGGTAGAATTCTCCAGAGAAGCCATCTGGTTCTGGACTTTTATTTTTGTTTCAATTTCTTTACTTGTGACTTTTCTGTTCAGATTCTCTATCTCCTCCTGTTTCAGTTTTGGGAGGTTGTAAGAGCCTAAGAATTTGTCTATTTCTTCTAGGTTGTCCAATTTGTTGGCCTATGGTTTTTCATAGTATTCTCTTATGATCTTTTGTATTTCTGTGGTCTCTGTGGTGATTTCTCCTTCTCATTTCTAATTTTATTTATTTGAGTCTCTTCTCTTTTTTTCTTAGTGAGCCTGGCTAAGGGTTTGTCAATTTTGTTTATTTTTTTAAAGAACCAACACTTTGTTTCATTGATACTTTCTACTGTCTTTTTTGCTTCAATTTCATTTATTTCTGCTCTAATTTTTATTATTTCCCTCCTTCTACTGACTTTGGGCTTTGATTATTCTTCTTTTTCTAATTCTGTTAGGTTTCCTTTGAGATTGCTTATCTGAGGTTTTTCTTGTTTATTGAGGTGAGCCTGTATTGCAATGAATTTCCCTCTTAGGACTGCTTTTGGTGCATCCCAAATGAGTTGTTATGGTGTGTTTTCATTTTCCTTTTTCTCCAGATAATATTTGATTTCTTCTTTAATTTCTTCAATGTTCCATTGTTTGTTCAGTAGCATGTTGTTTAGTCTCCACATTGTTGCTCCTTTCCTAGCTTCGTTCTTGTAGTTGATTTCTAGTCTCATAGCATTATGGTCAGAAAAGATGCTTGACATTATTTCAACCCTCTTGAATATATTGAGCCTTGCTTTGTTTCCCAAGATATGGTCCATCCTTGAGAATGTTCCACGTGCACTTGAGAAGAATGTGTAAACTGCTGTTTTTGGCTGGAATGTACTATATATCTCTATTAAGTCCATCTGCTCTAGATTTTCATTTAATTCTATAATTTCCTTTTTGACATTTTGTCTGAATGATCTATACATTGGTGTTAGTAGGGTGTTGAGGTCCCCTGCTATTATTGTATTGTTGTTGATATCTCTTTTTAGTTTTGTTAATAGTTGCTTTACATACTTTGGTGCTCCTGTGTTGGGTGCATATATATTTGTAAGTGTTATGTTTTCTTGGTGGAGTGTCCCTTTTAATCATTATAAACTGCCCCTCTTTGTCTCTCTTTATCTGTTTTGCTTTGAAGTCTGTTTTGTCTGATATAAGTATGGCAACATTTGCTTTCTTATGTTCATTATTAGCTTGGAGTATCATCTTCCATCCCTTCACTCTGAGTATGTGTTTGTCTTTGGGGCTGAGGTGTGTTTCCTCGAGGCAGCATATTTTTGGGTCTTGTTCTTTAATCCATCCTGCCACTCTGTGTCTTTTTATTGGAGAATTCAATCCATTTACATTTAGAATGATTATTGAAATGTGGGGGCCTAATGCTGCCATTCTATCACTTGTTTTCTGATTCTCTTGCATTTCCTTTGTTTCTCGTCCCATGATTTTTGGACTACCAATTCAGGTAGGTAGATTTTTATATTGGCTTTCTTCTTATTTGTAATTTGTTTCTTTATTCTTCTTATTTGTTTAGTGCTTACCATGTGGTTTGTATAAAACATCTCATAGATGAGATAGTCCATTTTCTGATAGCCTCTCATTTCCTTAGATTAAGACATTCCATCCCTTCCTCTTCCCCTTCTAGGCTATTATTGTCAGATTTTTTTTCTTCTTTCTTGTGTTGTGAGTTTGTGGTTAAAATGACAAGATTATATTTATTCTTGGTGTTTCCCTTCCTTTTATCTTTAATGTTATACTTAGCGTTTGCTAACCTGTTCTGATGGAGAGCTGCAACTTTCTGATTTTGTCTTTATACTTATCTCCTTAGCTCTAGGTTTTGTAACCCCTTTCCCTTTTTTGATTTTTCAGGTATGAGGGTCTTCCTGAGCATTTCTTGTGGGGGAGATCTTGTGGTGATGAACTCCCTTAACTTTTGTTTATCTGGGAAAGTTTTTATTTCTCCATCATATTTGAAGGATATTTTCACTGGATGGAGTATTCTTGGCTGCAAGTTTTTATCCTTCAGAGTTTTGAATATATCATTCCACTGTCTTCTAGCCTGTAAGGTATCTCCTGAGAAATCTGCTGATAGCCTGATGGGGGTTCCTTTGTAGGTTATTTTCTTCTGCCTTGCTGCCTTTGGTGTTTTTTCTTTGTCATTGACTTTTGCAAGCTTCACTACTATATACCTTGGGGTTAGTCTTTTTACATTGATAAAATTTGGAGATCTATTAGCTTCTGTCACATAGAGTTCCATCTCTCTCCCCAGGTTTGGGAAGTTCTCATCCATTATTTCTTTGAACAGGCTTTCTGCCCCCTTCTTCTCTTCTCCTTCTGGGATACCTATAATCCTTATGTTGCATTTCATAATTAAGTTGGATATTTCTTGGAGAGTTTCTTCATTTCTTTTTAGTCTTAGTTCTCTCTCCTCCTCTGTCTGAAGCATTTCTATATTCCTATCCTCCAAATTGCTAATTGTATCTTCCATGTTATTGACCCTAATGCTCAGAGAGTCCAGATTTTTCTTAATCTCCTCAATTGTGTTTTTCATCTCCAACATTTCTGATTGGTTTTTCTTTATAGTATCAAACTCTTTTGTGATATAGCTCCTGAACTCCTTGAGTTGCCTATCTGTATTCTCTTTTAACACATTGAGTTTTCTAATGGTGGCTATTTTGTATTCATTGTCATTTAGGTTATAGATTTCAGTGTATTTGCAATTGTTTTCTGGGTACTTGTCATTTTCCTTTTGTTCTGGAGGTTTAATATTTTTTTCATACTGCTTGATAGTGTGGATTTGTGCCTCTGCATATGGATAGAGTTTACTGCTTCCACTTGCTTCTACTGGAGGAGGGAGGGCAGCTGCTGTGTAATCTGCAACAACCAGGATCCCTGTCAGCTGTTGCTGACCAAGCCTGGGCCCATCCTCTTGGTCATAGTGGCCCTGTGGGGTCTCTTGTCATCTACGGGGACAATCACAAGGGGGCCTCGGGTTGCTGATGCTTACTGTCACAGACAGCCTAGACACGCTCCCACTTTAGGGTCTGCAGCAGTTGTGTGGTTTGGTCTTTCACAGTGGCCTGGAGCAGGTGCACCTAGACTCACAGCTCTTCCATTGTCAGGGCCCACAAGATCTCACTTGTCCACTATGGGCCACAACAGAGCTATGGGTATCTACTGCAGTCTGTGGTTAGCTCACCCAGCTGTGCTACTTCTGCCCCAAGGTCTTCCAGCCTTGTGATTGCCAGGTGGGGAGTCTCCATTAATGCTGCACAGAAGCTTTCCCTCTGGCTGCTGTGGGACTGTAGATTTTCCCCCTGGACCACAGAATGGACTCCCTGGGACTCCAACTTGCCACCACCCACTCACATGATCTCTCTGGGTCTCTCTTGACCCCTCTGGGCCACAGAAGGACTTTGAGTGATAGAAGTGGCTGGTGGGTTGCTGTCCTGGCTGGGATCCTTTTGCCCCAGGGCCTCCCAGCATTCTGAATGCTGGGTGGGGCCTCCCTGTTAAGGCTGAATAGAGGCTTTCCCTGCAGTTGCTGTGGGACTGCGGATTTTCTCACTGGGCTAGGGAGCAATCGCAGGGGCCTTAGGTAGGGCTGTGGTCACCTGTTTCCACCATCGCACTGCTGATGCATGCACACACCTGCCAGTGGTGCCGTGGAGATGCTATGAGCATGTCAGCTGGTAGAAAGTCACTTGCAGGTACTAGGCTGTCTGGGGGTCAGAGAGTTTTCACCTATCTCCACTTCCTCCTGGAGGGAAGTCCGTTCACCTTCTGATGTATAGCAGCACGAGTCTCTCAGGCATCCTGAGATGCTGTGTGGATATCCTCTGTTGACCAATGAATGTTCAATTAGTTGTAGTTTGAAGGGGGAGAGACAAAGAAAACTGCTCACTCTGCCATGTTGTTGATGTCACTTGAAAATACTTTTTAGTTTATTTCTTATTTTTAAGTTTTATTTATAATGAAATTTTAAAACGAAAGTGGCAAGGCCAGCCTTGTGGCACAGCAATTAAATTCACATGTTCTGCTTCTGCGGACTGGAGTTTGCAAGTTTGGATCCCAGGTGCAGAGCTAATCACCACTTGGCAAGCCATGCTGTGGCAGGTGTCCCACATATAAAGTAGGGGAAGATGGGTACAGATGTTAGCTTAGGGCCAGCCTTTCTCAGCAAAAAGAGGAGGACTGGTGACAGATGTTAGCTGAGGGCTAATCTTCCTCAAAAAAAAAAAAAAAGCATTAAAGATAAAAAAAAAAGTAAAGCTACCACGATTAATCATTTTTCTTCCATGGTTTTTGCTTATGGTGTCATGATCCTGAGAAAGCCCTTCTCCACTTCATTTATAGCGAAGATCATTTGTTTACATTTTTTTCATATTTTGCATTAAAACTTCAACGCAACTTCAAATTACTTTCCTATATGGCTTATGGTGTTTATTTAATTTGATAGTATCATTTTAATTGGCTTGCCACAACTCTCAATCCCATGTTCTAAAAAAAGGCATTGCTGATAAACCCTGTAACATACTATCTTTATTCTGTACTAACATTTTATTTGGGTCTATTCTGAACAATTAATTCCATTATAATAATGTCTAAGTCACATAATTTATATCTTTATAATATGTTTAAATATCTCCAGTGCCTGCCCTATTCCAAACCTGAATATTCTTTATTAAAGTTGTCTTCTCCTTAAGAATGGACTTATTTCACTGTGCCCTTTTGTATGCACTAAATATATATTTCTCAACTTAAATTAGAGATTTTTCATGGTGATTGAAATAAAAATAATTCACAAGTAAGCATATGTTCATAATAGACAAAATAATTCATTTTGGTATAGAAATTAAGCAACATTTCAAATAATTTCTAACAGGCAAAATCAGAAAGACCTAGGGAACTCCATATGTTTCCTACATTACTAGAAAATGTGGAAATGAGAGCCCAGTGTCCTGAAAACCTGGATATATAGCTGTTAGTCTACACCTTGCTATGCAATAAGATCTATTTATCTAAGTTGTCTGAGGCTCAGTACACTCAGACGCAGTGTCTCAACTGTTAATTGTAGGCAACTATAATTTCATCAAAGAACTGTTGTAAAAAATGTGTGTGAAATTGTTTGGTGAAAAAGGATATGCTATGTAAAATCATGCAATCCCATACTTCCAAAAATTAATTTAAACTATTATTCTATCATATTTTCTTGGCATAGGTCTAACGTGCAATGATATAATGTTTTCCGGGGTTAAGAGATAAGATGACGCCTTCCTTCCCCACCACAGCCTCCACCGAGGGGTTAAATCTCTAGTCAGTCAGGATTTAGAAGAATTTTGCAATACAGAAAAGTCTAGGAGGAAGCAGTTCTCTTCTTGGCCCTTCAAACATACTGTTGCTACTTAACTGTTGTGTTTATTGTTTCTGATGCCCCATGGAATGGCGATATGGCATCATATCTGTATTCTAATTAGAACTTTTACAGTAGGTAAAGAGTGAGTGGATAATATTGCAAGTAAACATGAAAAAACTGAAAATATATTTCATAGAGTGTAGTTTTAGTGGACTATTATTAAAAATCATATTGATATTATATTATCTGTGCAAGAAGCTCTATTAGAAACAGAATAGTCATATATTAGTTCAATCTCTAAATCTGGCTTTGTATAACATTTTAACTGCAATTTTTTGAAAAATGTTTAGGTCACAATTACATTAAAGTAAGAAATTCAGTTCTCTTTTTCAATAGCGACTACTTGTACATGGAGCATTGCTGGGCATTTATCTCCTTGTTCAAATATTCCTATTCGTGGTCACACTTTGATGTTCTTGTTTTAGAAAAATAAACCATAACCCTAATCCAAGACTCACAGGTAGATTTCTGGAAACTGGAGGATTCAAACTTCCATTTGTACCAGAATCAAAAGTTTTTAATAAAGTCAAGCTTTAAAACTTTAGTTCTATGGAAACAAATTTTAATGACAGCAACTCAAATGCTAAATTATTTACTTAAAAATATAAAACTATAGAAGACATAAGCTTTAATGTTAATTTTATTATTTTGAAACAATTTTCATCCAGAAATTCTCATTTCTCCAGAGTAAAATTGTCTTTCACTTTTACTTATTTTTTAACAACTATAGGTAAATACGAATTGAATGGCAATGGCCATGCATATTTGATTCAACTGAAAAAGTTTTTTTTACCTTTCTTTGGAGTATTTACAAAATTTTGAGTCAAGGTTTACATTAAAATAAAAAAGAGATTGAAAAATAACTCCACGGAGTGAATGTCCTGGCTCTCATGTATTAGGACACCACGGAGACAGCACCTACTTCCCACCAACCAGCAGAAAGGTCATATTTTTCACTGTGAACAGCATGTTACTATGCATATTTTCTCAGGCCAGCATGACCTGCAAATAAGGCACCCTGACAGAGCAAGGCTGAGTCATTTCATCAGCTCAGGTAAGCAGGACCCCGTCAGAATCTAATTGCTTTCCTCTCAAACCCAAAATCATTAGTGCTCATTTGAGACTGATGTGGAAAATAGGTTGGAATGGTCTCCATAACATCTCACTTAATGTTACCCTTCTAATCATCATGTTTTTTGACATGTATCTTTCCAATGACAGAAAATTGTGTACCATCCTGTAACTCACTTTCTCTAGTCATTTTGTTTTGTTTTTCACCTTTCCAAATAACAAGAGTAGACATAAGGATGATGAGGCCTAGTGCCACACACCCCACATGTACTCATATACACATGAAAAACACACTTAAGAAAAAATTTAGCCTAGAAATATTCTGAATTTCACTTGTTGTTATATCTATACATATCTCTAATATTTGTATAAACTTCACAGAAATTAAAACTTTCACCTTAACAGAATGAAGATAATTATGACTATTGATACATTTGTTGAACCTACTAGGTGCCAGTGTGCTGAGTGAGCACAGGCAATGGTATCTCATTTATATGTCCACACAGCAACTCTGTGAACTGATCTAGTCTACGTATGAGGAAAATGTGGCTCAGACAAGCCCAAAAACTTGTGTCCAGTAGTTTAATCTCTATTCATTGTATCACTTCTTAAGTTTTCACCATTTTCTTTCTTTCTTTCTTTAATCTGCAGAATACCTGTCTATCAAGCTCATTTTACATATTAGTGTGGGGACCTGGAATTGGCCACCCCAAGACATGTCTCTTTGGCATCAGGATTATTTGAGGCTGATTGCTTTTGATAAACTGGGACAGGGAAGGAGGAATGGGAACTTGCCCTTCGTTAGGACACATTTACATTTGTAAGGTAAATATCTGTAAAGGTGCCTCCCTCTCTGTACCAGGAAGAAGAAAGGCAATGACCTTCTCTCTAAAAACTCTTAATCAATACCAAAGACAAGGACTTAAATCTGCATTTTATTGTGCTTCTCTGGTAACCTCCTGTAACTGACTTCCCTCCCCCTCCCTACATTGGCGTCTCCTTTAAGGATTAAGCATCTTTCTTTAGGCTAGGAACTGATTGCTGAGCTCACCTGTGACCGCCCAACTCCAGACAATCGACTTGCCTCCAGCTACACCCTCTGAGACAGCAGACCTATCTGCCTCCATCAAGAGCTGTGCTGACAGAGCGGCCTCATGACTGTTGTAAAAGGGACATTTCAATCACATGTGAAATGCCCTGTTTGGGGGTATATAACCACTGTGTGCACCCCACTTCTTCGGTGCCCTTTCTTCCTTCGGGAAGAAAGGCCCCGGGCCATGGTTCCTCATAAAGCTTTGTTTAATTTTCTCTTGCTATTCTGTCTCATGTGAATTTAATTCGTTCTCCAGCCAGACGAACCCACATTTGGGGAGAGGAAATGTCCTCCTCCCCTACATCAGTAAACAGAGTCTCAGAGAATTATGCATAATGCCTAATCCTTATACTTTTTCCAGTCCTTGATTCTAGGTCTTCAGTTCCTTGCACTGCATCATACATGTACAAAAAAGTTTTAAAAAATTAAAAATCTGCACTAAAATACTGATTAAGATGAAGAAAAACCTGACCAAAAACAAAACAAAAAAAACAAAAAGCAAACTAATAGGAATCAGAAACAATTGTAGAATTGAGGGTCCATGAGGGCTGTTGCATCCTACATGGTATCTAATACAGAGGAGGTGCTCAAAAAAGTTGATTAAAATTATGAGTATGCATTTTTTTTTTTGGTGAGGAAGATTGTCCCTGAGCTAACATCTGTGCCAGTCTTCCTCTGTTTTGTATGTAGGATGATGCCACAGCATGTCTTGATGAGCTATGCATAGGTCTGTACCGCGGATCCAAACCCACAAACCCTGGGCTGCTGAAGCAGAGTGCATGAACTTAAACCATCACGCCACTGGGCTGGTCTTGGTGTGTATGCATTTTTGATGTGAATTTCAAAATTAAAAAAACAATCTTTAGCTATAGTGAGACAAGTTATTTTCCATATATAAACTAAATAAATCTTTCCAGGTTAAAATCCTACAGGTTATATATAAAGTTACAAAAATGAAGTTGACTTACACCTCACATCATTGAACTCGAGTAGAAAATGTACACTGCGTTCATGTTTGGAGGAGAAAAAATTGTGCCCAGTTAATGTAGGCACATCCTGTAAGACATCTTCTTGCTTAACACCTTCCATGAGAATAGTCTTTGTTTTTTAATATTCAATCTCTATAAAATGCACATATTTTATAATACATCATCATTTGGGAAGTATATTTTGAAAAAAAGTAGGAGTACTTCCTTGCAGCTCAATCGGATGTTCTTGACAAAACTTTGAGGAGGGAAAATTCATCTCATGTTCCATTCCAAATACAAGTATTCATTTATCCTGGTTAAAGCTAATGTTTTGAAATTCGTTCCAGGCATTAATACAATGTTGCTGTCACTCAGAGATCCTGTTACTGCATACAAAGTGACTGTAGGTAAACAGCCAGGTTAAGGATTTGGTGATTCTGAAGAGAAGATTCTTAAGCCTTTGACATTTTAAATATTACATTTACATTTTAACATGGTAATTTGTTATTGCTTTTGCTTTGTATTAAGAAACAGGTTGGGGATTTTTGTAGTCGTGTGGATCATTAATGTTTTTCACAATCAGAAATGGGCATTAGGTTAGTGTTTTGTGCTGAGAGGCTGATGTTCACAGTTAAATGTCTACATAATTAAAGCAGCGTGAGATGCTAAAATAAAGTTGACAATATAAAAAGATTTGAAAGTTATTCTGTCTAGTTTTTCTTTATGAGGAGGTGGTTTAACTATGCAATTTAGCATATTTAGATGTTAATGAATGAATCCAAAGCAATAATTCAAGACTGAAACATTCATACTCTAGAAACACTACCATAACAATTCATAATAGTTACGTAGGCAGTTCTAGGTCTTTGATGTGTAACTCTGAAAACAAAATTGAATAAAATACCAACTACTACAAGATTTAATACATCAGATAAAATGTTAAAATAAAGATAATGCCTTGGCAAAGTTTAGGATGATGATGGAAAGAATGGAAGAGTATGTCAAACTTTTTACTTATATAACAGGGTCATAGAGTTATTTTATCATTCATCAATTTAGAAATTGGTTAAATAGAACCATAAGATGTTTTTAAAACTTAGAATGAAGAATATAGTATACACAAAATCATCATGACAGACGCCTAACATCAGATGCGTACAAGAATATGACAGGTGTTCCCACAACTAGAAGGACGTGCAATTAAGATATACAGCTGTGTACGGGGGAGGGGGGATGGGTTGGGGGAGATAAAAAGCAGAACAAAAGGAATATGACAGGTGTAAGAATAAATGTTTCTTTCATGACAATTATCACAAAATAAAGTTACATACAATGCATTAATAAAA
Organism: Equus asinus; assembly: GCF_041296235.1. Classification (NCBI taxonomy): domain Eukaryota; kingdom Metazoa; phylum Chordata; class Mammalia; order Perissodactyla; family Equidae; genus Equus; species Equus asinus. Next base: position 96,613,510 of record NC_091790.1, read on the forward strand.
AATAAACAAAATATCCAACAGAATTGAGTTGGGCTCTCTTTCTGAAAGGAAATACATGGAAAAATGTATAAAAGAATAATTGTCTTTATTTTATACAAATTCCTCTTAAAGATGGTGACTTGAGCAAACAAATGTATTCCTTTCCCTTTCAAGATCCCATCACATTATAATGTTACTGAACCAGGTTCGTTTTGCCTGTCACATGAAGTGCCAATCACCAAGATGACTAGTTTGCAGCAGAGAAATGGTTTACCCACAAGGCAAACAAATAAGGAGATGGGAGGACAAATCTCAAATCCACCTCCCTGAAAATGGGCCCAGTTAGTGGGTTGGTGGAGTCCACCCGTCTGAACCAGACAGGGGTTGACTCTTAGTTCCTGAAAAACTACTCAAGGATCAGTTACTCTGATGACCCAAGCATCAGGGATGTTGTCTATGAGAAGCCTAGTGGGAATAGGATAATATATTGCCCAAGCAGCACAGCTAACAATGGGTGGGTAAACAATTAATAACTGCCTAAAAAGCTTTAGTTACTAGTTGCCTAATGAAGAATGGCTAACTTTATCTACCAGTTTCAATCATAAATATGTCTACTAATTGTACAAAAAAAATTGAATAAGGAATTTTGTAGGGAGTAAGGGAAAAGGAAGAGAAAGAGCAAGGGGTGTGGTCAAGGACATGAAAATCCAGTGAAACCAGGCTCCCCGGCAGCATGCTGTTTGCAAGGAGACAATGTTGGAATGAGACCAAAACTCTTGCAATTTGTTAATTGTTCATATCTATATTTTCTTGCAAAGGTGCCAAAATATGTGTTACATAAAACCATAAGAAAAAGTAAGAATTAAGATTTGAGGAACCAGTGAAGCAGCTGAGATGAGCGTTCAAGGCACCTTACAGAAGCCTGTGCAGCAGCCCTAGAGGCAGGGAAGTCCAGACCAAGGAAGGAGAAACTAGAGGTCTGGAGAGGAAGTTGTCCAGGAAAATGGGAGGAAGCTCAAATATCTGGCATGATGGAGTTCTGAAAATTGTACTGGTTTGGAGGCTTCAACAATGCTAATGTGGTAGAAGAAAATAAAAGGGAGGAGGAGAAGCTTACGAATGGTTGTAGATCAAAGGAGACCAAAAAGATCGGACAGCTAAATGCAATCAGTGGTCCTTGTTTGGATTCTGGATTTGCAAAAAAAACAAAATTAAAAAAGAATTTGGTAAACTTGAATACGGCTTATATATTATATTGAAATATTGTGAGAATGTTGAGAATTTTGAGATAATTGGATTGTAGTTGTACGGGAAAAGTGTGTTGTTCTGAGGAGTTATATGTTGAAGCATTTAGGAGTGAAGTGATATCACAATATATACTACTATGTTGAGGGGGTGTGTTTAAAAGAAAGAGAAAAAGAGGAAGAAAGAGAAAAGGCAAGTTTGGCAAAATGTTAAAAACTGCTGATATAAGTGAGAGAATATCAGTGTTTACTGTATTGCATTTGCAAATTTTATGAAACGTTTTCCAAAGAAAATAAATAAATAAAAAGAGAATTAACTTATGTAAAGAAAAAAATTTTAAAAACCCTCAAAGACAATAAAATATCCATGCCCGAAAAGAAATGGAAAACCTGGTAAACTATTTGAGTCTGCAGTAAACACGTTCAAATAGCTGTTGTATAACCATTCTCCTTATTGATTAACAAAAAACACTGATTAAATTCCACTGGAAAGGTAAGAAGGGAGTAGACATTGCAATACAGCTAAATTCCATCCTTCAAATCAAGAAATAAGTAGACAATATATAAAACAGAAAAATCAAACAAAAGCATTAGAAGTACATTATTTTGATGTATGGATGCAACTATTTAGAAGAACATTATCTTATGAATAATGGCCAGTGATGCCCCTGAGAAGGACCCCTGAGTGCACAGATGTGGCAGATTCTGCTTGTGTTTCACTGTAAGCCTTTTGGTGCATTTAGCTTTACTGTTAACTATGTTGCATGTATGTCACAGTTTTAAATAATTATTTAAAAGTACAGTAGTATAGGTTTTTTATTAGTTAGATTAAACAAAAATACACAATTAATGGAAGGATGTGGGGCATGCCTATAAAACAACCAAGCCACAAGAAGGGCAGGGGGCTGCATGGACCTCAGGAACCACTCAGTATCTGAATATTATAAAACCTCACCATCTTCCTTCTCATTATAAAGCAGTTTACTCTACATTCAGGGAGACATAGCCCTTGAGAGTTCCCAAGGTAACATCTTACAGCTTTAACACACATGCAAGCTCAAAAGTCCACAGAAACTTTATTTCCTAAAGTCAGGCCAGCTTTCCACCCCTCAATCAATCAACTGAGAGGAAGGAAGAGAGTTAAAATAATGTTTGCAGTTTCTAAAGGAAATACTGTAAGTAGGGCAAAGGCTCTGAGACTACACTACTTGGGCCAGGCTGCCACAGTTTCATGGGTGCTGGACAAAGACGAGAGATTCCTGGGTAACAGACAAATAATAATATTACTATTGACACAGCAGGAAGCCTGACCTTTATGTTGTTTTATTTTTTAATAGCTTTTTGGAGGTAGAACTAATATATGATATAATTCACTCAACATATACACTTCAAGGGTTTTTGAAATATTCACAATCATCAGCATAGTCAATTTTAGAACATTTTTTCACCTCAAAATTAAATGCTGAATGCTTCAGGTATCGCTATGGAACAGGTGTGGGAATGGATACTAAGGGTGTAGGATAAGGGTGGAAGGAATACAAAGTTGAATCAGGCCCAGTTTATTGACATGGCCTCACTAAGCAGAGATTCTGTATTTAAATGCTACAGCGGGGGAGTTAGGCAGTGCTCTCACAGTTTGATTGGTGGATTGGCTTGAATATGGACCAAAAAGTGGCCCACAGTGAATGAGTTAGAAATGCCAGCCTTGCCTTGGGTTCATGTAGAGGAAGGGAACCAAAGCCTTAGGGAGATTGGAATGTTAGAGTGGATTTGTCATTTAAGACCTGCTCACCTACACTGGGAGGGCCCAGTGGGACTCACATTTCACCAGGACTGTGAGAAATAAATTTGTGAGAGGAGCCCAAGCATCTTTGATGAGCTTTGTGATTGCTCTTTTCTGTAGGCCAGACCTCGCAGTGGGAAGTGCAGTCACCGAATTGAAAATCCTAGATGCAATGTGGTGGCAGGGGCCAAGCAGCGGCACTCAACAATCAAAAGCAAGATGGGGAAAGTTACCGTGATGGGCAGTAGAGTCGAAGAAGCAATCAGAATAGTCTGACTCCTGTAGACTTAAGGCAGTGGCTAATTGATCATGGTGTTGCTAGAAGTGAAATAGGTAGGAAACCTACCAAATTCTTACTTGATCTGCATAAGCAGAAAAGTTCTAGATCAAGTGAACAAAAGTCTAACCTGAATCATAAAAACAGAGAGTCGTGGCCCATCAGTATTTCCCATACTTGAGCCAGTTTACAGACCCAGAACCCTAGAATGAAGGGAAGACAAGGTACCCCAAAGGAAGAACTCTAGAACATTGGCAAAAAATTTACACTGTTAATCTTTCTCCCAGCCTTCCCCAAAGGGACGTATGGCCTTTACCAAGGTGGCTGTGAACTGAGGGAAAGGGAATAATTAGAACTTTTAGGGACTCCTGGAGACCAGCTCTGAACTGATACTAATTCCAAGAGACAGAAAACGCCACTGTGGTCTTCTAGTCAGAGCAGCAACTTGTGGAGGTCAGAGGATCAATGGAGTTTTAGGTCAGGTCCCTCTCACAGCAGGCCCAGTAGATCCCTAAGTAACAATCCTGTGGTTATTTCCTCAGTTACAGAATGCACAATTGGAATAGAAATATGGTACTCAGCAGCTGGCAGAATCCCCACATCGGTTCCTTGACCTGGGGAGTAAGGGCTATTATTGTTAGAAAGGCCAAGTGGAAGTCATTAGAACTGCCTCTACCTAAGAACATAGTAAACCAAAAGCAAGACTGCATTCCTGGAGGGATGACAGAGATTAGTGCCACCACCAAGGATGTGAAAGATGCAGGGATGGTGATGCCCACCCCATGCCCATTCGACTCTCCTATTTGGCCTGAGCAGAAGACAGATGGATTTTGGAGAATGACAGTGGATTATCATTAGTTTAACAAGGTGGTGACTCTAATTACAGCTGCTGTTCTAGGTGTGGTTTCATTGCTTGAGCAAATTAACAGATCCCCTGGTACAGCTGTTGATCTGGCTTTTTTTTTTTTCCTCCATTGCTGTCCATAAGATCCAGCAGAAGCTGCCTGCTTTCACCTGGCAGGGTCAACAATACACCTCCATTGTCCTACTTCAGAAGTGTATCAACTCTCCAGCTCTATGCCATAATTTAGTTTGCAGGGCTGTTGGTTGAGTCTCCCTTTCACATGATATCGCACTCATTCATTACATTGGTGACTTTATGCTCCTTGGGCCTAGTAAGCAAGAAGAAGCAATTACTTAAAACTTATTGCTAAGACATTTGTGTGTCAAAGGGTAGGAAATAAATCTGACAAAAATTCAGTGACCTTCTCCTCAGTAAAATTTCTAGGGATCCAGTGGTGTGGGACATGCCAAGTAATCTCTTCTAAGGTGAAGGATAAGTTGTCATATCTGGCCCTTCCCACAACCAAAAAAGAGGCACAATGCCAAGTGGGCGCTTTGGATGTTGGAGGCAACATGTCCCACATTTGAGTGTGCTACTCCAGCCCATTTACTGAGTGACCTGAAAAGCTGCTAGTTTTAAGTGAGGCCCAGAACAAGAGAAGGCTTTGCAACAAGTTCAGGCTGCCATGCAAACTGCTCTGCCACTTCGGCTGTATCATCCAGCAGATCCAATGGTGAGTGAAACATCAGAGGCAAATAGGGATGCTGTTTGGAGCCTTTGGGAGGCGCCCATAGATGAATTGCAGCTCAGGCCTTTAGAATTTTGGAGAAAAGCCATGCCATTCTCTGCAAATAACTACTATCCTTTTGAGAAACAGCTCTTGGTCTGATATCAGGCCTTAATAGAGATGGAATGCTTAATCATGGAGCACAAGATTACCATGTGACCTGAACTGCCCATCATGAACTAAGTGTTATTTGACTCATCAAGCCATAAGGCGGGTGTGCACAGCAGCACTCCATCATCAAATGAAAGCCATATATATGACCCAACCAGAGGCACTCACAGCTAGAATGTACAACTAAGTACCGGAGGGCTTTGGAGGGAAGAAGAAGGAAAAAAGAAGATTAGCAACAGATGTTAGTTCAGGTGCCAATCATTAAAAAAGAAAAAAAAAAAAAAAAGAAAGTGGTATGTATGAAATCAGACCCGAGCAGGCCTTAAAGGCACAAGTAAGTTACAAGAAGTGGCCTCATTCTTGCTACAATACTGTCTCTCTCCCAGCCTGCACCCATGGCCTTATGGGAAGTTCTGTATGATCAGTTGACAGAGGAAGAGAAGACTAGGGCCTGGTTTACAGGTAGATCTGCATAATATGCAGGCACCACTGGGAAGTGGACAGCTGGAGCATTATAGCCTCTCTCTGGGACATTCCTGAAGGAAGAGAAATCCTCTCAGTGGGCAGAACTTTGAGCAATGCAGCTGGTTGTTCACCTTACTTGCAAAGAAATATGGCTAGATATGCGATTATATAGCAATTCATAAGCTATGAGCAATGGTTTGGCTGGATGATTAGGCACTTACAAGGAACGTGATTGGAAAATTGGTGACAGGTAATTTGGGAAAAGTTATGTAGATATATCTCTCTTAATGGCCAAACATTGTGAAGATATTTGTGTCCCATGTGAATTCTTACCAAAGGATTAACTCAGCAGAGGAAGATTTTTAATAATCAAGTGGGTAGGATGGCCCATTCTATGAATACCAGTCAACCTCTTTGCCAAACCACCTCTGTAGTTACTTAATGGGCCCACAAAAAAAGCGGCCGTCACGGCAGAGATGAAGGTTATGCTTGGGCTCTGCAATATGGATTTCCACTCACCCAGGCAAGTGTGTCTATGGCCACTGCTGAGTGCCCAATCTACCAGCAACTGAGAACAACACTGAGACCCTTATCTGGCATTATTTTTCCAGGGTGATCAGCTAGACTCTTGGTGGCAGGTTGACTACATTGGACTGCTTCCATCAAGGAAGTGACACTGTTTTGTTCTTACTGGAATAGATACTGTGGATGCAGATTTGCCTTACCTGCACATGTTTCTGCCAAAACTATATTCTGTGGACTTACAGAACATCTTATCTACCATCATGATATTCCACAGACTATTGCTTCTGATCAAGAAACTCACTTAACAGCAAATCAAGTGCAGCAATGGGCCCATGCTCATGGAATTCACTGGTCTTACCATGTTTTCCACTATCCTGAAGTAGATGGCTTGATAGAACAGTGAAATTGCTATTTGCAGACCCAGATACAGCATTAGCTAGATGGTGATACCTTGCAAGGCTGAAGGAAGGTTTTCTAGAAGCCTGTGTACGCTCTGAATTAGTGTCCAACATAAGGTGCTGTTTCTTCCATAGCCAGAATTCATTGGTCTAGGAATCAACGGGTAGAAATGGGAATGGTATACTGTTACCCCTAGTTACCCACTAGCAAAATTTTTGCTTCCACACCTTATGATTAAGGTCAAAGGAAAACTACAACAATCCAATCCAAGCAGGACTACCAATGGCCCACACTCTTCAAGAATGAAAGAATGGGTCACCCCAGCATGGTGCAAAGACCCATGACCAGCTGTGGTGCTTGCTGAAGGCAAAGGGAACGCAGAATGGCTAGTGGAAGAAGGTAGTTATAAATACCAGCCATAACCATGTGACCAGTTACAGAAATGAGGACCATAATTGTCATGAGTATTTTCTCCTTATTTTGTTATGAATATGTTTTCGTGTTTGCATATATACATATATACGTATATATATACTAAGCAAATATGTTTGTTTTTTTCCATCTCTTACTCCTTTATTGTGTAACATAAGATGTCTTGATTTTATAATATAATGTTTAAATATTGTTAATTTTACATCACAGTATCACAGAAAAGAGTAAACATTATTCAAGGACTTCACTTCCTTCTGGGGAAGGGGTTAGTGCAATATTGGTTGTACCCGTGTACATTAGGAAGAATTATGACCTTGTTTTATCTTTATTTGGAGATTAAGTATGGCTTAAGGAGATATGTATGGCTGATAAGATGGCAAAGGGTGCACTTGTGATGATTACTTTTATGTGTCAAATTTCTAGGTCACAGGGCGCCCAGATATTTGGTCAAACATTAACATTTTGTTTTTTAAAGTAGTTGTCAATTAATGTCTTTTTTCCTTTTTTTGAGGAAGATTTGAGCTAACATCTGCTACCAATCCACCAATCCTTCTCTTTTTCTGAGGAACATTGGTTGTCCGTGAGTCAACATTCATGCCCATCCTCCTCTATTTTATGTGTGGGACACCTTCCACACCATGGCTTGATAAGTGGTGCGTAGGTCCACACCCAGGATCCAAACTGGTGGAGCCTGGGCTGCTGAAGCACAACATGTGAACCCAAATGCTGTGCAACTGGGCTGACCCCTCAATTGTTGTCTTTTAATTGGAGTTTTTGATTTATTTGTTTAATGTAATTGCTGTTATACTTGAGTTTAAGTCTACCACCTTGCTCTATGTTCATGGTATATAAATCATTGCCATTAAAAACCTATATTGCCTTCATTTTTGAAGAAAATTGCTTAGGAGTACAGCAGAGAGACATAGCTTCTCCACGCAAACAAATCGGGAACTTACATATGGGAAGTCTGCCATTTTTATATGGTTTAGCCTACTCTGGTTTACACCCACTCCCAGAATCTAGTGCTCCAGGGGTCCCAGGTGAGTTTCTGTGGTTTTCTCTACAGTTCCTCCTTTTTGTTGGTTTCTGAATTCTAATTTTTGCTCATCAGAATTGTGAGTTTGCCAAAATCTCTGCTCTGCTGTTTGGTCGTTGTGCTTCCAATCTTTGCTTCTTTACCTGGGAAGTCTAACTGATAAACGCCTGCAGGGGGAAACTGGTGATTACTGCTGGTATCACTTCTTTTCATGCCCCTTTCTCTCTGGGATCCTTAGCCCCTCAAGTTCTATCTGCCGTAACAGAGTCAACTCTAATTCATTTTCCTTTATGCCTCCATGACATTGTCCAAATCTCTAAGAGAAACTTAGTCTTAGCAACCACCTCTGATCTGTCTCTTTCCTTGCACCAAAAATTGCACATGACTGAAGGAATGAACAGCATGCAAAATGCTTCCTTTCTTTCCCAATCCTTGCTCCTCAGGTCCTGGGTGCCTTGGAAGTACTCCAATACTTCAAACAGATTTTTAAAATATGTCATCATGCCTACTTAGTTATGTCTAACAGGCCTATTAGTCACACCATCAAGTTGGTTGTAGAAATCTTATCATGGTTAAAATGTTCATTTTTGTTATTACTCATGAGCTTGAGAACCTCTCACATGTTCACTTGCCATTCATACACCCTTATTTTTGCTGCACCAGTTCAATATTTCTGGTCTATTTTTCTCCTAGGATATTGTTTTTTGATTAACAGTTTTATAGAAATGATCCATATGTTCTGGTCATAAACCTTTGATGGTTATAAGAGTGGTAAAGATATTCTCCAATTCTAGAGCTTGCCATTTTCCTCTCTAAATGATGTCTTTGGAGAAACTAAAGTCCTTAAGCTTAATGAAGTTAATTTAACAGTATTTTCCATTATGATTAGTATTTTTTATTCTGGGGAATATTTTCCTATGCCAAAATATAGAGATATTTTCAACACTTCTACAATCTTATTGTTTTGTAGTTCATATTTAGAATTAAAATCTATCTATAATTGATTTCTTATAATGTAAAATGTGTTAATTTTCATTAGTTTCTCTGCTGATGTTTAATTGATCCAACAATATTAAATAAAAAGATATTTTCTTAATTACTCTGCAGTACCAATTCAGTTGTAAATTGAGTGTCTATTATATTGGTATATATTTTTGCAATTCCTATTCCATTATATTGTTTGATTTGTTGATTTTTACAGAAAAATGTGATCACATCTTACTTACCATAGCTATTGACTCAGTTTAACATTGAGTAAATTATATCTGTACAGCAGGTAATTCCTTATTAGATAGTTTTTATGCCTGTCTTTTTTCTTTCCATATAATTTAAAAGTATTCTGTCTATTTACACATACATACACACACACAAACACACACACATTCTCACACCCCACTGGAAATTTTTTTGAGATTACACTGAAAGTATAGATTAATTTGCGAAGTACTGTCACCTTCACAGTATAGATCCTTCAATTTCTGAACACAGTATATCAGTTCTTTTCTTGGGTTATCTGAAATTTTATTTGACACTTTTTATTGATCTATGAGTAAACAACAGCAAGCTTTGATTACATTTATTCATGTTTGTTTGAGCCTTCTATGCTAATATATATACAACTTAAAATTTTTTGCACATATAATGACAGTTTGTTATTTCCTTTCCAAAATTTATATTGATTCTTCTTGTTTGATTGAACTAATATTTTCAATTTATATTGAATAGAATAGTGATATCAGTATTTTTGTCTTAATCCCAATCTCTTAGATAAAGTTTCAGTAATTATTTTACATTTCCAAAATTGGTAAAAATATATTAGGATTAAATTATATGCCCTGTGAGTCAAAAACATGCATCCAATAGAGAAACAGCTGATTTAAAGTTGAAATTAATTCCATTTTTAAACCTCACTAAATACTCTTATTAGATTCCTAAGATTTTCTCTATTCCAAAATCTGTTATACTTTTGATTCATTTTTAGAATCCTATGATTTTGCCTTGTTTTATTTTGCACCATTTTATCTCTCCAATTCTTGTTTATTTTAGCTTCATCCTCACAGTCCTACTGTTTGGAATTTCCTTAATCTGTTATTGATTTTTTCTTGCCTTATATCCTTATTTTCTGCATCATATCCTCAAGTATCTATTTAAGTAAAAGTGTGATAAATAGAATTTATGTGGTCTTGTATGTCTAAAAAATGTGTTTATCATGTCTTCAAAATATGTTGGTAGTTTGGATTAAGAATCCTTTGTTATAAATTATATTTCCTGAGAATTTACAAGCTATATTCCCATGTCTTCTAGAATATTGTGTTGATAGTGAAAACTAGAAGTTAGCCAAATGTTTAGTTCTTTGTGTGTCCCATTTTGTTTCCAGGAACTGTGCATGATATCTTTTTTATCCTTGATGGTTTATAATTTCAAAATTTTGAGAAAGGTTATGATTACTTTTAAAATTCATCATAGTCTATACTCATTATAACATTTCAATGAAAAAACTTTCTGTGCCTCTTTTCTGAGAAATTGTCTTCCATAATATCTTTAATAATTTATTCTACTCCACTTATCATGATCTCTCCTTTTGGAAATTCTATTAATCAGATGAAAATCCCAGATTCATTCTATTTAAATTAATTTTTTAAATTTTTTATTTAGAACAGTTTATAACTACAAAAGTTGTAAAGATAGAACAGAGAGTTCCTGAATATCTTGTACCCCTATTTCCCTATTGTTAACATTTTAAAATATGGTGGTACATTTGCTACAAATAATGAACCAAGATTTACATATTGTTTTCGACTACAGTCCATCATTTTCATTAGGGTTCATTCTGTGTTATACCATTCTATGGATTCTCACAAATGCAAAATAGTTTTGTGCTTGATTTTTTTAGTACTTCCTTTCTTTCCAGTTCTAAAAGATGCTCTAAGCAGACAACAGTGAAAATGGCAGAGTAGGAAAACCAAGAGAACACTTAATCAAGAAAAGAAGAGCAGAATATAAACAAAAGAGCTGTACAGTGTTTTGATTGGTGTGGGTTCTGTCCCTCGCTCTTCAGCTCAGCAGTAGCCTTGAATGCAACATCGTGTATTCTGGGACACAAAACTTTTACTGGAGAGAGCAGAATCACCTTCTTCTCAAAGAATTGTGGTTGTTTTGTTTTGACCCATCTAGGGGGTCCCATCTGGGGCAGGGATAACCTATGGGGTAAACAGTAGACTAACTGAAAAGCCTTGGAAGAAAGCCTTGGGAGTGAGAAGTTTTGGGAAGTAAAGGATTTGAAAAGCTCCTTCATATTCCAGGGAATCCAAGCCATGTGCAAGCCTAGAGCTGGGATCTTCTAAGAGATCTTAGAAGGCCCTATGCTCTCATCTTTGGTTGACCACCAGGCTCTGTGCAAGCAGGAAGTGAGGGCTAAGGCACACTTTTAAACTGCTGAACAGAGTGTTGAAGGAATTCCTAATCACACCTTCAGAGCCAACCTGCAAAGGCTGTGATTTTTATTTGTTTGTTTGTTTCAAATATTTAAAGAAATCTATGTCAAACAACTAGCTGACCTGTAAGCTAATGGAAAAGAGTTCAGTGGCCACATGTGACAAAGAATGGAAATTCTACAAAATCAGTATATAAAAGTCACTAAACAAATAACTACTGCAGTAAGTGACAACACACTCTGTGAGGAGGGAGACTATTATTTCTAGAATTAGCACATTATGAATATTTAAAACGTCTAGTTTTCAACAAAAATTTTTGAGGAATGCAGAGAAACAAGAAAATATGGTCCATATGCAGAAAATAAATGCATTAATAGAAACTGTCCCTGATGAAGTACAGACATGGAGTTACTAGACACAAATTTTAAATTAACTGTCTTAAATATTCCCCAAAAAACAAATTAAACCATAGATAAAACATTAAAGGAAACAGGAAAAATGTGTCTTCTCAAAAGAATGACATCAATGCAAAAGGAACCAAATAAAAACTTTGAATTTGAAAGTAGTAGAACTTAAATGAAGAAATCACTAGAGGCATTTAATAATAGATTTGAGCAAGCAGAATGCAGAATCAATGAACTTGAAGATAGATCAATGGAGATTATCCGGTCTGAGGAATAGAAAGAACAATTAGTCAATAATAACGAACAGACTGTAAGAGACACATGGAGGACCATTAAATATATCAACATACATATAATTGTAATCTCAGAAGGAGAGGAGAGAGAGAAAGAGGCTGAGAAAATATTTTAAAAATGATGGTCAAAAGCTTCCCAAATTTGAGGAAGTACATCAATCCACAAATCCAAGAACCATAAAGATGTACACACTGACAGACATTATAATCAAACTGTTGAAAGATTTTTTCAAAAAGGAGAATCTTAATTCTCTTTTTAGAATAGAAAAGTGACTTGTAACACACAAGCCATACTCAATAAATTAACAGTTGATTTTTTATTAGAAATGGCCTGGCAGAACACAATGAGATTTCATATTCAAAGTGCTGAAGGAAAACAGAACCCATAAATCAAGGATTCTATTTCTAAAAAAAACTATCCTTTAAAAATGAATGAGAAATTAAGACACTCTCAGATAAATGAAAACTGAGGGAGTTCTTCACTAATAGACCTGCCCTATGAGCAATGCCAAATAGAATCCTTCACACTGAAATGAAAGGACACTACAAGTAATTTGTATCCACACAAAGGAATAAAGAACACTATTAAAGGTAACTGTGTGGGAAAACATAAAAGTCAACACTAATGTATTTTTGGTTTGTAACCTTTATTTTTTTTCCTATATAATTTAAAATACTGCTGTAAAAATTACAAACAAATATTGATGGGCACATAATCTATAAAGATGAAATTTGTGACAGTAACAACATAAATGACTACTATACAGGAGAAAATATTTGTATACTATTGAAACTGATGGCATAAATTCAAAATTAAGATATTAATTGTAATGCTCATGTGTTGTATATAAAGAATTCAACTGGCCTTCATCCTCAGTTCCATAGTGGGAAGCTGTAAGTCCTTGGAATTTCCTGAGCAACAGTCACAGCTTTGTTCTTCATGAATCTGGTATCACATCTGAATTTATGCTGATGAAGTGACTCAAGATGGGGGTTTATCACCAGAGAGAGAACAATCATGTTGTGGGAGATTTGGGGTTAAGGCAGCCCAACATCTAGGGAGAGGTAGGGGGCTATTGACTGAGTTCAGTCACGTGGTCAATGATTGCGTCAACCTTGCCTACATGATAAAGCCTCAGTAAACTCTCTAGACTCCAAAGCTCAGTGAAGCTTCCTGGTTGGTGAACACATAGATGTACTGGGAAGGTGACGCATCCTGATACCAGCAAGGAGAAGGTACAAAACATGTGGGTTCAGGACTCTTGCTGACCTGACCTTGTGTGTCTCTTCATTTGGCTTGTCTTGATTTATATCCTTTATAATAAAACAGTAATAATAAGCATAGCACCTCCCTGAATTCTATGACTCATTCTAATTATATAGCCCAAGGGAGGTTGTAGAAACTCTCTGGAACGGTATCCATTTGGTCAGAATTGTGGATGCCTTGAGGATCCCTGAATTTGCAGCTGCAGTCTGAAATGAGGGCAGTTTTTGAGGTAGTGTGGGAAACCCCCTAGATCTGTAGCCAATTGATCAAAAGTGTGAGTGCTGGGGCCACTGAACTTGTAGCATCAGAAGTGAGGGTAGACCTGTTGGCGATTGGGGCCTTTAACCTGTGGAGTAGGGCTCTAATTCCAGGTGTTTAGAATCAAAATTGTATTGAAATACTATATCATGGCAATTACTAAGAAAAAAGTAAAAAATTAAATGGTAAAAGAAATGAAGATAGAATCAAAATAGGATACTAGAAATATCTATTAAACACACAAAACACACACATTTATTAAAACATACATAAAGCACTAATGGAGTAATTGAAGTCATAAATCACATAGGAAATAAATAGCAAAATGTCAAAAGTAGGCACTTTCTTTTCAGTAATTAAGTTAAGTTAAAATGGATTAAACATTCCAATTAAAGAGGCAGAGTATGGCAGATTTGATTTAAAAAACGTAATCCAATTATATGCTATCTGTAAGAGACTTATTTTAAGTCCAAAGATACAAATATGTCGAAAGGAAAAGAGAGCAGTATTTAAGCCTCCAACTGTAATTGTGGAATTGTCAATTTCTCCTTTAAATTTGATTACTTTTTCCTTTATATATTTTGAAGCTCTGATGATAGACACACACGCCTTTAGAATTTGTCTGTTTTCTTGAGGAACTGACTCTTTTATTACTACATAATATCCATGATAATTTTGTGTTGACTCCATCTGTTTTTTGTTCCACTGTTTTCCTAGTCCTGCCTACTGTTGAATTTTTGATCACTTTTTAGTACTCCATTTTAATTTGTCATTTGTGATTTTGATTATATCTCTTTGTATAGTTTTATAAGGGGTTGGTCTAGAGATTACACATATATACCTAACTTTTCAGTCTACTTAGAACCAATATTTTACCATTTCAGTGGTAATTTAGACACCTTGTCACCTCATAAGACTCTTTCTTCTTTCTTCTTTCTATTTTAGTTGTTTTTATATATTACATGCATTACATCTACATACACTGAAAATTCTATAAGAAAATATATAATCTTTGCTTTCTACTGTGAAACATTTAAAAAATAGAAAAAGAATATCTATTACAATATTAATTAGCCAAGTTTTACCATTTCTGTTCCTTTTTAAAATTCTGGATGTTACAAGTTTACTTCTGATATCATTTTCCCTCTGCCTTTGTAAATTATTTTAAAGCACATCAGCTGGCTATAAAGTTATTCAGTTTTCCTTCCTTTGAGAATGACTTCACTTCACTTTTGTCTCTGAAAGATATTTTCACTGGATATGTAATTCTGGGTTACCATTTCTTTCCTTTCAGTGATTTAATAATATCATGCCTTACTTCTAGCCTCCATGTTTTTGATAAGAAACCTGCAATTATTTGAATAGTTTTTTCCTATAGGAAATGTACCTTTTTTATCTGGCTGCTTTCAAAATTTTCTTTCTCTTTAGTTTCCAGTAGGTTGATTTCTGGGTTCCTATGCGTTATTCTTGTCTGGGGTTCATTCAGCTTTCAAATATATAGATATGGCTTGTAGATCCATCTCTTCAATCTCTGCCTCCATCTTCACATGGCCTTCTCCTTTGTGTTTCTCTGTGTCAAAATTTCCCTCATCTTATAAGGTTACCAGTCATTGGATTTTTTTTTCTTTGTGAGGAAGATTGGCCCTGAGTTAACATCTGTTGCCAATATTCCTCTTTTTGCTTGAGGAAGATTGTCTCTGAGCTGACATCTGTGCCAATCTTCCTCTATTTTGTGTGTGGGATGCCACCACAGCATGGCTTGATGAGCAGTGTATAGGTCTGTGCCAAGGATCCGAACCAGCAAACCTGAGCTGCAGAAGTGGAGTTCACGAACTTAACCACTATGCCACGGGGCCAGCCCTGGGCTTCAATATTTTAGAGAAAATTTAGATTTCCAACAAAACTGAGAGGGAGATACAGAGATTTGCTATAAACTGCTGCCCCCACATGTGCATAGCCTGCCCCGTTATCAACATTATTCATCATTCGTCATGGTGATGATACATTTTTTACCAAGGGTGAACCTATATTAACATATCATAATTACCCAATGTCCATAGTTTACTTTAGGGCTCGCTCTTGGTGTTGCAATTCCTGGGTTTGGACAAGTGTATAATGACATATATTCATCACTATAATATCATAAAGAGTATTTTCACTGCCCTAAAAATCCTCTGTGCTCTGCCAATTCATCTCTTCTTCCCTCCCACCCCTGGCAAGCACTGATGTTTTTAATGTCTCCATAGTTTTGCCTTTTTAAGAATATCATATAGTTGGAATCATACAGTATGTAGACTTTTCATATTGGCTTATTTCACTTAGTAATATGCATTTAAGGTTCTTTTATGTCTTTCCATGATGTAATAGCTCATTTATTTTTAGCACTGAATAATATTCCATTGTCTGGATGTACCAGTTTATCCAGTCATCTGCTGAAGGACATCTTGGTTGCTTCCAAGCCTTGACAATAATGAATCAAGCTACTACAAACAGCCATGTGTGGTTATTGTGTGGACTTAACTTTTCAGAGTGTGGTTGCTGCAACTTATGCTAAGCGTATGCTTGATTTTGTAATAAACAGCCAAGTTGTCTTCCAAAGTGTCTGTACAATTTTGCAATCCCTCCTAGAGTGTATGAGTGTTCTTGTTTCTCAACATCCCATCAGCATTGGGTGTTGTCAGTGTTCTATATTTTGGCTATTCTGATAGGTATGTAGTGGTATCTCGTTTTAATTTGCATTTTCTGATGACATATGATTGGAACATCTTTTCATGCGCTTATTTGCCCTCTTGTCTTCTTTGGCAAGGTATCTGTTCAGGTCTTTGACCCATTTTTAAAACCAGGTTGTTTGTTTTCTTGTTGCTGAGTTTTAAGAATTCTCTGTATATTTTGGATAATAGTCCCTTATCAGATGTGTCTTTTCCAAATATTTTCTCCAAGTCCATGGCTTGTCTTCTCATTCTCTAGACAGTGTCCTTCACAGAGTAGAAATGTTTAATTTTAATGAAGTCTAGTTTATCAATTATTTCTTTCATGGATTGTCTTTGGGGTTGTATCTAACAAGGCATCACCACACCTGAGGTCGTCTAGGTTTCTCGTATGTTATCTTCAAGGACTTTAATACGTCTTACAGTGTGAGATTTTTGGCAGTGAAATCTTTTTATCTATTGAATGAGTGAAATTTACTTAATTTATCTTTAGCTTTTCAAGATAGTTTCAAGGGCTAGAGAATTCTAAGTTAACGATATTTTTTTCCTCTCTTAGAACTTTAAAGATGTTGCTTCGCTGTTTTTTCTCTTGCTTTGTTTCTGAAATCTGCTGCCATCTCCCACGCTCTGCCTCTACTCCTGGCTGCTTTATCTTTTTTCTCTTTATCACTAGTCTTAAGCAATTTGTGATGTGCCTTTGTAGTTTTCTACACAGTTCTTGTGCTTGAGTTTTGTTGCTTTGCTGCGAGCTGTGGGTATATAAGTCCCAACAAATTTGAGAAAATTTTGGTCACTATTTCTTCAAATATTTTTTCTCCCCCTCTTTCTTCAGGGACTTCAATTACATGTATATTAGGCCACCTAAAGCTGACTCACAGCTCACTAATGTTCTTTTTTATTTTATTTTAAATTATTTCTCTCCGTGTTTCATGTTGAATAATTTCTTTTGTTATGTTTTCATATTCACTAACCTTTCCACTTGTGATATCCGATCTGCTGTTAATCCCATCTGCTATGTATTTTAAAAATTTCAGACTGTGCAATTTTCATACCTAGATGTTTGACTCTAGTCTTTCTTTATATCTTCTATTTCTCTACTTAGCATTTTAGCATTAGAATATAGTCATAATATCTGTGTAGGTCCTTGTCTGCTAATTCTAACATCTGTTAGATATGTTTCAATTGATTTATTTTTCTCCTCATTATGAGTTATAATTTCTTACTTCTTTTCATACCTAGTAATATTTGATTGGATGTTAGAAATGATAAATTGTACCTTGTTTTTTGCTAGTTATTTTTGTATTCCCACAAGTATTCTTGAACTTGGTTCAGGGATGCAATTAAATTACTTTGAACAGTCTGACCTTTTCAGGTCTAGTTTTAAATAATTATTAGATGGCATCAGACACTGCTCAGACTAGGGATATAATTCTCCGTTACTAAATCAATATGCAACTGAATGCTCTTCCCAATGTCCCATGAGGCTGGCTAGAAGGAGCAGGACCTGTGTTTGCATCATGCACTATTTCCTTTAATCATTTCAGGTGCTTCTTTCCCCAACCTATGTTTTTTTCCTCATACACATTTGTGATCTGTACTCAGATGACTACTTCTGAGGAAACCTCTGATGGTCTCCAGAGTTCTTTCTTCATACAGCTCTCTCCTCTCTGGTCTGGTCTCTCTAGACTCCCAACTCTTCCTTTCAATCTGGGAGTCTGCTAGACTCCATCTAGGTTTCCCTTGCCGGTGCCCCAGCCTGTGTCTTCTCTCTCAAGGAGGTAAACTGGGCCAGTTGCAGTCCTTACCTCATTTGTTTAACATCTCTCGAAGATCACTGTCCTCATGTTGCCTCTTGAAACCATTGTTTAATATATTTTGTCCAAGCTTTTTGATTGCTTCAAGAAGGAGGTTCAATCCTATCTCTACTATTTTGTTTTGACTGAAACTTTCTTCAATCCATTCTTTACTATTAAAATTGTATTTTTACATTGCTAATCATATTTGCCTATTTCCTACAGCAATCACACACACATATGCGCACACGCACACATCCATGTCAATAATTTTGTCTATGGGAAATTGCCAAAACCCCTTACAAAGGCTACTGAAGTACAAGTAGTTTACAGATTGTGTGATCTTGCTCCTGATCATTCATGCATTTTTCTCCTTACCTAACATACCCTTTCAACTGGTGAGCTTATATCTGATTTTTAAAGTCTCAGATTAAATATCTCTTTCCGGAAATCGTCAACAACTATCAAAATGAGTTAAGTGTGCTCCTTTGTAGAATTTGCAACCTCCTGAGCTTTTCTAACATGGCACGGTCACGTTGTGATTTCATTGCTTACTTAATGTTCCATCTCTGTGTTAGATTATGATTTCCTCTCAGTTCTGGCTGGGAATTTTAGTTAATGTAGTCTGCTCATCAAACACAATTTATAAAGGATGAAAAAACTTAAGAAATAACTTTTGAATCCAAAGATGTATAAACAGTATTTTTTATCTTGGAGCATTACAAGTATGCACCTGTCCCAGAAAGAAACTTTTCCACATAGTTTAATGGTTATGGATGCCAATGATAAATCGTTCACTGGACTGTGCTCCTGAAAAGCCATTTTTGGAATTAAGCAAAATCAGCTGATTTAGCCCTTAGCCCTCATACTGTTGAACAATAGAATTATTTGGTCTTTTTCCTAATTAACCTTTTCAAAACTCAACAATCTGACTAAACATTTAGGAAGCATAGGTTATTTTGATGTTTTAATCTACACTGGATGATTCAGTGGAAAATCAACTAATTCAATCACTGCAGTTTAAATGAATACAGGCTCTGATTTTTGGATGATGTTATCATAAACACCAACAAAATATAGAATGAGTCATAATATTTCTAAGGTATTTAAGAGCAATCAAGGCTGAAAGCCAGCAGGAAGGAAAAGTAAGTGACATAACTCATCCAGGACGCAGTCATTATTGGAAATATGATTTCTGCTTCAACAGTGTATTTTGAGGGATGCTAAAAGAATTACAGTGAAAGTCAAAGAAAATAATCATGTCCTCTTAAGTTCAATATTGGATGAAGCAGATTCTTTTAAATAAATATAACCACATAACACTATTTCATGTCCTTCAACACAGGAAAAATAGCGTGCCTCTACATACAGATTAAAGACATGATAGGTGGTTGTAACGTGTGTCTGCATTTGCACATGGGCTGGTGAACAGTGAAAGGTAGATAAGGCGAGAACAAGAGAGCTATTATGGCCGCTTCCAAGTTCAAAACTGGGTGGAGTTTCTGGAAGTAGAAACACTGTTAAATTTCTTCCAGATACAGTAAAACAAGGTTGAAGCTGCCAAAAGACAATCTTGCCTTAATTGAGTAAGTCTTGTAATGTGGTTAGTATTATATTTAACTTAAAATCAGATAATACAAAACAGAAAAATGCCACTCAAAGTCACATGTACTTGTTTTATAAAACATAAGCCTCACTATTTTTTTAACATAACATATACATCATTTAATTTGGTTTACTTTTAACTTGAAGACATATGGCAGATGTGTTAAAGCAGAACCACTGGAGAATCTGGGATAAGTTTAGAAAATATTGATGTGTAAATCCACCCCCAAAATGTCTGATTGAATGATTTAGGGTGCAGCCTGGGTCTCAGGACTTTACAATTTCTCAAGGAGTTCTAATGTAAAGCGAAAGTAGGGAACCACTCTGTTAAAGGCAGAAAGGTTTCTAAACACTAATTTTAAGGATATTCCAACAAATTTTATTTGTACATATGCTTTTTTCCACTTCTTTATAATTTGAGTTTTAGCAGTTAAATAGATTTCACAGCATGGTAAAAATAGTAAACTTTCAGCAGCCCCTGACTCTACCATATACATCTTCCATTTAGAGTGATAAGAAAAATTGTTCTTAATGTTGTCATTCCCAATTGACAAATACAGCAATTTTCATGACCAGAGCATCATCTTTAATTCCCTTTCATAGAGTGAATCCGATATTGCTAGTTACTCATAGCCATAGGCTTTCTATAGCAAGCTGGCCTTTTTGAAGAAATATAAGCTTTTGTCATTTAATGGTAAGCTGAACAGAAGGCATGTCCTTTATGGAGCTTGGGACCACTGGGATGGACTGGAAATCTTGGGGGATAAGTGGGGTGACTCCTAGAGATAGAATATAAGGGAAAATGCTAAGAGAAAGGTAACTCTGAACTTGTTGAAAAGAAAATGTGAACAAAGTTCTAATGAGAAGAAATTAGGTAAACTCTCATCCCAGACAAGTACTGCCATCGAGGAAATGGCATCGTCCAGTCCCTGAAATCTCAGACATCGTAGCTCAGTCTTCACACAGCCACCTGTGTGGTGCCCAAGGAGGACATGTGAATGGAGAACCAAGTCTGTAAACGAACTCTATTTTCCCCCATATTCCAGTGATTTCTCCTAGATGGCATGGAGAGCTGATCTCGCCCAGCTGGTGACCTAAGTGGCTTAAAATACTAAGAGCAGGTTGAGAGACTGTTTGAGCCTGTTTGGTCCTGAATCTATACACTCATCTTGGTCTGTTAGATCTTGGTATTCTGAGGATGAAGGAAAGTGACTCCATGGAAATGCATGGCAAGCAAAAGGCAAAAGACAGGTTAATCTCAGAGTCTCAGAGCAAAGTGAGTCTCCTCCACCCATGGTGGGCCCTCTAAAGCAGGCAGATGCCACATCTCCCTCCGGGAGAAGGGAGGGTGGCTGGTGGGGAGGAGACCTCAGCAAGCAGATGCAGAGTCTTCCCTCACCATTCACAGTCTACCGTGTGGCACCCTGAGTCAATAAACTGTTTGCTGTCAGTCTGACTTTCCACATGGTGTGTAGGACAGAGCGTAATCTTTGAATCCTACTGCAAACCCTTAAGTATGTTTTATCAAATTGTAACATTCAAAGGGATAACATGTGACTTTCTTGCTAATATAGAGTAAGCACGTGTCAGACATTTTTCTCAACTCATGAACTAATGAGGGAACATCTATGGTATTAATACCAGTCCAAACAGCATTTGAGAACAAAGGTGTATAAAGGCAATTTGGTAGATGGCTGGGTTAAATGCAGAAATGGTTACTATCCAACAAAGCGATAAGCCAGGGTATTTAGCCTCATATGTTCCATTGAATAGAAATTATTTACAGCTCTGAGGATAAAAATTTACATCATCCTCTGCCCATATAGAATTGTAAAATAGCCCATTAATTAGAAAGTCAACACCAGCCCTGCATTGAAAGAAAATCTGGAAATTTCTTTTGCCTATTTTCAAGTTTCAGGAGATTTTTCTTACTACTTTGGTATCTGTTGGTTTGGAAGGCTGCACAAGAGGGCTACAGCCTGGGGAACTGCAGGAAGGGCGTATGTTCACTGTGCTGGGCGCACAGTGAGTGCTATTAGCTCGCCACCACTGGTGAGGGGACTGTGGCTCAGAGAAGGAAAGTAATTTATTCACAGATACCCTGGGTTGGGGGATATGGAGCTCTAATTTAAACCAAATCTATCCAATTCTAGGGTCCTATGTTTCCTCTGCCACAACCCTCTGCTTCTCCCAAGGAGATGTGTGACTCTCACACAAAACATCACCCACCCTGGAAACAGCCACTTGCATGCTGCAAAAGCATGATTTGGAGCACACTTTCTTTGTTCTCAGCCTCAGTTCTGTGTTTCTTTTCAAATTGATTCTGACCTGCTTCTAAATTCCCTGGTTCTTGGCTTTTACTCGTCCTGCATGAGGATTCTTCCGGTGTTCTACCTGGGCTGCTTCCATGTAGGCTGCCTCCTGGAAATAAGAAGTTAAGCTGCTGCTCCACTGGTAAAAAGGTGACCTGGTGAACTCTCCCTGTAACTGCTTTACTGGTGAACACACTCTCTTGTCTGCCAGGGAGAGGGGGAGAGAGTCCTCATCAATGGGATGTATTTGGTTGTTTAGGATTGTTCCTGATAAACACATGTGGCAGCCCCAAAAATGCTATGTGAGCTAGATAAGTAAATAAATTAAGTATAAATTGAAGATGTTTCATGATCTAGATGTCTCTCTTTCCCGTAAGAATGTAGTCACATATATTACTTAGGGACCTCTGCTAAAATGGGCTGGAGTCGGTCCAATGTGGTGAGAAGAAATCTAGAGACCTGTGGCAGCACTCCCAGGGCTCTCTCTGCTTCACTTGCTTCACAGTGACTTGTATCTTTGAAATTATGAATAAACACTGATGCCGGGAAAGATCTGCAATTTGTGTGAGTCTGACTTGACAATCTGATCCTGTTTTATCTCAATCTCTTTGTGAATTTGCCCCAGAAATTCATGGGTCCACCATGAACAGTTGTGTGGATTGGATACTGCACAACTCTAGAGGCCTCTATGTACGTTGTAGACTATGTACACTTTACATTCTGTAGCACAGCCTGGGTGATCACATGTGTTAGCTCTCCTGAAGAATAACCCTCTTCAAAGGAAAGAACTAAGCAATACAAATCTTCATATTATTAATTCCCTTTGACATTTTATACAAAGTGAGTGAAATTGATTTGGATGGGTGATATGATATGTTCAACCATGGGTTATGATGGTTCCTATGGATAACTTTGTAATTGAACAGTAAAATTTGTTATGTTTAATATTCACATGTGAAGAATCACTTTCTATTAGAGATAACTCTCATTCTGGAGAAACTAACTAGTAGGGTTCACTATTACCTGTCTAAATCAATTTCAGAGAAAAACTATGTAACCATTGATAACAGAGACCATTGCTAAGAGAGAAGAATACCATCAAAGGAAAAATAAACACGAACATTATCAAAAAACTGAGCAGTTCATGGACTTTAGCAATAGCCAACAAATTTTTTATGTAAAGGCCAGAGAGCACATATTTTAGGTTATCAGGCCTTACAGTCTCTATTGCAACTCCTCATTTCTGCCAGCATAGTGGGAAAGCAGTCATAGACAGCATAGAAATGAATGGTCATCACATTAAATCGTTATTTACAAAAAGAGGCAGTGGTCCATGGTCCATTGTCTACTGGTCTAGAGGGAGGGGTGGATCTACTAATGGATTGCTATTCCAGTACTTCTCGAGTGGGGGATAGCTCTCATCTTAGAAGGCTTGCCCATGAGAGTTCTTGGGGGTAATTTATACGTAGAGAAGGGAACATTGTTAACACCTGTGATCCTCTGCTGTGATGGGAGGATTTGCTGTGAAGCAGTCTTTGGTCTCTGAGTAGGCTTGGTTTCCTGGAGTAAAAATTCTACACCTTCTGAATGCATCTTCAGTGGCAACAGGAGAACATAAACCATGTTCTCCCATTCTCATCAAATCCTTTCCAAAGTCCAATACTTTATCCATCTTGCTGATCTTTTGGGGTATGTATAGAATCCAGTTCACGAAGATGAGATATATCAGAGCTCCTGGGCAAACAAGTCATTTGGGTGACTCACAGGGAGTCAGGCAAGACTAGAGTTGGTTCCCAATAGGTAGCAGGAGGTGGAATTCTCAGGGGAGATTCAGGAGAAAGATCCAGAAACTTGATCATCCAGAATCTTTGGGCCTGAGCTGGAAGTCAGGGTCAGAGGGATGAGCAGGAAGACTTCATTCAAAGGCAGAAATATAAAAGAGTAGAATCAAGAATCAGACACAAGAAGAAGTAGACCAAAGAGTTCCCGACTGATGCCCTAGGGTTTACGACAAACATCCCTGGACATCGGTAATTTACTAAATGCATACGTGTGCCAGACTAACTTAAAGCACGAGACTGATATGGTTAAATGTGGTTAATTGTGGCTTGAAAATAACAATCAAAACATGATAATAATAAGGCTTTTCAGTCCCAAGTATTTTAGATTTCTTTTCTCTAATTTTTGTACCTCACATTACTGTTGCAGGGAGAGTTTTGGAAGTGGAAAGTTTCTAAATAGAGCTCAGAGGCTATTTAAAACAAGCAAGACACTCAGCCTCATTCATTTGCAGTTGCTCTTGCCTCCCTTTCCTAACTGAGTCTTCTGGCCTGTCATTCATTTCCACGGAGCTGATTTTGGAATGAAGAATAGGCCTCTTTCTCCTCCTCAGAACTGGGCAGTGGTAACACTTATGGCTGTTTTGTAGGCAAAACACATCCCATCTCTTTTTATGTACATCATGACAATGAGCCTCAAACACGTGTTGTCATCTTTCAGATGCCATAACTCAAATCTTTAAGGTTATTTATGTTGGTTTTAGTTTAAGCAGTAGAAGAACAACAGATTTTTTTTTGAATGGGAGGATTCTGTACTATGCTGTTTTTAATGTGATGAGTAACAATTTGGATCTGTTTCAGTATTTAAGTTGATAAGCATCCTTAAGAAAAAGAAAAATTTTTAGCTTAGAAATGCCAATTCATTTGGCTTCCCAGAATAATTTGCAAATGTAAAGCACTTCCTCTGAGTAATTGGGATCTTGTTATGGTCTTCAGTAAATAGTATGATTGAGACAAAGGAGAAAGCTTCAATCCTTCCAGAGGAGCTTAGATCATAGGGAACACAAGCACATAGTCAAATTGTTGTAATGTACTTTCTACACAAATTCCTTCCACTTGAATGTGGGTTATGTGAGAGTACAAGTGTCATCTAAGGAGGACAGCTGTCTTCTTAGGCTTTGCCATTTATAGCATCCTCATGATCTGGATTCTGGTTCTCAGCTTTGCAGTTTCAGCGATTTATAGTTTAAAGGCACCCAGAGTTGACCAAATGCAGGAAGAAAAACATATGCTAAGCAAGTACCAAGAGACTGGCCACTCCGTTAGAGGAGAATGAGAGTGTCCCTTCCCAGGGACAGGGACACTCTCTCTCCTAATCAGACAGAAACTTCTCTCCTTTCTATAAAGCTGAATTGGCTGTAGTGTGAATATGGAATCACAATAATATAATAGCAGACATTTATCAAGTAGAGCTCACGTGCTGGGTGTGGTATAAATGTTTTATATGTCAGATATTATTTAAAATTCGTAATGACCTATAGGTTAGGTATTATTATTATCTTCAATTCCCATTGTTTTTGCAGCCAGAAAAGACAGAGCTAGTGAGTAATGGGGTTGGAGTGTGACTTCATTTAGTCTGGCTTCAGTTGCTCTCTTAGCCATTAGCATGTATGCAAATTACCAGCACTTCGGTAAGATACTTAATGCAATGAGTACAATCTTCTGTACTCATCAGACCAGGTGAGATGTGGTGTCCTAACTGGGGCTTGGTTTAGGATTATCTCTGGCACAATGATTTGAAAATCATACATTGTTAGTAAAGATAACAACATCTCATAAATTCAATGTGTTCAGTTCATTTCAATGCAACCTAATTCAGCATTCATTGAACATATGCTATGTGTTTGATACCTGATATATGTTATTTCATCAAATCCTCAGAATAATTCAATATTTCTCTTTTTATATATGAAGAATTTAGGCTCAGCTAGCCTAGTTAATTTTCTTGAAGTGTCACAAATCACATTGCAAAATGTCGAAGAGAAACTTTTGGCAAACAGAAGAACCTGGTTCTGATCAAGTTGCTGCCATTTCCTGCCTCATTGATGCTGGGTGGTTTATAACCATGGAGATAATATCCCAACCAGACAGAGATATCACCAAGACAGAAAGTGATTATTCATATGAAAGTGCTTTTTAAACACTATGAAGTTATTCTGAGAAAAATGGCTTAATAAAATTGGTGCTGCCACCTTTGGCATCATTCAAAGACAAGAAGAACAAGAATGGGAATTCGGACTTCACCTTCAACAATACTAGGAAACATCCATAATCCTGAAATACAGTGTATGAGTAAAGGCTAGCAAGCAGACTGAAGTTCAAAGAGGATTGAGGAAGGTGCTGAAGTCTGTCGTTACAGATCTCCTACATGCAGGACAAAATCAGTGTCCTGTCCTTCTGCAGAGAAGAATGGCCACCTGAAGAAGAAGGCTTCTACCTTTGTGTTTAATGCTGTGGGTTGAAAAGAAGACCAGGCAAAGTACTTATACATGCACAGCCGTCTGTCCTACGGACCAGTGAGATTTCCTGCCAGTTGAGCGTGGCTTGCTCCCTTTGCCCCACAAACTTTCTTCAAATGCTGGGTCCTGGAAGACCTTACATTTCCATGTGAATTGTGATCGGAAAAGAATCAAGAGATTCACCCACCTTGTTGCCTGTGTTAGTACTTCATTCCTTTGTGAATGAAATAATATTTCATGATATGGCTATACCGCAGTTTGTTGAGCCATTCATCTGTTGATGGGGAGTGCCTGGGTATGAAGTGTCCTTTGAGGGTGTTGATGACGCTTTGGAACCAGAGAAAAGTGCTGGTAGCACAACACTGTGTATGTATTAATGCCATACATTGAATTGTACACTTTAAAATGATTAATTTTATGTTGTATGAATTTCACCTCAAATAAAAAAAGAATCGAGAGCATAGGATAAATCTTATGATGATAAAAAAACAACAGACAAGAAAAAACACATAAAAACACCCTGAACAACAACAACAAAATAGGACAAATTAATGGCAGAAAACTATTCACTAGCAACAAGGCCTGGGGAAAAAAAATTGTGACTAAATATTTTGCCATGAATTCCAGCAATTCAGCTAACTAACCCTAATAAAAATAGATTTTTATAAAAACAAGATGGCATGGAAAATACAATGTAGCAGAGGTCAGGAAACAATGAACTTTCCAAAAGTCAAAGGTCAAATCCCGAAAAGTCTGCCAGATAAATGTGCTGATCAAGCAAACTCAGAAAACCAGAGTATCTGAAAGGATATAATTGCAAGACTCAGAGATCCCAGAACTGACAAATAATTAGGGTTCCAAAGCTGCAGGAGTGAAATAAAAACTCCAGGCTGACAACAGAATGGACGTAATTTAGACAGACCACAAATAAGTCTTATATATTTGGCTAAAATGTTTTAGATATCAACTAATCTGGAGGAATGAACAACAAATATACCTGGAAAAATCAGTATAAGGAATTGCATCTCTCTATTTGGATATTTTGGAAGTTAGATCCTCTGAAATATTCCCTGGTGGTACAAACAAAACTCTGACCCCCCCGCCCCCCACAAGATATCGAGTCCAAAGACAATTTGTCAGACGTTTTACCTGGAAGTAGGAGAAATGTCACAAGAGTATAGAATATGATTGGGACCAAAATATTTCCATTATCAAGGTCATCCAAAATGTTGTTGCTTGCATATAAAATAAAATGGTGCAATACGGCAATGGCTATAGATGGTCAGAAACCTGTGGGAGTATTGATCTGACTTCCTCATTTGCCTTCCTAAAAGTGAAATCCTGCTATCAGGGGAGAAATTTTTAAAACTAGGCGTTGGCCTAAATAATATGTGGAATTATATAAAAATTCACATAAGTACTACTTGGCCAAAGGGTTGGACTACATTGATCCTGCAGTATTAGGATCAGACAGAAGGCTAAAGAATCATTAATAACAGTCCCCCTTAGGAGACAAAATGCTGAAGTCTATAAATAAAAGCAGAAATGTTGGGATGTAGGGCATTGGGCAAAACTAGTAGATTCATCCCAGATATTAACTTAGTGCAAAAAATAAAAGTGATCCAACTGTGCAGGAACAGAAATAGACCTCGACTCCCTTGAGAAGGCAGTTATCAAGAGTAGAATGTGAAAAACTTAAGAAAACAATTGCATAACACAGGAAAGGAGAAAGTGGACTTCAGTGGATATGCAATAGCAAGTGATGGTAAAGTTAACCAAGGTGTTGAGTGATGTTGAAGTCACGAAAATCAAACTAGTAGATTGTTAATATGGCCTTAAAGGTAGACAACCAGAGAAATACATCATAGAAAGCAATTCATTCTTTACAGATAGGATGCAATCAGCCAGTGGATCAAAGAAATTGCTTAAAGCTGTGGCTGGACAAAATGAAATAAAATGAAGTATATAATCTAAGTGTAGAAGTTCACAAATGGACCAGAATAAAAAAAATAGAAAATTATGGCTACGATGCTAAAAGAAATGATTAAATACACCTAAAAGCAATCTCTGGAGGGGAGTAAAAATGATCACACGTGGCATTTCTATCAGACATATAATTAGCCAATCACTCCTGGCACCTGATCTTTGGAAAACAGAAGGTAAACTCTACTGAACAACTAATTGGATTACATTTAGGGGAAAAGTGCATGGATATGCTCAGGGACAAATGATTCCCATAAATGATTTCTAGCTTTAAACTACCACAAAAATGAACTCAGAAATCATGAAAGCATTAACTCTCCAGATGGAAAGCAAAAACCAAAGAATTTAACATGTGATGTTGGAATGTACATTAAATAATGAATATGATGAAAAAGGAGTAAACATGGTGTTGTCCAGATGAAGAGACAACATGGGAATACTAAGAGGTAATCTGAAATACCCCGAGTTATATTTTTCTACTATAAGACCATTAACTTTTCTGAGGAAATGAAGTAATTGTAAGGAATAGCCTTTTCCTCACTTACACCACATGAGTCCATTTGATAACAAATAATCATCCTATAGTCACCAAATGGAGGAGATAAGAAGACAGTAGAATACTAAATATGCAAATTTAATGATGAACGATTCCGTGACAAAGGTTTAATATTTAGAATTACACCATCTTTTGATTTGGATTATTGGAAAGATTGGACCAATTGGAGTCATTTTGGTATTGCTGACAATCAAATGTATTATTCTAATAATTGTCATGACAAAATTATTGATAATAACAAGCAAAGAAAGAGAACTCTTAAATCTTACAGATGGAAAACATGCTCTGGTGTGGTCCATAAGTATCATTAGCAAGTCTAGGTTAAAAGGAGAATTGATCTCACAGAGATAATCATGACATCTAACTATTAAAGCTTTATCAAGATATAATTTGCGCACACACAGTTTACCCATTTAAAGTGGAAAATGCAATGATATTAAGTATGTTTACAGTATGAACCCTCCCATTAATCTAATTTTAGAACATTTTCATCATATCCCGAAGAAACTTATACCTGTTCAGAACCATTCTCCTTTCCCTCTTGCTGTACCCTGCACCCCCCTCCTTCAGTCCTAGGTAAACAGTACTCTTCTTCCTACTTCTATGGATTTGCCTATTATGGACACTTACTACAGATGGAATCACACAGTATGTCAGCTTTTGACACTGCCTTTTTTCACTTAGAATAGTATTTTCAAGGTCCATCCATCATGGAGCATATATCAGTACTTCATTCCTTTTTATTGCTGAACAATGTTCTGTTGTACCAATATTCTACAATTTGTTTATCAATTCATCTGTTAAAGATGAATATTTGAGGCTCCGCATTCTTTAAAGCTTTCTTAACAACACTATACAGTCTAACACTCCACTACCAGGACTTACCAAGAAATAATTGTCATCACATAGTGATATAATAGGATTTAAGGAAGAGATGTTCTAGGTTGGTTTGTGTTGTGTGAATTAAAGCTTGTAAATGCTCTTTCTCTCTACATTTTCATCTGTATATATAAATGTGTATATATAAACATGTGTATATTAAAAGGTGTTTTAATTTAACCAAATTAAAACTTGATTTCCCACCAGAAATGCAACCTTGCTGATTAACATGTTTTTCTGTTAAAGTGGTCATCTTTGTTGATGAGTTGTAGTAAATGTGCTTTCGAAATTACAGACAAGTTCTGCAATGTATGCTAAAGAGTCGTATAACTCTTCAACACCTTATATACCCAGTTATGCAGTGAGTTCTACAACTTTGGATGAAATCAAGAAGAATGTGGCTGATGCAACTGTGGGTCTACAGAATGTATGGTGCATTAAAAGAGCTGAGGGTCCCTCTAGATGGTATATGACCCCAACCTTCCTAACTGAATGGGAGCATTGGATTTCTGCATCTCCCAAGAGTGTGCTGGGCTGGCTGCAGAGAGCCACACACGGACAATAAGGTGGTTCTGATCCCCTGTGATGACACCCATAAGCAGAGATCACTAGACTCATGGGCTAAGAATAAGCAGCAGCCAAGGCTCAACTAGAGAGAGAGAGGGAGAAAGAGAGAGAGAGAGAGAACGCGAGAGAGAGCAAGACAGAGCATGACGAGTCCAAGGACCAAATAGTGAACACCCTCCAAGCCCTTTCTCTTGCTTCCTCACAGAAGCTGCTTAACTTGTCGAGGAAAATAAAGTAAACATTGTGCCAACCAGGTGGTGTTTGTGGGCAATTTCTCTTGCTATTACTTGTTCACAGACATCTCAAAGAAAAGAGGCTTTGTGTTGACCTTAAGGTCAAATGAGTAGGTAGTAATGAGGGGTGGGAAGTAGATTTAATTTTTCACTGCACGCCATTTTGTATGTTTTGCACTTTATGCTATGAATAC
Organism: Equus asinus; assembly: GCF_041296235.1. NCBI lineage: Eukaryota > Metazoa > Chordata > Mammalia > Perissodactyla > Equidae > Equus > Equus asinus. The sequence continues at coordinate 96,644,175 of NC_091790.1, forward strand.
GTAACATATTGTGAGAATCTATTCTGGGTCAGAAAAAGTAAAATAAATTGATTAAGTAGTTAACCAAAAAGAATTTTAAGAAATTTCCTAAAGAACTAAAGGGGCAGTAGCGTAATATTTTGTTTTGTTTTTAACCTGCGTGAGTGTCGATAGTTTAATGGGAACAACTTGGACCCTAGAATCAGAGAAACCTAGATTTAGATCCCAACTGTGTTGAGTAATCTTAGGCAAGTTTTCAATCTCTCTGAACCTCTCTTTTTTCACCTGTAAAATGGGGATAATGATTCCCAATGTAGATTATCATGAGGTGTTTAAGTATATGAACAGTCATGGCACAATGTCTAACACATGATTGGTAATCATTGGAAATCATAATCAATATGGTTTTTCATCTCTACTGTTAAAATTAAGAGTTTAAGTTCCATTGATTAGGAGAAAGACTTAAAGTTAGAGCTAACTAGAAGAGATTTGAAGACTGCAGGTGATACAGGAATGATAAATGAGCTTCTATAATCAAGGGCAGGAAAACTGTTTAGAGGTCAGCACAAACTAGTAAAATGAGACTTAAAATGATGGCCGAGAAAAAAGAAACTTTTTCCTCTAAGGACTTTCTGGGTTTTTGTTTGCTCGTTTGTTGTCCCAGTAGCTTCCTGCCTTCTGTTTTATAATTACATACTAAGGCTATTATGTGAAAAAAGAGAAGTGCAGCTCTTGGAAAGACAGGAAGACTTTGGATTAACATTTAGTGTTCACCTGGCTGAAAACTGTTGCTAATGGGTGCTCTTAGATGACTTGAACCAAAAAAGCATTTCCTAGAGTGACTGTGAATCTGCACTGGGGTGATGGATCCCAGTTGCCATTGGCTGAACTATACTATCTCTTTGTGAGATGGAGAAATTAACCCAAAGGAAAACTTCAATGGAATTGCTATGAAAGTTCAGTTCAGTGGAAGGGTTGAGGCATGTATAGAATTGAATTAAATAGCCTGTGATTTGAAAGCATCTGAACTTCATCGATGGGTCAATCATATTTAAGGGCACTCTGATACCATACACTAGTCTCAATTGATATCTGATAGCAGCCGTGATTTTCCTCTCCTTATTTTTCAATACAATTTATGAAAACACACAAGATTTTGAATACTTAAAACCTAATTTGATACGTAGATTCATTTCCAACCCTTTTCAAGAACATGATAGTAACATCTCTTCATTTTAAGACATGAAAAAGCATAATTATGAGAAGGAAATCTGACTGGAAATAATTGTTGCCACTGAAGAGACTTTAAATTTCCAATCCCTACTACTCCTGCCATGCTTAATCTTTGAGTTATTTTCTTCTATTCATGTCATATGACTTGACCTTCCAGTTTACAGGGTTCCCAACAAAAAAAGTAAAAATCTCAAAAAGAAATTTGCCAATAAAGAGGAGACATATTACCTTTAAACAAAGTTATACTTATTAAGGGACACCTTGTGTTACTTAAAAGGATGATCTGTCTTCTTTTGATAGGACAGTATCTATGGGACACTCTGAAGACCTCTTTTCAAACCAAGCTACACAGTTTCCTTGCTTCTGGAATATAACATGTAGAATATGAAGAGAGGAAATTCAGAAGCTGCTGTTCTAATGGAGAGAGGACATTTGGTACTTGAATTTGTTAATTCCAACCAATGGTATATGTATATAATGTGTGTTTGATTAGATGTGATGAAATAGAGATAAAGACTCAGGTTGATTTACCATTTCTTCAGAACCATACGTGGTCCCAGGTCACTTATGCGTGTGTCATTATGATGCTTTGATAAAGTGGCCCCTCCCATTGCCAGCAGACAGGAAGGTAGTGAAGTGAGCAGCTGGGTAGAATTTCAGGAGGCAGAGAAAGTCTGTATTTGGATTGCAGCATTGATCCATTGCTCATCATTTCAAAGTTGAAGGAAATTAGGAAAACACTGAGGAATTGAGATTGCCTGGGTAATCCAGGTTGTATTTGGGATAGAAAAAAGTACATTTTTACTCTCTTATCTTTTGCTGCATCATTAACCTATCATTTCTTTCAGCATAAAACCAGGACAAGTTCTTTAGTTTTTAAGAACCTACTTGCCCAAGTATTCTGGGCATTCGGATGGACAAATATCAAGTTATTCAATGTGTTCATGTAAAGAGTTTTGCACTAATTATCCCTAGAAGCATGGGGATATTAATGATATCACAATTATATAGAATTGAGCAGCTCTCCATTGACCCAGAGTTGCCTTCTAAACTATATGTGTTTCATCCAACTATTTTATATCCTCTCTATTAATGCCTACATTATTAGAATGTGTTAGACTTTTGTGGGCATAATAAGCCCCAAATCATATAAAATTAAAACAAAAGCATGGGTCTTGTTTCCACTGAAGGTTGGAGATGGAGCATTTTGGATCTTCTATCTAGATGGTCTATCCATTATTAAAAGTAGAATATTAAAGTATACAACTATCATTGTAAAACTGTCTACTTCTACCATTAATTCTGTCAATTTTTGCTTCATATATTTTGGGGCTCTATTGTTGAGTGCATATATGTTTTTCATTGTTTTATATTCTTCATGGACTGAACATTTTATCAATATATAATGTCTTTCTTTGTCTCTGTGACAATTTTTGACAAAGCCTGTTTTGTCTGATATTTCTATAGCCACCCTAGATCTATTTTGGAATATTTACTATTTACATGGAATATCCTTTCTCTTCCTTTTACTTTCAATCAATTTGTATGTCTGAATTCTTTTGTAGATGGTATATAGTTGGATACTATTCTTAAATTTAGTCTGACAGTCTTTGTCTTTTAATTGGGGAATCTAATCCTTTTACATTTTATGTAATTGCTGATAAGGAAGGACATCTTTTTGCCATTTTGATATTTTTTCTGTGTAACTTATATCTCCTTTCTTCCTAAATTACTGCCTTCTTTTATATTTAATGGTTATTTTTCTAATGTACTATTTTGAGTCCCTTCTGATTTCATTTAGTGTATTTTTAAAGTCTTTTCCTTAGTGGTTACCCTGGGAATTACAATTAACATCTTAAATGCATAACAATTTAGCTTGAATTAATATTAATTTAGATTCAATAATGTATAAAGACTCTGTTCCTAAACACTCCTGCTTCTCTTTTGTTTTTTTTGAGGAAGATTAGCCCTGAGCTAACTACTGCCAGTCCTCTTCTTTTTTGTTGAAGAAGCCTGGCCCTGAGCTAACATCCATGCTCATCTTCCTTTACTTTATATGTGGTACTCCTACCACAGCATGGCATGCCAAGTGGTGCCATGTCTGCACCCGAGATCCGAACCAGCAAACCCCAGGCCACCGAGAAGCGGAACGTGCTCAGTTAACTGCTGCGCCACAGGGCTGGCCCCTCTACTTCTTTTTAAGTTATTCTTATCACAAGTTACATCTTTGTAATTGTGTACCTGTAAACATAGATTTATAATGATTGTGTTATACATCTGTCTTTCAAACAATATGGGGAAAAATTCTGAAAAAAGAGAAGTAATAGTTTTTTGTGAATTCTTTAGTGGTTCTTACATATACAATCATATCATCTGGAAATAGTCAAAGTTTTACTTTTTTCCTTTCCAATTCGGATACATTTTGTCTCTTTTTATTGGCTAAGTGTTCTGCCTAGGAATTCCAATACTATGTTGAATAAGAATGGCAAGAATGGGCATCCTTGTCTTGTTCCTGTTCTTAGAAGGATAGCTTTAGGTTTTTCACCATTAAGTAAAATATTAGCCATAGGTTTGTCATATATGGCCTTTATTATGTTGAGGTAGTTTTTTTCTATACCCACTTTATTGCGAGTTTTTATCACAAATGGGTGCTGAATCTTGTCAAATGCTTTCTCTGCTTCTATTGACAGGAACACATGATATTTATTTTCATTTTGTTAATCGGGTATATCACATTGATTGATTTGTCCACATTGAATCATCCTTGCATCCTTGGAATAAATTCCACTTCATCATGGTGTATGAGTCTTTTAATTTATTTTTGTATTTGGTTTGCTAATATTTTGTTGAGGATTTTTTCACCTAAGCTCATCAGCAATGTTGGCCTGTAATTTTATTTTTTGTGCTATTCTTGTTTGGTTTAGTTAAAATGTCCATATTACCTAAATCAATCTACAGATGCAATGCAATCCTTATCAAAATCCCAATGACATTTTTCATGGAAATAAAACAAATAACCTTAAAATTTATATGGAACAGTAAAAGACCCCAAATAGTCAAAGCAATCCAGAGAAAAGAACAAAGCTGGAGATATCACATTCCTTGATTTCAAAGTATACTACAAAGCTATAGTAATCAAAACAGCATGCTATTGGTAGAAAAAAGACACACAGATCAATGGAACAGAATTGCAAGCCCAGAAATAAATCCACACATATACAGACAGCTAGTTTTTGACAAAGGGGCCAAGAACATTCAAGGCAAAAAGGAAAGTTTTTCAATAAATGATGCTGGGGAAACTGGACAGCCACATGCAAAAGAGTGAAACTATACTACTATATTTTACCATATACAAAAATTAGCTCAAAGTGAATTGAAGACTTGAATGTAAGACCTTAAACCAAAAAGTTCCAAGGACAAAACATAAGTAGTGTGCCCTTTGACATCAGTCTTAGCAGTATCATTTTGAATATGTCTCCTCAAGCAAGGGAAACAAAAGCAAAAATAAACAAATGAGTCTACATCAAACTAAACAGCTTTGGCACAGTCATGGAAATCATCAACCAAAAGACAACCTAATAATTGGGAGAAGATATTTGCAATCATACATACAATAAAGGGTTAATATCCAAAATATATAAAGAAGTCATACAACTAAACAACAGAGTAACAAACAACCTGATTAAAAAATGGACAAAGGATCTGAACAGACACTTTTCCAAAGAAGATATATAGATGGGTAACAGGCATATGAAAAGATGTTCAACATCACTAATTATTAGGGAAATGTAAATAAAAACCAATAAGATAGCACTTCACATCTGTTAGAATGGTTATCATTAAAAAGACAAGAAATAATTTCAGCCCCATGGCCGAGTGGTTAAGTTTGTATGCTCTGCTTTGGTGGTCCAGGGTTTCTTTGGTTTGGATCCTGGTTGCAGACATGGCACCACTTGTTAGGCCATGCTGAGGTGGGATCCCACACATCACAATTAGAAGGACCCACAACTAAAATATACAGCTATGTACTGGGGGGATTTGGGGAGAGGCAGCAGAAAAAAAAAGACAAGAAATAATAAGTGTTGGAGAGGATGTGAATAAAAGGGAACCCTCATACACTGCTGGTGGGAATGCAAATTTTTGGAATCATTATGAAAAACAGTATGGAGATTCCTCAAAAAATTAAGAATAAAACTACCATATGATCTAGCTATTTGACTTCTGGGTATTTGTTCAAAAATACAAAAATACTCATTTGAAAAATCATATGCACCCCTGTGTTCATTGCAACATTATTTGTAACAGCTAAGACATGGAGACAACTTAAGTGCCCATTCACAGACGAATGGATAAAGAAGATGTAGTATATTCAATGGAATACTACTCAGCATAAAAAGATGAAATCTGGCCAATTGTGACAACATGGATCAACCTTGAGGGTGTTACACCAGGTGAAACTTCAGACAGAAAAATTCTCTATTATTTCATTCATATGTGGAAGGCTAAAAACAACAACAACAAACTAATGAATGCACAGATACAGAGAACAGATTGGTAGTTACCAAAATGGAAGGGGGTTGGGTGGGCATGGGCAAAGGGGGACATTTGTACAGTGACAGATGGAAACTAGACTTTTGGTGGTGAACACAATGTAGTGTATACAGAAGCTGAATTATAATGATGAACACCTGAAAGTGATATAATCTTATAAACCAATGTTACTTCATTAAAAAAAGAGAAGTAATAAAAGAAGAGAAATAACAACCCCAAAATATAATAATACTGACTTTTATATTTAACTATATAGTTATCTTTACCAATGTTCTTTATTTCTTCATGTGGACTTGAGTTATTGTCCTATGTCTTTTTTTTCAGCCTGAAGGACTCTCTGTGGTATTTTTTGTAGGGCAGGTGTACTAGTGACAGGCTTCTTCAGATTTTCTTTATCTGTAAATGTTTTAATTTCATCTCCATTTTTGAGGACAGTTTTGCTGTATTTAGAATTCTCAGTGGGTAATTTTTCAAAAAACAGACTTTAATTGTATTATCCCACTGACTTCTGGCCTTCATAGCTTTTGATAAGAAATCTGCTGTTAATCTTACTGAGGAGCCTTTCTACACGACAAGTTGCTTCTCTCTTGCTGCCTTCAATATTCTCTCCTTGGTTTTTAAAAGTTTGATTATAATATATATCAGTGTGGAACTCTGAGCTTATCCTATGTGGAGTTCATTGAACTTTTTGGAAGTATAGATTCATGTCTTTCCTTAAATTTGTCAAGTTTTCAGCTACTATTTTTTCAAATCTTCATTGTTCTCCTTTCTTTCTCTCCTCTCCTTCTGAAACTCTCATTATGTGAATGTTGGTACAGTTCATGGTGTCCCACAGATCACTTTGGATCTGTTAGTTTTTCTTCATTCTTTTTTCTTGGTGCTCCTCAGATGGAATAATCTCAATTGACCTACCTAAATTTTCTGATTCTTTCTTCTGTCTATTCAAATATCTTATGGAACTTCTCTAGTGCTACTTTAATTTCATTTATTGTATTTTCCAGTTCTAGAATTTTCATTTGGTGTCTTTTTTGTAATTTCTATCTCTTTATTGATATTCTTTATTTGGTAAGACATCATCTTCTAATTTGCTTTAATTTTTGTCCATGATTTGCTTTCACTCTTTGAGCATATTTAAGACAGTTGCTCCAAATATTTTGTCTAGGAAATCCAACATCTTGGCTTCCTCATAAACAGTTTCCGTTTATTTATTTTTTTCTTGTGATTGGACAATATTTTATTGTTTCTTTACATGTCTCATAATTTTATACTGAACATTCAGCATTTTGAACATTATAATGTGGCAACTATGAAAATCAGCTTTTCCTTCTGGGGTTTATTGCTCCTGCTTGTTAAGGATTAGTGTTTGCTTGTTAGTGGCTTTTCTAAACTGATTTTGTAAAACTCTGTTCTTTGTCATATATAGACACTGAAGGCTTCATTCCATTGGCTTAATGATAATTAGTTGTTTGACAGAAATTTCCTTGTATCTCTAGAATCAAAGCCTTCACTTCCTGCTCACATTGAGCATAAAAGTCAGCCAGAAGTGAAAACTTGGTGTCTTCTCAGGTCTTTCCTGAGCACATGCTCAGGAAATAGCCGTGAGCCTGACTGTGGGCTTCAGTATAAGTCATATTCCCCATATTCCCAGTTTGTGGGAGCTTTTCAAAACCATTGTCCCTAATGTATCTACTTCCCTAGCCTGTTCATTTCCCTCCTTTTGGTCTTTCTGCTGCTTGTCTGTTACTCCTTGTCCAAGGTGGCTTTTACTACTACACTTGCTTTTAAGTGCTTTTGATGAATACCACCTGGGAGGCCACTATAGCTTGAGAAGTTTCTGAGGCAGACAAAATAAAAGTAAGCCCCTGAGCTTATCCCTCAGATAGCCCTTGATAGATAAAAACTCAAAACCACACTTCTTCAAGAACAAACTCTGCATGTCACTCTGTGGCACCAGAAATTTGCACGAGGAATTCAGGCAACATCTCCATGTCCACTGCTGAACTGAGGAGTGGGAGATGGTAGATAGGTAAGTTAGAATGCAAAACACTTTCTTAAAGAATTTCAACAGCTTCATTCTTCATTAGGCATTACCCTTGCTATTGTAAATTTGTGTTAGATTCTTGACTTTCAAAAAAGTTGATGCTGATTTTTTTTTTGCTAGCTTAGTAATTATTTTAGTGGAGGAAAAGAGTTTTGGAATTTCCAACTCAGCCAATTTGGGTGATATCAGGTGGCATCCTTATTAAGACACCCAAACCTTAATAGATTTCCATTGTCCATTTAAGTGCATCCAATTTTTTTCATGTTTACTTTCCAACTTGCTTTTCCCGGGTCATCGTTACTTTCCCCGTTTTCCACTTCCTTCCACTGTTACACTTGAACAAATCTATGTGTTTCAAAGGATATTTTCACACCTATATTTTTTTGTTCAGAATGCCTTTTTTCCCTATTATTTGTCCAATATGAACTTGATACTCCATAAACTCACATTTCCTTTTCTAAGAAGAGTTTCCTAGTAGTAAGTATTGGCATAACTAATTGATCCTTCTGTTCTTCTGTTATATAGGTTTTTGTACATTAGAGAAACAAGTAATTGAATTTCAGTGGAACAGATAACTACAAAGATTGCTGTCCCTCACCTTATAATACAGTAACCAGTTTTGTATCTTACCCAAGAGTCTTGTGTTAAAATATCTTAATTTATCTCTTCAAATGCTCTTTAGACTGATTCCAATCTTTTATTTTTTTCTCATTAATTAGTGTATTGAATAATATTTTTGATATGTTCCTTTTATATTTACATGAGATCATCACTTTACCTTTTGAAAATTATCATTTTATTGTTTTGGAGGTCCTGTTGATTTGTTCAAGTGAATTCTGTTTTTTTTTCTTTTTTGAGGAAGGTTGGCCCTGAGCTAACATCCATGCCCATCTTCCTCTACTTTATATGTGGGACGCCTACCAGAGCATGGCTTGACAAGTGGTGCCACGTCCACACCTGGGATCCGAACCGGTGAACCCCAGGCCGCCAAAGCAGAACGTGCACACTTAACCGCTGCACCACCGGGCAGGCCCCTCAAGTGGATACTTTTGACTTGCTATTGGAGAATTGAACTTCATGGTCCATAAAAGCCCAGATATATCCTTTTTGGACACCCAGAATAAATTCAAAGTGACAATTGAGCTTTAACTTTGTTAACTAGCAAATTTTTTGCTTTATAATTTTATGCTTTTGTTTTGTTTTTGATTTTGCATAGCCAATAAATTATACCCCATACATAAAACACAGCAAGGACTAAGAACCTGGTTTTATATCTTTATTTGGTGATCTCTGTCAGATAGTTGATGGAGAGTTAGTCTTTATTAACCATGAGGTGATGAAGAGTATGATTTGTTTTCTCTTTTGTTTGAATGTCTGTTTATCTCCTTGTGAGATTAAATCAACTAAGAATCATACACTCACTTGGATGGACAGCATGTCTTTGAGATCTGACCTGGCAACTTTTTGTGTTTATGTCAAATTCTCCCATGTGGCTGATGATGTGCACTGGAAGCGGGAAGCTTTCTGTGTGTCTGTATGTCTACATAGTCATGTATAAGAAAGGCCTTTATCTCTCATGAGTGAGTGTAAAATGCTTTTCTAACTTAAGAGGCTATTAATAAATTATTGTCTATTATATCATGGGAGCCCTGTTGTTATTGTTTGTAGAAATAAATAAGTGACTGTAGAAATCTAATAATCCCAAATTTCACAGAAAATAACAAAACTGGACTTCTCATACTTTAAAAGTCCTAGCCTTAAAAAAATGCTACTAGACCAGAAATACTTTTAAAAATTCAAATTCACATAATTATCAGGAAACTTTCAAAAACCAACTGGTTTAATAATCTTGGTTAAAGAAAAGGAGAAGAGAGCTATATTTTTTGTGATATTAGATATAATAATACATTTTACTTTTTAGAAGATTTGAGTGTAGTTTCGCATGAAGAGATTAGTTAACCAAAATTTCTTAAACTTTTCATGTTGGCTTACTGATAGAATAAGATAACATTGCTCCCAGACACCTTTTAAGATTATCAAAAACATCAATTTGATTTCAACTAAATTGAATCATAATTTGATCAATGTTTTGATAATAGTTATTATGCTTTGTACTGTTCCTGATTAATTATAATTTTTAACATCCTTAGAAAGAGTAAGCCCCTTATTGATATTAATTAATTATTAGTATTAATTAATATTAAATTGAGTTAATTAATGGATATTATAGGGTACTTAGACTTTTCCAAATATGACTGGATACTGAAATGTTGATTACTTGACACAGTTTTAAGTTGATATACTTTTGTTTTTCCTATTATATTTTATAGAGTGGTTATATCTGTAAGTCAAGTTAATGATTTTTTTCCTTCAAGTAGTTATTAAGGGAATGTGCATGGCTGCAGAAGTTGTGTCGTATGTATAAAAAACTCTGCTACTTTGGTAAAATACTTAAATAAACTATTCTCAATTATTTCCTTCTTAATTTTATCTATGATAGAGGAAATGTTACTTTGGTTAATAATTTTTATTTAGATAGAAAATTGAGACTATAAGTAGGATGGCTACAGAAAAATGTAAATTTTTATTCAAGATAATGCACAGGATTTTGTTTTCCACTAAAAAAGGAGGATAGATTTTTCTAAAGTAGTTGCAATTTGTTGTAGAATATTAAAAAAAATAGAGAAAGATAAACTTAAGGAAGTTTAGCAAGTTCTAGAAGGTTTGACGAAAGTGGATTTTATTTGAATAAGCTGTCAAATGTGTTAGAAATATTTGCCAATTGTATTTAGTTGTTTTTTTAATTTTTAATTGTGCACCTTACAAGAAGGGCTCAGAGATTTGTTAGTGCCCCTACTTTCCATGGCATGTTCTTAGAGCAGAAATATTAGTCAAAGTCTGGTGAAAGAGTTCTATATTGTATGTACCGTATTTAGTAAATAGTTTCAATCTCTTCTGTTATGATATTATTGGTTAATGTAATAAATTGACAAAAGCTATTCAGTCTTGTTATCAAACTGGTTTCTGTTTCCCTCTGATGCTTGCCTGGGGCTCTGCTGTGAGCTACAAGCTAGAATTTGCCAATTTGTGTAATTCTAGCTTTAAGCTAAAATTTAAACAAAGGACAGCTTGAGCCCCTGGAAAGGACTAAACTCTAGGTACTTCAAAGAATAGACTGTAGGGTAAAGGAGTCCAAACTTAACTTGCATAGAAAAATTTCAGAATGTACCAGCCAGTATTTCCAGGTAACAGCAGGCATACTTCATGAAAACAGACTGCTGACCCCAAATCCAGCCCCAAAGAAGAATTAATTACATTGAACTGAACGAACTGACGAGAGAAATTTAATTGTGGTTATTTGCTTGGAGGGTTAGTGATGCATTTTTTGGAGCTGTATTGAGGTGTAACTTAACATACCTGAACTCAGACGACTATTAACCAACTTTCTATCTGTAAAGATTTACCTTTTTCTGGCCATTTTATATAAGATGAATCATGCAATATGTGGTCTTTTGTGCTTGGCTTCTCTCACTTAGCGTATTTTTGAGGTTCATCCATGTTGTACATATCGGTAACAACCAATTGTCCTATTTTTGAAGAGTAACCCATCATGTGGCTATGCCACATTTTGTTTATCTGTTCACCAAGTGATGGACATTTGGATTGTTTCCACATTTTGACTGTCACGAATATTCACACACCAGACTTTGTGTAGACATATATTTTCATTATTCTTAGAGAAATAACTAAAAGTGGAATTACTGGATCATATTATAAGTACACGTTAAACTTTTTAGGAACAGCCAAACAGTTTGCTAAAGTAGAAATAACATCTTACATTCCTACCTGAAATGTAGGAGGATTCAAGTTTCTCCACATGATCAACAACACCTGGTACATCGATCTGTTTGATTGCAGCCATTCTAGTTCATATGTAATGGTGTCTCATTTGGCTTTAATTTACATTTCCCTAATGACTAATGATATCGAGCATGCAAAGGCAAAATAACTAGATTATCAGAAGCAATTTTGAAAGGAGAAGAATAAAGTATAGAGGAATCACATTACTTATTTCAAAACTTATTCTATAGTTAAATCAATTAAGTCAGTGTGACATTGGCAGAGAGCTAGACACATAGATCAATGAAATAGAGTGGAAAGTCTAGAAATAGACCCAGGTGAGCATGGCCAACTGATTTGAGAAAGGTGCAAAAGCAATTCAATGGTGCTGGAACAACTGAACACCACGAGGCTAAATAAATTAGTAACAAACAAATGGTATAATTTTCACACAATTAAATATTGACTGAAAATGGATTATAGTGAAATACTATAAAACATTTGCAAGAGAACATAGGAGAAAATATTTGCAACATATGTTTATGTGAAGAGTTCTTAGACATGATCCCCAAATCATAACACATAAAAGTAAAAACATTATAAACAGGACTGCACCAAAATGAAAAACTTGTGATCTGTGAGATACCCTGTTAAGAAAATGAAAAGGAGAGATGGAGACTGGGATAAGTCATTTGAAAATCACATTATCAGACAAATCACTCGTATCCAGAATATATGAAAAATACTCTAAACTCAACAGTAAGGAAACAAGCAATCCAATGAGAACTTGCCAAAAAACTTGAAGTGACCCTTCAACTAAGAAGCTGTTTAAAAAGCAAATGAGCACACGAAAAGATGTTCGATGTGATTAACCAAAAATGTAATGTAACTTATGTAATTCAATGTAATGTAATGTAAAGGGGAATGTAACTTAAAATCATGATCACATAACACTGCACACATATTAGCATGGCAGAACAAAACCAAATAAAACAAAATCACTAAGAGTACCAAATGCTGAGGAGGATGGAGAGAAACTGGATGTCTCATGCATTGTTGATGGGAATATCAAATGGTACAGACGCTCTGGAAAATAGTTATGCGTTTCTTATAAAACGAAACTAGACACAGTTCACCGTATGGCACAGCAATCACACTCCTGGGCATTTATTTTAGAGAAATTAAAACTTAAGTTCACTTACAAATCTGTATATGAATGTTTATAGTAGTTTTATTTGTAATAATCAAAAACTGGAAATAATCCAAACATCTTTCAATGATTGAATGGAGAAAGAAATTGCAATACCTTCATACAATGGAATACCACTCTACAATAATAAGAAAACAAACTATTAATACACTCAACAACTTTTATGGATCTCAAAGGCATTATTCTGAGTGAGCAAAACCAATATCAAAAGGTTAGACGCTGTATGATTCAATTTATATAACATTCTCAAAATGACAAAAATATAGAGAACAGATAGGTGATTATCAGGGATCAGGGAGGGAAGCAGAAGATGTGATGATAAATGGGCAGCACAAGAGAATTCCTTTGTATTATGCCACTCACTGTCAATTTCCTCGTCTTGATAATGTACTACAGTTCTATAAAATATCACCATCGGAGATGAGTTCACAGGACTTATTTGTGCTGTTTTTGCTTCTTATTGTGAGTCTACAATTATTTCAAAATAAAACACTAAAAGGAAAAAAGGCTTTGTATCAAAATTTTAACAGTATTTTTTTCTAGTAAAGTAATTTAGTAAGTGTTAGTGCAGACAGGTTTTATGTAGCTCTCTCTCAATATTTCTGCTCTGGGTGAATTTTTTATAATAAGAATGAATTGGTGAAAAAAAAATAAAAGAAAGCACCATTGCCAATTATAAATAAGTAAGTTAGAATTCTGGTTCATGAATCAGAGTCTTTTGGGACTAATTTCTAGGAATTTATCTTCTGAATTCAAAATCTCTAGAACACACTCTATTCATTGCTGCTGCTTCCTAAGCTCATTTTTGAGAAATTCATAATTTCTTTTTGAAATCCACCCCTGAGTTAAATGATCTTCTAGAAAGTGCCAAAATTCAGCAGGTAAAACTCTCTCAGTTGAGGAGAGATGTGAAAAGAGGCTTTCTCTCAGAAGCCTTGGGATTTTTAGCCCATCAATCATACAGCCGATTTTCATTCTCCTTTTCCATTGCCGCAGAGTTCTTCCAATTCTCAGAGTGAACTCTTCTTAAAAGTGATACTTTCAAGGTTTTCCTGAACAACTAATTGGAAGAGAAAGTGGAGAGAAAGAAGTCTTTTGGTATTGCTTTTTTGGGAGCATGATTATTAGTTAAAAGCCAGAGATTTTTAAGGGTTTCCTGTGCCTGCTATATATAAAGCTCATTTTAGTTTGAAGATAATGGAAACACGTTTCTACATATGTAGGTATGCACAGAATAGTTTTGAACCAAATGAAAATAAAGCTTATTTAATGCATCTTTTTCCTTGGATCCTGAAGGCTTCTGAAGTACGGTGGGTGAGGGGTGCATAGTTGGGAGACTTATAGAGAGGGCCCTCAGGGTTAAGAGTGATCAGTAGATCGTTAATGGTAGAGGGCGCGATGGCCTGTACACAGAGGGGAAAGACTGCTTTTTCCTAGACTGTAGTAGCTTGCTGTCATGTCCCTCCACCCAGGGGCCAATGGGTTCCCTGTATTCTCCTGCCATGGTTAGTCTGACCCTTAAATGGGAGTCTGTATCATCCTGTATAAAGTTCTGAAATGATTATCTCAAAGAGAGCTCAAGAAGGAATTTTGAAGAGAAGTCTTCAATGAACCTGTTGTTCCACTGCAAAACATTGTCCTTCATAACAGGGCATTTCCAGCAAGAAGTGCGGCTCTATCTGCAATTCACATTCACATCCCGCCATCTGGATGGCTTGCTCAGCACCTGAAAGCCCATGTCTACCCATCAGAGCCAGATTTTATCTACTAGACTTGTTCCATTGGGATAGCTTTGTTCTCTGCCAAGATTTGTTCGTGAGAATAGGAACTATCCCTGCAGCTTGAGGTTTATCAAGGGACTGCGTCCCAAACACAGATTTCATACGTGTGTTTTATAAAATGAGCTAAAATATGCCAACTACAAGTCATGTCAGTGATGGGGCGATATGAAGATGGCTAGGATCCTGAAGCTGCAGATACTCAAACAGATACCCACTCTAGTTACAGACTCATGACGGGATGTGGAGACCTCATCAGGTGAATCACTGTAAAGATTTTCACAAGCTTTGGTCGAAATGGATTTAACCACCATAAGCATTAGCTAAGGATGACCTCACCACCAAGCTTAAAAGAAGTTTGGTTCACCTTAGCAGTTCACTTGAGCATTGGCTGGGAAACTGAGCTGAAGGAAAAACTCCCAAATCAACAAAAGTGACTTTTCCTGCTAAACTTTAGAAAAGAATTCACTCAATTTCTTTTGCTTAATAAACTGAGAGTGATAAGGATGACAGACAAACCGGGAAAGAAAATTCCAATTCAATGAAAATAGACAAAAGCACATTCCTGAGCCAAAGACTAAATGAGGGTGTTAGAGGCTGTGACAGTTGGATCTGGTTTTGGGGGTGGGGAAGCTGAGAATTCCTTATAGAATGAAACCTCTGGAGATGGCCTGTAAAAGTGAATTGCAGAACCTCCCTACACCAACAAGCCATGTGAAGTTTGGAAAACCAAGTTTCCACTGTGCTGGCTATCTCTCAGCCTTCTTTGACGTGGCAATAGGGATGGAAGATCTAAATGAGGAAGTTCATACTCATGGCATCTGCTAGAAAAGCAAGCTGTTAGGCTGTCGGAATGGGAAAGTGGGGGAAAATTGTGGGTGGCAATCAGCTCAGTAGTTTATGATACTGCTCAGCTGGAAAGAGATAAATGCTAGATTATTGCATGAAAGGTGGACAACTTAATGGGCCTGGCTGCTGCCCACACCCAGGTTTAACTAGCTTGGAGCATGACTATGGCATCAGTGAGAAATGTCAGAGACTCTTTAGAGGAGACATCTAAGATGTCTGCAGATAAACTCACTTTCTTGTTTCTGCCCTAGATTTCATGAAAAAAAAATCTTCCCAAGAAAGAATAACCTCTACCCAATAATAAGGAACGAGCATGGGACAAAAGTGAAGATGTAAGAGGAACATACTTAAGGAACTAAAGTAGTGAGTAATAAGCTTTTCGTTTTCCGTGACAAGGAGAACTAAGTGGAACTGAACTCTCCCTACTTCAGCATCTAGCAATTCCAGATACCATATAATATCAGATACATTTGAAGAAATGGATCCTAATAAGAAAGCTAAAGAAGTGAGTGCTTATGTGCAGAAAGGTCATGGCATCCCTGAAGGTACTAACCATAAAGGCTAGAAGATGAGATATAAGAGCTTCCACATTCCTGTGATATAATGAGATTGTCAAATACATATAAAACAGGAGTTCTAGGGGAAGAGAACAGAGAAAGGGGAAAGGCTTTCTCAAAGAGAAAGTGGCTGATTTAACCCGATTGAGAAATCATGAATCTTAAGTTTGAAGAAACACAGTAAATGCTAAACTGGATCGGCAAAAATAGAATCTACACCTAGAAACTTCATAGAGAGCCAGCGGACCATCATAGGCAATACAAACCTTAGAAACATCCACAATCTTAAAAAAAACAATGGAATACCAAAGTCAACAAAAATGATTGCATTATTCCCCTGGAAAATAATACAATAATATTTTCAAGGTGCTGAGGGAAAATAATTACCATCCTAGAATCTACACTCACCTACAACATGATTCAAGAGTGAGGGTAGACTAAAGAAACTTCAAATCTTGAAAGTGTTTATAATCCTATTCCCAGACTGCAAGATATTGTACGCTGTGTTCAGCATTCATCCCCAACCGGTTATTTGTTTTAACATGTGCATGTATTAAAGCTCTTGGAAAGGTAAAAAATATTTTTCCTAAATTCCTTGCAGTTAGGATTCTGGATATAATACAGTTTGTGCTGAGATATACTCACCTGACATTTGCAAGGGAGAAGAGAGGGGCAGCCATTTGCCTGTTTCGGGGCATCAGACCTACAAGAGCTGAAAGCTTGAAGTCATCCTGAGTTGCAAGCTCCAGGTTGTAGGGAACAGTTTTGTGCCTGATGGAGGCAGCACCCATATCCTGATATCTATATGGTAGCTGCAATGGTGTGCTCTTGAAAATAAAGACAGCCCATATTCTCATTACAACTATTAAAGATTCTGTTGGCCAATGGTACACATATCCTAAATTATGTTACTGAAGGATATTAGAATTCTGTGATACGTGGGTCTCATAGTTACAATAAACAAATTATGGGATTAGAATAGTAGGAAGGGGAAAACTCACTCTTAACTAAATTAACATAATCTTGGAGAACTCACTTGGGCTTTCTGAACCACCCCTTGCTCATCCTGTCTACAAACACCACAACAAAAACATCTACTAAATAGGATGTAATTAAGTTGAAATACACAACAGGGTCGTGTCTCAAAGCTTATGCCATATAGTGAGTTGGTCTACTTGAACTCACGATATCTCCTGGAATTAAATTCTATGAGTTCAACGGCTCTAATGCATCATTTGACAAAACTACTTTGCCAATTTTCTGATTTTATGACTGTACTTTCAGAATAATCTGTGTTATTTCTTTTGCTGAAACTGATAATTGGAAATGTGTCTTTCTTTCGAACTTCGGAGACATACTATCATTCTTAAGACACCTGAAGATGTTTATGAAAGGTAACACCATCAAATTGCAAACTGAGTAGGAATTTCATAAAAATGAAAACAGTATCGCATTTCCCCTTTCATCCTATGTCTTCCTTCAGCTATTTCACTCTCAAGGTGAATAAAGTCCTCTTGGAATGAAACGGCAAATTGCAACTCTTTTCACTGAAAATTTTTCACTGTAAATTCTATACTATCATTTCTTCTCAGGATTACTGTCATTTCTTTTACTGGAATGGGTCCCACAGACCTTCAGCTGTAACCGTTATTCATGATCTCCAGTCAAGGGAAAATTCACTTCTGGAAAATCACTATCATTATTCCAACATCTATTCATGTTAGGCTCAGAATTACCAATGAGCACAATTTTATCCAGATCTTTCTTTGCTCTGCTCCATAGACCCTCCCACAAAATGCTTTTACCTCAACCTACAACATAGTGGAACCATCAGGGAACAATTTACCACTCATTTCATTCATGAGATCTAGATGAAACCATTGTTAGGAGACTGGAGGTATTCTAAAAGTTAAAAGGTTTTTGTGTATGTGTGTGTTTCTTTTCCTCATTTCAATTTGGTTAAGACCAGAAGTTGAGGATGTGGATCTGCCTTCTACTTGGGAGACAATGTCAGCTATGGAAAGCTGATAGTTGTGGATTAATGGATCAAGGATCGGGAACAAAGAGAAGTTTATTTAGTTGTTAATGACTCATTGTGTGATAGGCATTCATTAGGTAATGTTATAAGTGGTATTTAATTGAGCCTTACCATAGTGATTTGAAATGATATTATCCCAATTTTTTATTTGAAAAAATCCTGAGGAAGTTTATTAACTTGTCCAGGTAAATTGTGGGCATCAAATTTAACCTAGGCTTGCCCATCTTGGTCTATAGTAGGTAGAAATGAAACCTCTAGTATGTAGATGCAACAGTTGCCAAATCCTGTGATAGATGGGCCTTATAGTTTATCTCTGAAAATCATCCATACTCAGAAAATAGGAAAAGGAAATTTAGAAAAGTTAACACATTGAACAAGCACAGCTACAAAAACATCTACTAAACAAGATGTAATTAAGTGGGGATACACACGAGGGCGGTGCCTGTCTATCGGAAAAATAGCTTTACTCAAAGAGAAGTCTCTGACCTCAGCTCCTGGGAGGTAATCTCTAGGCCCTGGGATGTCCTCCTGGTTGCAGTGTCTTTGCTTCCCTGGGGCTTCTGCTCCCCAGGCAGTCTAACAATGTGATTTGTGATGCAGGTTTTGGGACACACCGTATCACTTCTAGCTTCTGATGGAATCTGAACTAAAGCTGTTAGCCTGAACCTCCAGGAGGGCTGGAGACTGAAGGTCAGCACATGGGCAGTAGGTGACCAAGCCCCAGTAAAACTCTCAACATTGAAGGCTTTGGCGAGCTTCCCTGGTAGGCAGTGCCCTGTGTGTATTCTCACTTATTCCAAGAGGAGGTGATGTCATCTGGGACTCTTGGATTGCAGACCAGAAGCTGCTGTTTGGATCCCTCCCAGACTTCTCCCTAGGTGTCTCTTCCTTTGGCTGGTCTAACTTGTTCCTCCGGTTATAACAAAACTGTAATTGTAAGTATAGCACTTGTCTGAGTTCTGTGAGTTATTCTAGGAAATATCAAATTTGAAGGTGATTGTGGGACATCCTTCAAATATTTAGCCGGCTAGTTTGAAATGAACGTGACTCTTGGGACCTCCAAACTTGCAGCTGGCCTCTCAAGTGAGGGCAGTCTTTGGGGACTGTTCCCTCAGACTGTACACTTGACCTTCCTCTTTGCAGCGTCGCAAAGCTTGTGCTATTTCATTTCACTGCTGCTGAGGCTCATCTGGCCTTTTTATATTCTTGCAACTGAAGAGATATTACTCCAGTGATTCTGAGGTTAAACGCCGCCTCTAACATGTGGACTGGGCCTATGCCTTGTCTTTTTCATAGTGCTCTATTCTTCAAATGCCCAGAAAAGAAGTGGGTGTACTAAATAAAAATATGCAAAAGTAGATACTCTTGGTCTATTAACACATGAAAATAAATTCTGCCATTCTACTTATCAGAAATGAGCAATTATCATTGGATGCTACTTACTCTTCCTGGTGTGGTAGATACACAGCTGATATGACTCATGAAAAAATACGAAAATGTGTATGCTCATTTATTTGGTATTTGTGGCTTAGAATTTGGCAAAGACTTTGAAGATGGAAATTTTGCAGTGTATTTCAGGAATAAAAGAAATCATATAATTTTACCCCACAACTCCCTTACTAGGGATTCTCTCCTAAAGAAATAATCAAAATGCAAACCCAGATTTATCTACAAAAAGGCCATCACAGTACTCGTATTGCATAAAGAACGAAATATAAACTATTAACTGTTGAGCGAATAATGCAAATCCAATAAAAATAATGATTAAAAAGAGGAGTAAATGACATAGAAAAAACATAAGCTTTGGTGTTAGTTCAAAATATACTCAAAGTATTCATAAAACGCTTTCTAAGTTGTATGAAGAACCGAATGCATGTTAAAAGACTGGAGGGAAATGCATCAAAATCTCATCTAGGATTTAGCTTTTGGTTGGGGGATTGTGGGTGTGTTTTGTTGTGTCTTGCCTACAATAAGCATGCATTAAATTTATATAATAAATTTACTTGATGGTTTAAGATATAATCAATATAATATTAAAAATCCCTTATCCATCTAGTTTTAAGACTTTGTGACTGGTTACGCACAGATATGAAGTATGTCATGACATGTCAACCCCAATGGGTTCAGGCATACAAACCCAAGTGGGACCAGTCCTTTCTTAGAGTCAATATGGGTCTTAAACCATTTGTATCAATTACCATCACCCGTTAAATCTGACCCATGAAATTAGAATCTCTTTGAGAGTAGTCCAGGGACCACTGTTTCAAAAAAGGTTTTCAGGTGATTTTATTGTGAAGTGGGGTTGAAATTAGTGGGCAAGAACAAAAGCAGGAACTTCCAAGTCAAGATAATTGTATATGTCAAGATGTAAAGCTGAGACAAAGCTAAAGCTCCTGAAAAAATACAGATTTCCAAAAGACCAAAGAAAGGTATCTGAAAGGTGACAAAATTTCAAGAGGCTAGCAGCAGGCATTAAAATTGTATTATAAAGTTGTATTGTTAAATTCTTCTCAGGGCAGTGGATTTCTAAGAATTTAGCAAGGAAGAGATCACACTGACCTTTCCAGACACTCTGTGAATAAAGAGTTTTATAGTCAGTTAAGAGAATATAGCCTCCAACTTAAAGAATTAATGAGTGATAATGCCCATTAGCATATTAGAGTTTCTTGAAACCCTGTTTGATTTAGTTTAATCTAGGATTTCTATCCTTCTTTGACATTTAATAATTTTTCTCCATAATACTTATTATGAGAATATCTTAGCCTAAGACATACTGTGAAAACTTCCTTTATTTGCTACAGCAAGGAGCTGCTCACACTACATCCCCCACAGTTACATGGACCCTTCTTTCTGGAATAGTTGAGAGGGGGCTTACTTGGGTAGCACAGGTAGGGCACCCTGAGTGTCTGCAGGAGTTCTTGTGACAGAAGGAAGCCTGCTGTAATCAGGGGGCCAACGTAGGAAAAGGATTCTGCTATCTTAAAAATTGCTCCCCAGTGGGAAATGTTACAGGTTCTGCAACAATTCTTAAGTATTTCCATCAAATACTACTCTAAATCACTACCATTTAATTATGTGGTAGAGATAACTGGAGCTCACCATATTCAATTCTCCTCTCTTCCTGGGAACACAGAAAGATCTCTCAGTCTCCTTGCCATATAGTAGGGGAAGTGTTTCTAGTTCTCTTTTAAAGGCTGGGAATAAAAGCGATTTGTGTCACATTCATTCAGAGGTAGTTAAAATTCGTTAACTGTTTTTTAGTTATTTTTATACAAAAAAATCACCTTTACTGCAGAAAATGCAGAACTATATGTTGAGGCAGTGACATCTCAAGATTGTTCAGTGGGCAAAATGCTTCAGTTATGCTAGATGAGTAAGTTCTAGAGATCTTCAGAAAAACAGTGTCTACAGTTAACAATACAATATTAGACACTTCAAAACTAGTTAGGAGGGTAGACTTCATGTTAAGCATTCTTAACACACACACACACACAAATAAAAAACAAAAAATACTGAAAAAAAGGGACACAAGGAAACTCTGAGAGGTTTTGGGTATGTCTATTATCTTGATGGTGGTGATGGTATGTGGGTGTTTGTATATGTCCAAACTGATCAAATAGTGTATAGTAAAATCTGGGGGCTGGCCCCGTGGCATAGCAGTAAAGTTTGTGCACTCTGCTCTGGTGGCCCACGTTTCATGGGCTTGGGTCCTGGGCGTGGACCCACATACTGCCGGTCAAGACATCCTGTGGTGGCATCCCACATACAAAATAGAGGAGGAGTGGCACAGACATTAGCTCAGGAATAATCTTCCTTAAGCAAAAAGAGGAAGCTTGGCAACAGATGTTAGCTCAGGGCCAAGATTCCTCGTGAAAAATAAAAAGGCAGCAACCAACAGGCCCCAAAAAGCTGCAATTCTTTGTATACCAGTTATACCTCAGTAAAAGTGTTAAAAAAATAAAAGATTGAAGATGCTCGATCTGTCTCAGTGCCTGAGTAACCAAGTGGAAGAACATGCTCTTCCGACCTGCACTGGACATGTAGCACAAACAAGAAATAAACCTTTGTATGGTGTCACTAAGATTTGGGGCCTAATTTGTAAATACGACATAATTTTACATCTGCTGAAAGAAAGGTTACTATTACTAGCTTTGACATGTCTTGGTAGAGTCTAAAATCTCAGTGTTATCTCTCTTGTTAATAGCTTGCTTCAGATTTTAAATGTTCATTAAAAATCCTAATCAAGACTAATACATATTAGAATAATATATATCTGAATAACACATATCAATAATACAAGAATAATACATATCATACATATCAGTAACAATTCTAATTATGATCATAACTACCGACTCAACACTGGTCAAATGTGATTTACTGAGTACGCAGTGTCACCCAATGACAAGAAAAGGTTATTGGGTTTGAGACACAGTCACCATGATAGCTGACCAGAAATAAAATGTTCCAAATGAATCATTACTTCTAATAAGGAACACACATTTATCTTCTGTTCAAATATGTTTGTGGAATTCAGGAAGGGACAGTTATGAAAGGTTAATCATAGAGTTCAATGAATGGTCAAAAGGATTAAAAAACACAATTACATCTGATATTTTGAAAAGAAGACTTCCTATCTTAAAGTTAGATAGCCTTCACATCTTAGAAAAGGCAGCTAAGACACTCCAATTATAAAGGACAAGTTTTTGAATAAAAATCTAAGTTTAGAACGATTTTCTTTTTAAAACGTTATTGGAATTTGGTCATGCAGTTTTAGCCCTTAGCAGAATTTTTTTTCCTTTAATATAAAAATTAATAACCCCTTACCCAATAAAGCAATCACATTCTGAGCAGCTGTGACTCCCAAGGGTCTTCATCCCAGCACCTTCTCTCATTCCCGGGAGGTTGAAGAAGCAGAAGCCTGCCTGGCACACCCCAGACCGCACCTTCCTCAGTCTTCAAGCGCCTGCATTCCACACAAGTGATTATCCCTATTTCCAAACGAGAAAACTGTTATCTGGGCTTAAGGGAATCAGGGAAGAAAGTTTTCACAACTGCATTTTACAAAACAATGTCATGATCCGTAGGTAATTCCATAAGAGGCAGAGTACGAGGAAATGCAAGGCAACCTGAATTTAAATCATAAGAATTGGACTTCACTTCCAGTTTCCCCAGTGACTAGATCAATTATCTTCAACGTGGCATCCTGAATCCCTGGAGACAGTCAAGGATTCCAGAGAGCACAGAATTATGGGATAACAGTACAAGAATCTGTTTCCAGAGCCCCCACCATAGATGTGACATGCTGGTTTTCAGATGCACTGTAATCATTTTACAGTCATGTGGGACGTCCTAGATTTCAGTGATTAATGCTGAGTGAGGTTTCACAGCCAATTCAATAACTGCCTGTAAACGTCATGCTTACTTATATTTTTACCCAAACCCTCAGCTCTCGTTATATTGATTCTCTTTACTTTAGGATTTGGATGATTTGGGAACAAATGAAGTACTGAGTGTGATGAATGTGTGCTACTCTTTAGCGGTAGCCTTGCTTGAATGTCCCTCAGAGCTACATGTACTCACACAATTGCTGGAGGAAAGGAAAGTCAAATCCACTAAGCAAAAAGGTATGACTTTGTACGTTCCGGTATGAGCCAAGATGATATTTAAGTTGAGAAAGGACCCGAAGACCCGTGAGTTGGTGATGTCTTGTTCAACATCAGTGATGTAAAATTAAATTCTTCCTTTTGTTTGAACAATATGCCATTTTATTACTCCATATGGACAATTGTCAGGCCCATCTTTTGTGACATGAGAGAGGTTAGAAGAGATTCAATAGCTTGTGGAGAAGCCGTGTAGATGAACAATGCAACGTGCAGACGAATGACCCATGGATGATTCCAATCATTGCCAAATAAAAACTCCTTACACCAGTGAAGCACTACAGATAAGGTTATGTAGTACCAAGACCTAGATTGAAATGAATCTGGTGGAAAGACAAGACAATTTCAAAAGTTTGGATACATTTAATGCAGCTGATGAGACTTCTGCTGGGAACTCTGCTAAACAGCCTCTCTATACAAAGCTGCTTCAGTTTCTGGAAACATGAGAAGTCTTATTGCTTTCATCCATGATTTAAATCCTATTTATTGGGCGAACATTTTTATTCAGGAACAATTGTTGGTGGCCAAAGTGTCACATTCTAATTTGTATGAAGCATCAGATACTGTTGTAAAAGTATTAAACAAGGACATTAAACTTGTGTCTTTCTAAAAGTGATGTGTGAGGGCACGGGATTAATGTATACCTCTTTGTGATGGTATAACATGGTTGTCATGGGAATGCACATTTATATGAATGGGAAAATAAAGTCGGACTTTTTCTGAAACAAAGTTAACTCTGGTCTGATCTGAATAATTGTTTTGTCGATGAGGTCAAAGTTGAGTGATTACATTTTTATTTATTTATTTATTTATTTATTTATTTATTTATTTATTCTATTACAGACATTTTTGGTACTTGAAATGAGCTGGACCCACAGATCCAACGTTTCAGCAAAGAGAGAGGAAAGCAATATTTGGCATCCAGGGGCCGACTCAGCACTCCCATCTAGGCTTTGTTTGGGGCTGAACTGCAGACGTCACAGACAAGGCCACTCTGTGACTAGGATGGGTCAAGACCAAAATAAGACTTCTCTGTAGGCAGGTCTGCACACACAGCAACACAAACACTGTCCAAACACAAAAATGACCAAACACTGGCTTTCCTAGCTAATACAAGCACCTGCTGCCTGTTTACCAGTCTCAGCTCCAGCTGCGATCCTTTCCTGCATCCTCACTGATGGGATCTATTAAGACACTCAATTACAGAATCACCTGTTTCCTGCTGTAATGTCTGTCTGTGTGTCTAGTATGTGAGTATTGTTTGTCTATTAGAGGAAAACTCTGTAGGAGAGACATCCAGGTTTGGTAAGCTTATCATCCAGCTGGCCCAGGGGCTAAGACTTTCAGAAGGTCTCCTCAGACTGATGTCCTTTGGGCAAACTTTGCCTCAGGCCACCATCCCATGGGGGACAACTTCCTCAGCTCCATCTGTGTTTCTGGGACCTGCATTGTGCAGCTTCTTCTGTCTGGAATTGGGGCTTAGCCTTGCCCCTATCTCTGACAATCGGCCTTTGGCCAAGTTGTAGAGCCACTTTACAGATCATTCAGTTCTCCTGCATCCTCTCCATCTAAAACTGCATCTCTTCCAAGCTAAATAGATGCCCCCTTCACTTTTTCTTAAGACAGTGCTGGCTCCTATGCTTCTCTCTCACTGGCACAGTTTCACCAGGGGCAATTTCAAGTTGCAGGGCAGTTTTGGGGAGCTTTGGGCAAGAATAAGAATGTTCATTTGAGAGGTGCCTTAGCGCAAAAATTGAAGAACCTCCTCAGGAGATTGTCTTGTTTGCCTAAAAGAGACATCATTTTAACACAGAAGTTTCTTTACGTGGAGGATTACTGGTGCTGGCTTTTTAATGGTATGAATTAATCAAATTGTCAAGGCCCAAATTATGGTAAAACCAGTTGTCTGTTACACACTTGTGTATGTGTTTATATCACAGTTTCTTTTTTCTACATCTAAAAATTCTTCCCAGGAACATAATCAACCTTGTAACTGTGATAATTTTATGTTTTTCTTCTTTTCATTTTATTTTCTATTACTCTTCCTTTCTTTTTTCCTCTCCCAGGAAACTTTTCTACTCTTGGGAAAGATCCATTAAAAAATAATTCACTTTTTATGTGTATTGTTTAATGACAAATAGCCAAAAATACCTAAAAAGTGAAAGATGAATTTATTAAACTGTATTTCTTTTTGTGCACCCTTAAAGTGCATTTACAAATAGCCTTCATCACTATAGCTATAAGCTAAAAAAAATGGCATTTTTCAAGATAAAAAATAAGTTTTAGGCAAAGTTTTAAAAATTCAATCTTTAAAAATTAGTTTACCACGCAAAAATAATGTTTACACACTATTTTGGTTTGTACAAGACCACAGTTAAATAGTTTCCTGATTCAAACTTCCTAGAATTCCTACATTAGTTTTATGAGTAAATGACCATTTTTGCCATAACCTGTTTAAAATTAAAAATTATATGTACAAAATCGCAGTTAACTAAATGGAATGATAATGGGTATATTTTTACAGAGTTTAATCTTATAATATTCTTACAATGCACAAAATCATAATGACTTAATGTATTAGCTAAATTTTAATTTCTAGATCCTTTTAACTTTCAGACTTTAGATAAATGATTAAGTTAACTAATAAATAATCTCATAATCTCTGAACACCTGGATATTTTCTAAATAAGAAACAGGTACAACCCACTTGTTTCTAAACATAATCTTATTTAATCTTTATTTCTTAAAATAGCAATATATTAACCAAATATGAAACACCTTCTCTCTAGCCAGTGGTTGAGGACCGCTTTCAGTTCCTGGAGGTAACTCTTAGGGTCTTCTACGTGGAGCCGTCCATAGGCCTTCTCATGTTTTCCCTGCTTTCTTCCATCTCTGACTGCTATGGTCTGAATGTGTCCCTAAAAAATTCATATATTGAAACCTAACCCACAAGGGCCTTTGAGATGTGCTAAGGTCATGAGGGTGGAGCTCTCTTGATTGGGATTAGTGCCCTTACAAGAAAAGACCCCAGAGAGCTCCCTCACCCCTTCCTCCATGTGAGGACACAGTGAGAAGTTGGCAGTCTACAACCCGGAATAGGGTCCTCATGTGACCATGCTGGCATCCTGATCTTGAACTTCCAGCTTCTAGAACTGTGAGAAATAAATTTCTGTTTATAAGTCACCCAGCCTGTGGTATTTTGTTATAGCAGCCGGAATGGACTAAGACACTGACTTCTACATCTTCTTTTAACATGACTTGACTGATTAGGTCAGGTCAACCCACACCCAAAGGCAGATGGTTCTACATGATTGCACTCCAGGTGGGCAGGAATCATGACGGCCATTTTGGAATTTCACCTGTGACCAGCACAGAGATTGGAACAGTAAATATGAGCAAAAAGGTTTGTTTCCAGGATTCCAGATCCACAAACTCTTCTCCTTCTGTCCTTGAAAGTTCTGGACAGGCCCTGAGTTAATGATGTGGATATTCTCAGGTTGCTTAATTTAGTTTTCCCTGAGGTCCAGGAGCCTAAACATATCCACCTTGTCAAAGAGCCATAGCAGCAGGAGGAAAATGTGTGAAAACTTCATTCGATTCAGGTCTAAGATGTTCACTAAACTTAATGGTTTAATGTAATACTGTACAGATGATTCTATTGAGAGAAAACCATCAGTCTTTTTGAGCTATTGCCTAAACTCCACTCAAATTGCTAACTTTTTTTTCTTACGCATAACTATCCATTGCTACAACACTTTAAACTCTGTCATCCTCCCTTCTTTACTGAAAAAGGAGAATCGCATGATGCTTAACTTCTGTCAGGGAACTATCAATGTCCTGTAAAAATCTAGATATGGATTATTTCAGATAATACTGATTTGTGTGTGTTAATAGTTTACACTTAAAAAAGGAAAACTAAAGCACGACAAAGAGGCTATGTTATCACTGACATAAATTTACCCTGTAAATAAATGCTTTTCAAAAAAATAAATCAGTTTAGACGGTTAAATTAATTGCCCTTGCTCAGAACTTCTGACTGACAAACGGTAAAAGAGCAAATTCTATACAGATAGGAGGTATACGATCTTGGGTTATTTCATCAATTTGAGTTTCTTTAGAAACTAATATTTCCTGACCACTCTTGGAACCCATCTGAAATGAACTGTAAATTGCAACATGTTTTAATGAGGTTTTGCTGTTAACTGAGGAGGTAACCATAAGAAAGAGAGAATTTAGCAAGAATGCTTCATGGTACCACCTGCAGTAGCAGAAAAAATTTGGGCATGACCCTGAACAGACATGGATGGGGTAATTTTGAGAAGTATTGCTTAGGTAGTTTCCAATGCAGACCTGTCTGCCAAGGACACCACCCTGGCAAGAGTGTGAACAGGACACAAACAAGATTCAAAGCCATAAGGCCATTTTGATCACTCCCTAATCTTTGAGTGGATTGTGTTTGTTGATGGAAAACAATTTCTGTAATAACTGTAAACATTAACAAAATAATAAATGTTTGATTTTATTTTCCCTACTTGGTAAATCCCAAATTTTCTCTCTCTGGAATTTCCAAGGCCCCCGATCCTAGTTTCTATCCCACAACAAGCTTGAAGTCACATTATATTCCAGCCTTATTACCAAGAGGTAAAACTGAATTTCCAGAACACCTACCAAAATGGCCTCCTCATGAACTGAAGCCTGAGGTTTGGTTTTCTGAAAAAGGCATCAGGGAAAATCTGATCTTGAGGTCAGTGGAAAGGCCTTATCCTGTATATTAACAACCGACAGAGCAGGAGATCTCCAAGGTGTTGATCCTTGGGTTCAAATTTCTTAACTGAAAAGACCAACACCAATGCTTCTTAACCACTACATATATGCATTCCAGCGGGTTCAAATTTCTTAACTGAAAAGACCAACACCAATGCTTCTTAACCACTACATATATGCATTCCAGCGGGACATCCTGAACTGAGGGTTCTTAGGGATCATCCAAACTCTGCTGACTGAGGAAGTATACAGCTGCTACCCAATGATAGAATAAACCACACATTAAGAAGTAGACAGTGTTTACCTCAAATAGTACTAGATTAATTTTTGGATTCTTCACACTATTTTATGCCTTTTATCAGTCTTTGGAAATTTTCAATATACAGATGCTGCACATAGTTTGTTACGTTCATAGCTAAAGAGTTTTTTGGTGCTATAGTAATTACACTGTTTCTTTAATTTTGAATTCCAAATATTCATTGATAGTATATAGAAGTGTAAATTATTTCTAAGCTGGTTTTGTATTCTGCATCACTTACTAGATGTCCTATGAAATACCCTTTTACTGTGACAGCTACACCATGATGTGAGGTCTCCATGACTGCAGTGAACGATAAGCACGTCCTGTGCAATGATGTGTGTTTCCTGACAGCCGCCAGCTGCGGTGCCTTGACATTGTACGAAGCACATCAGATAAATGTGTTTTTATTTTAAAAATCATTTTAAAAAATTTCTATTGGAATTAGCAGTATTCTGAGTTGTCACGTTAATCAATATGCCTCTAAGTGGAAGAATAACAAAAATATTAATTGTTACTTGATAATTCTTAATAACGTTTCTTTGGTAATGTCTAGAAACTGAGAAAGTAAATGACACTAGTGTGGTTACCCCTGATCCTTTTGCAAGGAAACTGGTTTCCATTTATTTATTTTCAACAAAATTAAGTGAGATTTACTAAGTTGAGATCTAATAGGTAAAAATAAATTTTGATAAGATTTACCAATGTGACATTTTTCAAGAAGAATTCTGTGTTATTGCTATCAAAAAATCTCCTTACATCCCCATTTGTTTATCTAGTGAACAATTTTTCAATTAATATGAACTCATTGAGTTGAAATACCTTCATCCATTTCACTGAAGAGTATATTTCCAATGTAGTTTTACTTTTATTTGTTTAACTACATTTTATGAAGTTTTGCATGCATTTATATTGTTTTGATCAATTGTGAGCCAATAGCAAACAAAATGTAACTCAATCCAGAGGATTTTTACAAAAACATTTAAAACTTTATTTTCCTTAAAACTTAAAATTTCTAATTCCAAATGTGTTTTTTCAGATAAAAGGATTAGAACATGAAGTAATAAAAATTCTTCAAGTCCAAAACATTATATTAAATATGATTTTATGATAGAAGTGAAATTAAAAAGTTACTTTAAGAATAAAGCAAAATAATTAAGTTATTGACTGTAAAAGGTAGCTTGTTCAAATATGTTTTAAATGGATGATGGCAGATGTGGGTTGTCACATGTTTTGGCAGTTCTTTTTGTTATATTTAAAAGATATGTGTGATAATTTTATTTTTAATATTGGCGTTTATAATATGCCAAACATTGCATTCTTTGCAAGTTTTAAAATGCATAATGATCTTTCCATAAGACATTTTAGACTCCTGAATAAAACCAAACTAGAAGAAGTATGTAATTATTCAAAAGTATTTTAGGATACAGAAAGAAAAATTTATAGACTACAACACTAGATGGTCTTTTGCAAGTTAGACTAGCTGTCCTTTTCCTAAGAGTTTCTTCTGTAGCATGTTACATTTGGACTAGTTTGACTACCAATATTTTTCTATTTCTTACATTCAACATGCCTGCTTGTCACCGATATTGCGTACATAATTATCTAGTCTATCTGCGCCTCAGAATCTCCTGGGAAATTTAAAAGAAAACCTGATTCCAAAATCAACATCAAACTTAACTAAAAAGATGTGTAGGATTCATACATTGCAGATTTTGGAGGACAAACTCAATGGTCATGTGCTACAGCCATTTTCTCCTCAAAGGATAAGATTAGATTGAACTAATAACTTCATCTATAATCATAGGCGAATAAAAATAAAAGAGATCTTAGAAATAAAGCACATGGGGGCCGGCCTGGTGGCACAGCAGTTAAATTCGCACATTTCACTTCGGTGGCCCCAGGTTCGCCGGTTCGCATCCCAGGTGGGGACATGACACCGCTTGGCAAGCCATGCTGCAGTAGGCATCCCACATATAAAATAGAAGAAGATGGGCACAGATGTTAGCTCAGGGCCAGTCTTCCTCAGCAAAAAGAAACAAAGAAAGAAATCACATGAATTCCTGTTTATTGTACATGGAAAAATTGGGACAAGACTGAAGTTGATTTCAATACCAGGAGCTGTAATAAGCTTTCTTTGCAAAATCTTTTTATCCCTGGGTATAAATCTTTTTATCAATCTATAAGTCAATTGTCTTGCCTCAATTGTTCACCTGTGGGGGCATATGTAGAGATGCAAACTAATGCGAAGGGAAAACAAACTCTTGTGTTTTCTACTTTTAAGGGCTGATTTCTTTTTGCCTTGTTCCTGAAGCAAAGCTCCTCTTAAAGGATGGATTATACCTGTTCATTTTTCCTTTCTTTGATATAGATGCTGTCTTACCTCTTAGAAAAAATTAATCACTTGTGTAATATGACAGCCTGGACCATTCTAATCCTATTAAACAATCTATACTGACTCTGCAAAAAATTTGTTCCCGGTGTCCATAATGTCACTTCTCCCTTACTGCATCCCAGTCAAGGTGTTATCAGTAGAATAAATTTGTGCATGGTAACTGCAAGTAGACAGAGCCATGAGCTAGCCAAAATTCCATCAAATATATAGCCCTGAGAATACAGAAGAGTATAAGTTTCCATTATGTCTAAGACCTAGGATGAAAGACATTTTTACTTCTTTGGAGCCAAAGAAATGTGAAATTCGACCAACCATAGCCTGAGTGATAGTTGCACCCTTCTGTGGGTCGTCAACTTGAATCTGGAGCTGTGTGCACCTCCTAAGTCACTGATAGAGCAATATAACTAGGATTCAGTGTGTCCCATCAAAGTTACATAGAATCTTTGGTATTAGGTAAACTCAATTAACTGCATTGGTGCTGATTTCTTTAAATGAATATTCCTCTTTTAACAAAGGAAACATTCACAATTAGGAATAGAAGAGTTTAAAATAATCAAAACCGATTAAGATCTTTTTGATTCAGAAAGGAGTAGTCCACAGTTGGCATTTTATATACCTGTGATGTTGTGATGTTTAAGAGAATTTGGACACCTTTGTAACTACAATTTTTACATGTATATTGACTAACTTCTACATGTGAATTTTAAGTTAAACAACTATTAAGCTGTGTGTGCTACTGGATTACCTAAGAAAACTTTTTGTTATATTTAAATAGAAACAAAGTATAAAGCATATAAATGTAAAGCTATAAGTTAATTATTTTAAATTTAGAAACTTGAAGCTCTTGAGAATAAATTGTTTCTTGGCTATAAAATTAAAATACTTAAGTTGGAAATTAAATATATCATTGTGTATGAATGGATTTTAAAGGTGACTATTTAACAAACTTTGGAAATGGTACCAAATATTACTCAAATTCTCATCTGAAATGATCGGTAAAGTGTTCAAGATTTATAAATAGAATATTTTGTAAGTTGAATTTTTTTTAAGCTTTAATAGTTGGAATACCAATTTTTGAGGCAAAAGGAAAGATCTGATTAGACCCCTATATATAAAAGTAATCCTCAGGGGCACAAAGATCACACAACATTGTTAAGGGGCTGAGGATCCAAAAGAGATGTTTCTCTCCCTAAATTTGGGAACAAGGTCAAAAATTTTCGCCATTTGAAAACAGCCTAATTACACAAAAAGACTTTTTGGGAAAGGTACTTAAGTTAATGAGTGATTGGAAAAAATCATAATAAAGAATGTGTTATGTGCCTGGCACTGTGTCAAGAGCGTGCTTCTATTTATACCTCAAAGCCTCACAACAACCCTATAGGGGGTAGATATTACTGTTATGCCCATGTTACAGATGGAAATGGTGAGGTTAAATGTTTTTCCCAAAGACACAGAGCTAGTGACAAGTATAGCCAGCTTGCAAATCCTGGCCCTGAGCACCATCCTGTCCTAGTAATGAAGGCACAGAACGCCACATCATTCTATCAAAGGCGTGGAGGTTTCTCTCATAGATATTAAGAGGACCGGACTTTTTCTCTAGCCAGACATGGGACTGGAGGATCCCTTTGGAAAACTCCAAGCTAGCACTCTCATTGCTGAATGACAGTATGAAAATCAGCATGCTGATGGGCAGGATGTGCTCACAGGTGAGCTTTTCGCCTATTTGTTCTAGGTTCCTGGTTTAAAATCTCCCACTCACCCCAGTAGAGATGACTGGCAAGGA
The DNA here is from genome assembly GCF_041296235.1 of Equus asinus. Classification (NCBI taxonomy): domain Eukaryota; kingdom Metazoa; phylum Chordata; class Mammalia; order Perissodactyla; family Equidae; genus Equus; species Equus asinus. The sequence goes on from NC_091790.1 coordinate 96,677,154, forward strand.
CTTCTCTGAAGTCCTAAGACTCAAAGGCCAGCAGTGGGAGTATCTTTTAACCTTGGCCCAAAGAATATAGTCTGAGGAAAAATGCCCACACACATCTTGGAGACACTTCTGGGTGAGAGCTTGAGACTTGTGTGAAAGAGGCCCAGTGAGCCTGATGCCAACAGGTGAGTCCTGGAGTCCAGTGTGGAGCCTAGAGGCCTGAGATCCAGAAAAGACTAGGTGAATAGGAGACCGGGAGGCAGAATGGCAGATGTCAGGGACAGTGACTGCTGCCTGCTTTTAGAAATTTCAGAGAGCACACTTCGTGGTGGATCAGTGTAATGAGTGGTTAATAATCGATTATCCACTCACTTTTGTGTCCTTACACAATTTATTAGGTTAAAATTTATTAGGGTAAATTCAAAGGATCTTGACGCAAGCGACTGAAAGCTGGGAATGATGGTCAAACATCACAAGTTAAATCATATGAGTATCATAAAAACATATTAATAAACACCAAACACAGCATTCCAAATGCAAGGGGTCATGAACCAAAATCCAGAAAGTCCTTGGCATGGTCCAGCGAGTCCAGAACTGGAAATCCATCCAGCCGAAGGGAGTGGTAAGAGGCACAGGAATCAGCAAGGTGACCAGCACTGTGTCTTCCTTTCTCTGGGATGGCTCACCAGCATCAGTGTTTCTTCCTTTCTCCCATCTATGCTGCTTTCATGTCTTACCCAGGTCTGCAGTTGTACTGTCCTTGGGTGTGACTGTGGGTGTTCCTTTAAGGCGTTGTCAGTTGTTACATCCATAACTCCATTTCTTGTGCCCTTTCATGAGTCCTGAGCACAATTTCTTCCATTTTGTGTGCTCTCTATAATAAGATCCACTAAAAGAGTGGGGAAATGAATTGATACCTTTCCCAACCACTCTCAACCTCTTCCACAAGTCAGAGCATCCATGATTTCCTAGAATTGCAATGAAGAAACTTAACGTCTTCTTGTACCAGAAGCTTTCCCACATATTCCTCTGGACTGTAACTTCCCCTATGAAACAGAGCCAAGAACTGACTGCAATAAGATCATGGATTGGTTATTTCTCCATGAGGCACACAGACTTCTAATCTTGAGTCTTTATGCGTAAGGGGATAGAGGGTTAAATATGTCAGGAACCAGTAAAAGGCAAAGGCATGGAGAGATGCATTGAAATTGGATAGCTAGGAAATTATGGCAGACTTGGAGGCCAAATATTTAAGGGCAAGGCAAGATAGAATCTTCTCATAAGATATCTTTCCTTGGAACTAGGTGCTGCTCTTCCCTTCCTCATTCATTAATTCATTCTTTCACTCACAGAACTTTACTCAGTCTCTCTTCTAGGTGCAGGAAAGCTGAACAGTGATTGGCATGATTCTTGCCCTTCAGAAAAAGTTATAACAAACCTCTCAAAGGTACAAGAAAACTCATATAATCTCCGTCTACTGGGCCTCTAAATTACCTAACATGACATGGTGCACTACACTACTTCTCTTTATAGGAATGAAGATAAATATAGGGCCATGTGTACAGATGGCTCACATACCTATTCTGCAGAAGAAACAGGGTAACCTGGCAGATAAACAAGGAGTATTGATATGGGGCATCAGCTCTGTATTTGCAATTTTCAAAGATGCAGTGATGTTTTACCCAAGGAATAGAACAAGAATTCCTAGCCATCCATTGCCTAAAAGTGATTGCCCACCATGGGGCTCACCAGAATAATATCTGATCCTTCTTTCATAGTGATGACAGTAGGTACCCAGGGCTGATAGGTTCCTCCAGTCCTGAGTGGGAGGATCTGAGAATTCCCCTGTCCACTCTGCAGTATGTGAGCTGATGACTAAGTGAGCACCACACTGCATCTAAGCAATTGTGTGTGTGTGTGTGTGTGTGTGTGTGTGTGTGTATGGCAGAGGGGGGAAGTCATGTCCAAATGTGTCATCAAAGGCAGGGGGCTTAAACTGGGAGTCAGAAATCAAAGTGAGGATAAGAGTGAATAGAGTCTGGAAAGAGGGAACAAGAATGTGTAGGTCAAAATGAGATTCTAGCACGATCACTACTAGCACTGGCAAGCTGCTGCCAGGAAAATGGGAACGGGAAGTAGATTCTATGTGTTTCTGGTGATGTATTGTATATATGGTTAGACCAATTAAGAGACTCAGGAGAGAAGATGTGCAGATTTTGTTGAAAGAATTTTGTGGAATCTTTCAGCTAAGTTTGCTGCATGGGCATGAGGACACCCAAGAGGTTTGGAGAGGAAGAAAGATGCTGACCCACACTTCTGTGAAAGAGAGAATACAGTGTCTGATTTTTCTCTGGGGAGCATTTACTGCCCTTGGAATTGCCTTTTCCTCAAAATCTTCCTGGAGGTGTCTGTGTTAAAGGCCTCTCCATATAAGTATTTGCTCCACAGGAAGAGATCCCTCTACCCACTACAGGCAGGTCTGTGCCATTAGCCAAGTGGACTTCTGAGAAGGACGTGAGCAGGTCTATTACAGGAGCTCCTGGATATCAGAGACCTTGGCTCCCTCCATTCTGCCCCAGCTCTGGGATGAACCTGCGACAGAGTAGTTGAGCAGTAAACGGATGTGTAGGCCTTTTGGGGAAGATATTTGTTCGCCTAGCCACCTACCTCTAAGGAGGAAGAGATTAATATGATTCCAATTTTAATCCATGCAATGTCTTCACTCTTTTCTCTACACTTACCTAAATTCTATTAACTCATCCTTAGATCAAAGAGCTAATTGTTGGAGATACTTGAGTACAGCGCCTGTGATTACCAATACAACATTGTTCTATTTTTTCTCCATTTCCCTGGTACCTTTTCCTCATTACTGGTCCCTTTGGGAAAGGAGTCTTTGTATATGTGAAGATTCTCAGGGGTCATTCTACGATGGAGAGATCTCAAGCAGATATTATGAGAATACCACTTTCTGCACATCTGCTCTGCAGTAATGAAGAGAGATATGATCCTAGACACAGCAAATGGAGCAAAGATGCCTGATATACACATCACTGAGGGAGTGCTAGAGGTGCCTGACCAGCCAGGATAATCATCTTCTCATGGTGGGGGAGGCGGCGGCACATACATCGATGGCTCCACAAGACCAGGACAACCAAACCAAGAAAAGGCAGCGTGGTCCTGTATTCAGTAACAAGTAGTAATGAAACCAAATCCAATGTTGGGTAGCTGCATCCATTTATGTGAAAAATAAATGACAACTGGCAAGATTTATATCTTTTTGCTGATGGAAATGATATGGAAATGACAACATTTCAAAAGATCAACATTTTCATATGCAAAATATATCAATGTCAGAGTTAGTGCGCTTTAATTATTAATTTATTCTTTTTTCTATTCCATCCATATTTATCATTGCCCTTCAGGGATGTCATCTTCTTCAGCTATGCATAAAGGCAGACCACTTTCTGCAGATACCACCATTGTAATTGCCAAGCTTCATTTCATTTGCATGATGCCTATTCAAGTTTTAGTGTGTTTCTCATTGCAAACGGTTACATTTTCCTGTCCTTGAAATTTTTTTAAATATGAAGTTCCTATACACTTTGTTTTATATTTTAGATTTACCATGTCTACATATTAAACACAAAAAGTCTTGCCCTTTAAAAGACATTGTATTTTAAATTGAAAGGAAACTAGGGCACAGTGAATTTTCTCTAATCACACTCAGAGTGAAGATGGTTTTAATGTAATATCTTTTGGTATATCAGGGTAACGTTTAGTTTTCCTTTCTGAAAAACAACAAAAAGCATTTGGAGAAGGGAAAAATGTCATCTTGCTTATGAAAACATTTATTTTTAACCTTAAAACATTTTTATTGCTTCCTATGTACAGAAAATTACGTGTTCTTAAGAGCTAGAATAGACCCCAAAGGCCAGTTAGAGCAGTTTCCTGCTGAAGTAGATCTCTCCCTATAATATCCACTAAAGATCGCCAATTCATCTTCATTTTTACACTGGAAATAAGGAGCTCAGAACCTTAGGAACTAGCACATTTTACTCCTGGACAATGCTTACTATTTGAAATGATTTTACTTATAGTAGGATCAAATCATTTCCTTGAAACTTTCGCTACTAGTCCTAATTCTACCACAGAGTGGTGGAATCTGTTTTCTTTTTTTCCAAATAAGTCTTTTGTACATTTGAAGACAAGTGTCCTAAGCTCCTAAATTATCTTTCCTGTGATATATATTCTAAATATGTTCTTTCTTCAACATGTATCCAGTGACTACAATATGTTTCAAGATCCCATACTGGTTGCTAAAGACACAGAGGTGAAAGGTATGGCCTTTGTACTCACAGCCCATTGGGAAAGATGAGATATATATATGCACACGTACCACACACATATATATGTATACACACACATATGCATATATGTGTGTGTATGAGTGTGTGTGTGTGTATGAGATTCTGTGGGGGAAGATAGAGAAGAGAGTATATAACTAACTTGTATTGTGAAGGGGTTCAGGAACAAATAAACAGAAGTCCTCTGCAACATGAATTTTTAAGGATGTACAAGACCTTTCCGGATATTTAAGAAAAGGAATTATCTTCTAGTAGAGGTAAAAATTCATGCAAAGGCGAGAGACAATGAGGGCATATCTCATTGTGTTCAGGGAGCTCCAAGGCGCTAGGAAAAGTTGTGGCCTTGTAAACACAAGGATAAGAGGTGGATATCAAGCTGGAATGGTAGGTGGGAGCTCAGATCATAAAGTATCTTGGGTGATTCTGCTGTATATATTATGAGGACCACTGAAGAGTCTAGGAAGACAAATAAGTGATCAAGCTTACATTAAGGAAACAATTTTCCTTGGTGTGGTAGATAAATGGGAATGGGGTTGGGTAGGGCCAAAGCTGCTTTGTAAATTAAGGAAGAAATCATCATGGCCAAACTATGCCAATGACTCTGAAGACATCGAGAAACATAGCGATTGATTTGAGAGTAAGCCTGTAGAACATAGTAGTATAAATAAGCAATCTTATGTGGGGATAAGGCACCATGAGCAAGCAGGAATAAGAGCCAGCACAAATAAATAAACAAATAACTGAATAAAAATAGGAATTATAAAACAGCTACATTAACGCTGTTTGAATAAACAAAAAAGTTCAACATTTCTACATGAAATATAAAACTATAAAAATCACCCAATAAGAACTATACAGAACTACATAGTTCTGTGTAACAAGAACTACACAGAACATCTGAATGTGGAAAATATACAATAATTAAAATTTAAAAGTTACTGTATAGGTAAACTATCAGATTTAATACAGCTGCAAAGAGAATTCATGAATGGGATGGTAGATAAGAAGACTTTACTGGAATGTACTCCATAGAGATAAAGAGATGGGAAATATGAAAGAGAGATTAAGAGACCTGGGATATAAAGTAAAAAGCTTGAGGATATCTCTAAAATGAATTCCAAAAGGAAAGAAAGAAAAAGAAATGAAATACATAAAAGATAATATCTTCTAGAATTAAGAAAAATAAAGAAAATGTTTGGTATCAATAACCTACAAGTAGAGAAAAGAGCATAATCAGCAATGATTGTCTTCTACAGTCTTTGTACTTGTGGGTCATATTTACGGAGAGAAAAGACATTAACTCAACTTAGAATTTGACATGTCAAGCATACATATTATAATTTCCAGGCAAGCAATCAGAAATATAGTTAAATGTAGTATGAGAAGAAGAAAAATTAGAATACCAAGCCAGTTAATCACATAACGTATACTAACTGAGCAGAATAGGAAATCTAATTTTTGGGTGCTAGAAATTAATTTCTATTTTAGTGGTGATTGATTGTATTAAATTTAGGGAAGGAAGTTTCATATATATTCCAGGAAAGATAGCCCCACTGACACAAACTCTTAGAATTTGACTGTTTTTACTTGTCTAGATGAGAGACAGGATCTTATAGTTTAGAAAGACCAGAAATTGATGTTATGTGTTGGAAGTTTCATCCTGTAATAACTATGACCAAGGAAGGAAAAGTAGGTACATTTTAGATATACAGATAACCCATGAAAATCAGGAAGAATTTGGAATTTTTCCCAAATATTTCCTTTTGTTTAGGAAAAAAGAAGAAATGAATCAATAGAGAAAATAGCTTCCCACCTTACTCAACATCATATGACAGTAAGAAGTGACATAAAACTAGCAACCTCTGTCAAATTAATTAATGAATTGGTAATTAATGCTAAACTCGGAAACAATGCTAAAATATTTGACAGATATTCATACAAGGTATAAAATTTTAAGTTATGTTACCTCAATTGGGGAAATGGCATGTTAAGGAGACCCTTGGAATTATTGGAAAGTTTGGATTAATCAGACCCACTTTGATACTAGTAAGTTAAGCAAAGATATTTAATAACAGGAACCATAATAATAGTATTAATAATAGTACACAGGAGAAAAAGTTAAGTGGTGGTGAATTATAACGTGAAAATGAATTTTGGTTAAGGTTTCTCAGTCCTACGTCTTAAAAATGAATGTGAACAGTGAGCTGTGCTTAAAGGTGGTACAGGAGCTTTACCTCCAGAATAGATTCTTTGCTTGAAAATGTGATTTTCTCAAAGTGAACTGGTAGGCATGCTTTTATCAAAGCAGTTGAATAGATGTTTTCCTTCCAAAATTGTTAACTTTGTAAACAAGTTTATCCCAGTATTGCTGAGTGTATAAATATTGATAAGTACATATGCCTACCTAGCCCTAGAGAGATAAACACATTCGATACCCCAAAAATTGTAAATATGTTTTGAAAAGTACTGAAAGACCTAGAATGTGTTGATAAAGAATGGTATACATTGTAAACAACTTATGGAATGAATGAGATAATGGCTGATGTAACTGGATGAAACAAATCAGAATGTGCTGATCAACTGCAAGCCAATAGAACGGAAGCACATGCCAGGTGTCCAGATTTCCAATGAAGTGTAAGTCCAGCCTTCCAAACCACCACGAGTATCAATGTCTTGCCTCTTTCCTGAGCATGCAGTTAGTTAGCAGACCATCAAACATCTACCAAACATTTACCACCTGGCAGTGAGAACTCTATTGATTGGAACACTGTGATGGCTAGACATACTGGCTGGGAGTGAATGGCAATCAAGGCAGTGGAAGATTGGGTATCTTGGATATATAGCACACGCCTTCCACTCCCTGTCCCCTCTTATTCACAGTTGCCACTTAGCTGATTGAGGGAAACAAGCAGAAGTCATCTGAGCTAAGTGGTGATTGTGGCAATTTCTCTTGGTATTGTCTGCTTTTGACATCTCAGCATCAGCCTTTGTTAGCTCTTGAGGTGTGTTTACTCAGAATAAAACAGAAGAGAAGCAATCTTACATTTGTTTGCATCTAATAACTTAGTGGCTAAACAGAGAAAGCACAAAAGGTCAGAACAATATACCATGAGAATTTCAAAATCATAGTAGATTTTAATACAACTCTCTCAGTTATTGACAGCAGAAAAAGAAACGTTCAGGCCAGCCCAGGGGCATAGTCGCTAATTTCGAGAACTCTGCTTTGGTGGCCCAGTGTTTACGGGTTTGTATCCCAGGTGCGGACCTACACATCACTCACAAAGCCATGCTGTGGTGGCATCCCACATAAAATAGTGGAAGATTCGCACAGATATTAGCTCAGCAACAATCTTCCTCAAGCAAAAAGAGGAAGATTGGCAACAGATGTTAGCTCAGGGACAATCATCCACATCAGAAAAAAAAAAGTTGTTCAGGTTTTCGGAAAATTGAAGAACATGATTAAGATACACATATTCAGGGGCTGGCCTGGTGAAGTGCGTACGTTCCACTTTGGTGGCCAGGGGTTCACCAGTTCGAGATCCTGGGTGCGGACATGGCACTGCTTGGCATACCATGCTAGGGCAGGTGTCCCACATATAAAGTAGAGGAAGATAGGCATGAATGTTAGCTCAGGGCCAGTCTTCCTCACAAAAAGAGGAGAACTAGCAGTAGTTAGCTCAGGGCTAATCTTCCTCAAAAAAAAAAAAAAGATAGACATATTCATACAATGGAATTTTATACCCTAATGATGACCAACCATAGCTACATGCAACAAAATATGGCTGCTACATACAGTTGAAGAGGAAGAAATTAGATAAAATAAAAGTAAATTGTTCATGCTTTATTTTTATATTGTTAAAATACAGGCAACTATAATCAATGTTAATGAAGATGCATATATAAGGAATATTATTTCAAATATAAATGAAATTATTTTTGTAATAAAGAAAATGATTAGGTCATGTTTGAGAGGAAGTGATGACTGAAGAAAGCCTGCGGGATGTTTCTAGTGTGCTGGCAATACCAGGTAGTTTCATCTGAGTGGTAGTTAGGTGTTTATAGTTATTATTAAACTATACATGTAGGTTTATATACTCTTCCATTTGTGTGATATGTATCATAGCAACTGTCAAAATTGATTGAATAAAATAAAGCAAGCTTTCTGCCTTCAAGATCTGACACTCTTGGGCCAGCCGGGTGGTGCAGCAGTTAAGTGTGCATGGTCCACTTCTCAGTGGCCCGGGGTTCGCTGGTTCGGATCCCAGGTGCAGACATTGCACCACTTGGCATGTCATGCTGGGGTAGGCATCCCATGTATAAAGTAGAGGAAGATGGGCATGGATGTTAGCTCAGAGCCAGGCTTCCTCAGCAAAAAGAGAAGGACTGGCAGTAGTTAGCTCAGAGCTAATCTTCCTTGCGGGGGAAAACAAAAAGATCTGATGCTCTCTTTCGTCATGCAAAAGGAGCACATTGACCATTCCTTTTAGCATATGGTAAATTTGAAGTGCCTGCACAATTTAAACCTATTTCCTTTACTTTTCTCATATCCTATTTCTGTTTTTTTTTAAAATCACTTTTCATCATTTGAATTCTATTTTTATTTTACTCATGATGTTGCATTTCAGCTTTAACAAAATAAGTTAAATGTGGTTTAGTCAGCAGAGATCTTTAAAACTAAATCTCTGGTAGACCTCATAAAGCATTTAACCCTGTTTATAGGTCAGCAAGACAAAGTTCAGAGAGAAGTGACTTGGTTCAAGTCCACTGTAAAATAGTTGCAGAACCAGGGGTGAAATATGATTCTGGGATTTCAGTTAAGAGAAAGTTTCCCGACATGGTGTGATGCTGTGAAGCTCCTAGTAGAAGGTGCTGGAGGGACACTGCAGTAGGTTGGGGCATCTCCTCTGGCTCTGCTATGCACTATTTTGCTATTTTTTTCTCCCACTGCATTCCAAGGTCATCAGTGATACGTGTCATGGGAGAATCTGGTGGTGCTCTGATCCAGCCACACACCCAGAGCACACAGTCTCTTGGCACAAGTGTGCACACCTTTGGTGACCCTGTGCTCAATCCACTCAGTGCAGACACTGCACACTGCCCACTGGTGTCCATGGCAGCACCCGCCATCCTCTGTTCACCTGCCCATGGGATTGTCTCCAGTTTGCACAGCAATGTAGACCAGGTTTGGTCACAGCAAGCCAGCTCTGCTGTCCATTGAACTGTGACTGTACGTCCACCAAAGTCCAGTCTTGTACCTTCTATGAGCACTCTCTTCAACCATATGCTACTATTTTGAGTTCTATTTACATCTATATAGTTATTCGTTTCACATAGGTTAATAATTCCATAGGTTAAACTTTTATTAAGCATGTATTAAAGTTTCTCTTTAAATTTCTCTCTCCTGGTTGGACCCAGGCTGATACAATGATCTACAATAATAACTTTCTTCACATTAGTCATACCCATTAGGGAGGTTTAGCACTTTGCCCTGGATCAAAGCAAGGTTTTCCTGTCTCCAAAATCCACCATTGATTCCCAATATCCTTCTGACCATAGAAAGAACTCTGAGTCCTCCACCACCTTTGGGATTGGGATCATCAATAAGCCTCGCATCATGGAGAATATGTCTGCTGTCTCATAAGTTATAATTAAGACTTCCCAGAAAACATTCCCAAACAAGTATTTAGACTAATGTTTAATCTCTGCCGTGACTCCTGTGTCTAAGTCACTGTCTTTGTTTCCAGCCAGTTGTCCTTGCCTCCAGACTAGATACCTCCCTTCTCCCGAGCTGTCTGAATGCAGCACAGCAGACATGCAGTCCTCATGTTGTCCTTTTCTTCTCTGCTCCTTTTACCTTCTGTCCTCATAGACGGGCTTCATTTTCACCAAGTAGCTATCCTTGGTGGAGCAGATTCTTAGCAAGAAAGACTAAGAGAACAACACATGAGATGACCCCTGGGTTTGAGAGAGCAAATTGGTGCCAATCTCTGGGGTTTCAAATGATGGGTTACTTGATTGAGGTGGGGAGAGGGATGAGACAATTTATTTAATGCTCTGCTGGTGGTCCGATCTCTGGGATCTTAGCAAGGCTGAGACATTTATTCACAAATAAATGCTGTTCAAATCGGTTATCCTTGGAGAGGATCCAGGGACATCTCTTTCCCTGAGACCCCGGAGAAGGAAAGGATGGCTGGTAATATGGGAAAACGTTGACATGAGGGAGGGAGGAAACCATTTTCTGAGAGTCCATGTAGGGAAAGACAGTCTGAATTTGCAGGCTAGGCTCAAAAGTAGAAATAAAAGCCAAAACAAATATGCTTTAGTTAACAGAGAGTTGAGAATTGGAAGAGCATAGTGATATATCAGCAGAGCTTGGTAATCTTGGATGCTAACGAGTGCATGATTAAGATGATTGGCCCTGGAATTCAGGCTGGAAAGGAGAAGTTGATGAGATCAGTAAATTAAGCAAAATATGGGGTACTGGGGATGGTGTATACCAGAAAGGTGAAGAACACTGCAGTGGTTGGGGTGGATCTTGAGGTCAAAGAAGGAATTTCAGTTTGAGATCTTAGAGGTGGACTTTAGATTTGACAATGAGTAAGTAATTGATGACCGGAAAGAGCTATTTGTAAAGGGAGAATTCAGATTGCGAGTCAGAAATATATGAGAAGTTAGGAAATAAAGGTGACATGAACTCATTGGTGAAATTGAGGATGTTAAGGAGTTGATAAGATCCTAGAGAAGGTGGAAATAATGCATTGGTGAGGTGAATGATCAGTGGGAAACAGGATGGTCAGAGCAAATACATATGGATTTTCCAAAATGCAATAATGAAACTTTTTTCCAGTGTTGTATATAGTTACTCAAAATAAGTGCATACAAATATGAGCTAATTTACCTTCTTTTCATCCATTTTGCAGAACAAGTCATGTTTAACACAATTGTCTACTACCTTGATTGTGATTCTCTTGTCACTAATGTTCAATTATATCAGACAGTGGCCTGAAGATGTTTGCATGTGAACTGAATACCAACACAGTCAGCAAGAATTTGAAAGCTTTCTTACAGCTTTAGGCCCTATTCATGAGTAAAACTGACAACAATTGCTCTAAAGTTAAAAAAGTGTTTGACAGTTTATCACATAAACAGGCAACATTCATTTCAACCATATTAGTTTAAGATGTGATATTTTGAATTTTAGAAAAGTGATTGTTTTTGTAAAAAAAAGTATAGAAAAAATAAGAAGAACCCTAAGCTTTTTTTTCTTAACACTTGTCAGTTCTACAATGTATCCACCTAATGCCTGACTAGTCAATACTGGCAATCAAATCGAACTACACACCAATTTAAGAGGAAACATCTCATTTGGCTGAATGTATTGCCTGAGTCATTCAAACAAAAGACCAATTTATTCACAACAGTTAATCCATAATTTGTTATAGATACTTCTACATTAATAGCCAAAGGATATAAAAAGATCTTATTAAATTAAAAAAAAGTAGCTAGTTTAAATCATCTTAACATTTTAACATTGACTATCAACTGAAGCTTTTACTAAAGTTACTTTAATAGTAACATTTTTACATGGAGAACTTTATGAGAATGTATTCAAAATAGAATAATTTGAAAGATTAAAAATGTAAATTCTACGAATTTTTAAATAATCTTAATAATATAATAGAATATGGTAATGTAAAGTACAATATATGGCATAGAATGGATAAATTATAATATTATGCCCCATAATTGTATTTTGTATGTTATATGTACTATAATGTAATAATATGTTAAATAAAATATGAAACATCATATACTATTCATAATTTTTTTTTTTACTTTCCCATATATTATCTTATTTATTCTTCTGGGCTAGTGAGTGAAGTTTTTTTTTTTTATTAAGATTATGATAGTTTGCAACCTTGTGAAATTTCAGTTATACATTATTGTTAGTCATGTTGTGGGTACACCACTTCACCCTTTGTGCCCTCTCCCCACCCCACTCCCTTTCCCCTGGTAACCACTGATCAGTTCTCCTTGTCTATATGTTAAATTCCACCTATGAGTGGAGCCATACAGAGTTCATCTTTCTCTGTCTGGCTTATTCCACTTAACATAATACCCTCAAGGTCCATCCATGTTGTTGTGAATGGGAGGATTTTGTCTTTTTTTATGGCTGAGTAGTATTCCATTGTACCATATCTTCCTTATCCAATCATCAGTTGCTGGGCACATAGGTTGGTTCCACATCTTGGCTATTGTAAATAATGCTGCGATGAACATAAGGGTGCATGGGACTCTTGGAATTGCTGATTTCATGTTCTTAGGATAGATACCCAGTAGTGGGATGGCTGAGTCATAAGCTATTTCTATTTTTAACTTCTTGAGAAATCTCTATACTGTTTTCCATAGTGGCTGCACCAGTTTGCATTCCCACCAACAGTGTATGAGGGTTCCTTTTTCTCCACAACCTCTCCAACCTTTGTCACTCTTGGTTTTGGATATTTTTGCCATTCTAACAGGTGTAAGGTGATATCTTAGTGTAGTTTTGATTTGCATATAATATATATTTTAACATGTATATCTCAATTCCATTCATCTTACAATGTATTAAACAACAAACTTAATAAGAGTAAATTAAAAGTTTTGTTTTGCTTTAGCAATATAAGCTCTAGGACCAAAATACTGATTTCGTATTTTTTATTTTTTTTTTTAAGATTGTCACCTGAGGTAACATCTGTTGCCAATATTTTTTCTTCTTTCTTCTTCTTCCCAAAGCCCCCCACTACATAGTTGTATATTCTAGTTGTGCCTCTGGTTGAGCTCTGTGGGATGCTGCCTCAGCATGGCTTGATGAGCTGTGCCGTGTCAGCGCCCAAGATCCAAACTGGCGAAACTCTGGGCCCCCAAAGCAGAGGGCACTAACTTATTCATTTGGCCATGAGGCCGGCCCCTGAATTTGTATTTTTAAGAGATTTCTTTAAACAATATGATTATGAATTCATGGCAAATAAAGGATATCACAACTTTCTAATTTAGATTACCTCTGATTTTATTCCTCACAAGAAAATTGTGAGTTGTATATTCTTATTTCCATTTTACAGATAAACAAGTTCAGAGGAGTGAGGTGACTTTTTCAAGAACACACAGCTGCCAAGTGGCAGAATTGAGACACATTCTCTCAGTTTTAATTCATAATAACATTGATCTTGTCATCACCTATACTTCAATAGGAGACTTCTAGGATGTAAATTGGCAGTCATTGTTATGACTTACAGTTTGGAAAAGAAATTTTGCATGGAGAGAAATGTTTAGAACTCGATGTTGCAGTTGGCACTTGAGCTGAAAGCCTGCTCATTGTGGAATATTGAATTTTGAAGCTCAAGTGTACAATTGGGCTGCCCATGTCAGTGAGGAACACCCAGTTAGACAGAAAAGGTTAGCACTCAGGCTAGAATTGAGATTGATTCTCAAAGATTAATGTCCACACTTCCATCACCCACCTAAACTCTATCTGAAGCACTGAATTCTGATGTCTTCCATGGCACATTAGACCCAATAGACAAGGCCCTTTGTATAAAACCATGGCAGACAAGTCTCAAAGCCATGACTATTTCCTATTGGTGACTCTAACTACACCTTCAAGATTTAAAATTTTCTTCAGGCAAAAACTTCAAGGGCAAGGAACTGAATAAGAACATCAGCCCTGATGGGACTGTCAATATACAGACAGCTGTCTTCTTCAGGGACAAATCTGAAATGTCACAGCTCAATCCCTTGGTATGAAGTTACGACTATTCTGATAAAGCCTTATACCATCAAGACTACCAAACAGACACAGACCTTCAAACCATCTGTCATAGTGACATGCACTTTTAGGCACATGAGAACAGGCTCTGAGCTCTGGACATTCTTGTAATTATTGCCATTGGAAACCTGGTTATGTTTGTTGTGAATAGGAGCATAGGGGGAAAGTACAAGGAAACAATTGGCAGTGATCAAGGTATCTAAACAAGGAAGATATCGAGTGCATTGTGAGTGGGAGAAGCCAAGAAACAGAGTGTCTTCCAACAATTTAAGCTTTCAACATAAAGGACACAACAAGACAGGGAACTTCTCAAGAAGATAAATGAAGAGGAAAAACAGAAGATTTTTAAAAAGTATAAGGAAGTCATCTCCTTTCTAAGCAAGAACCCAGATGTCATTGGATCTGTTGTCTCAGCAGGAAAGCTGGAGAAAGGTTACAACCTCATCAGCTCAGGATGTGTCAGGATTCCAGGGCCAGGAGCAGGGCTGTCTGCCATCACAGAGAGCTCCATCCAAAGGTGCTTCTTGGCTACCTGCTCTCCAGCATTCATCCTAGCAGGTCAGAAGAACATGATCCACCCAGCCAGTCACAACCTTGGACAGACTCAAATTTTAAAGCCATAACAGGTTGAGGGTAGGTTAAAATATATTTGAACTACAATATGAATTTCTAGACACTTTAAATACTTGAATAGGTGCATAGTGAAATAAGTGAATCCTATACATTTATTGGAACTGAAGCCATTGCAAAACACAATTCATATCCAAAAGAATAGATCTTTATTTAAACCTAGTACGATGAAATAAAAAAATCCAGGTATTCTTGTGAATATTTCAAACAACAGAGGAACGTGTAAAATGTATAAAATATAACCCCCATAATTAGCATTAAGATTAGGGACTGAATAATAACAGGAAAGTCTTTTGCAAACATTAACTTTGTAACAGAGCAAAACAATTTAATTGAATGTTTGACAGCAGATGACATTTGCCAAGACATGTTAAAAAATGGCTTCTTACAAAACATATGCTAAAAAGTCCCCCTGGCTTGGAGGGTGGGAGTTGATGGATGTGAAATAGGAGTTGTAGAATCTTGCTTGTTGAGAAGTTAAAACCCTGTCACCCTTGAGGACATTCTACGAAGTGAAATAAGCCCGTCACAAAAGGATGAATACTGTGTGATTCCACCTATAGGAGACACCTGGAGTAGTCACATTTGCATAGATAAAAAGTAGAGTGTTGAGTTCACCAGCTGGGAGGAGGGGGAATATGGAGTTAGTATTTAATGAGTACAAACTTTCAGTTTGGGAAGATGAAAAGTTCTGAGATGACTGGCGGTGATGATTGCACAACAATGTAAATGTTCAGAACTGTACACTTAAAAATGGTGAAATAGGTAAATTTTATGTTATGTGAATTACCACTACAACAAAACCAACAATCCTGTACCTGGATCAAATTTACAGACTCAGAATGGCAGATTCAGAACAACCTGTTTGATGTTGTCACTTCCTGTATAGCATATATATTCACGTTGAGTAGAACCCGTAGGGAAGCTTCCATTCAGACTCTCAACAACACCTAACAAGAAGGCTTCTTCCTAAAGTAGCTACTCATTGCATGATTTTTTTTTCATGTTAGACATGAGTTTGCCAGAGAGAAAGCTACTAAAATCTTTGCACTAAACATTCTTTCATTTCCTCCCTTCTCTTCACAAATGTATGTGATTACTAATACTCTTTTGCTAATTTGAGCTCATTTGTGATCCAAAACTCATTTACTTTTAGAGAAGTAGGGACATACATTTATTACATAGAAATTCGGGAAAGAGGATTCACATAAAATAATAGAAACCAAAGAACAAACAGCAAAATGTTTTTAGGCTTTGGACCACATCATTAGGGGAAGTAATTGGAATAAATAACTTTGAAGTAGCAATTACCATACCACCTATCTTCAAATGATTACTGAAGCTTTAGGAAGAAAACATGCCAAACTGGGTGACAAAATCTAGAGGTAATATGGAGGAATATTGTCACACTTCCTCATATAGCTGTTTCCCTTCCCACTTATTACACAACTAAAGGAAGTACAATTGAAACACAGAACATGCTCATGACTGGCCTGGTGGTGTAGTGGTTACGTTCATACACTCTGCTTCAGGCCCAGGGTTCACGGGTTCAGATCCCAAGGACAGACTACACATTGCTCATCAAGCCATGCTGTGCAGGCATCCCACATACAAAATGGAGGAAGATTGGCACAGAAGTTATCTCAGGGCCAATCTTCCTCACAAAAAATTTAAAAAAAAAGAAAAAGAAAATGCGGCAAACGTGGTCAACTGTCTGCTGCATACATGCTTCATAATTTACTAAAAGAAGACACAGGAAATTATACATTCTGTCCTCAGAAATCGTTCAAAACTCTTCTTCCTTTTGTTCTCTCTGAGTCTCTAAGATATCTGCTCAAAAAAGATAAGCATGGATTTTTAAACTGTCAAAGAAATGAAAGACGACCTGACTAACGTTTTAGAAATCCCTTTTATCTTTAAACTTTATTTCAGAGTGTTGGAGCAGGTTGTGAATATTACTCAGAAAAGGGGACAATCAGGCAGTGATCTGTCTCTGTACTAAATAAAAATGATGACCATGGAAACGCTCCTAAGCCCCCAGAGTTCTACACCTGACTCTGAGCTCAGTGAGACTGAGCTGTGGGCTTGAAAGCACAGCACACCCAGGAAGCAATGAGCCTCCTCCACAAAGATCTGAAACAGAACTTGTCTAACTGGCTTTGTTCACTCCGGGGACCAAAATCTCCACTGATACATCATGGCCCTGATATCTAAATATAACCCTATCTAGAGGGTCCTTTAACTCAGGAATTGATGAAGACCTCAGGTGTGTTAAGAATAACTAAGCTCAATCAGTGATGAGAAGTAGATGTAATGTGCTGTATATACACGCCAGTATATGTACAGTAGTTATCAACAATAATCAACAATTATTTCAATAATTTTCAATTTCTTCTTTAATAATAACAGAATTATATAATATTTAGTGAACTTCCACTCTTCAAGTCACGCTGGGCAAAGAAACTGGTGTCTAAGATAACACTGATGTCCATTATTCAGGTTAGAGATGGGATACTACCATGAAAACAAATCACAGCCGAAGGCATCATAGGGTCAACCAAATTGAGTGGGATGAGAAGAATGCTGTGCAGAGGAAAGGATCCAGGCCAGACCAACACAAAGACTGTTGCCCTAGCTCTGCCACCCTGGGATCATCATCAGTCCCAGAGAGGCAGTTAAATACTGAGGCTAATGGAAAGTGTTTGGAAGCCAGGCAGACAGGAGCAAGTCCCAGCCCTGCCAGTTACAGAGCAAACTCATGAGTTCCCAGCTGGGAACCTTAGTTCTTTCTATGAGAGAAGGAGACCATTGGACCACAGAACTTTGTTATGCATGATCAATGAGATGACATGTAAATGCTTAGTGGAGTGCCTGGAACGTATTAATTTTCTGTGAATATTAACTCATAATAATAATAATGATAATATAGAATACCTAGTCATAGTCTCACAAATCATGAAAGGGGAGTTTCTACCAGCACAGAGATTTTCCAACCTCAAAGAGTCAATTCATATTCATAAACTGGCTGGTGATGCTGACTCCATCAGGATGCCTATCTACTTATTTGTCATGGTGATGCTTAGGTCCTTTGTTCAGGTCATCCCAACAGTACCGAAATTTTTTCTTTCTTTTTTTGTTTTTCATGATTTCTCTACTCCTCATGACATTCAGGCTTCCTCACACTGTTCCCTCTGTCTGTAGCATGTCACCTCCCACACTTTAATTATCCATCTCTTATTCATTCTTTATGTTTCAACCTAACTATCACTTTGTAGAAAGCCTTCCTTAAGACCTAAATTAATTTAGAGTGCCTTTCTAACTGTTCAATGCTCCTTTACTCTCCTTGGTTTAGTGGAGGTCTCCTATGTTCCACTGTACACTTTGGTGAAGAGAGTAACACTGTCTTATTCCCTCCTGTTCCTCTAGCACCCACCTCATGCCTGTACATGACATACACCCCATACAGGTACTTGAATTGAATTGAATTGAATTGAATGTGACAGCTCAAGTTGAGGTTCCATTGATTACAGTGCTATTCATTGTTCAGAGTTTCGCTCAAATTTCACCCTCCCTTCCCAGACTTGCGCAAGTATGTTTCACTGCTCCTTATTCGTGGACCCATGGTGCTATGTAGTCCTTTCCTGCCCTAAAACCACCTATTTGTGTGCTTGTTCCACCCTCTGGAGTGGGCAACAGGAAGGCTTATGCTTATCTCTGTGCTGGAATGAGAAAGCAAGAGTGACTAAACTGTAATTACTCACTAGTAAATGTTCTAGGAGAGCAAGAGGAATCTACTGAGAGGACTGTGCCCAAGGAAGGAGAACTCTATTAAGCTCAAAATTCATAAAATGCAAAGAAGCAAAATAAACAAAACATGAATACAGAAATGACTAATAATGGGGAGAAACTGGACAGTTTGAGGGTCTCAACCTCAGGAGGGTTAAATCTCCAGGTAGAGTCCTCCTGGAAATTCAGTCACCAACATGGAGTAGGCCTTTAGTACTAGCTTATAGCAATAATTGGGGAATTTTGACATTTTACCACCACTCCCAAATACAATTTGTTGCTTAATATTTGTTTATGTTCTGTCTGTTTCTTTGTTTACAAATAGCAATAAAACGCTGACATAAAAAGAAGTGGTTTTCTTTGAGGAGAGTAGACTGAATTCCAGGGACCTAGGGAGAGAAACTCAGGAAAGGACAAACAGAACCACAAGCTGGGCTTCCCAGTAGTCTTAACTGAACACAGGATCCCTTTCCTCTCATTCTCTGTTTCTATAACCGCTTCCTATTTCCATGTGGGTATTATCTTCTCAGATAACCATTATTGATTTGATGTCAAGACATTATAAATTTAGAATAAGCAAGATAATGTGGCATTTTTGTAAAGAGAGACAAATAGATCAATGGAATGGAATAGAGGATCCAGAAATAGATTCACACATGTATGGACAATTGAATTTTGACAAAGGTACAAAGCCAATTAAGTGGAAAAGGATAATATTTACAGCAAATGTTGCTGAAAAGTTGGATTTTCATAAGCAAAAAAGCATATGAAGAAAAAGGAGGAGGAGGAAGAGGGGGAGAGGAACTTTGATTTTTACTTTTTACAAAAGTTAATTAAAAATTGATTACAGACCTAAACGGAAAACCGAAAACTACAATAATTCTAAAAGAATATATTGGAGAAAACCTTTGTGATCTTGAGTTAAGCAAAAATTTCTTAGATACAACATCAAAATCAAAATTATATTGGGGGCCGGCCCAGTGGTGCAGTGGTTAAAGTTCGCACGTCCTGCTCCTCGGCGGCCTGGGGTTCACCAAGTCAGATCCCGGTGCGGACATGGCACCGCTTGGCGCATCCATGCTGTGGTAGGCGTCCCACATATAAAGCAGAGGAAAATTGGCATGGATGTTAGCTCAGGGCTGGTCTTCCTCAGCAAAAAGAGAAGGATTGGCAGCAGTTAGCTCAGGGCTGATCTTCCTCGAAACATAAGTAAATAAATAAAATTATAAAAAAGTTTTATGAATTATGACTTTTGAGCTTTGAAAGACAATGTTAGGAAAATGGAGAGATAAATCTCAGACCGTGAGACAAGATTTTCAAATTGTATATCTTATAAGGACTTATATCCAAAATAAAGAACCTTCAACACTCAATTAAAAAATGAGTAAAAGAAGTGAACAGATATTTCTGAAAAGATGATATAAAGATATCAATTAAGCACATGAAAGATACTCAACATCATTGGTGATTAGGGAAATGCAAATCAAAACCAGAATGAGATACCTCTACATAATCATGAGAGTAGCTAAAATTAAACAGACTGCCCATACTAAGTGTTGGTGAGGATGTGGAAGAATGTCAACTCAAATATCTCTAATGGGAATAGTAAATTGTACAACCACTTTGGAAAAGATTTTGAAAAATATTTGGAAAATATTCAACTATTCTACACCTACATAATTACCCAAGACAAGGAAAGAATATGCCCACACAAAGACCATACATGAATATTCTTATCAGTTTTATTTGTAAGATCCAAATGCTCATCAATGGTTGAATAAATGAACAAATTGTGGTATTTCCATACAATGGAATACTACTGTAAAATAAAGATGAATAAACTATTGATACATGAAAGAATGTGATGTTTTTCAAAACAATTATTATAAGTGAAAGAGAACAGACAAAAAAGAATATATAATGTTTAAATACATATATATGAAATTATAGAAAATGCAAACCAATCTACAGTGACAAAAAGCCCCTGAGTAGTTGCTTAGGGAAGGGCGTGAGGGTTGGAGAAAGACTGGAGAGATGAATTACAAAGGGGCACGCAGAAACTTTGGGAAATGATAGGTTCATTACATTGATCAAGGTGATACTTTCGTGAGCATGTGCATATGTCAAATTCGTAAATTATATACTTCAAATTATATACTCTAATTTTTATATTTCAAATTTGTGAAGTGTATACTTCACATATGTGAAGTATATTGAATTTTAATTTTACCTCAATATAGGACTATTGCAATAAATGTACACTTGGAAGTCTATATTTGAAAGATTCCCTAAATGGAAATATACATCTTAAAGTGACATGAAAAGGAATATTGATATTCTCATCAGTACGAGAGGTAAGGGAAATGACATATAAAATATTTTA
The DNA here is from genome assembly GCF_041296235.1 of Equus asinus. Taxonomy (NCBI): domain Eukaryota; kingdom Metazoa; phylum Chordata; class Mammalia; order Perissodactyla; family Equidae; genus Equus; species Equus asinus. The sequence continues at coordinate 96,698,101 of NC_091790.1, forward strand.
GCAGAGTCCACAAGAATAAAACATTAGGAACAATCTAAAAATTCATTTTTGGTGAATCACTTCATAAATTATGGCACCTCAACCAACCGTTAAAAGAATAAGGCAAGTCTATCAATGACTATATGCAGCATCCATGGTGTCCTGCCAGCTGAGGACAAGGCATTTGTGTGTGTGACTATGTGTATACATGTACACTACTTATAGAAGGACACACATAAAAATAACACTTCAGGAAGGAAACAGAGGTGCTAGGGGTCAAGAAATCAAAGAAAATTTACTCTTCATTTACAAAAAAATAGCCATTTGTTTCTTGAGAATTTTGTGCCTTATGTATATATTATATATTCATTAACAAAAAGGGAGCAAGAGGAGGAAGTGGAGGTGCAAGCAAAAAAAGAATAACAAAGGCTCTTGCACTGTTTGAGGCAAATAATAAAAAAGTTGAACATGGCAAATTATGCATTGTCTCTTCTTGTGTCTTAATCCTATTTTTAACACCAGGTCAGTAAAGCATATTTTAGCTCTAGTCATCTTTGTGCTTTCTGTCTCTGTCTCTCTCTATGTATATGTATCACATATATATTTATGTATATACATATATATGCATATATGCATTTCTACATGCACTTATATGTATATATGCGTGTGTACAAATATGCATGTACTCATATATATACATACATGAGTTCATTGAATTGCCATGCGAGGGAAAATGCACCAGGGAAGAAATTTACTGAGGAATTTGCTAAGTGGGGGAATTTAGATGTTTTAGTGTTACAAAGCAGAGTTCATGGGGATTATGCTCATTAATGAATGAAAGCTAATAAGTACTCGTGTTAGGTTGGAGTTAGTCCACAAGTCTGTCCATGACTGGTTAAAACAACTCTCCTTAGTCATTGGTCAGGAAGGAATTTTCACATAGGTCCATTAAGGGTCTAGGATGCTAGGTTCACCTAAAGTTAATGGTTCAAAGTTTAGAAATCAGGAGGCCAGAATTATGAGCATATTGCTAAATATTGCTTTCTGCTGCTTCTTGCCACCAAGCTAATTATTTTTTCTGATGATGTCAGTTTAATGTAGGTTATTAAATAATGTTAGATACAAATTTTGTAAACAAGAAATATGTCATTTATAAGAATTGCACTTCGAGGAAAGAAGAGAATGCAAAGATCTCTTTGTGGGGGACAAAGGAGGCCTTGTCTATAGGGGATAGTGAGAGGTAAACAGGACAGAGAGCATGACACGTGACAATGAAGGGGATGGATATGCAACTATAACATTAGCAAACTTCAAAACTTCCTATTTGGAGGTGCACTGAAAACCTCTGGACGTGGAGGGGCTGACTTCCTGCTGGCTGAGTGCCACAGGTGCAGGCATCTTTCCACATGTTTTCCAAATGATTTTGAGTCAAGAGCAAACAGAGTTGGCAGACTGAGTGTGTAAGGACTTCCTGGTATTTTATCTCCCCCTCATTCACTCAATCAGTCAGTCAATAAATATGTATGAAGCTACCACAAAGTGCACTACCTGATTGAGGTGCTGAGATTTTCAAAGGATTTCAAAACACTGTTTTCATTCTTAAGAATATTAAAATCCAAGAAAAAGAAAAGAGTTATAAATAAACATATCTGCATTTTTAGCAACAATCATTTGCAATCTCAAATTTGGAAGGCATCTTCATGGTCATATAATCCAAATTTATTTCCAAAATGTGTGGCTAGTGAAGCACTCACCCAAGAGAGTGTGCAAGAGGAACCATTCCTGTGAGAAAAGAAAAGAATGGACAATCTTCATCTGGTGATTTTTTTTATGTGGTCCTTTGGACATTTTTTTTTGCATTTTGTAATCATCATAATGTTTTATAACAGGGAGACATCCACACACATACAAGACAGACGCTCAAATTTGTGGAAAGGTATGCTTAATTTAAAAAGTTTGAAGGCCACATATATAATTTTATCTTCATTAGCATTTTCAATATTGTATGTTATAGCTTTAAATAATCACCATGCAGACTATGATAAAAAAGTTTCCAGTGTCCAATGCATCATTATTTTTCAACTTTAAATAACCTTGTCATGAGGACATCACACATGAAAACTCTCCATGATATTTTCCATAAAGCTAACAAGTCATTCTTTTATTCTCAGAAATTTTATAATGCTCTGTTTATTTGTGGCTTTCAAGTATTCTTAAAGCCTAGTCATAATTCTTTTATTTGGTTTCCTCATGTAAACTAAAGATTGCAATGATAAACTTGTGACAATTAAAGAGAGCTATAAATTAGGGTCCTTTTCAAATTCCCTGGTATATATTCAACGATTGCTCATTCATTTCACTATGTGTATGTTGGGGTCTGAATTAAAGAACCTTTGTCTTTATCCATGGAGTAAGAGGCTGTACCTACCAACAGGTTTTCATTCCTGTCCAGGATTGGAGAAAGAAAAAACTGGTAGTAACAGTTGCATCTGTGTTTGGAGGAACCTCTCCCTGGGAAGGTCAATGGTGAAAGGCAGGGACCATAGCCACTGTCTTTGAGTAAGCCTGTATCCTCACCACCACCGAGTTAGTTCAGAAACTAAGGCAGCCTTCCTTACATTTTACTCATTAGACTATTAAAATGCAGAGAGGGCTTTTGATAGTTCTTCCTAAATATTAATGCAAGGAATGTGCGTGGCAGAACTGAGGGACAGTATGAAATTGAATTTCTTAGATCTGTTCTGTCACAGGATGCTGTGCACCAGTTAGGGACTGGAAGAACATTAAGAAAAAGTTAGGTTGAGATATACTGTATCTGCTCTTGCTTTCAGCTGAATTTCTGTAACCTCTATTGTCTAAGGATGGTTTTCTTGTGCTAATTCTTAGCCCAAATTAATCATTTTAATGTTGTTCATTATTTTAGAAATAAAGTTCACTCTCTATACAGCAAATAGATTACTCTTTCTTTAGCACAAGTGTGATGATACTCTGTTTCTGCTTCATAAAATTCAGTGGCTCCACAATCCACTGAGGATCCTTCAACCTGGCCACCTTTTCTCTTTCTAGCCTCATGCCTACCATGCACTTATCATTATATGAACATCAAACATACTGAACTTTTATGCCTAACATTTTATTTGCAGTTGACTATTTAATTCTCACAAAAATATGTTCAATTAGCCATCATCTCCCTTTGTTATACATTAAGATGCTAAATATCAACAAGTTTAGATTATTTTCCAAGCATCATAAGAATTCTGATATTTTTTCTGAATCTGCTGAGTCTTCTGAAATTTAATTATTTCCACATTAAATTACATAGGCAAGATACACCAGCATTGGGCAGGATTTCCAGAATTGTGGTTTGAGAACTTAGATGAATCTGTTCATTTACAAAAGCAATGAAAACACTGTCAAAAAATGTCAAAATCAACTTTATTCAGAACTCTCAGAATAAATCACAGGCTGGAAACCATCTGAGGAACATTTAATAAAGAAAACTGTTGCATATGAGTAAGAACAGTAGGTTTGTGGCTCTGTAGGTTGAACTCCATCCATTTCCCTTCCACAAGGTCATGGTGGTCTCAACGAATAGCAGCTTTGCAAACACTGGAGGGCAAAAGCTTGGATCTCCTCCTTAAGTCCATCATTAGAGCACCATCAACATCCCAGCTGTCTGGAGAAAAGCTCTATTTACAGGACACTGTCATTGTTTAACCTTATTTAACCTGTGATACCAGTTGCAAACAAAGGCCTAGTCAGAAATTTAAAACAAGGATCTGGGAAGAGAGATATACACAGAGGACAGTATAAAGCTCTGACATATCATGGGTAATTTAGAAGGACATGAGTAGGGCAGTGTGCACACCTAAGGCAGACCTCAGAGGGCCCCAATCTCTCACCTGTGGCTGACTTATGGTTATTTCAAGCAGGATGAAGAATAGAGCCGAGGTGTAAGGTGAATGTTTAAGGCATACCTTACCACATTTATAGATCCTAATGGTTATGGGTGGAAAAGTTATTGGCTCAAGTCATTTAAGGAACTCTCTGACCAGACATTAGCTGACCACCAAGCTGACTAAGCAGAGACTCAGTGGCCACACACAACAGGGAATATAGACTATACAATCAATCTAGGAAAGTTACTAAACAAACAAACAGCAACAACAACAACAAAAAAAGCCAAACAAACTAACAAGAAATACAACAAGAGCATCAAATTCCGGGAGAGGGGAAAATCTGATTTTCAAAGTTGTCACATAATATAACCTAAGTCCAGTTTTGAACAATAAATTGTGATTATGTAATATGCAAGGAAATAGGAATCAAAAGAAAACTGTCCCTGCAGTGGTCCACATTTGGGCTGACTAGAAATGACATTAAATTAGCAATTATAAATGTGTCCTAAGAACTAAAGGAAGCATGTATAAATAATTGAAGGAAAGCATGACAATGATGTCTCACCAAATCAAGACTATCGTTAAAATAATCAAAATTATAGAGAAGAACCAACTCTAAATTCTGTATTTGAAAAGAACAGTACAAGAAATGAAAAACTCACTAGAGGTGTGTAAGAAAATACTCGAGCTGGCAGAAGAAAGAATCGGTGAACTTGAAGGAAGGTCAACTGAAATTATTTATTCTAAGGAACAGAGAGCAAAAGTAATGACTAAATATGATCAGAGTTTTAGAACCCTTTAGGACACCATCAAGCACACTGACATACACATAGTGGGTGTCCCAGAAGAAGAGAGAATGGGACAGAAAGTATATTTCAAGAAATAGAGATTTTTGATGAAAAGTGCTTATCTACACACCCAAGAAGCTCAACACACTCCACTTAGGATAAACACGTAGATACATCGTAGTCAATTTCTCAAAAGAAAAATACAAAGACAGAATCTTGAAAACAGCAGAAGAAAAATAAATCTTTGTGCTCAATGGATACTCAATCTGATTAAAAACTGACTTCTTATCAGAAATCATGAAGGCCAGAAGACAGTGGGATGACATACCCAAAGTGCTAAAGAAAAAAAAGACAATCAAGAATTCTATATCAGCAAAAATGTCTTTTGGAAATGAATGCAAAATTAAGTCATTCTTAGAAAAATAGACAGAAAATGCTAAAAGAATTTGCCTCCAATAAACTTTCCTTATAAGATATATTCATCAACTGATGAGTGGATAAACAAAAGTGGTATATCCACACAATGGAGTATTCCATAAAGAGAAATTGAATGCTGATACATGTTATGAAACAAACTTGGAAAACAGTAAGTTATGTGAAAGAAGCTAGATGCAAAAGTACACATATTGTATGATTCCATTTCTATGAAGTATCCAGCATAAGTAAATCTATAGAAACAGAAAACAGATACATACTTACCTAGGACTGGAGTTGGGACCAATAGGGAGTAACTGCAAAATAGTTCTGATTTTCTTATTGGGGTGATGTTCTAAAAATAGATTGTAGTGATGGTTGGATAGCTCTGGGAGTAAACCAAAACCAGGAAATTGCACACTTTAGGTGGGTGAATTTTGTATGTGAATTAGGTCTCAATAAAGCTGTTCAAACACACATACACACCCATACACACACACACAGAAATCAACAAATTTTGGAGATATTCAAGTCTTCAAAGGCAACAGTAAACTGCCAGTTTTCAGTAACTTAGGTTAAGTTTCTGAGTTTGAAGACGTCAGTCACCATGACTCTCTCAGATACTCTCTGCTCTTATTGGAAAAGTCAGTATAAGAAAATACAAGTCCTGGGAGTTAGCAAGAGGAGGGGTGCAAGTTTTCAATCAGTCTGCTAAACTCCTCTTTTCCCTTAGGTGTGAAAGCTATCCCTGGAAACATTGCTTTTGGAAATATCTTTAATAGGTAGTGTTGTTTTGCTGAAATAATGGCTGCTTCTGTGTAATCCAAGTCATTTAGTGATTCTTTACCTATATGGTGTGAGCTAAAACCCAGGGATGTCTGGGCACAGTCGACTATGAGGGACTTCCATCCCTTTGCTGTTTTCAGAATTAGAAGCTTTAATATCTTACAGGTACAGTGGGAAAATACAGATCTACTTACATCTTTCTCTTTTCAAAGAGAAAATAGATATCTAAAGAGGTCATTTTTTAACCTGGACTTTGTGATTTCATTATTGTTGGAGTACAGAGTACATTGGATAGTTGAAAGGACCAGAAAGAAAATTCTTTGTGTGTCCTTTATTTAAGCTCAGTGTGGCCAATGCTGCCTTCCTTTCAACTCTATTTTTAATTCCTATTATTATCACAAAGTGACCTTTGAGATGGCTGATTGGTTCTGAAGCATAAGAAGCAGAAGCACTAGAAAAGGTCATGTCATGGGATGTGCTTGGTGATTGCACCCAACCTTGGTCAGGCATGGTGGGATTTCCCTACAGCCTGTGCTAGGCAATCTCTCAAAGTACTGGATTTAAGAATCCAATAGGTTTTTCCTTAGAAACCAAGAAGAAATAATATATAAAACACAGAACATCCTAAAAATTCATCCAAAATGTAGTTCCAATAGCTGACCTTTGAGCAGCACTAGGTGGAAGTGACCAAAAGAGTGAAACGCTGGTGGACGTGCTTGGATATTCTGGAACCAGAGATGTTAGCGCCTAGTCCAGAGGCCTTGGCCATGCAAACATTCTTCATGAGATGAGTGAGTGCCTGAAGGACTGTAAGCACTGCACGTGTCTCTGACATAAGGCTGAGTGCTGAGTAGAAGAACCTCCGTGGATTGTGGACTGTGGATTGTGGGTGCGATTGGAAGTCATTCCTTCACAGTTTAGATTTCAACCTAAGAACAGGACTAAAACATACCAATCTTTGTAGTTTAAGGCTAATGCAGGGATAACTGACCAGGGTCAATGTCTTAGAAATATATTTCTTAAGCTTTATATATTAGCCAGCCATGATGGTCAGTTTTATGATTAAGATTTGGTCCTCTCACCGCCGTGGCTCAAGTTCTTTTCCCAGTCAGGGAACCACATCACCCGTCTGTCAGTTGTCATACTACAGCGGCAGCATGTTGCTGTGTTGCTGAAAGCTATGCCACCGGTATTTCAAATGCCAGGAGGGTCACCCAGGGTGGAAAGGATTCATTGGAACTTCCAGACTAAGACAGACTAGGAAGAAGGACCTGGTCACCCACTTCCAAAACCTCGTCCTTGAAAACCTTGTGAATAGCAGTGGAGCATGATCTGATACAGTGCCAGAGGTTGAGAGGATGGCACAAAAAGACTGAGCAGTGTGCCACTCTGCTCTACATAGGGTCACTAGGAGTCAAAATTGGCTGGACAGCACTAACAACAAGTGTTGTATCTATTCTTTCTATTTCAGCTCTTCACTCTCTAGTTCCCTGAAAGATTGGCCAAAGTACCCTTATTTTCAACGCTCCTAGGTGGATGCATGCGGGTGCCACCTTCAAAGGTGAAGACTAGGGGGATGTGTCACATTCTGTAGCCAGGCTTGGGGGTAAGCATTCCCAGGGATAGAACAGACAGTGGTGCTTATGTACAAGGAAATAGAGCAGGAGTCTTTCTGATGTCTGCCACAAAAGTGGGGAGGAGTGAGGAATTAACCTGGAATGAGCCCTTCACCTGTTTGTCCCTAAAGAGAACTGGATGTTAAGGGGAGGCAGGTAGGAAATTGTCAACTCCAAAGCCCTCATTTGACGAGAGAGGAAAATGAGGATTAAAGTCTCAAGAGATAATGTGATTTACTGATATTTGCAATAGTATATATTTGTACTACTTATTTATTTGCATGATGCCTAATTCAAGAGAATATCAGGTAGATTATAGCTTTCAGGTGTCCCTCTTTATCATGTCCACAGCTGGGCTCTGAGTGTGGGAGAAGATCTCATCTCAGGCCAGCAGCTTCAGAGAATGTTCAAACAGTTCTGTCGATTGTCCTTCCCTCAGGCTGTCCACTTGGGTTGAGACCCTCCTCTTCTCTGTAAAGTTAGCTGCTTCTGCAGGAGCTCTTCCTTCCTGAACCCCTATTCTGAGGCAGAGTGAGCACCCTAGTTTCCCCCTTCCGTAACCACACACCACGACACATGTAAGCACACATCCAGAATACACACAGACTCATTTTTACCACTTTGTCCAGGGCTGTAGCGTCTGGTTAGCTGAAAGAAGGGCAGGAGCCTATTACAGATACTTCCAAAAAAAATTTAAGCCTTGCAACAGAGAGAGAGTTTGCATTTCTGAACTACATAATGACATTAAAAAAAGACAAAAGAGGGACAAATTGATTTTTTGTTTTTTTCCTAGTACATGGCCTGAAAAGTCCACTGATTATGTTTCTCAAGTCAAGTCTTTTGGCCTTGTGGTTAATGAAAATTCTTCTCAGAGACATTGAATGTTAATTCCTAATTCTGAATATTGCTAGGATATTTTTGTCTCTTTCTGTTCTTACATAGGTATCTCAACAACCTGAGAGAGTCTGTGTCAGAACTGCAAGTCAGATGTCATTTAAAACACAAAATCAAGATGTATTGTTCTAAAAGGAATAGTTCCACACATATCCTGCATTTCAATGAGCTTTGCTTTGACTCCTATGAAAGTAAAGGCACTGGTTAATTTCAAGCAGCAGGTAATGATTGTGATCAGGGAAAAATAGAATCTGATTCTTTAAAATCACTAGTGAGGGAAAATCATATTAAAGGACCTGACATCACCTTTGCTGGTATTATATCTGTTTCTATGGAAACATTACAAAGAGCAAAAGCTTTCATTAAGTTTCACTGGATAAGGTGGCCTCTATCTTCTTTTCTAAGTGTATTCTTTAATTCAAACCTATAGCATGCAGACAACAGAACTCTAATATGTTAAATGATAATTTTCTTGGGATAATTGTTTTTTTCCTAGTGAATCACTGTAATTTGGATGTCTTCTTCTCTTCCGTGCAGCAACAATAATTACATGGCCATGTGGGGAAAGAACAGAAGTTATGGCCTAGTGGCAGTCCAAGCAGTCTGGTGTTCAAAGAGCAAGTAGTACAGTCAAAGGTAAAAGAATTAATGTCTGTGGCAGGTCAAATGTACTGCAAAGTATATGATGACCCCAAATGGAGCTGGGAAAAGGGATCAAACAGAGGAAAGCATCTAAAGAGCATGAAGTCAGGCAGGTGGTAGTTGTTGACGTCTTTCCAGGCTGGAAATAGAAGGCTAAGATTCACATTATTTGATGGAGGGGTACTCATCAAGGTGAGTTATACAAAATATTGAGTTGCCACCAAGAGAACTATAATGTTGGACAGTGGTCTTCAAAGTGAAGGCAATGCAGGAAAATCAATTGAATAACAGGAATAAAATATAAGGACTTCTCTTTATATTCGCTTCCTTTTGTTTCATTTCTTTCTTTTAAAACATAATATGCATTAGGTTTTGATTATGGTTAGCAACTATATTGAGGTATACTTAAAATAAACATAATCTATTTAAACACAATCTATTTTAAGCATACATACAGTTCAATGAGTTTTAAGAAATGTATGAGTCACCACCATAATCAAGATATAGAATATTTTCCTCACTCCAAAAATTCCCTGTGTCTCTTCCCAGTCAACGCATACCCTCTCCAAGCTCCAATTAATCACCGTTCTGTTCTGTGGCACTACAGAATTGATTTATCTTTCCTAAACTTTACAGCAGAGGAATCAAACAATGTGTACTCTTTTGTGTTTGACTTCTTTCTTGCAGTATAGTTTTTGAGATTTATCCATGTTGTGTTTATCAGTAGCTTATTTATTTTTTAGTGTTGAGTAGTGTTAAGTTGAGTAATATTCAAATGTATATGGAATATATAGTATTGAAACTATATTTGTAGGTAATATTCAATTCTATTATATATGTCAAATTTGTTTATCCATTCATTTATTAATGGACATTTTGGTGTTTGCAGTTTTGGACTATTTGTGGATAAAATGTAGTATGTTATATGTTTTTATTTCCTCTAAATGTATACCTAGGAGTGGAATGGCATAGCCACGTATTAAGTGTTTGCTTAATTTTTTTGGAAATTGTCAAACGATTTTCTAAAGTGGCCATACTATTATACCTTCTCACCAGCAGCGAATGAGAGTTCTGGTTGTTCCACATCCTCACCAACACATAATATTGTCAGTCTTTTTAAATATAGTCATACTATTGAGAGTGCAGTGGATTCTCACTGTGATTTAATTTGAATTCTTGATGACTTACAATGTTGAGCCTCTTTTCATGTGGTTATTGGGCATTCACATATCTATTTTGTGAAGCATTTATTCAAATTTTTATTTATATTTTGTTGGAATTATTATGGAGATGTAAGAGTTATTTTTTATCAGTTATATAGTTTGCAAATATTTTCTCCTTGTCTGCAGCTTATCTTTTTCTTTAATAGAGTCTTGAAGAGTGAAAGTTTTCAGTTTTGACAAAATTCAAGTCATTTATTTCTTTTTGGTTTACGCTTTTTGTCTTCTGTGTAAGAAATGCTTGCCTAACCCAAGGTCACAAAGGTTTTCTAACTGGTTAGTGGCTACTTATATTGCTTACACTGGGGAAGGTCAGGTGGTATAATAATTTGAAGGTGATTTGCTGTATTTGTTGCAAATAACTTCTCACTCTCAGTGGCTTAAATTTTCCCCAACCTTGTGATATCCCTTGGTGAAGAATTTTAAAAATTTTAATAAATATAACATTAATATTTTCTTTTACTACTAATGTTTTGTTTTCCTGTCTATAAAACCTACTCAAGATCATGTAAATATTCATTTATCTTATCTTTTCTAAGCTTAGTTATCTTATTTTTCTGATGTAGATTTCCAAAGCACCTGGAATTCATCTTTCTGCATGATCTGATCTAGAGGCGAAGTACTTCTTTCTTCAACTTTTATATCCAGTTTATCCAATATGATTTCTGGAAAAAGACTTCCTTTACCTCTGCTGTGAAGTGCCTTTCATCATGGACAAGTGTCCATAGTTACCTGTGTCTGTTTCTGGGGTCTCCATTCTGTTCCATTGGAATATTTGTCACTCGTGTAGCCAACACCACAGTGTCTTAATTGCACTTCTATAAAAGTCTTGATATTTGGTAAAGTTCCCTATCTTGTTCTTCATTTTTGTTGATATTGCCTAGGCCTTTCCTGGTCTTCTACATCTCCATATATCCACAGACAGAACTTATGAATATTTTTATCTGGATTGCCTTTAATTTTATAAGTTAGTTTGGTAAAAATTGAATAGAGATTTCACACAATCTTTTTATATTTATTATTAGATATTTAGTATTTTTTGTTTTCATAAATGTCACATTTAAAGTGTATTTCTCTCAGAAATTGATGACGACATAAAGAGATGGAAAGACATTCCATGCATATGGATTGGAAGAATAAACATAGTTAAAATGTCCATACTACCTAAAGCAATCTACAGATTCAATGTTATCCCAATCAGAATCCCAAGAACATTCTTCACAGAAATTGAACAAAGAATCCTAAAATTCATATGGGACAACAACAGACCGCGAATTGCTAAAGCAATCCTGAGCAAGAAAAACAAAGCCGGCGGAATCACAATCCCCGATTTCAAAACATACTACAAAGCTACAGTGATCAAAACAGCATGGTACTGGTACAAAAACAGGTCAACAGATCAATGGAACAGAATTGAAAGCCCAGAAATAAAACCACACATCTATGGACAGCTAATCTTCGACAAAGGAGCAGAGGGCCTACAATGGAGAAAAGAAAGTCTTTTCAACAAATGGTGCTGGGAAAACTGGACAGCCACATGCAAAAGATTGAAAATTGACCATTCTTTTTCACCACACACCAAAATAAATTCAAAATGGATCAAAGACCTAAAGATTAGGCCTGAAACAATAAGTCTTCTGGAAGAGAATATAGGCAGTACACTCTTTGACATCAGTTTCAAAAGAATCTTTTTGGACACTATAACTCCTCAGTTGAGGGAAACAATAGAAAGAATAAACAAATGGGACTTCATCAGACTAAAGAGCTTCTTCAAGGCAAGGGAAAACAGGATTGAAACAAAAAACAGCTCACTAATTGGGAAAACATATTTACAAGGCTCTTATCCGACAAAGGGTTAATCTCCATAATCTACAAAGAACTCACACTGCTTAACAACAAAAAAACAAACAACCCGATCAAAAAATGGGCAGAGGACATGAACAGACATTTCTCAAAAGAAGATATGAATATGGCCAATAGACACATGAAAAGATGTTCATCATCGCTAATCATCAGGGAAATGCAAATCAAAACTACACTAAGATATCACCTTACACCCGTTAGATTGGCAAAAACATCCAAAACCAAGAGCGACAAATGTTGGAGAGGTTGTGGAGAAAAAGGAACCCTCATACACTGTTGGTGGGAATGCAAACTGGTACAGCCACTATGGAAAACAGTATGGAGATTTCTCAAAAAGTTAAAAATAGAAATACCCTATGACCCAGCCATCCCATTACTGGGTATCTATCCTAAGAACCTGAAATCAGAAATCTCAAGAGTCCATTGCACCCCTATGTTCATCGCAGCATTATTTACAATAGCCAAGACGTGGAACCAACCTAAATGCCCAGAAACTGATGATTGGATAAAGAAGATGTGGCATATATACACAATGGAATACTACTCATCCATAAAAAAGACAAAATTGGCCCATTAACAGCAACGTGGATGGACCTCGAGGGTATTATGTTAAGCGAAATAAGCCAGTCAGAGAAAGACAAACTCTATATGACTCCACTCATAGGTGGAAGTTAGTATATTGATAAGGAGATCTGATCGGTGGTTACCAGGGAAAAGGGGGGGTGGGGGGAGGGCACAAAGGGGGAAGTGGTGTACCCACAACATGACTAACAAAAATGTACAACTGAAATCTCACAAGGTTGTAATCTATCATAACATTAATAAAAAAAAAAAAGCATAAAAAAAAAAAAAAAAAACAGCCACTGCTGAGCACCTGCACTACCAGAAAAATAGATGCTCTTGGCACTGGATTCCACAGCTTATACAGAGTCTCAGCTGTGATAGGCTTAATAATGCCACCCCACAAAGGATGTCCTCATTCCAATCCCCAGAACCTGTGAATTTGTTACCTTATATGCCAAAAGGGACTTTGCAGATGTGATAGGATTTGAGATGGAGATATTATCCTGAATTAGCTGGGTGAGCCAATGTAATCATAGAAGTCCTTATCATTAAAAGGAGATGGGAGAGTTAGAGTGTGAGAGAGATTTGAAGATATTCTACTGCTGGCTTTGAAGATGGAGGAAGGGACCATGAACCAAGGAATGTAGGCGGCCTCTGGAAACCGAAAAAGGCAAGGGGAAAGGATTCTCTCCTGGAACCTCTATAAGGAGCACAGCTGGATCAACACCTTGATTTTAGCCCAGTGAAACCCACTGCAGACTTCTGACCTCCAAAAGGTCAGAAGACAAACAATTTGTAACCATAAGATAATAAATTTGTGTTGTTTTAAGCCACTAAAAAAATAAATAAATAAATAAATAAAAAATAAAGTGTATTTCTCTCAGGATATATAAATACAATTGAATTTATATATTGAACTTATATCATGTGACTTTGCTCAACTCACATATTAATTCCAAAATTCCTATCATGTTATCTATGTATAATAAGAGATTTACTTAATTATTTCCAGCTTTTATAAACCCTGCATAATTCTCTTTCTTGTTGCCATGACTAGTACCTGAATTGTAATGTTGAATCAAGGGGTGATAGTGGGCATCCGTGTTTCATTCTTAATCTCAAAAGGAAAATTTTCAATATTTCATCAGTATATTTGCTATGGATATTTTTTGTCCATAACGTCCATTAAATTAAGAAGGTTCATTTCTACTAGTAATTCATCAAGTTGTTCTCAGCCTTAAGGGGTATTTATGTTGGAGTGGTGTGATGCAGTGTGGTGTGGTGTGATGTGGTACAGTGTGGTATACAGTTTGATGTGGCTCAGTATAGTGCAGTGTGGTGTGATGTGGTGTGGTATAGTGCGGAGGGGTGTGTTGTGGTGTTGTGTGATGTAGTAGGGCGTGGCGCAATGTGGTATAACGGATGTTGTGTGAGGTGACATGGTGTGACGTGGTGCAATGCGGTGCACTGTGGTGCAATGAGGTGTGACGCAGTGTGGGGTGGGTGGTGTGGTTTACTACAGTGAAGTGTAGTACGGTATGGTGTGGTGCAGTGCAGTGTGATAGGATGCTGTGTGGGGTGGTATGTTGACAGATGGCTTTTCTGGTGGGCTGTATTAAACACTTAAGGTAGAAATAAACAACCTGATACAAACACTTCTAATAACAGAAAGCTAAGAACTAGAAATTCATTAACTGATTTTCTAAGGTCAGCATACCCTTTGTACCAAAGTCCAACAAGAAAGCAAAACTTCAGGCCAATCTCACATAAGATAAATGCAAAATTCGTAAACAAAATATCACAAACTAAACTGAGCAATAAACAATTAACTAAAACCTCAAAGTAATCATGTTATTAAATTTCAAATGATATACATTGTCCTTCTGGCAACTTTAAATTTTTTCCTTTTGTTCTCTACCTTTAGTGATGTCTGCCATGAATATTCTTGCTGTCTTCAGCACTGCCAGAAGGCCCCGCAATAGTAACGCATAGTCTCACCATGTCACCTGCTCCTGTAGCCCGTGGGACTTCATTGCATGTCTTGGTCAATCCCCCCAGCATACTGTCAACTCCACAAAAGATGGAACCGTTCGCCTTTGTATTCACCAAGTACCTGGCAGTCGCTGGAACTTGGTAAAATCATAAAAACAAACGAAACAAAACATAACATTAAAAATATAAACGAACAAAAATTTGTTAAGAAATGAAGGTGGCTCAAACAGTGCTTCAGTCATTCCAGACGCGTTAGTTCCCACCCGTTATTCCCTGAAGGGAGGAGATGATTTCTACCCAGGCCCTGGGGTTCCTCAAGTTACCCAAGTATATTTTCTGGAAACTTTCAGTAGGAAAAAACCATGCAATGTTTTGCGCAATTTTGGAAAAATGCCTCTCCTCTCTCCCCCTTCCTTCGTCTCATTTGACGTGACATTGGCTCTGTCCACACTGGCCCTGGGGCAGCTGCTACCATCCGAAGTCTTCCAGTGGATTTGAGGGGAAGGCCTCTTGGGACTGTGCCTGCAGCCCCCTCTCTGACATGTGCTCTTGACCAGCTGGAGCAGAGAGAAATCTAAACGACAAACATCTCGTCGAACGCCTAGTGTTTCCTCTGTTATTAGCCCAATTTTGTCTGCCTTTTTAAAAACCCAAACTGAGTCACTCTACATTGTGAATCAAATTTTCATTCTTTCCATACACCCTTTAGTAACTCATGTTCTGTCTCTTTCTTCCTCTTTCTCTCTTTTCTTACGTTCTGAAGCACAAGAAGCCTGATTCTGGAATGTGACACTTCCCTCTCCTCACACACACATTCACATGGACAGATTTTAGCGCTGTCTGTAAATGCAGTCAGCCCTCCAGCAGAGTATATTCCCAGTCACAAGTTGCCTTTTCCTTCTGGATGTTATACTCAGCCTAAGATGGTATTACCTGTTTCGGCAGTCACTTAAAACTGTTAACAAAATAATTGTTTTCTAAGTCTGAGTAACGTTTTGCCCTGAAGCATTTTGAACATGATGATAAGAACAAAACCAAAAGATGAATTAGGAAAAAATATATAAGGTTAGAACTTTAACTTTCTATCCACTTAATTAACTTGTTTATAATTGGATCATATTTCCTGTGGTTGAAACAACGTTTGGGTCCAAATTATGTTGTTCAAAATATTAGCTATCTGCTCTTATAAACAAACCTCTTATCATTCATGAATTTAAATAGTGAACTTTCACAAGTCTATCCACATCAGAATGTCACATAGGACAGGGAAAGCACATATGTGCCCTGCAGAGTAATGATCCTCAAGCTGTGGCTGGACCAGCTGCATCAATATCATCTGGGGCTTATGAGAAATGCAGATTCTCAGGCCCCACCTCACACCTTCTGTATGAGGGTCTCTGGGATTGAGGTCCATGAATCTGCGTTTTAACAAGACTTCCAGGTAACTGTGAGACATGTAAGTTTGGGAACCACTTCTCTTGTGAGGGGAACAATGATTGACCCTAGCTGTGTTACTTAAGGTCCTCATCTTAAAGACTCCTACTGTTATAAATCCTCTTCTTTGTGCATTCATCCAGTTCACATTTCTTCTTGCCCTCAAGAAAAATCATGAAATAAAGTAAAATGTGTTGCCAAACCTCTTGCTTAACCCCAGTGACACAAACTCTAGCTCATTCTTCCAATCCACCTGGAACTCTCACGGGGCACGGTGCTCACAGGTCGTGTAGTCAGAGGAAGCTTCTCTTCCACCCTGGCCCTCCTCCCTACTCTGGGCTGAGAAAGTTGTTTAAGACTGAGTCATATCTCTAAAATGTCAATATCACTTCCTAGCATGCTATGCTTTCATGAAGTTAACAGAAAGCATTACAAAGGTGTCCACATGTCCTAACTCACTAAGTGGTGGCAAACAGAAAGTGATGAGATCAAACTTTGAGGTCCAAATTTCAACATTTTTCAGGTAGTGACTTTGAATTACAGCAACTAGCACAGTGCCTGGCACATAGTGTGCAGCTAATGAAGGTTGACCCCCCACTGCCTTACCGCCTAGGAGAAATCCTATGAGATGCAGAGTTAACTATCTGTATTTACTTGTTATAATGCAGGCTGGCTGCTGGTTGTCACTGCTTCCTTTTCTAGAATCGAACAAGCTGTGCTTCCTATAATCTATTAATTTATTTGACTGTCTCTATTTCATCCATTTTCTAGCTCTCTGCTCTTCCTCAGACATGTCAGCCCACTACGTAGCCATCTCAGCTTCAATTTTTCTCCTGTCGGGAGAGGTAATCTGTAGGGACTTGGAGCAGAAATGCATTTTGAGAAGGCTGATATTCTCTTAATAAACTCCTCCCCTACTTCAGCTGAGAATTCCTTTTTCATAATATAGTCTCCCATTTCTAGTGTGAAGATCAATCTCCTTGGCAGGAAAGACAAAAACTAAATAGGATTTTGAGAAGTTTTGCTTTTCCCTGGTTTTTGTTAACGCTTTTCCCCAGTTGTGGTCACGTTCTCTGCTGTTGAGAAGCTGAGCAACTTTGGGCGCATTACTTAAATCCTCTGTCCCTTAGTATTTTTCCTATACAAAACAGGGGAGATAATAATATTACTTGCTATACAGAATTAAAAATAATAAAGTTTAAAAGCATCTAAGATGTAACAAAAATATCCAGATATAAGACCATTTACATGTAAGTTCAAATATGTTACATTCTGGATTCCTTCAATAGCTTCCAGTTGGTTTTCTATTGATTTTGAAAATATGTCAGTTGATATACTGCATGTGAGCAAAGTATTATGTTGGAAAGGTGCTCAAGCCATAATCTATAGTTAAGAGTTAACACTAGCTGAATGTTTAGACAAATTGCATTATTCGCAGTGCCTCAGTTTCCTTACCTCTTAAATGACATTGAGAATGTTAAGAATACTACTACGTCTCCTGCAGACTTCATGAAATAAATACAAAGACTCAATGAAATAGCTCAAGTGCTTGCCACACTGTCTGCCATATACAAGGCATACAGATGTTAGCAAATACTACCTACTAGAAAATTTTGAGTAGACTATCTTTAAAATTGTTTTTTGTCATCTTCTGATTCTCCGAGTTTTTAAGGTCTTTTTTACCCAGAAAGCAAAGGAATGTTGGTATAGAAATTCAAATTGACAAAAATAAAGATATTAGACTCACAGTTTTTGGAAATTTAATGGGGGTGAGAGATGGACTTTCATAGAAATTTACAGGTTAATTTTTAAACAAAGGAGTTTGAATAAGTACAAGCCTCTTGAATATTTATGAAAAACTAGCTAAACTTTTTTATGTCCCCCATTATTAAACTATACATTAAATAGTATCATAAAAGCTCAATAATAATTCATGTAAATGGATGCTTTGCAGTTCAGAAATATATTTAAGTAACATAAGGCACAAGTTATACAATATTAGACATTCAAAATTAACATCATAAAATATAACGATAGTGAAAATATTAATAACAACTCCTTTTATGTCCTACAATAACATCTCTGTGAAATAGTTGAAAGTGAATAGGAAACCGGCCATTCCTTCATTAGTAACTTCCATTTTGGGTTTGATGGAAATAGAAATGCAGAAACAGTATCTTCATCTTCTGTGGCAGGTGTTTTGAGTGATCAGAAAAGCATTTGAAAGGGATTTTTGTACTGAATCATAAAGAGAAAGATAGATTCAAATAAGAAGATACAAACCATAAGCCAGAGAAACACCTTGCAAAATGAAAGCATCCCAGTTCTTGGCTTGAGTTTGACAACTCTGTGTTTGAATGGCTCCTTTGGAGTGTGTGGGCTATGCCCCAGGTGAGTTTAG
Source organism: Equus asinus (assembly GCF_041296235.1). Classification (NCBI taxonomy): domain Eukaryota; kingdom Metazoa; phylum Chordata; class Mammalia; order Perissodactyla; family Equidae; genus Equus; species Equus asinus. The sequence continues at coordinate 96,716,593 of NC_091790.1, forward strand.
CACTTGGAAGACCTGTTCATCGTGGTAGTTTATTGAAGTCACTTATTTCTTTCAGCTAGTGACATGTCTTTCTTGGATACGTTGTACAGAACGGACTGACTGCCTGACTATGGCCTTGTGTCTTGACACATTTAGTGTGGGGTGTATTAAAACGGAAACTGTTCGGCAACATGGTAGAAGAGGAAAACAAAAGACAATAACTACTCTTTATTGAGATTAGCTGTATGCTGATTATTGTGATACAGACTTTTCATGCGTTATCTTATTTAAATCTTCCATTGCCACCACGAAGCACACCCAACTAAAGATGTGGAGCTGAGCCTGTATAGGCCATTTAGTGGCACACAGCACCCGGCTAGACAAGTAGGAACTGGTAAGGAACTTCAGACAAACATCCATTTTTCTGGGATTTACTTGGGGTCGGAGAGCAGAGAAGCTTCCCCTCCTTTGTCTGACCCTTTGTTCTTCCAGACAATTTTAAATTCAGCTTGTACTGTCCCACAAACTCTTGAGCTTTCTGTTGTAATTGCTTTAAATCTACGGATCAATCTGAGAAAGAAAAAAAAAGAGGTTTCTTTATAATACAGGCATGCCCACATCACGATGCTTCAGTCAGTGACAAACCGCATATACCACAGTGGTCCCATAAGATTACTACCATATAGCCCAAGTGTATAGTAGGCTATAACACCTAGGTTTGTGTAAGTACACTCTATGATGTTCACACAATGACACTATAGCCTAATGACACATTTCTCAGAATGTATCCTCTTTAGTAAGTGACGCATAACTATTGAATCTCCTTTCTTTACAATCTCTAGTCTTCCTATCTTCCTTTTTATTTAGATCTTAATTATAAATTAAGGATTTTGCGTAATTGCTCTTCAAATTAAAAAAAAAAAGGCTTCCATAGTTTATTATCATCTTTAAATTAGAGTTGGTGTCCTACCCTAAACACAGGTGGGGTGATTTATGCTGACTTTTAGTAGCCTACTGAATGGGGTGATCAAAATGCCATAAGAACATTTCTGAACCTTGAAACTGTGTTCAGGGAGAATTTCCCACTGAAAGATTACAACAGATAGTATATAAATGAATATATTTATGCATCATATTTCATGAATTTTTTACAATATTTAATTCATCCACAATGTATTTCAGTTTAAGGTTTAATGTGTTAATCATATGTGCTTTTTCCTACAAATGTTTGAGCAGCTGTTCCTGCTCTTCTAATATCTAAATACTTACCCATGAAACTATCTAGGCTAGTGTCTATTTTCAAATAGTTATGGTTTTTAAAGAACATTCCCAAATTCTTATTATTGCTCTATTTAGGATTTCTGGCTCTTTGTGAACATGTTAGTATGTTATATTTTATTGTATAGAGGTTGCATTTATTTCAAAATGTTTTACAGATTATTATCTGAAAATTCTCTAAATACCTAGTCTACAATTATTTCCAAGTAGGGCATATATACATATGTATATGTGTATGTGTGTGTGTGTCTATCTTTGTGTATATATATTTAATCTATCTGACCTTATATTAGCATATTTTTCTACAGCAGAATCTCATTTTCAGGGTCATCAATCGCCTTTCCCTCCTTCTGATTCTGTGATTTGAATTTGGCAGTTACCTCTACTCCTAGGTCAAAGGGCGTGATTCCACCAGGGAATGAGCAGATCAGCTTCCTCTCGCCACAGGGACTGTTTAGATTCTGGATGCTTGTCACATTTAGAGACAAGGTCACGTGGAAGTGTCTATCTATTGCAATGAAACAGGCTCTATTTTCTTCTGCACTTTTTTTTCTGCATTGCTTAAAATGTGCTAATTTTCATTTCTAGAGCATGGCATCACAGTTCATAACGAAGAGAAAGCTCTTGCTAAAACTTTGATTAAAGAGAAGCACCAGGTTTTGGATTAACTATTCATTTTAGGAACATCTTTCCTTCTTGTTCAATCACCTTGTCACTGTGGAGGTCATCAAGGAAGGAGATGGCTACGCTAAATTTGTCTATGCCTTTCTGATCACCATACTGAGACACAAGACAATGTTTTTAGCCCTTATTTCCCACAACTTTCTGTTCTGAGTGCACAGCAGTCATTGTGGGACCCCCTTTCACTTGTCTCTTCTATTTGGTCTCCTTTGTCCTATTTCCCACGCATTCTTTCTTTCCATGGCACACACACTCCAGGAGCATCCTGAGACATGGGATAAGACAAGTGCAGTTTTGGAGATCTTGCCGGTCTAAACATGTCTTACTCCTACTTGAGTGATAGTTTGGTTGGATGTAGGATTCTAGGTAGGAAGTCATCTGTCTTCAGAATTTTGAAAGCATTGCTTCCAGCTCTCAGTTGCTATTGATAAGTCTGATCGTTTTCTTCCATGGAAGCTTATAGGATCTTCTTTTTGTACCTGATGTTATATAACTTCTTAAAGGTATGCCTTCATTTGGCCCTATTGAGTCCCTCATTTGGGATATTTTGTGGACTCTTTCAATCTGCCTGTTCATGATCTTAAGTCCTGGGACATTGTTTTGCATTGTTGATTGCAATTTATTTTCTCTTTTGTCTTTCTGGAACTCCTGTTGGTTGAATACTGATGTTCATCCTTCCTTTCTTCACTTTAAAAAAATATTTTCCCACTTCTTTACTATCTCTTTTACTTTTTGCCATATAAATAATTTCTGGGATATTACATCAACCCTATCTTCCAAATCTGCTGCTAATTTTGTTTTTACTTTATTTTTTTATCATATTTTAAGTTTTCGAGGGTTCCTTTGGTTTTTAGATAATTATCCCTAAAAAACATTCTGCTATTAATGATAGTTTTCAAAGTATTCTTCTTATAGTTTTTTATTTCCTTCATGTCACTGGGTTTTTACTATTTCTTTATACCTCTAAGGCATAGGATATCCTGATGTATCCAGAAAAACTTGACTGTCCTCTCTTGAGTAAGAGTGAGCAACTGAAAATATGCTCTAACCTTGGGTGAGAGGAGAGCTTCGTCTCTGAGCTTCACATGGGATGATCAGGGAGAGGCTTTGTGGGAGAGTCCTTGTTTTTCTTCCACAGGGCAATCTCTCCAGGGGAGAGTCTCCAAACTCCTGTATGCACAGCGAAGGTCTAACTTTCAGTGGTCTGGAGCTTTGTGCTAGGAAGGTGCTGAGGGTGCTGCAAGTAGATATCATCTGTACTATTTTCTTTAGAAAACAACCCATATATTAGTTGGAGGAAGAAAGGCTGGTCATCAAGGAGCATGCAGTGAGGGAAAGCTAGTCCCAATCTTTGTCTGAAACAACTTGAACACCTTCCTCCCAATTTTAGGTTCTTAGTGCTTCTACCCCACATGCTTTAATGATTCTGTGGTGAAAGTAATGGTTCTCCACTTTCTCCATCGTGGAGTGGTGCTATTCTGTCACTACTAACCTAATCAAGATTTGTCCATCTGCCTCCTATCTTCCTAAACTTTATCTCCTCTCCAGTTGTTGTGTCCTCTCCTGGTCTCTCCTTTGTGGCTGCTATGGACTGAATTATGTTTCCCCCATATTCCATATGTTCAAGCCCTAACCCTCAATGTAACTGTATTTGGATAAGGGGTCTGTAGGAGGCAACTGAACTCATAAGGGAGGGGCCCTATTCTGATAGGGCTGATGCCCTTTTGAGAAGAAAAAGAGATGCCAGAGCTTTCTCGTTCTGCCGTGTGAGAACACAGTGAGATGGCAGCCATCTGCAGCCCAAGGAGAGAGCTCTCACCAGACGCCAACCATACTGGCACCTTGCTCTTGAACTTCCAGTCTCCAGCACTGTGAGAAAATAAATTTCTGTATTTCTGTTGATTAGTCACCTAGTCTATGATATTTTGTTATGGCAGCACAGGCAGACTAATACTGTGACATTATATAATTGTGTTAAAAAAAGAGATTAGTGGATGGATAGATAGATTTTTACTGGGTATGGTGAGGCTTTGGGAAAGAATGAGATCAGATGTGTGTATTCAAGATAATATCTTAATATGGGTTTTGTGAATGAATTTTTATTGAGCTTTTGTACCTTCAGATATTGTTGGATTGTGTTTTAAATGTAGTTTTTATATTTGATTATACTTTTTAAAATTAATTTTCTGATGGGCCTAGATTACAGCAATAGCATTGAGACTTAAAAATATATCAAGAAACTGAATTTAACTCTACTGAAGCATAAGTTGAGAGGAAAATAGGAACTAAATTTTACTGAGTACCTGATATGACAGATGCTATATAGAGTTGCCTAATACTGGCATCTTGATTACCTGAAATGATACTTAGGATGTAACAGGAGCTCAATAAACATTTTTAAAAATTTGATTCATGATAAAAGAATAATTGGGTAGATGCCAGATTAAGATGCAGACATAGACTGGTCCCATTATTATTATTTTTTTGAAGACTTTGTTTAGAGCAGTTTTAGATTCATGGTTACATTGAGAGGAAGGTACAGAGATTCCCCATATAACTCTTACCCTCATATATGCTTAGCCAACCCCATTATAACATTCCCTACCAGAGAGGTACATTTGTTACAGTTGACAAACCTACATTGACACATCATAATCACCCAAGATCCAAAGTTTACATTACTATTTACTCTTGGTGTTGGCCATTCTATGGATTTGGACAAATGTATAATGACAAGTATTCATCATTACGGTATCATACAGAGTATTTCCTCTGACCTAAAAATCTTCTGTGCTCTGTTTATTCATCCCTTCCTTCCATCCTCCAACCCCAGGAAACCACTGATCATTTTACTGTCTCCATGTTTTTGCCTGTTCCAGAATGTCCTGTGATTGGAATAATTCAGTATGTAGCCTTTTCAGATTGGCTTCTTTCACTTAGTAATATGCATTTAATGTTCCTACATGTCTTTCAATGGTCTGATAGCTCATTTCTTTTTAGCACTGAACAATATTCCATTGTCTAGATGTACCACAGTATATTTATCCACTCACTTACTGAAGAACATCTTGATTGCTTCGAAGTTTTGGCAATTATGTACAAAGCTGCTATAAACATCTGTGTGCAGGTGTGTTCATTTGTTTGAATATAAGTTTTCCACTCCTTTGGGTAAATAACAAGGGTAGTGTGATTGCTGGATCATACGGCAAGAGCATGTTTAGTTTTGTAAGAAACTGCCAAACTGTCAGAGTTTTAGATTTTTGGGGCATTCTAATAGGTGTGTAGTGGCATCTCATTGCTACTTTAATTTTCATTTCCCTGATGACATATGATGTTGAACATCTTTTCATAAGCTTATTTGGTATCTGTGTATCTTCTTTGGTGGTGTCAGCTAAAGTTTGACCAATTTATTAAACTGGGTTTTTCATTTTCTTAATGTTGAGTTTTAAGAATTCCTTGTATATTTTGAGCAACAGCGATTTATCAGATGCATCTTTTGCAAATATTGCATCCCAATGTGTGGCTTATCTTCTCTTTCTCTTGACAATGTCTTTCAGAGCAGAAGTTTATAATTTTAATCAATTGCAGCTTATAGATTATCTTTCACAGATCATGCCTTTAGCGTTGTATACAAAAAGTCCTCACTATGTCCAAGGCCATCTAGGTTTTCTCCCTTGTATCTTCTAGGAATTTTATAATTTTGCATTTTACTTCTAGGTATGTGATCCGTTTTGAGTTAACTTTTGTGGAGAGCACAAGGTCTGTGTCTTTATTCATTTTTTTTCCATGTGGACGTCCATTTGTTTTACCACCATTTGTTGAAGAGACTATCTTTGCTCCATTGAATTGCCTTTGCTCCTTTGTTAAATATCAGTTGACTATATTTCTGGGGGTGTATTTCTGGGCTCTCTATTCTGTTCCATTGATTTACTTATCTACTCTTTTGCCAATATTACACCATTTAGATTACTGTAGCTTTATAGTAAGTCTTGACATCTGCTAGTGTCAATCCTCCAACTTTGTTCTTCTCCTTCAATATCGCATTGGCTATTCTGGGTCTTTTGCCTCTCCATATGAACTTTAGAATCAATTTGTCAATATACACAAAATAACTTGCTGAGATTTTGATTGGGATGCATTGACTCTATAGATCAAGTTGAGAAGAAGTGACATCTTGACAATATTGAGTCTTCTCACCTGTGAACATGGAATGCTTCTCCATTTTAAGAGTAGTTCTTTGATTTCATTCATAAAAATTTGGAGTTTTCCTCATATAAATCTTGTATGTATATATTTTTATATTTGTTTGTTGTTAGTGCGATCGAGTCAGTTCCGATTCCTAATGACGCTGTGTGCAGCAGAGTGGAAGCTCTGCTGGGTGTTTTTGCACCATCCTCTCACCTTCTGGCACTGTATCAGACAATGCTCCACTGCTATTCATAAGGGTTTCATGGCCAAATTTTTCAGAAGTGGGTGGCCAGGTCTTTCTTCCAAGTCTGTCTTATTCTGGAAGCTCCACTGAAACTTGTCCACCATGGGTGACCCTTTGGGTATTTGAAATACCAGTGGTAGAGTTTTCAGCATCATAACATGCAGCTGCCACAGTATGAAAACCAAAAAATGGGTGGTATATTTCCCTGACCAGAAAATGAACCTGGGCTGTGGCAGTGAGAGTGCTGAGTCTTAACCGCTAGACTACCATTTTTATATTTATACCTAAGTATTTAATTTTCTGGTGTTGCTGATGTAAATGGTATTGTGTTTATAATTTCAAATTCCATTTGTTCATTGCTAATATATAGGAAACAATTTATTTTTGTATATTAACCTTGTAAATTACAACCTTTCTATAATTGCTTATTAGTTTCAGGATTTTTGTTGTGGATTCTTTTGTATTTTCTACATAGACAATTATGTCATGCACAAACAGAGACACTTTTAGTTCTTCATTTGCAATCTGTATATGTCCCTTTGGTTCTTTTCTCCCTTCTTCCCCTAAACCCCCCATCTTCTGGCTACACTCACAACAGGGGCCTGTGATGAAGTCTTTCGGACTGTTTCTAGATTTGCATTTATTGGTGGTGCTGATGTTTCCATGAGCCTAAGGAGAGGCAGAGTGTCTTTTGTTCAGTGAATTTGGACACTTGAAACATATTTCCTTGACTTACCTCCAGGAAGAGGGAGGACCTCAGGCACAGAGTGCTGCCTTTTCCTGATCATCTCTGAGTGCCTCTCTGTCTCTTGTCTGCCCACTTAGTCCTGCTCACAGTCCTATATTGACTGTTTCCTTCATACTTCTTCAGTATCTTGAACACAACAAGGTGACCATGATGTACTGAAAATTGTAGTTTCTTTCCCCATTTTCCTAAGATTACCTAAGCCACAGGGATAAGATATCACCCTAGGGAATGTCCCAGCAGTATTTGAAATTGATTATGTCGTCAAACTGTCCAGATGAGAATTTATGGTTAGTTTTCAAATAAGTTGAAGGCAATAAATTTGTGTTTGTATAAATAAATTTATGACTTCAAATCTATATACACTCCTTATATAAAAATATGTGGATAACATAGGATTATTGTCATTGCTAAACCAACAAACAAAGAACTACACTCATATCACCTGAGACATATTATTTGCTAAGTAAATGGCAGATGACCTTTCTGTTTTCTATCTTGCATTATGATACATAATGATATACATGATTTATTGCCCATTTGAAGAAAATGATAGTGAGTTACATCCATTTCCTTAATAAAGTCAAATGGAAACTGTTTGTAGAGCCTGGATATAGGCTGAGTCCCACGTAGACTGGACTGTTCCTCACTGTGAGTGCTGGGATGATACAGACTCAGAGCATCAGGTAGTAAGTTGCATTAGCCTTTATATGGATGCTGATGGCTTTGATCATATATCTTTGGGGTTAGACTGAGGTGGTAAATCTGATAGAGCTAATTAGAACAGCTTCCTTCGTATTGCCTGGATGTATCTTTGAATACTGATCCATTCCTAATGTATGACATGATATCCACTAATAAAAACACCATTTGTAGTATGAAACTGCAATTATCAATAGAATTAGTGATTTTTCCTAGATAAGAGAAGATGATCATATGGTATACTGTACACAGAGAGTCCTGAATTTAAGTCTGTATGATCATGTGAAAACTGATTCATCTCTCCAGGTCTCTGTATACGTAGCAGTGTGGTGACAATATCTTTCACAGAGACTAACTTCCTGACAAGCTCACTGCCTCTTCTCAGCGAGGACTTGTGAGTTTTATAAGCTTTTCAAAATGAAAACTGTGGGTGGGAAATCTACCCATAGTATCTCAGATGCCTCCATTTCCGTCAATAGAGTTTCAATAATTCAATCTCTAACAATAAATATTGAAAAACCATATAATCTTGAAATAATAACCTTAATTCAATAAGTATAAAAGTCCTTCATCCAGAGAACAGTTTTTCCTTTTGAAAAGCCTTTTCATTGTGCTCCCTGATGAGAAACTCAAGAGCTTACCTGGCAATCACAGCTCCAGTCAACCTCAGGATGTCCAAACTCCATTCTGTTTGAATGCTGAGCTTGTTAACTGACTGTAGTAAGTCATCTAACTAAGAAGTATTTCTTAGGAAATCACTTTTCTATTAAAGACAACAATGACTTCAAAATACTGAATGGCTATCACATAACAGAAAAAGCACATATGTCCTTTGTCACCTCTGAGAAAAGAAGCACAAAGAAAGAGAGCTATTCAATATTAGTGAATCACACTGTAAGGGGATAATGGATTTCCCCAAACTAGGGATGCTCAAGCAGAAGCAGGAGAATTCCACCCTCTTTGCAGACAGCATTCCTGCAGTGGTCAGAAGATTGAGCTAGGATATGTCCGCGGTCGCCCACATTGGCAAGTCTGAGTGATTCTGAAACAAGAGATCTACCCAGATGTAATGCAACATTGAATCTGTTCCTTGTATTCTCCAAGTAAAAATTAAATTAAACTTATTATATCGAAATCAAATTTGAGCTGAAAATTAAAACAAAAAGGGAGCATGTAAATTCATTTTCTCTAGTGGTTTGTGGAAGACAGCTCTTGTGAAGTCAGAATTTATGAACTATAAGCAAGTTTCTTAACTTTCTGACCCTCAATTTCATTATCCCTTATCTGTGAATAGGGTTAATTATAATATATTCTTCTCAGTGTTGTGAAGATCAAATGTCAAAGTCTTTGTCATCACTTGAAGGCATGATGATATATACTAAGGTGAATCATTATTCTCTTCACTAAATTATAAATGTCTGCAAAACTCAGATGGCAACATGAAAAAGAAAGGTTTGGAGTGATATTGAAGAAAGAAATAACATAAAATTGGTGAGTTATTGGATAGAGAGTCTCAAGAGGGCTGGAAGAGCTAAAGTTGATTCACATCCATGCACCAAAGTCAAGGACTTGAATGGTCATCTGCTAACATGGAGTCCAGAATCTGATTATGAAGGAAGCGGGTGGAGAGGTCCATGGAGAGTGGATGGCTGACCGAGTGGCCCTGACTTAATGTAATGAATAAATTAGCTTTACGTAATAATGTACAAGCATTTCCCTGCAATCTCTTAGAGAATTCAAGGTCAGGAGTCTGAGTGAAATCTGTAAGGAAATTGCCTTACAGATAACCTGATAACACTAGGAGGTAGGCTACAAGAGCATGCTGGATTAATTTTATTAAGTGAAAGCAAGATATTTGTTTTATCCTGAAAATTCCAGATACTTGAGATTTCTTAAGTCCGTGCATAAGAAGTCATCTTACTCAGCATCATAATAATTGTGTGTTTAAAAGGTGAAACATGAGTTTGTCATGTAGGGAACAAGGCTCCTTACTCTAAACATCAGCAGAGACAACTAATAACTACAGATTGTGAAGGCACACAAAAGCAGCCTTTGCTGATGGAAAATGTTAGAAAATAGCTGAGACAGCTTTAATTCTTTAAAGAAATATTGGCAAATCTAGAAAAAAAGGTTCAAGAGCCTACTCATTTGGCTCATTGAATGAAAAAATGTCACTACTTTCTTACTAATAATTCTTGACAGTCTATAAAATATGTTCATACCCATTGGTTTCCACTTTCACAAACCTGGGAGGAAAATGTTTCCATTTTTACAGTCAGTTTGTTGCTTGCCAAGTCACATGGTCAGGACTTGAACCAAGGCCTTTTGAACGTAAATGACTTACCTCTGGTACTCTGTACTTCCTTGGGTATTTTCAGTAAGCTCCCAAAATATTTCTGTTTTCACTAACTTTCTCTTTAATCTATCCTTTCTACTGCTCCATGATTAATCTTCACCATTATACAGCCCATTCCCTACACTCAAACACATTTATTTTGTACAAAGAAAGCCCAAACTCAATAGGTCAGATCAGCTTTCCCAGGGCATCATCTATTGCTCTCTAGAATTAACTCTCCTTAGCTTGCTTTAATTAAGTAGCCAGGCAGACTGGTCTTTTGACCATCCACTACACCAGACCAGGCTTTTCAGATGTTGAGTTTTGTCATTGTCATTTCTGATCTTTCCTGTCAAAATCCAAATCAACCTGCAAGACCAGCTGCAGTCTCACCTTCCCCTTGGAGATATGTTGACCAACATAGCTAATAGTTCATTCAAATGCATGGGATTTATGGCTCATTGTGCTCTTGGGCATGGGCCAGACATGGGGGACTTCCAGGACCATGAAAATGAATTTTTATTTTTGCTAAGATTGAGGAAAAGCCACTGAAACATTTTAAACAGAATAACACATGTTGGCTTATGCTGAGTCATGAAAAATCAAGTTAAATAGAAGGAAGCAATTATTGTCTACACCATAGAAGGCTTGTGAAAGTGAACACAATTCAGTTTACTTCACAGCTCCACCATCTGGCTTGTGTCTGGTGTTAAATTTTGCTTGCACAACATCTGGTAACCAAAAGGCCATGATAAGCCTTTGTACCCAAGTGGCTTAAATTTCACAGCATTTGTAGCTCCTTCCCCATTATGTCAGCATGACTGGGGGACTGAGCTTACATCTGCATTTACCTTCTGTGAGAGAAACCCATTAGCAAACGCTAGCTTTTGTATTTGGAACGTTGATTCCTCATCTACAGACTTCTCTATTAAGTCTGTTCCACCTCTCTCTCTCTTTCTCTTTCTCTCTCTCACACACACACACACATACACACAGGCAATGGGCCTGCTATGACTAAACAGTTTATCTAGAAGCTCAATGCCCTTCACCAGCTGACCTTGTCAATTTCCTCCAGGCCCTCCTCATGACTCTGTCCAGTGCACGGAATAAACAGAGCTCCTAGCAGGATTTGTACAGGAGTTTTCCTGAGATCCTGGCCAAGTCCTAACAAATGAGTTGACCCTCAGTCCAATGATTTTATACAATGGCTAGGTCTGTCACGTCTCTGCTTGGAAAGGTCTTCGGTTACTATTTTTTAAAATTTTTCTGTCATTTCTCAAAATAAATACCAGGAATTGGAAGAGAAACTTCTAATTGCTTGTATGCTGGACTTTAAGTTGTTTCTCTTGTGCATCGCTGTTTGAAAACAAAATCAGCAGGTGAAAAGAAGAAAAACTAGGAAACAGCATGGACCTTGAATATTGTACAGAAAAAAAGTCAGTGAGGAAAAACACTAGAAACTAACCAAAGTCTTTCTTTAAGAAGGGAGTGATTCTAGATTGCCTATCAATACTACCAACTTTTAGATATTTGTGTAGTATTCACTGTATTTACAGTATTTACGGTTTGAAAACTACCTACAACATCTCTATGACTTCTTATGAGAAATCTCAAAATGAGATAGAGCATTTGGCATTAACTCTAATTTAAAGATGATGCAACAGTTTTAGGAAGGCTGCAATTTATGATTGTCACAGATTTTGATCTTTTGAATACAAATTGTGAGGCTGTTGTGTGACAGACAGAGGCCTATCTTGGTGAATTCTGTCCTTTTAACCTTATTAAATTGTACATTATCTCTCACTGGTTGAATATTTAACATCATATATCAGCTTAGACTCCTGTCCTTGGAGATACTTGTGCCCTGGGAAAGTGAACTTTCCACTAGGCTCTTAAGAGTGAAAGAGAAGCATTAGAAATCAGAGGAAGGGATCTTGTCAAGATGGCTATGTGAGCAGACGCTGAATTCATCTCCTCCCATGAACACAACCAGGTTACAACTATTTTTGGAAAAATTACCCTGGATAGAGAACTGAAAACTGGATAAAAATAACCCCCACAGCAAGGTATAGTCCTAACTAAGGTGGAAGAGGCAGAAATTCCCTCTTGAGAGAAAAAAAGCCAGCTTCAGGGGCAGCAGAGCTTCTCAGCCAGCCAGGCAGGAGACACCCTATGGTATGCAGCCCTCTCTGGAGGAGTGAGGTCTGGAGTGGTGGCCAATACTGGTATAAGCATCAGTCAGACTCAACACAACTGACGTGAGGGTCTTACTATCTGGCTTTGCTGGCTATTAACTGCAGCGGGGATAGCCCCAGAAAAGCTATTGGATGAAAGCTGAAAAGACCCATGTCTTAAAGTGCCCCCGCACAAACTCACCAGTCTCAGCAAGCTAAAATCACCAGAGAGAAGGCTGACAGTCTTTTGGTGTAAAAAGACTCACCTGGTGTGCTCTGGGTGCATCTTGGTGAGAGGAGAGACCTCTTCAGAGACTGAGATATTGGTGGTGGCCATTGTTGTGACCTAGTCCAGGCATGTTGACACAGACCCTGGTGGAGACTACTGAAATTCTTCCCTTGGCCTCATAGCCCAGGGGTCTGCCACACCAACTAGAGTGCAGTTTAATCCAGTTCAGCCAGGGCAGGCAACCTGTCCTAGAGACCAGCCCCGACCAGCAGCAATCCCTCAGGCTATCTGTCAGCCTGCATTGACTGGGTGCCTTGATCTTCTACAGGAAGGTGAATGTGTCCTCCTCTGTGGGGCAGGGCCTGTGTGAGGACCAGGTGAACTATGGGGGGCATTGGTGGAGAGGTGAGTGCCTCTGAACTAGGCCATCTGGGTATTCTCCAGGGGGTTGAGAAGTGTGCACAGACCAGGACTGGGTTGAGAGTGTGTGTGGTCCTGTGGGGAGTGAGGCTTATCAGTGGCAGAAGACCTGTGTTTCACAAATAACCATAAAAAGGATCAGCCCCACCTTCCAGAACCTGAAACAATTGAGTTGTCCAGACAAGCACAACACAAAAAAAGAAAATTACAGGCCAATATCACTGATGAACATCAATGCAAAGATCCTCAACAAAATACTAGCAAACTGTATACAACAATACATTAAAAAGATCATACATCATAATCAAGTAGGTTTCACTTCAGGGATGCAGTGACGGTTCAACATCTGCAAATCTGTCAATGTGAAACACCACATTAACAAAAGGAGGAATAAAAATCACATGATCATCTCAATAGATGCAGAGAAAGCATTTGACATGATACAGCATCCATTTATAAAAAAACTAAATAAAAGGAGTATAGAAGCAAAATACTTCAACATAATAAAGGCCATATATGACAAACCCACAGCAAATATCATTCTCACTGGAGAAAAACTGAAAGCTATCCCCCAAGAACAGAAACCAGACAAGGACGTTCTTTCGCCACTCTTACGTGACATAGTATTGGAAATCCTATGCAGAGTAATTAGACAAGAAAAAGAAAGAAAGGGATCCATATTGGAAAAGAAGAAGTGAAATTGTCACTTTTTGCAGATGACATGATTTTATATATAGAAAACCCTAACGAATCCACTAAAAATCTTTTAGAAATAATAAATGAATACAGTCAAGTTGCAGGATACAAAATCAACATACAAAAATCTGTTGTGTTTCTATACATTAACAGTGAAGTAGCAGAAAGCGAAAGTAAGAATAAAATCCCATTTACAATTGCAACAAAAAGAATAAAACTCATAGGACTTAAACTTAAACTTAACCAAGGAGGTGAAAGAAGTGTACGCCGAAAACTATAAAACATTGCTGAAAGAAATCAAAGAAGACACAAACAAATGGAAAAATATTCCATGCTCTTGGATTGGAAGAATTAACATAGTTAAAATGCCCATACTAAAGCAATCTATAGATTCAATGCAATCCCTATCAAATTTCCAACAACAGTTTTCAAAGAAATAGAACAAAGAATCCTAAAATTTATATGGAACAACAAAAGACCCCGAGTAGCCAAAGAATTCCTGAGAAAAAAGAACAAGTTGGAGGCATCACACTTCCTGATTTCAAAATATATTACAAAGCCATAGTAACCAAAACAGCATGGTATTGGCACAAAAACAGACACATGGATCAATGGAACAAAATCAAGAGCCGAGAAATAAAGCCACACATTTATGGGCATCTAATATTCGACAAGGGTGCCAAGAGCATACAATGGAGAAAGGAGAGTCTCTTCAATAAACGTGTTGGGAAAACTGGACAGCCACATGCAAAAGAATGAAAGTAGACCATTCCCTTACACCATACACAAAAATCAACTCAAAATGGGTTAGAGACTTGAATGTAACACCTGAAACCATGAAACTTCTGGAAGAAAACATAGGCAGTATGCTCTTTGTCCTCGGTCTAAGCAGCATATTTTCAAGTTCCATGTCCAACCAGGCAAGGGAAACAAAAGAAAAAATGAACAAATGGGACTACAAACTAAGAAGCTTCTGCACAACAAAGGAAACCATCAACAAAATGAAATGACAACCTAACCATTGGGAGGAGATATTTTCAAGGCATTTATCAGATAAGGGGTTAACATCCAAAATATATGAATAACTCATGTATCTCAACAACAAAAGATCCAAGAACCCAATTATAAAAGGGGCAAAAGATCTGAATAGAGATTTCTCCAAAGAAGATATACGAATGGCCAACAGGCATATGAAAATATGCTCAACATCATTAGCTATCAGGGAAATGCAAATCAAAACTACAATGAGATATCACCTCACTCCCATCGAAATGGCTGTAACTAACAAGGCAGAAAACAATTATTGGAGAGGATGTGGAGAGAAACGAACCCTCGTGCGCTGCTGGTGGGAGTGCAAACTTTTGCAGCCACTATGGAAAGCAGTATGGAGTATCCTCAGAAAATTAAAATTAAAAAGAAAATTAAAAAGAAAATTAAAATTAAAGAAGAAATAAAAAAATACCTGGAAACAAATGAAAATGATAGCATGCCAGACCAACTCATATGGGATACAGCAAAAGCTGTATTAAGAGGAAAATTCATCGCAATACAGGCACATCTTAACAAACAAGAAAAATCCCAAATAAGCAACCTTAAAGCACACCTAACTGAACTAGAGAAAAAAGAACAAATGAAGCCCAAAGTCAGCAGAAGGAGAGAAATAATAAAAGTCAGAGCAGAAATAAATACTATTGAAACTAAAAAAGGCAGTAGAAAGGATCGATGAGACAAAGAGCTGGTTTTTTGAGAAGATAAAATTGACAAACCACTAGCCAGACTTACAAAGAAAAAAAGGGAGAAAGCTCAAATAAACAAAATCAGAAATGAGCGAGGAGAAATAACAACAGACTCTGCAGAAATACAACAGATTATAAGAGAATACTACAAAAAACTATATGCCAACAGAATGGATAACCTAGAGGAAATGGATAAATTCTTGGACTCCTACAATTTCCCAAAGCTCACTCAAGAAGAGGCAGACAATTTGAACAGACCAATCACAAGGAAAGAGATTGAAACAGCAATCAAAAACATCCCAAAGAATAAAACCCCAGGACCAGATGGCTTTCCTGGGGAATTCTACCAAACTTTAAGAGAGGATTTAATACCTATCCTTTTCAAGCTATTCCAAAAAATTGGGGAAGATGGAACACTTCCTAACACATTCTATGAGGCCAACATCATGCTGATACCAAAACCTGACAAGGACAGCACGAAAAAAGAGAACTACAGGCCAATATCACTGATGAACATAGATGCAAAAATTCTAAACAAAATTTTGGCAACCAGAATTCAGC
This sequence comes from Equus asinus, assembly GCF_041296235.1. Classification (NCBI taxonomy): domain Eukaryota; kingdom Metazoa; phylum Chordata; class Mammalia; order Perissodactyla; family Equidae; genus Equus; species Equus asinus. Next base: position 96,732,561 of record NC_091790.1, read on the forward strand.
AATTCATCAAAAGAATCATACATCAGGATCAGGTGGGATTCATACCAGGGACACAGGGATGGTTCAACATCCGCAAATCAATCAATGTGATACACCACATCAACAAACTGAGGAATAAAAACCACATGATCATCTCAATAGATGCAGAGAAGGCATTTGACAAGATCCAACAGCCATTTATGATTAAAACTCTGAACAAAATGGGCATAGAAGGAAACTACCTCAACCTAATAAAGGCCATATACGACAAACCCATAGCCAACATCGTACTCAATGGGCAAAAACTGAACCCCATCCCCCTGAAAACAGGAACGAGACAAGGATGCCCTCTATCACCACTCTTATTTAACATAGTACTGGAGGTCCTGGCCAGAGCAATCAGGCAAGAAAAAGGAATAAAAGGAATCCAAATAGGGAGGGAAGAAGTGAAACTCTCGCTGTTTGCAGACGACATCTTATATATAGAAAACCCCAAAGAATCCATTGGAAAACTGTTAGAAGTAATCAACAACTACAGCAAAGTTGCAGGGTATAAAATCAATTTGCATAAATCAGTAGTATTTCTATACTCCAGTAATGAACCAACAGAAAAAGAACTCAAGAATACAATACCATTCACAATCGCAACAAAAAATAAAATACCTTGGGGTAAATTTAACTAAGGAAGTGAAGGACCTATATAATGAAAATCACAAGGCCTTTCTGAGGGAATTGGATGACGACATAAGGAGATGGAAAGACATTCCATGTACATGGATTGGAAGAATAAACATAGTTAAAATGTCCATTCTACCTAAAGCAATCTACAGATTCAACGCCATCAATCAGAATCCCAATGACATTCTTTACAGAATTAGAACAAAGAATCCTAAAATTCATATGGGGCAACAAAAGACCCCGAATTGCTAAAGCAATCCTGAGAAAAAAGAACAAAACGGGAGGCATCACAATCCCTGACTTCAAAACATACTACAAAGCTACAGTGATCAAAACAGCATGGTACTGGTACAAAAACAGGTGCACAGATCAATGGAACAGAATTGAAAGCCCAGAAATAAAACCACACATCTATGGACAGCTTATCTTCGACAAAGGAGCTGAGGGCATACAATGGAGAAAAGAAAGTCTTTTCAACAAATGGTGCTGGGAAAACTGGAAATCCACATGTAAAAGAATGAAAATTGACCATTCTTTTTCACCATTCACCAAAATAAACTCAAAATGGATTAAAGACCTAAAGGTGAGACCTGAAACCATAAGGCTTCTGGAAGAAAACATAGGCAGTACACTCTTTGACATCAGTATTAAAAGGATCTTTTCTCAGAGAAGGGAAACAATAGAAAGAATAAACAAATGGGACTTCATCAGATTAAAGAGCTTCTTCAAGGCAAATGAAAACAGGATTGAAACAAAAAAACAACCCACTAACTGGGAAAAAATATTTGCAAGTCATATATCTGACAAAGGCTTAATATCCTTAACATATAAAGAACTCTTGCAACTCAATCACAAAACATCAAACAACCCAATCAAAAAATGGGCTGGAGACATGAACAGACATTTCTCCAAAGAAGATATACTGATGGCCAATAGGCACATGAAAAGATGCTCATCATCGCTGATCATCAGGGAAATGCAAATCAAAACTACACTAAGATATCACCTTACACCCGTTAGAATGACAAAAATATCTAAAACTAATAGCAACAAATGTTGGAGAGGTTGCGGAGAAAAAGGAACCCTCATACACTGCTGGTGGGAATGCAAACTGGTGCAGCCACTATGGAAAACAGTATGGAGATTCCTCAAAAAACTAAAAATAGAACTGCCATACGATCCAGCCATCCCACTACTGGGTATTTATCCAAAGAGCCTGAAATCAGCAATCCCAAAAGTCCTGTGCACCCCAATGTTTATTGCAGCACTGTTTACAATAGCCAAGACGTGGAAGCAACCTGAGTGCCCATCAACAGACGAATGGATAAAGAAGATGTGGTACATATATACAATGGAATACTACTCAGCTGCAAAACAGAACAAAATCACTCCATTTGCAATAACATGGATGGACCTTGAGGGAATTATGTTAAGTGAAATAAGCCAGCGGGAGAAAGATAATCTGTGTATGACTCCACTCATATGAGGAATTTAAAACTATGGACCAAGAACAGTTTAGTGGATACCAGGGGAAAGGTGGGGTGGGGGGTGGGCACAAAGGGTGAAGTGGTGCACCTACAACATGACTGACAATCATTCATGTACAATTGAAATTTCACAAGATTGTAACCTATCAATAACTCAATAAAAAAAAAAGAATAGGTCTACCATATGATCCAGCTATTCCACTGAAGAGTATTTTTCCAAATAACTTGAAAACACAAATGCGTAAAGATACATGCACCCCTATGTTCATCACAGCATTATTCACAATAGCCAAGACTTGGAAGCAATCTGAGTGCCCATCAAGGGACGAATGGATAAAGAAGATGTGGTATATATACACAATGGACTACTACTCAGCCATAAGAAATGATGAAATCTGGCTGTTTGTGACAACATGGATGGACCTTGAGTGTATTATGCTAATTGAAATAAGTCAGAGGGAGAAAGTCAAATACTGTATGATCTCACTCATAAGTAGAGGATAAAAACAAAGACAAAAAAAACACACAGCAATAGAGACTGGATTGGTGGTTACCATAGGGGAAGTGGGGAGGGCAAAAAAGGTGATTAGGCTCACTTGTGAGGTGATGGACTATAATTAGTTTTTGGGTGGTGAACACGATGTAATCTACACAGAATTCGATATATATTACAATATACATTTGAAAGCTATATAATGTTATAATCCAATGTTACTGCAATAAAAAAGAAATTAATTAAAAAAGAAATCAGGAATTACAGTACCTCTGATCCCTTGATAAATGATAATTTCATGAAAATAAAGTATTTTGGTTGACCTTTTAACTCAGAATTAGACAGTGTTATTTATTGACTGATGTATGCTATGTCTCCCTATGGGACAGGCCTTTGTCATTTCCCTCTGGAACTGTTATCATAGATCCATAATTGGTCCTCCACTTCCCGGATTCTCTCCTTAGACCTGAATTCCATAGTGCTCTTTATAACAATTGAATCGTGTCATTTTCCTTGTTAAAAATGTTAGATGGTTTCCTATTGCTTTTAGATTAAGCCAAACTTAGCCAAGCATGACCAAAAGAAAACAAAAAAGGATAAGAAGACTCCTCATATAAAGCATTTTCTTCCTTGGAGTTCCCTTCCCTTAATAACCATGTTCTTTCATTGAGCTGTGCTGTCTACGCGTGCATCTTCAGGTCCCTACACTCTCCGGATAACTCTTTCCCCTTTCCCTGCTCTACTCAGTCCTGCTGGCCCTTGAAGATGTATTTCAGACTTCAAGAATCTCCCAGGCTGGTTAAGTTTCTGTTTTCTATGTGTTTTGTGTGCCTCCCTAGAAATGATTAAGCTGGCATGGCTTGTCTGCTTTCGGTTCCCTGCCTTTGGAGTCAGATATTCTTGATGAAAAGATCATTTCTTAGTTATCAAAATATCTCTAGCATCAGATCTAGTGCCTAGCTTTCATAGATGGTCGATAAGGCTCAAGAAATATAATTAAATTCTAAATATACAATATTTCCCTTATTTGTCTTAAAGCATAGAGGATATGATTGAATGCATTCTCCAAGGATTAAAAAAAAAAAGTCACAGGGTTATCAGGGCTGACTCTAAGCACACTGTAAATTACTAGAGGCAGAGGTGAATGAATGCGGTGGTATAGGCTCAAGTCCGAGGAATAAAATGGTGGTGTTGGGGGAAATTGTTAGATTTCAACGAGTCAAGACCAAGCGAATGTGAGTGCACAGAAATCATGTTAGTCAGTAATTCCAGAGTTTTCTCAACTATTCTCAGTCTGATATTAAAGTGAGTCTGTATTAAAGGGAGGCAAGTCCAGATACCCCAAGTAATCTGATATAAGGATGAATCTCTGTAAGGGAAACTGAACACGCATGAGAAGGTTCTGCTCCTGGGTTGTGCTTAATTGTCAAGGGAGTATTGGCCCTTAGCGAGTGCACTTAGGCTAGTCACTTAATCACTCCAAGAAAAAAATGTTCTATTTATAATATTTGGGGATTAGAATTTGATGATTCTTAAGTTCTTAAACAACACTGAGCTTTGCTGAGTCTGGACTTCTAATTATAGATAAAGTGCCATCAATCTTCAGCCACAATCGGGGAGCCATACAATTCAATTTCCTCTTTGTTTAATTTTTAATTATGGGGTAGTAAGCATCTATGTCAGGCAGAATGCCCTGCAATTTACGTGTCTGACTCAGTATAATCATCAGATTAACCACACAAAAAGGAAAGTATTTTCTTCAATTTACAGGTAAATGGAGTCCAGAATGTCAAAACAAATTGCAAAATTTTCAAAGACAGTTGATAAAACCATTTGAGGTCCTTTCTGGATGAAATTTATATTCAGTTCAGAAATATAACAAAGTAATTTTTTTTTGAGGAAGATTAGTTCTGAGTTAACATCCACTGCCAATCCTCCTTTTTGTTTTTTCCCTGAGGAAGATTGGCCCTGAGCTAACATCTGTGTCCATCTTCCTCTATTTTACATGTGGGATGCCTGCCATAGCCATGGCTTGATGAGCAGTACATAGGTCCGCACCCTGGGATCTGAACTGGCAAACCCTTTGCTGCTGAAGCAGAGTGTGCAAACTTAACCACTGTGCCACCAGGCCGACCCCACAAATTTATGTTTTTAAAGATATTTATTTTCAAAACAATAATAATGTTAATAATAATTCTCTAACAACTATGATGTTCCTGTGCCAGTGGACAGGTCTTCGTTTGAATCTTGATGCTGGAGGTCCCCTGACCCCATTTGGATGAACATTTATGGAAGTCCTGCCTGTCCTGTCCCATGCTGGCCATGCAGCAGCGGCCCTCTGGTTTCTCAATCACAACCACCTCTCTGTGATGTGTGCTGTCTCCATCGGTTAGTTGAATGTCACTAAGCACTCAGTCTCAGGTTTCTCATCTATGAAATGAAATGATTCAATGAGATTGATCTTTAAGATTTCTTTCAGCTAGTGCATTAAGCTAACACATTTGCATTTTAATTACAGTTCAAACCCCCAAGCTAAAGATTTGTAAATCTATTCCAACTTTGGGATAGATAACTTTCACTCATTTGCAAAAGCACGTAGAAAACTGGGCCTGGTACTTACTTTCATAAACTTATAAAATTGCCTTTTAATAAATTATACATCTTCACTCTTATCCTAGGAATCTTGGAGTTGAAAACATATTAAAAATTACCCCACCGAGTTGCTAAACATAATGAAGTTTAAGCACCCCATTTTTTTAATACTAGCGAGCTCACAGCATTAAGATAAGCAGATTAGACATGTCATCAAAGGAATCCAAAAGTGAAAGGAAAGGCAAACTACCAAGTGAATGTTTTATTGTACAAAGTGTAGATTCCCTAGAGTCTTAGTTGAGCCTTTTCTCTCGGTAACCGCCAGCTCTTGCAATTGCAGAACTGTGTTTTACTTAAGAAATGTTTCTTAATGCCAGACTCATTACCAAGCACAGTGAAGTGATTCTCACAGCCTGCTTCTGCGTGCCATCCTTGTTCCTACTCTCCTTCAGCGTCTCTTTATTTTCCTCTCCGACTATAGATGAAGCTCCCTAATTGGTTTCCCTTTCTCCAACATTGCCCCTTCAAATCCACTATAAACGTTAACTCATAAGTTTACCATCTATGTCACTCTTTTGATTAAAACACACACACACACGCGCACACACACACACACACACATTACTCCAGTGGCTCTCCATGAACTTCAGAGTAACATCCATCTTCCTGAGTCTGGCATTCAGATCTTCAACTTGACCCTAGCCCAATTTCTTATTCTATCTCCAGATTCTTCTTTTTCTCCTTCCTTATTTTTTTTTGAATGCACTCAACTCTAGTTGGCCCAAAGTACTCAATGTTATTGACATGCATTGATTACGTCTCACTGTTATGTTGGAGCTGGTTTATACCAGTTTGTGAACATGAGAGCTGACTACTAAATTTTTTAAAGTTTTGTCATCCAGCTGTAAATGCAGTCATCATTAAAAGTTAAGTTATATAAACTGACAGATCAACTAAAAGAAATAGTAATAAATGCCCGTCATTCATCATCTCTAAATTATTTGGTGCACTTTACTATTATCCACGCTCTTGAGGCATCTGTATGGTGGAAATACTACACATCTCTTCCCAACTCTTCATGTAGTGAAGTCACACTGGAAGGTTTAAATTGCCCTTGATGGAATATTTACACTATGGAAATTGAGAAATGCTACAAATCAGGGTTTTTTTTTTCCACTCAGAGAGACAGTTAAACATCAAGTAGCTTTCCACTGCCCATCTCTCTGCTCAGTGAAATGCTCCCTCAAATGTCATTACTTTCTCTTTTATTTTCAAATCCTTCCTCTTGTCTAGTTCTTAACTTTTGGTGAGCATTCTTCTTACTGTAACTTTTTCTAGCTGATTCCATCTAAACATTTTCTATGTCTTTATCACTATAATTTTTCCTTTTTGGTCTATCCTACTCTCTGGAGTTCAGGTCCTAAAAGGGCAGGTGCACATGTCTGACCTGACTATTATTATAAATCCCAGTGCCCAGCAGAAAGCCTTGCATGCAGTATGCTCTAAATAATAACAAATATGCAAGTCTTAAGAATCCTGAAAAGTGGAACAAACTCATCCTTCACACTCAATTTCCCTCAAACTAACTTCACAACTGTATTTTCCCTTGAAGGCTGAGTCAAAGGTCTCTATCCTCTTTAATCTTTGGAAACCTTCCAATTTGATGATATCATCAGTATGTTCTTTGCCCTTTTTTAACACCTATTTTTAATTCTTGTCCCATATGCATGACTGATTCTCGAGTTTGTGGGTTTGGGAATGAAGCTACTTGGGCCCTTGGGACATAGGAAAACTATGGCTAAAAGAGATAATGAGATAATCATGGGAGGCGTGGAGAGATGCCAAGAGAAATCATGACTTACTTCAGGGCTCTGATTAGGCTGATCTGATGTGGGGGCATGACAATTTGCAATTAATTCTTTATTCTGACAGGATTTATGATCTTTCAGGAGAAAAAATAAATCATATTAAGATAAAAGTTCTGCTGAAAATTTTATCAACAAAATCTTTTCTTAATAAAAGTTGTCCTATGGCTGTATTGCAACTCAGCAAGACCAGGATATTTATTTTTATTATATTTTTTCTCATTAAAAATACTATATGATAATTGATGGCATATCAGGAAATCATAAATAAGAAAAAAATCATCACTTGAGATTGAGATTGAAACATCCCAGGAAAACTCATGCTACAATAATAAATATTTCGGGGCTGGCCCTGTGGCCCAGTGGTTGAGTTCGTGCGCTCCGCTGCAGGCGGCCCAGTGTTTCGTTGGTTCGAGTCCTGGGCGCCGACATGGCATTGCTCGTCAAGCCATTCTGAGGAGGCGTCCCGCATGCCACAACTAGAAGGACCCACAAGGAAGAATATACAACTGTGCACCAGGGGGCTTTGGGGAGAAAAAGGAAAAAAATAAAATCTTTAAAAAAATGATAAATATTTCACTGTTTTCATTTTTACATATTTGGTATCATACGGTGTATACAACTCTGATCATAACCATTTTGGATGACAAGCATTGTTTTTCATGGGGAAGACAACAGAAGTGAAGTGTCATTCTCATCACATCATGTCAAGGAAACATGTCATCAACGTGACCTATCAAAGTTGATGTTCATCTTGATCACCTGGCTGAGATAGTGCTTGTCAGATTTCTTCACTGTAAAGTTGCTGTTTCCCCTTTCTCATAATATAACCTTGGGAAGGAAGTCACTAAGTGCTGCTCATTCTTAAAGAGTGGAGTGTTCAGCTCCACTTCTTGAGGCTGAAGTACCTAGATCAATTATTTGGAATTCTTCTGCATGGGAGATTTGTCTATTCTCTTCTGTTATTTATGCTTTCAAAAACTGATTTATATTAATATGGGCTCGTGAGTATTTATTTTACACTTTCTGCTGTAATCCAAAACTACGTTCTTTTTGCTCAAATTTTCCACCTTTGGCCATTGGGAGCTCTTTCAGTTGTCTCCTATTTCTCTTTACTATATCTTTTTTTTTTTTTTTTTTTTTTTTTAGGACTGCTTTATCCTGTGCCTTTACAGGATGCTCCAGGCTTATCTTCTGCATTCCTTGCCCCAGTTCTGGAATCAGCATTTCTCCAAGAAGTCCTTCTTGCTTTTACTGGACAAAGGTATTAGAATCCAAGATCTAGGCACCACATGTGCTCCTTGATACTGGGGTGTCATTGCTTTCTAAGCTCTCTCAGTTCTAAGAACAGTTAACACATATCTATAAATAGTTGAATATGTAACCAGCTGTATTTATATTAAGCTAAACATGAGTTCATACGAATGTCTCCAAGTTCAATGCATTATCACATGGATCATTCTGGCCTCCTCCCCTTACTTATCTGTAACTTCCGCTCCAACAGTGAGATACCTGGCCCCAATCACCTGCCATCTATTTACTTGATTGTTCAGTTCCACTATACACTGATAACAGTACCTGAATTATTAACTCATATTCCTGTGAGAAACAATGTTATCAACTAGAGTACGGTTCCTTTATGTCTTTAATGTTACAGACTTCTTTCATTTCCAGTTACCTAATTCAACACCTCTCCCCACACCTTGTTCAGGGAGGTTATTTCATACATCTATAATACAGTTACATTATTTTGTCAAATTTTGCATTACTTCCTGGATCTCCTGAGTTCTTCAGTGCTTTTTTTAAAAAATATACATAGAATAAGTTTTACTCTTCATGTTGTCAAGCTCTAAGGGTTTTCATAAATACGTAGTGTCATGAGTCCATCATTATAGTATAATAAAGGGTGATTTCACCACTCATTGTGCTTCATCTATCGTCCATTGGCAACCACTGAACTTTTTACTGATTATATTTTGACTTTTCCACAGGTTATATGAGTGGGGTCATACACTTTGTAGCCTTTTCAGACTATCTTCTTACACTTAGCAATGTGCTTTTAATATTTGTCCATGTTTTTGTGTACGTTGATAGCTCATTCCTGCCCTAGGCTAAACAGTATTCAATTTTAGGATTATCACATTTTGTTTATCCTTATACCTATTGACAGACTTTTTGGTTTCTTGTGGTTTGGGGCAATTATGAATAAAACTGTTGTAAACATTTATGCACAGTATTTTTTTAAGATTTTACTTTTCCTTCTTCTTCCCAAAGCCCCCCAGTACATAGTTGTATATATTTTTAATTGTGGGTCTTTCTAGTTGTGACGTGTGGTTCGCTGCCTCACATGGCTTGATGAGCAGCGCTAGGTCCATGCCCAGGATTCAAACTGGCGAAACCCTGGGCCTCCCAAGCAGAGCCAGCAAACTTAACCACTCGGCTATGGGGCGGCCCCTTATGAGCAGGATTTTATAAGGACATAATTTTTCAAATTTTTGCATAAGTTCATAAGAGTGTGATTTCTGGGTTATAAGGTAAAACTATGTTTAACTTTGCTTGAAACTGCAAACTGTTTCCCAAAGTGGCTGTCCATTTGATATTCCCACCAGCAATGCACAGGAATTTCTGTTGCTCTGCATCCTCACCCAGAAATTGGTATTGCCCCTTTTGTGGATTTCAGCCATTCTCAAAGGTATATAACACTATCTCATTGTTTTGTTAATTTCCAACTGCCTAATGATAAATAATCTTGAGAAACTATTTATATGTTTATTTTCCACCTGTATATCTTCTTTTCTGAGTGTCTTTTTCCCTTAAAAAAAAAATACGTTGCTTTCTTTACGTTGAGTTTTAAGAGTTATTTGTATATTTTGAGTACGAGCCCTTTATCAGATATAATTTTACAAATATTTTATCCTAGTCTGTGGCTTGTCTTTTCATTCTTTTAACAGTGTTTTCACAGAGAAAAAGTTTTTAATTTCAATTAAGTTAAACTTGTTGATTTTTTTCTTTTCTTGATCATGTTTTTGGTGTTACATCTAAAAACTCATTCCCAAACACTGGATTAAATAAACCTTCTTCCATGTTTTCTATTACAGGTTCATTGTTTTCCAGTTTACATTTAGATCTATGATCCATAGTTAGCTAATTTTTATATAAGGTGAAAAGTCTGTGTCTTCTTTTGCCATTTTATCTATTTTTATAACACAAAAGGTTAAGTTATAATTTTAGATGTTTCTTCTTGTCTGATATATGTATTTAATGCTGTTAGTTTCTGTCCACTCACAGCTTTTTTTTTAAAGATTTTATTTTTTCCTTTTTCTCCCCAAAGCCCCCCGGTACATAGTTGTACATTCTTCGTTGTGGGTCCTTCTAGTTGTGGCATGTGGGACGCTGCCTCAGCGTGGTTTGACAAGCATTGCCATGTCCGCACCCAGGATTCAAACCAACGAAACACTGGGCCGCCGGCAGCGGAGCGCGCGAACTTAACCACTCGGCCACGGGGCCAGCCCCTGTCCACTCACAGCTTTTGCTGTATCTTACAAATTTTAAAAAGTTGCATTTTCATTTTTATTTAGTTGAAAACATGTTTTAATTTTTCTCATGACTCCTTCTTTGACCCATTACTTATTTAGAAGTGAGTTGTCTAATCTCCAGCTAATAGGGGATTTTGCAGCTATTTTCTGTTATTGATTTCTAGTTTAATTCCATTGTTGTCTGAGAGCATACTTTGCAAAGTTCCTGTATTTTAAAATATGTTAAGGACTGTTTTATGGCCCAGAGGTGGTCCGTCCTGGTGAATGGCTCCTGTGGACTTGAAAAGAATGTGTATGCTGTGGTTTCATGCAGCATTCTATCCAGGAAGCATTCTATAAACGTCAATCCGATCTACTTGTGTGATACTGCTGCTCAGATCATCCCTGTGCCTACTGATTTTTTGCCTGCTTGATGTATCAGTTATTGAAATAGGGCTGTTAAATCTGTGAATGTAATAGTACATTTTTTCTATTTCTCCTTTCATTTCTATCAATGTTGTCTCCTGCATTCTTATGTTCTTTTGTTAGGATTGCCATGTCTTGTTAGGATTGACTCCATTGTCATTATGTAATGTAGCACTTTATCCATGATTACTTTTCTTGTTCTAAAGTCAGGTTTGTCTGAAGTAAATATAACTTCTCTCCCTTTCTGTTGATTTTTGTCAGCAGGGTATATCTTTCTCCTTGATGTTACTTTTAACCTATTTGTTTCTTTATATTTACAGTGAGTTTCTTATAAACAGCTTATAGTTTTTCTTTTTTATTTATCCACTTTGATAATCTCTGACCTTTAATTGGTGTATTCACACTTAAAATGATCATCGATAGGTTGATTAATATCTGCAATGTTTGTGACTGTTATCTGTTTGTTACAATTTCCTTTGTTTCCTTATTTCCCCCTCTTTTTCTGCCTTCTCTGGTTCCATTTGAGCTTTATATATGATTTCACTTTATATTTTCTCTGAGAGTATCACTTTCACTCCTTTTAAAAAATGTGTTTTTAGTTCTTACTCTGGAGTTTCCAATATACATTTTTTACTAATCTATGTCTACATTCAAGTAACTGAGTAATTGATTCAGGTACAGTGCAGGCACCTGTGGCAAAGCATCGCCAGTTCCTGCTTCCCAGCTGTTCAGACATAGCTGTCATTCATTTCACTTCTTCATATGCTGTAATCACGCAATACAATGTGTTTTTATTGTTATTATCGGTTGAACTGTAATTGTTATCATTATTTTAAATAAATATCTGTTTTTTAGATCAATGAAGAATATGAAAAATAGGAGATTTTATTTTACCTGTATTTATTCCATCTTTATGTGTCTTATATTCTGACCTGTGTCATTTTCTCATATGTGAAGAAATTCTTGTAACAGTTCTTGAAGGTCAAATTTGTTGTTGAGGAATTACTTCAATTTTTATTTATTTGAGTCAGTGTTTATCTCTCCTTACTTTTGTGGTTGGTACAGAATTTTGAGGTGGTGGTTTTTATCTTTCCACATTTTAAAATATCGTTCTGTTCTCTGCCTTCATATGTGGATTCTGGGAAGTCCACTGCCATTCTTATCCTTGTTTCCCTATAGCAGCTCTGCCCCCATCCTTACCCTGGATTCCTTCAATATTTCACACTGTCTTTAGTTTTCCGGAGTTTGACTTACATGCCTACATGTTTTTTGTTTTTGTTTTTGTTTGTTTGTTTGCATTTGTACTGCTGAGAAATGTTCTCTGAGACATTATTCCTTCAAGTGTTTCCTCTTCTCTTTTCTCTGTCTGCTACTCCAGTTGGGCATATCTTGAACTTTTTGATATTGTCCCACAGTTCTTGAATGCCCTTTTCTGTTCTTTCTAAAAATTATTTTTCCTTTCAGTGTTTCAGTTTGGCAAGTTTCTATCTATACACACACTTGGCCATGTTGAGTCTACTGAAGAGCTCATTAAAGACAATTTTCATTTCTATTATTGTGTTTGACTTATAGCATTCTTTTATGATTGTCTCTTGGATTTTCCATCTCTCTGCTTACATTGCCAATCTGTTCTTGCATATTGTCTACTTTTTTCATTAGAGTCCTTAGCATATTGGGATAGTAATCATTTTGTCAATAATATTAAACATGCTATCTTATATTTCCTGTCCAACATCTGAACAATTCTTAGTCTGTTTCTGATGATTGTTTTGTCTCTAAAGAGAGTAATTATTCTTGCCTTTTTTCATGCTTTGTCATGAGTCATTAAAAGCTGAAGATGTTGTCCTGGGTAATAGGAACCTCACACTAAGACTGAGGATTGTTATAATCTGGCTAGGAGCTGGGCTATATTTAACGTTTGCCGCGGTCCTGGGTACCTGAGGCTCCCCACTCCTCTAGTGTCCTCGTTTTTGTCTTTCTTCTTCTCTTTGGCCTTAGCTATGTGCTGCTCCTCAAGGAGAGTCTGTGCCCTTCAGCTCTTTCAGCTGTGATCCACTCTTATTATACGAGATCCTGTCAGTAAACTGACAAAGTGTGGTGTGGTGGTAATCTACATGGGAGAGAAAATACCTTATAATCTTTGACAAAGTCTCAGACTTATAGTAGACCTGTGTCTCGGCGTGTGATCTCCAGAAGTGTTTCTCCAGTGGTATAGCTTTCCATCCACCTGCTCCCTACTCTCATCCCTGCTGCACATTTTGAATCTTTTTCCTTCAATCCCTGAACCCTGGTGGAAGGAAGTTTCTTCCCCAGCTGAGAGAAAGTTTTGGCAAAGTAATCATTCCCTGGGGAATCAGCCTTTGCTATGGAGAAGGGTCTGGGTGATCTTCACAAAGGCTACTCTTCCCTTCCCCCTGCTCAAAACACAAGAGGATAGTTTCTAGAGTTCCTGGAGAGAAAGCCTATGAAAATATCCTCTCCCAATTCTGTTGCACTCACAATCTCTCACTCTCACGATAGTCCATACTCAGCCTCCAGCAATTTGTCACACTTACTATGTAAATGTTTCTACCAATTTATGACTCCACTGTTTTCCAATGCAGGGGAGCCAATCAGTTTTATCTCCCTGGATGTGTCCGAATCTCCAGATTTGGGGATTAAAGTGTGCCCTAAAAACTCGCTTCCTTGGTGAGTCTAAGGCACATCACTGTTTGTCAGTTTCTCCGTCTCTTTTTAGTTATAGGGATGAGAAAGATAACTTCCAACCTTTTCATGTGTGAGAGCTGAAACAGCTTTATTAAACAGCTTGTTAATTTAAATAGCTTTACTGAGATATAATTACACACCGTAAAATTCACCTTTCTTAAGTGTAGAATTCAATCATTTCAGTAAATTTACAGAATTGTGCAACCATCATAGTGCAATTTTAGAATATTTCCTCACCCCAAAAATACTCCTAGTACCTGTTTGCAGTTGATTCCCACCCTTATCATCAGTTCCAGGGAACCAGAGCACTGCTATCTGTCTCCATAGATTTATCTTTTCTCTTTATTGGTTTTTACATGTATAGAATTCTTCCTTATCTAAAAATCAGATTTCCTATAGTTTTCCTAGATTTTTAAAATATAATTTAATTTTTTCTTCAAAATTTTTAATCCATCTTTGTTTTTACTGTAAAAGGTAAAGTGAGGTTGTAAAACTATTTCAAGCTAGACAATAAACACTAATTTTTTTCTTAAGGAGTGCTTTCCTTTAAGCATGAAAAACTTTCACTTTAAGTATCATATCTTCTGTAATTTTTAAAATAAAACTAACATCCTAAGGTTACATGAATTCAAATACTTTTCCTAAATAGTTAAATAATTTCTCAACATCATTTATTGAATAATCCAGGAAGACTTAATTTTATACCAAAGTGTTGTATGATGAAATGATCTAAAAGAATCAGTGACCTCCCTTCTATAAAGTGCTGTGACAGAAATGCAATTATCTTCTATCAATTTTCCCTAGAGAGGTCTTCACCTGGGGTGATAAAGTCTTTCTCAAATAAGTTTCCACCATTTGCGTTTACTTATGCATTTTTTATCCATGTGTTAATTTGCTGTGTTACTGCTTACTAAGAGGTATGACACAGTCAAGCAGCAAAACTTATATGACCCAGAAAGTGTATGATTTATTTATTTTTGTTTATTTTATCCCCAGCTACCATGTTCTCGAAGGACTCTGGAACAAGTTATTGAGCCCAAAGTGAAGCCCTGGCTGGGATGTGTAGCAATATAAAGAAGTGACCTCTTGTCTAGAGCCCAGCCTTTCTAGAAATTGGAAGAAGAACCAGACAGAGGTATGACCCACGAAAATAACTGTGTGTGAGGTAATATTTGGAAAAAATTTGCGACTATAAAATCTAAGGGAAAGAATGATGACAAATACAAGTAGACAGAAAGATGACAAGAGTTGAAGCATGAATATGAAGATGGACAGGTTCTCGAGGTGGAGAATATAATAGAGTAAGGGTTGTTGTTTATAACCGATGTAAAGCTTGATGTTGGCCAGTGCTTCAATTTTCAAAATTAATTGGCTTGCCACTGCAGTTCCTCCGGAATCACCTGTCTTTGCCTTGTGAATTTTTTGTTTGCTTGTTTGTTTATAAAAGTAATAAATATGCACTGGGACAAAAAAGAAATCAAACTTGCCAAAAGATAGTATATCAAAAAGGAAAATCTCCTCACTCACTCCTAGGTCCACTACTTAGAAGTGAATGTTTTAAAGTATTTATGCTGTTAGTTGTTCACGTTCCGAAGATCACAATTGGAAATTAAAATATTATGTATCTATTTTTTCATTTATCACATGTAGAGAAAATTGATTGACCCCTTGCTAATGAAAGATGAATGAATTTTACTCTTATTTCACCATCAGTCTGAATTATGTTTTGTAAGCAAATGTAGGTTTTTATTTTAGTTTTTACTTTTATTATAAACTAGAACCACATAGAGAATTGTGTGTAAAACTTGCAAGCAGCTTATAATAAATAAGTGTACAGTAAATGCCATGTGGTGTAGGTGGGGATCTGGAGCAGTGCCAGCACTCTGCAAGCCCTTCCACGCACTCCTTTGTGTTCCTCTCTCCCTCGAACCTCACATAGTAGTTACGACGTTCCTGAATTTGGTAATGATTACCTATTCAATTTTCTGTGTTATTTTCACAACAGGTACGCATACCTGACTTGATGTAAATTAGATTTGCCTCTCTGTTTTTTTATTTTAAAGGATATCCAAGATATTATGTCATTTTATGCATATATATTTAATCTACATATCTAAAATCATGGGCATTTCTTTGATAACCATAATGCCATTGGTATCGTCTCATGCTATATTCAAATTTCACTAATTTTCTCAAAAATGGCCTTTCTTGTTGGTTGGTTAGAACAAAAATAAAATATAGTCCACATGCTGTATTTGATTATTACAGTAAGATTAATCATTGGGTTTATTTAGTGTGTAGTCCTACCATTGAAAATTTTGATGACCTAGTCTCCAAAGTCACACATCACCTCCTTTGCTTTAAATCATTCACTAAGTCCAGTCAGCACTCTAGAGGAGGGGAATTAGGACTTACCTCTTAAAGAGAGGGGTATCAAAAAGTCTGTGGGCATATTGTAAACCATAGTTTCCAATGGCATCCAATTAGTTTTCTGTTTCTTTCTCTCTCTCTCTTTTTTCTTTCTTCCTTTCTTCTGCATTCCTCCCTCCCTCCCTTGTTCCCTCCCTTTTTCCCTCTTTCCTTCTATGCTTCCTTCCTTGCTTTCTTCTTCTTTATTTAATATCATACTATAACTCTCATAGGCTATGCATACATTTAATGTTTTTCAAAGGCATCCATTAGTATTAATACTTTTATGGTTAAAATTTTTCTTCTTTCCACAAATAGGGTCCTTTATATTAAATCCTGGGTCCTTTTTGCATGATCTTATTAGTCTTTAATAGCTTCCTTGCTTTCTGGCATAACACAGCAATCTCAGTTCATCTCATTTAGTTCCTGCACAAGACGTATAATCAGCCATTCCTCCAAGCATTCTGATATTTTTTAATTGAGGAAATGGTATTTAGAGGCCATTAACTTGGCACTAGGCATGATTTTTGCCATTGGGTTGTCATGGCTTCCATACTTCTTTAGCAGACAGAGCTGGAATGCATGCATTTTAAAAGAAAAAGCATGAGTCTGTATTATTTTTAATTCAAATTTTGCAGGTGTAGATTTTACTTTATTTCATAGCTTTTATGGTGTTTTCTCTTACACAGAAAATATTGATGCCTGACAGTAATAGTGCATTATTTGCATTTTTCTATCATATAAACAAAATAGCTTTAAAATAGGAATACTAATATCACAATAAGTCTATTCATTGAAGCTTAGATTTCTTTGTAGCCTTAGACTATACTCCATACAGGATGTAAAATCAAAATATTGTTTTATGAAATGTCATTTATCTTTGTGATTGTCATCGCACTAATATACGGTTAGATTTATTACTTATTTATTAGTAAATACAGCAAGTTTCTAGTATTTAATGCTTTCTTCTCAATATTTACTTTTCAAATATGTAAAAATAAAAGATTTTGAAGTCAACACCATTTAGGAAAATATATTCAGAAAATTCTTACTTTCATCCCTGTCCCTTCTACCTCCTTCCTCCTCAAACTTAATTTACTACTTTATAGCTTATATGTCATATTTCCAGATTTTCCTTTTGAAAATATGTACTCCCCTTTGCTCTTCCCTCCTTTCCCCTTATTCTTTCTCCTCTCCAGAGTTACAAAAGGTAGTCTGCTGTATACAGATTTTGTTCTTCCTTAACTCAGTAAAATCTAGTGATCAGTTCATATCAGAGATCCTTTTTATCCTTCTCACAGATGCATCATATACCATTGTGTAGATCTATTTGTACAACAGGTTTTATATTTATGGACATTTGATGAGTCCAATTTTTACTATTACAAATAAAGTTGTAGTGTAAACTATTACTGTTGGCCAGTGTGCATCATTATAATTTCTAGGAGGAGGATTGACAAATGAAGAGGTAAACACATATGCCATTTTTCCACGTATTTCCAATTTCTTCTCTATGGAGAGCATATAATTTTACATTCCCATCATCAATATATGATAGCCCCATTTTATACACAGCCTAAGTACATGTTGTCATAATTTTTCTTTTTTGCCAGTTTATAGGTGAAAAATATCTCAAGTAATTTTAAGTTGATTTTCTCCTATAATCACTGAATTTTCAAAATATTCCATATTTTAAAGATGATTATTTTAACTTTTAGCTTTAAATATTATGTTAGATTTACAGAAGAGTTGCAAAGAGAGAATAGAGTTAAATATTCCTTTTGTCCAGCTTCCTTTAATGTTAACATCTTACATAGTTGTGGTTAATTTATCAAAACTAAGGTATTAGTATACATTACTGTAAATAAATGATAGACTTTATTCAGATTACACTAATTTTTCCACTGAAGTCCTTTTTCTGTTCCAGGCTCCCAAACAGGGTACCACATTGCATTTAATCTTCACATCTCAGAGATCATTATTAAAGAATGCAATGTCATTTTTATTTCTTCTCCTAAGAACCGTGTTCAAAACGTTTGCCCAATTTATTGGGTCGTATTTCCAGAACCAATCCAACTTGGTTATACAGTGATACATTTTAAGTTATTGTTGGACCTTGTTTGATGACATTTTATTTAAGAATTTTTATGTTGATGTTTAAAAATGAAATTTGTTTGGGCTTCGTTTTTTGGGCAATGCTTACAGGTTTCCACGTCAATGTTACACTCACTTCAACAAACAATTTAAAAGATTTTAATTTTCTTCTAGATCTTGAACAGCTTCTGTAGCAGTGGGATTACATGCCCTCTAAAACCGTTGGGGGGCAGGTCACTAAAACTTTTTGCTATTTTTTTCATAGAAATTTGATTTTTTAAGAATTTCTACTGCCAATACATTTAGTTTTAGTAATAAGTAAAGTAAGCAATTATTGAGTTGTATTTTGGAATAAATATAAATGTATGTACAGTTTCTCTCTCTGGGTGGTTATCCATTGCTTGATATTCTTATTGTGTGTATCGTGCACTCTCCATGTACCCCACTTGTTACTTTTTGATGTGTGACAGGGATTTTCCTATTTTGTTGATTTTCTCAAAAAAAATAGATTTAATATTCATTCATTTATTAGTTATACCCTTTTCTGTTTCCAACTTATTATTTTATGGTCTTATATTATTTATATATACTATTTTATATTGCTTATGTCAGATTATTTAATGAAAATTGTGTAACAGAGTTGGGGGATATGTTTTGCTATTCCTGGTTTCATCACAACAGATAGCTGTTGCTGCACATTTGAAATTGTACAGAAGTGATTGCCTGGGCATTAAGTGGGTAAGATAATGGAAGGTGACTCAGAGTTGCTTGTATAAAGTAAAAAAAATAAATAAATTTGAAAGCATTCATGGTTCATAAGTTAGGGGACTAAAAGTGGGTTGTCATTTTCATATTTGGGTGTAAATGTTTTTGAAATTCCATTTCTAGAACTTAAAATGTCAGTTTCATGTACCTCTCATTTGGAATAAACACCAAAAATTTTTGAAGTACGGACATTTTTCGGAGCAGTAAAGGGACTTAAAGATAAATGAGTTCCGTATACTCATGCTATAGAGCAAGAAAATCAGGACAAAAGCAATGTAATAAAATAGCCAAGATTACAGTCAGATAGGAGCAGAGAATCAGAATCCAGTCTTCTTGACCCTTAATAATGCTCTTTATACTCTTCAGTCCCACCCCCAGAAATTGTATGACTTATTTATTCATTTATTTATTGAATAAACATGTGTTTAACATTCATTATGTGAAACACTGTGGAAATGTTCAAGGAAACAAAGATAAATAATATACAGGAATTGGCCTTCAAGGGTTTGCCTTCCAGAAAAGACCAAGCAGACAGACACACAAACACATGCACACAGAGCTTCCATCTCGTGCTCCAATTATTTATAACACTACAACATGATTCATTATAGAGTCATTAAAAACTCTTGAGAACACAAGACAAATCCATGAATTTTAATTGATAAAATCAGTTGAAGATTTTTGTTTTGTTTTGTTTTTTCCAGAATTTAGTTTTGTCATAAGAAGCTCTATGAATTAATACCAAGTAATGGTTAATGAAAGGTAGAACTTAAAATCATAATAGGGAGAGTTGTATCCTTTTACCCTTAATAGAGGTACAAATATTTGAACTGTATCATAAAGTGTTGGAGAAATTTTCTCAGTTCTAGAAAAGTAGCGAAAGTTAATTTCTAGCATGGAAAATTATTAGTGCGTGTTAAAGGATGAATTTGGATAACAAATACATTGAATGTAGTTAATATAGCTAGAGACAAGAAATAATTGAAGGGCAGAAAATGAAGCCAGGATTGTATGTGAGGGGAAAGATTATCAATGACTTCCAAGGCCCCCACAAAATATTTACTAAATTATGCTGAAGACTGAACCCAGCCCCTGAACTTGGTTGTGGTTACTCTTTTCTTCTAATCTCTTCTTCCAATCTCTCTATTTTCACTGGTAGCTTCCATATTTGAGCCCAATCTCTACCATCAATTCTTTTCCATGCAACCTCATCTTTGGGAAAGAGACTGCTCCTCAATCTGTATATGTTTTGGCATACATTCTCATTTCTCACCCAGCTGCACAACCACTATTCCAACAACTGGAATATTTCCCTGGAAGCCACATTTCTGTTCGCTTCCTGACAGTTTGGTTGTAATAGTGTGGTGAGGATCGCAAACCTGCAAACCTGCTAAGAGATCCCATATGCTGCCATTCCGTACGCTGACCATTGAATGCAGGCCACAGAAGTTTTTTGTAGTGATCAAAAGCAGCTTTCCTTTACTCAGGGAAAACTGAAAATTTCTTAAAGCACAGTGCTCTGGCATGTCTGTAATCCCCCACCTGTCAATTATTGTTTCAGTGTTAAAAGCCCCTTGGCTTATTCCTTCCTTTTGGTGATTGTGAATAATGTTGCTATAAAATGGGTGCACAAGTATCTGTTTGCTTCTCTGTAATCAATTATTTTTTTGGATATTTATCCAGGGGTGGAAATGCTGGATCATATAGTAATTCTCTGATAACTTTTTCAGAAAACACCAAACTGTTTTCCACAGAGGCTGCTACACCATTTTGCATTTTCACCAGCAGCGCACAGGGGTTCCAAGTTCTCCATATCCTCACTAACACTTGTTATTTTCCAGTTTTTTGATAATAACCAACCCAGTGGATGTGAAACGGCATCTCATTGTTGGTGATTTTATCTTGTCTTCAAACTTGTCATCATTGGAGCACTTTAGGATTTAATCTTCGTGTCTCTTCTCATCCTCATCTATGTCCACCCCTTTGACAATCTCCAGCCCCGTGGCTTTAAGTACCATGGACATGCTGATGTATGTTGCTAGACCCAACCTCCCACTAAACTCCCATTAAGGTTCATATAAGCGATTGCATTACGTGTATTTCAACTTGGATGTTCAATAAGCTTCTCAACAATAAAATGTCCAGAAGTCATGTTCCAAACTCCCTGTCTCCTACCAATCATGAATCTGCTTCTCTCACAGACTTCTCATATCTGCAAATAGCATCTCCATTCTACCAGTTTCTCAGTGTGAATCTTGGATTCATCCTTTACTTTTCTCTTTCCCTTGCCTCCTATATCCACCAGTAAATCCTGTTGGCTCTCTTTTCAAAATATACCCAGGTCTCTGTTCAAGTGTTATCACGTAGAGAGGACATCTCCAAATGAAATAGCCCCAGTCCCAATGCTCTCAATCCCCTCACCCTGCTCTGTTCTTCATAACACTTGACATCACAGACACTTGTTTAAGTTGTGCCCCCTGCACAGCAATGTGAGGGCAGAAACTTCTCTGCTTTATTTACGGCTGAATCTCCAGTGCCTAGAATAGTACTGATTCAACAAATACTTGTTGAATGGATGATTGGAGAGTAAGTGGAAGATACGGTTAAAAAAAACAAAAGCCCTTTGAGCTTCTTCTGTTGCCACCATGCTTGATGGCTTATCAGAACTCCTACCCTACCTTCACAGGAAGAGAGGGTTTCATCAAAGTAACCACAGAAGTCTTAAAGAGTTCAGAAGTTCAGGAAGATAGCCACATTCATTCCCAAAGCAAGTTTTCAAGCAGGGAGAGTATCTAGTCTGAGAGGAAGGAGGGGCAGAGTAAGTCTCAGAGGATGTGTGTGGCTGAGCACTTAAATCTGTGCTTTTCTGAAGAAAAAAAGGTAGGAAGCCTCAAGCTGATGCTGAATCCTCTCAAAGCCTCCTGAGAATGAAGGATCCCAAAGGACCTACAGTACTTGACTTCTCCCCATAAACCCCTAGCTGCTGTCCCAGACTTTTTTCAACTTAACCTTTGTAAGTCCACATTCTAAAAATCTACCTGAAGGGTCAGCCCGGTGGTGTAGTGGTTAAGCTAGCACACTGCTTCAGTGGCCTGGGGTTTGTGAGTTTGGATCCCATGCATGGACCTACACCCTGCTCATCAAGCCATGCTGTGGTGGCATCCCACACATGAAATGGAGGAAGATTGGCATAGATGTTAGCTCAGGACCAACCTTCCTCACCAAAGTAATAAACAAATACATGAAATAAAAATCTAACCTGGAGAAACTATCAGTCACATTAAATATGCTTTTAGAAATTTGTCTTTTTATTTATATTAAAGGTCGGCAACAGATTCTCTCTCTCCTCTACATAATGTGCAAATTTGGTTTAGTTCATATAAACTGCCTATCTCCAACATACAGCCCCTGGTTCACAAAATGTGCCTCTTATGCTTGGAATCAGCAATACCATTTCATCTCACCAGATCTTTGAAGTGGTTGCTCTGCTTTCTCTTTCATCCACAGTCTCCTTCCAAGGCAGCATTCTTACCTGCTGTTTATATGTAGACATAGAGATCTGTGAATATCACAAAATTATATGCAGAAATTTGTGTTTATAGGGATATTTATTTTATTGGGGCTTAAAAGTTTGATCAAGTTTATAAAATATCTATGGTTTCAAAATAATTGAATACTACTAATCAAAAGAAAAAAAAAAGAAAGAAAGAAAGAAAAGAAGAAAGAAAAAGAAAAAAATACCCAGACTCAATTCAAACCTCTTTTAAGGAAAGTTTCAATTTCCTTTAATAAAATTGCAACGAGTGGAAAATCAACATTTGGGGACTGACTAATTATGGGGTCTTTCCTTTACACCCTGCACTTCTCTCCATAGTTAAAGCAGCCACACTAAGCTACCCTTCACTAATCTGGTCTGAGTGTGAGCTGGGCCAACTCCTTCAGCTCCCTCTGACACACACAGCCAGATTTACAATGATAGACAAGATGTTACTAAGCACTGCTTGCAAACAAAAGGTAAAAAAAAAAGCATACTGCCATCTAATTAGATGATCTTGTTTAGAAACTATGTCCACTCATCTTTAATATGTATTCTCTGCAAAGATTGACTGCCTGCCATTTTTTTTTCTGTTACTTACGAGTATTCTCAAGCATTTCAAGATGCCTTAATGTATGAAATGGAAGTTCAGAATGAGAAATTAAAACAGGAGCTCTCTCCAGGTGCCTGGGGTCCCTCTATGCTGTTTATGGATATGTCTTCTACAGTGATTGACACTGGGGATGAGCTGAGTTGCCCCTACCTTTTGTCCTTTGGGTCTTAACTCTTTCACTCACCATCCCCTTGAAATGGCTCTCCATTTCTTTACATCTCCTCATAGTGCTTTTCTTTGTGATCTTCTTTCTGGCTTATTCTTCAAATCTGCAGAACTACCTTCAGGCTGAAATGTAAGAATTCATCTCCAGGTGACCTTTCTCCTGTAGCTGGGACATGAGCTTACAAAATTCATTGGGTCAGTAATTGGTGCCTGCCTTGAGCTAGAAAGCAAATAGTGTGCATACCCAGAGGGCCAGGAATCCATTTTCTTTCAACCCACATTGCTTGGATCTCAGATAAGTCCATTTATGTATGGTTTTCTCTGCTATCTGACCCCCAGAGAGGTGGAAAGTAAATGTATCTGACGAGATATCCTTGGGTAAATGGCTCCCCTTTCACTCCGATTACTTCTGCTGACATCTGGAAGTTCAAATATAGCACGCATGTGTCATGGCCAATTCACCTCAGCAGACTGCATTATTATTCATTTATACACTTGTTTTCACACAACAAAAATATAAAAACATTACAGGTATTGTGGTTAGCAATAGTCACACAATAAGACTGAATCCTTCTCTTTGGAAAATTTCTGGTATAATAGAAGAAGCAGATAAATAGGCATGTAATTATATGACTAAAGTATTAAAGAGGTTTTTCCTAGAACTATGGTGAGGATGCTGAAGAATAAGTCACTCCTTAAACAGATCAAGAGAGGAGGTTTCAGGGAGCTGGGTAGTTTAGAGGATAAATATAGAGCTACCATATGGGAGTCCAGGAACCATTCCGGAAGTCAAAGCAGAAGACTGTGAAGGATGCTTGGTGTTTCTGCCTTTTGGTGAACAGTAAGGATGACATTTGCGAGGGTAGGTGTTCACAGAAAAGGTCACTCCACAGCTCCCTGTCTGTTCCTTTCAAGAGACATGCCCTGTCTGTGCTGGACCTTCAAGACTGGGGAGACAAGAATTGGTCTTTGATACTGGAGTTCTCCTCCTTTAGACACAATTGAAATGTCCAAATGACATTTAGTAAAGTACACTACTCCATATGAAGCAACAAAGTAGAGCAAAAATGACCACTCCACAGTGACTGCAGCATCTAAAATCTAATGCATCCCCTGTGTTCTTATAATTTTAAATTAACCCTGAAAGGAAAATGGTAAATGTTTCCAATGTGATAACTACAGAAGAGAATTATTACAGTAAATTTAAAACTGGAGTCAACATTAAATTAGAAGCCTTTGATTAAAATGAAATTAATTGTTCCAATTAAACCTGGATTCACTTGTAAAGAAAAAAAAAACCTTTTCAGAAGCACACTGGTTCTCATGAATTCCATAAATCTCATTGCAGTTCAATTCAACTTAATCTGATTCAATTCAAACACACTCAACAAGCTTTTCCTGTACTTTTTAACTCGTGCCAAGCCCTATAGCATAGAGGAGATATAGAGATGATCAAGGTATAGAGCCCACTCTCAAGGGAGTAACAATCAGAATAATGTAGAAATGAGTTCAATGTGTTCACGTACAATGTGTTCAGTGTGCTGAGGAACACAGGTGCACATGACTAATTCAACATGGAGAAAATAATTAATACTTCCAAAAGAGGTGCTTCTTACAGTGAGCCTTAGGGCTGAGAAAGTTTCATGTAGAAGGGTAAGATATGGAAGGACATTCCAGACATCAAAGCAAGAGAAATGAAAGCCTCCAAAACATGAGGGTGCCTTGTTTCATCGTCTCCGTGGACAGATTGCTGTGCTCACGGTATTGGTTGTGTTGGGGGAGGGCAGGGGATGAAACAGCTAAGGCTGGGCTGAGGCTGCAAAGGGCAACCTTTGCAAGGGCAAATCCTAGCATAATGTCATTGTTACACTGCTGTATAACATCTTGATAAATACTACAGTAACATCATCATATTTGACATCATCAAAATGTGTTGAAATCTGAATTATTATCCCAAATTGAAATGGTTTTTGTAGGTCTTGTTCACATAGCTTTGTCTCCTTTGATCTTCACTCTATAAATTCTAATCTCACAGAGGTTTTGCTATCTTTCAAAAGTTAACCCTTTTAGTGGTACACTGGGCATCTGGCTTTGGAGAAGGAAGGGAAAGATAATCAGAATGGGCATTTTCAATGATAGATCGAGGGTGACAGTGGACTGAGGAAAGCAGCAGGTGATCAATCTGCCACTGTACACATATCTACCTGCAAGAAATCCTCATCAGTGGGAAGAGATTAGAAAGAGACTGAAAATGCAGCACAGTTACAAAATTAGAGATAAGCAAAGGTACAAATTTATGAGCTTTAATTGAGGACAGATAACAATAGGCAAAACAGGTCACAATAGTTTCAACCTAACCCATTTGAACCTAGAAAGAAACTACATTAAATCTTGGTATTTGGTTCTATTTTGTGATAATTTGGCTTAATTTTAATGTATTAAGTAATTTATTATTCAATGTAGATTGATTAATTATGAATATTTTGTTAGGATGGTTCCCAGAGTTCTCACATCTCCTACATTTTGGTGGAGACAGAGCGATAACTGGATAATTCCAATGCAGTGGGACACATGCAATAATAGGAACATTCCCATGAGGTGGAGGGAGCATAGACTGATTAATTCTAGAACAATTAATGTTCCCTGACTTTGCACAACAGATAAGTTCCTGAAATTGTCAGAGTGAACTGCACTGATTTGTAGGCAATCCTTTGGAGCAAAGTCTCTCCATGTTAATTTATGGTTTTAACATTGGATTTTCTTAAAGTTAGCAGCTTCTTATATTATGACTATTTTCCAGATTAAAAAATAATACTAAGCAAAAATTTCTTAATGTGTGCTGTTTTTCAAGTTATAACTTTTTAAAAAGGGATAATAAAAAATTCAAGGTTTCTTGACATTATTTTGCACACCAGGCTCTTACACTTCTGTGTTTGCTGAGAATTTGTCCCAGCCCATGTTCAACCTCATGCTAGAAGAAGATCTAGGACTTCTTTCCAGAACTGTCTTATCTTGTGCTAAATAAGCTATTCTTTTTCACTAATGCATCCTGAGACATGAAAATGATATTGCAAACATCACCAACCTCAACATTTCAAATTCATAACAAGCTTTAAGTGTGTTGCCATGTAATCATGGCTCCCCATATTGTAACTATTTCATGAGATGCGCATGACATTGAAAACTCGGTGTAAATCAAAATTATCTCTCACTAGGTCTTCAAAGTCAGAGACTCCTCTCTCACCTTTCTTCCATTGTCACATCTCTCCTCTCTCTCAATGCAACTGGGAAAGATTCTCTGCTTTTAAGGACTCACATGATTAGATCAGGCCCACTGGATAATCCAGGATAATCTCACCACCTCAGGGTTAGTATCCTTAATCACATCTTCAAAGTTTCTTTTAACATGTAAGACAACATATTTATAGGTTCTTGGAATTAAGAAGTAGATGCTTGGAAGGAGGCATCATTCTGTTTACCACAAAGTAAACAAATAACAGTGATCCTTAATCCATCCCTGGAGAGCTTTACTTGTCCTCCAGTAGGGAATGGTGTGAAGCTGAGTCATAAAGCATGAAGCGGCTGTTATTTAGATAAAGTAGGAATGAAAAGCTCACACTTATAGAAAACAAGCCAATGTAAGGCTTAGAGCACAGTTTTGGAACCAGGGTGCCTGGGCTGGAGTCTTAGTGCTACTATTTACTAGCTGTTGACCTTGGACATGCTACTCAAGTTCTCTGTACTTCAGTCTCTTCTCTAATGGGGATAATAATAGTATGAAGACATGCAGAATAAAAAAAATTACCATAAATTAACTATTTATAGCACAATTTGGCATATAAGAAGTCTTCCTTTTTAAATTTATTTTATTTTTTTATTGAGGAAACATTGGTCTGTAACATTACATAAATTTCATATGTATACATGCATTCAGATGTATGTATCATTATATTTTGATTTCTCTGTAGAGTACATCATGTTCACCACACAAAGTAGGAAGTCTTCTAAAAGCATTACCTGTTATGTCATTCTCAACCCATTGACACCTCTGTAGAATTGCAAGTATCTAAGTGTGACTGGAACAGAGCAAGATGGATTCGGGGGTAAGAAATGAGCCCAGAAGACCCAGAAGTCACCAAAGAAAGACTTCTGATTGCCCTGCCTAAAATTCAGCCTTTATCATAAGTAGAGCAATAAGGGGGGAATATTCTGAAGAATTTCCAGTATGAACATGGCATGATTCCATTTTGGTTTAGAAAGATCCTTCTGGCTCAAAACTAGAAAATTGGATAAAAAGTATGGAGGAAAAGTTGGAAGCCAGGAGACCAGTTAAAAGGATTTTGTAAAACTTAGGATGACAGTTGACAATGCCCTAATTGCGTGTAATGTTAGTGAGGATGAAAAGAAATTGAAACATTTGATAAATTCAATAGGACTTCGGAATTAGAATGAAGATTAAAAATGACTCAAGGAGACTTCTAATTTCACATGCTAGTAAATAGATCCAGCTATTCATTGAGATTAAACACATACACATAAGTGGATGAACAAGTTTTGAAGCTACGTACTTAAATATCGAAAATGTTCATTTGGAGGTACTTATGGGGGCACTCAAGACTGTTTTTCCAGTAGACTCTTAGATGAGGTCAAACTCTTAATATAGGCATCTGTAATAGGCAGAATAATGGCCCCCAAAGATATCAGCACCCTAATCTGTAAAACTTGTCAATATGTTACCTTACATGGCAAAGGGAACTTTACAGATAAAATTAAGATTATGGACATGAAAGTGGGAAGATAATTTTGGATTATCCATTTGGGCCCAATCTAATCACATGGGCTCTTAAAAATGGAAGAGGAAGGCAGGAGAATAAGTCAGAGAGAAGCAACAGGAGACATTCAAAGAGTGAGAGGGACGTACAACTGGATTCTGCAACAACCTGCATGAGCCTGAAAGCAGATCTCCTCTGAGCCTCGAGAAGGGGATGCAGCCCTACTACACCTTGGTTATAGCTCCATGAGACCTGTGTCAGAGTTCAACCTACAAAGCTGCACAATAAGAAGTTTGTGTTTTGTTCCACTAAACTTGTGGTAATTTGTTATGGCAACAACGGAAAACTAATTCAGCATTTGAGAAGACAGTCTAGACCTGAGAGTCTTTGCTCAGAGATGATAATTGAAGATATAAGAGTTGTTATTGTCTGCAATTTACTTTAAATACATGTAATTTAAAACAGCTAAGTGGAGATAGTGTGATATGTTTGCTTGTAAATTAACTTTAACCTACAAGTCCAGGCTGATTAGCTAAAATTTGGGTTATCATAATCAGGATTATACGCATAAGAGATGGAGAGTCAATGTTTGAACGTCTCTAAGGATGTGTTATATTCCCAAAGCACTTCAAATACTGCTAATTTGATCTTCAGCAGAGGTGTTTTTAGCATGACAGTAGTTAGGAATAATTCTTCATGATTGAAATGAGTAAAGTTGAAGATATATTCAAGATAAGTGGTTGGGTATAAATATGGTAGAGTTACTTCTGTCTCGTCTGTAAATGGGTACCAGGATGTGATGTGCCCACACCTCTCATACTTTTGGAGTATTTACTTAGATATTAAATTCAATTTGGTCATGAGTTCGCACCTAAAAGATGATCTCTGTTGCCTTATCCACCTAAATGTTTGCCTGGTACAGCAACAAAATATCGTTGTACTCACCCCGGATTGAATTGTTCACTTAGGACAGAGAACAGGGATTCAAAAAAAGCTTGTAGGAAGAAGCGATGTTTTGGGTCCATAAGTGAAAAAAAAATGCATTTCTATATGCTTAGCTGTCTAAACTTGTACTTGGTTCATTGTAACATACAATCTGAGTATTTTGTGTGTGTGTGATCTTTAGCTTCTACCTAGGACTTCACTGGAGGTTACCCATACTGATGAAAATAACTCAATGAGTGTTGAAAAGGATTCAAGTCAATGGGAGTGGATGTGGTCCCCTAAGGGCGTGAGAAGGAATAGGGACTGGATTTAGGACACTAGTATATCATTTTGAAAGTCTATCAATTCCAGGTATGCAAGAGGAATTAGTGAAAATCTAGTTATTTCATACACCATTGCGAAAATTGCATGATGTAACATGGTAGTCATAAATATGCAATTAATTGAGCAGAAGTCATGGAATTCCTTTAGATAAATTGTTTTGTTTCGTTTAAACACAATGAAGTAACTATTATTGCCAATTTACAAATAAAGAAAATGAAGCTTGCAGAAGGATGGTAAAACCTTACTGAAGATCACATATAAAGTAAATCTTTATAATAGATGACCTCAACATTCTATAAGCAAAATAATAAAGTGCTCCTTATTTTGAACTTCATGGAGACTGCCACAAATTATGTATTCCAAAAGCATTCATTTTCCTTCTCTGCCTGTGCTACAGAGAAATTAGCAGGGATGTGAATAAGACCTGCCAGGGAAAGAGGATGTTCTGGTAATAACAATTTCATTTGAAGCCATAGACGTTGATCCTACTGCACATATTGCGTGTGCTTATTGTAGAATGCATGGCAAAAGAGAGGTCCTTCCTTGCTGAGATGAAAAAGTCAGTTTCCATTTTCAATGAATGCAGCTAGTAGGGCAGAAGGCCACTCAATATGTTCCCTCACCTGAATGTTGACAGAGCTATCAAGAGAATGTGAAAAGTAGAGGCCCAGGGTTGGGGGGGAGGGTGATGGTCAACAGGAGTACCATCCCCCAAACCTAAAATCTAATCGGTAACTAAGTACTTGAGATCTTACCAAAAGGGAAGTTAACTTATTAAGAAAGATACATAATGTAGATTTAAAGTCCATTTTCACTAGTTAAGGTTATAACTATGCTTGATCTGTCTGGACTTCCTGAGGTAGATGCTGTCTCATTTAAAAGAGATGTCGTTAGAAAAATAAAAAATGTGGTAGCAGAGCTTTGGAAAGAAATGATAAATAATTGTTTGGGTATGAAGATCCTTACCAAGAGGCTATCTTGTAAGCTTCTAAAAAATCAGATACTTTGAAGAATATATAAAAAGTATAATCTCCAAATAATAAATTAAATGCTGTGAATATATTTTGACATAGCAGTATTTTCCTAGAAACAATAATATTGTTTACTGGCATTTTGTATTAGTAAATATAATATTGTTATTGGGATTAAAAAATGACAGGCTTTTTTTTTTTTCCTCCCCAAAGCCCCTCTACATAGTTGTATATCCTAGTTGTAATTCCTTCTAGTTCTTCTGTGTGGGATGGTGCCACAGCATGGCTTGGTGAGCGGTGTGTAGGTCTGTGCCCAGGATCTGGACCAAAGAAAGCCACGCCACTGTAGCAGAGCACACGAACTAAACCACTACAGCACTGCACCAGCCATGACAGATTTTTTTTAAATTCAGAGATATTTTACTTCATTCATTTCTAAACTTATTTTCTCAACACGTATTGTTCCATATTGATTATTTAGCAGGATATAAAGAAGACAAGCTAGCATAAGGCATACCTTTGCCCTTAATAAATGGTACACCCAACTGTAACTTTAGACATATGTACAAATTGCTAGAATCCAAAGTAGTGATAGTCAACCAGTATTTATTAAGCACTTTATATATGCTGCTTTATCTAGGAATACAGAAATAATAAAAAGTGATTTAAAAAAATGATAATTTTTTTCCCGAAAACACTATCTTTACAAAATTTGTATTTTAGTTTTTGGAAAGAGATACTAAGAATAAATACAAATTGTTTAGAATTTTGTCAAGATATCTCTTCTTGCCAACTTCACATATAGATTGAATGCAATCCTAATCAAATCTCGTAAAGTTACTCCACAGATATGATTCTAAAGTTTATATGGAGAAGCAAAAGACCCAGAACAGCCAACACAATACTGAAGGAGAACAAAGTCAGAGAATTGACACTACCTGACTTCAAGAATTACCATAAAGCTATAGTAATTAAGAATGTGGTGAAAAATTTGCCAAATAGATCAGAAACAGAATAGAGAGCCTAGAAATAGACCCACACATATATGGTAACTGATCTTGGAGCAAATGTGATCAATGGAACAAAGATAATTATTTAAATGAATGATGCTGGAGCAACTGGACATGCACATGCCAAAAAAAAGAGAACGTATCTAGACATAGCACTTACCCTTTTCACAAAATTAATTCAAAATGGATCATAGATACATAAAATGCAAAATTATAAAACCCTATAAGATAATATAGGATCTTAGGTGACCTTAGGTTTGGCGATGACTTCTTCAATATAACACCAAAAGCACAATCCATGAAAGAAAAACATCGACCGTTTGGACTTTTTAAAATGAAAACCTTCTGTTCTGTAAAAGACACTCTTAACATGTGAAGAGACAAGCCACAGACTAGGAGAAAAATCTTTGCAAAACACATACCTGATAAAGGACTGGTATTCAAAATATGGAAAGAACTCTTAACAATATGAAAAAAGACAATTTAAAATTGATCGAGTGATCTGAACAGACACCTCACCAAAAAAGATTTGCAGATGGCAAATAAATATATGAAGAGATGCACAACATCATGAGCCACTTGGAAAGTGCTAATTAGAACAATGAATTACCACTATATAATCAGAATGGCCTAGAATACAAAACACAGACAACAAATGCTGGTGAAGATGTGGAGCAACAGGAATTCTCATTCATTGCAAGTAGGAATACAAAATGATAAGTCACTTTAGAAGATAGTCTGAGTGTTTCTTACAAAACTAAACATACTTTTACCATTCAAGACAGCAATCGTGTTCCTTGATATTTACCCAAATGAGTTGAAAATTTTTGTATACACAAAAACCTGCACACAGATTTTTATAGCTGCTTTATTCATGATTGCCAAATTTGGAAGCAATCAAGATGTCCTTCAGCAGGTGAATGGATAAATAAACTGTGGTACATCCAGATAATGCAATATTATTCAGTGCTAAAAGGAAATGAACTCCACAGCCATGAAAAGACACAGAGGAACCTTGAAAGCATATTACTAAGTGTAAGAAACCAATCTGAAAAGACTACACACTGTATGATTCTGACTCTATGATTTCTAGAAAAGGCAAAACTATAGAGACGGTAAAAAGCTGAATGGTTTTCAAGGACTTGGGGAGGAGAGTCTGGGAAGGATGACCGGTTGAAGCATAAGGGGATTTGAGGACAGTGAAACTGTTCTGCATGTTGTAATGGTGGATACATATCATTATACATTTTTTAAAAACATAGAATGTACAACACAAAGAGTGAACCCAAATGTAAACTATGAACTTTAGTTAATGATACTGTATCAATATTGGCTCATCAATTGTAAAAAATGTACCATATTAATGCAAGATGTTAATAGGGAAAACTGGGGGCGGGGGATGATGGAGTATATGGGAACTCTTTGTAATTTCCATACAATTTTCTGTAAGCCTAAAGCTGCTCAAAAAATAAAGTCTACTAATTTTAAAAATAAGAATAAAAATAAGTGTGGTAGTAAAGATGGGATGATATATTGAATGGCGGTTGACTAAAAAGAAATCAGGAAGTCGTAAGGAGGAGGAGCTTTTAGCACCTGTGATGGAGTGATTAAGTAGGCTGCTCTCATAGTGGTATCCTGCAGATAGATGGAGAAATGGAACAGAAGGTTGGGAGTGGCGTGAGTGTGGGTCCAGGTGGGTCACTTATAGACTTGGGAGATAAGTAGTTAAAGAGGTGGTCATTAACATCTCATCACACAAATCCAAGCTGAAGTCCCATCTCATTTTCTGATTTGACCTTCTTAGTTAACTTTCTTTTATCCAACAGGTAGCTCTACAGACCAACAGTAAGGTCTTTAGAACCTAGTCCAAGGCTAGGAGTACTCATTGATCTGATTGTGGAAACATATCCATATATTTAGTTTAATTTATTCAACTATATTCTAAGTTTTTATACTAAAAATTAGGGTGAGAGACATTCTACCTCACCCCAAGCCAAATATTAAATTAGAGAGTATCCAGCTCGGGAATTGGTCAGTAATTGCATCAGCAGCAGCATTTCTTGTGTTGTTTAATATTTAAAGTAAATGAAAGCAGAAGAAAAATTATAAAGTATATAAAGGGGAGGATCATATTTGGATGTCACAGGAAAGAACCAATATGTTTTTTTTTTCCTTATCTTGGAACGGTCAGAATGAAATGCTCTGGGCCAGCTTTAAGGGGAAGAATCTGATGGTGGTGTAGATGCTTAACAAGGATGATGACAAAGATTCCAGGACAGGAGCATAGAGGAGGGGTAGAATGATTTCTGGGTGAATGGTGGGTGTTAAAGGTAGTCATAGATAGGCACTTAATTTCTGTGTGGATTCACATGCTACATACTTATACACACATATACAAACACATACAAACACTGGCATGTATGTAAATATATAGTGAATTTACAATTTAACCTTTATGATATGATCTTACATCATGACTGTTTTCAAGGAGTGGAACATAGTGTTTCACAATAAAAGAGTTTCTCTACGTTGAGGGATTAGTTCTCAAATTTTCCTGTGCCAAATAATTACCTTGGGGAACTTGTTAAAAGGCTGATGGCCAGGGATTCTGTTTCTTTTTGTCTCTAATAAATATCTGGATTCAGGATTTAAATAAAAATATCAAACAAAGTATTATTGCAGTTCAGAACCTACACTTTGAAAAGCAAAGAGGATATTTTAAAAATTAGTACCTCGCCTTTAAGACTCTGGAGTGGCTGCCACTGGGGAACTGCATATTGATCCTTTCTTCAATTCAAATAAAATTATTTCAGTTCTTCAGTTCCACAAATACGTATTCCTGACATGCTAAGATAAACATTAGATTAGCATAAAAGGCAGTAAGGGCAGGAGCTTCAATGTGCTGTATACTGTTGGTGCTGCTTCAGACAACAGGAATGGTGCTATAATTTAAGTACATCTTGAAAAATGGAATTTTATCATTCTTTACCTCTAACAATTGACCAAAGTTATATCCTTTTGATCTAAAATACAGTTTGCTTTCTGTTAGTTTTCTTGGTTTCCTGAAAGTTCTGAAAAATATTTAGGCTAGCATTTATAAAACTTTTCTCAGAAATGTTGATACTATGACTGATTAATTAGCTTAAAAGACTGAACATTTCTGTCAACTATACGATACCAAATAATTAAAAAACTGGTCTGAAAAAAGATAATGCTGGTTCCCATATTGCATGTGTAAATTACTCAACTGTGATTGCTTAGTTACATACATTCAGCCAAATTTTACAAGAAATTTCACACAGTGACAAGATCTTATTTCAATCTCATTGATTACTGAAGTGGTTTATCACTTTGTTTCTGTTGAGCTGCACTAATTTGATGATCCTTTCCCTTACAACCTCCCTGACATGCCCTATTCCCTTTTAAAACAGACATGCTATAAAATCTGAGAGTGATGGCAATCATTAGAAAGAAATGAAACCAATATTTCTTGAATAATAGTAATTATAAGTGCTAGGCATTTAGTATTACAATATAGTGTATTCTTCAACACTACTAAGTTATCACCACTATATCCAAATAAATGAATAAATTAATGCTAAAAAAGTCAAATAAGTAAATATTAAATATCTTATTGGCTTTACTCAATAATTCATGAACTAGACAGCATCCAGTCTAGCAGATAGAAAGGAGCTGCAAAGAGCTATACGAGGTGAGAGATTTTATAGGCAGAATGGAGCAGGAACAAGAAAGTTGTACTAGGCAATAAGACAGACTGGTTAATGCAAGGTTACTTCCTTTATAGGGGATGGCAGGGGTCTATCAGGCAGATTATCTAACTAATGTTGATCAGATGGTCCCTGATTGACTGGTTTAAGACCCTATGTCTAGGAGACTCAAAATTTAATTGATTTAAGTCTCAGTTTGGTGAAGTGGGACTTAGCATTAGTGACTACATTTTAGGCCTGTTGTCTTCTTTTCAATACTCACATTCAGAAATGTTGAGGAATCTGTCCAAGGGTTCTTCAACGTGATACTTCTGTGTTGCACTGAATTAAACTTAGTTGAAGGCATCAACAAGAACAAAAACACAGCTGAAGAAATCAAATTTCTTTGAGAGAGATGTCTATAAATCTTAAATGTAATTAAGAGAGTCTTTGATCTAATATCATCATATTTTAAAACCTGACAAAATCAAATACACAAATCATAAAATTCTAACAGTATGTTAAAAAGAAAGTCCTAGATTTTTCTCTGAACAGTACGAATGAGGTAAAATTACTCATTAATATTTGGCTTTACTGTGGAAGAACTTTGCTAAGTTCTAGATAAGAATATAGGGTCAAAGCTGGGTAGGGATAATAAATAAAGATGTATAAAGGGAGAATATCCCCCCCAGGAATAAACAGTTGAGATTATAAAACTGGAAGAAAAGATGATCACCCATTAAAGTTGCATATTTCTACAATTTTCTTCTTTCTGTTTTCTAAATGGAGTCATAACTTTGACAGAATTAGTCTCTACCTTCAAGTCTTAAAGAAATCCTGCTCCTGAACTGACATTTCTCCAAAGAAAATATAGTAAAGGCCAACAGGTAAACAAAAAGATGTTCAACATCACTAGTCAAAATGACAATGAGATATTGCCTCAGGCCTGTTAGAGTAGCCATCATCAATAAAAGACAAGAGATAACGAATACTGGCAAGGTTGAAGAGAAAAAGGAATACTTGTGCACTGCTGATGGGAGTGTAAATTGATGTAGCCACTATGGAAAACAGTATGGAAGTTCCTCCAAAAATTAAAAATAAAACTACCATATGATCCAGCAATTCTACTTCTAAACATATATCCAAAGGAAACAAACCACTAACTTGAAAAGAAATCTGAACCCCCATATTCACAGCAGCATTACTTACAATAGCTAAAACATGGAGGCAATCTAAGTGTCCACCAATTAATGAATGGATTAAGAAGTTGTGGAGTATATTTACAATAGATATTATTCAGCCATAAAAAATGAGAAAATTCTATCATTTGTGACAAAATAGGTAGACCTTGAAGGCACTACACTAAGTAAAATAAGTCAGACAAAGAAAAATAAAGACTGTGTGATCACACTTATATGTGGAATCTAAAAGGAAAATAAAAACCCCAAAATAATAGAAAAGGAGACTTGTAATTACCAGATGTGTAGGGTAGGGGAAGGAGAAAGTGGAGGAAGGTAGTCAAAAGGCACAAACTTCCAGTTATAAGATAAATAAGTACTAGGAACGTAATGGACAACATGACCACAATAGCTAACACTGCTGTATGATGTATAAAAAAGTTGTTGAGAGTAAATTCTATGAGTTCTCATCACAAGGAAATTTTTTTTCTATTTTTCTTTCTTTACTTTTTTATTGTATCTACATGAGAAAATGGATGTTATCTGAGGCTATTGTGGCAATCACTTCACAATATATGTAAATCAAACAATCATGTTGCATGCCTTAAAGTTATACTGTGATGCTTGTCAATTATTTCTGAATGAAACTGGGGAAAACAAAGTCCTGCTAATATAGTGCTCTAATTACCATCTTATGTCTCCGTTTTTCATATACGTGTAACTTTTGAAAGTCTTCTTTCATCATTTGTTTGTTTCTTCCTGACAGTTAATAGATTTAATGAAAACTTCTCAACCTAATAAAAATATTAACGTAATGAGTAAAAATAGTAATTTCATTTTGTGTCACAGACTTTATCTTGTCTCTCATTTAATAAGATATAAATGAACTTGTTCATGAAGTAAAGCCAAAGTTATGTATGATATTCTATTCAATTTAAGAAACTGCAGACAAAATGAAATATGTAGTTGGAAAAAAATGTTTAAAATATATTGCCAGAAATATTGGAGTACTTTTAAAGAAAACTTTCAAAGAGGAAGTGATGTTGGATTATATCCACAAAAATTTCCCTAATCACATACAGAGTTGTTCCATGTCTGCACCTAACTAATAAACACAAAATTATGTTATCACTCAGACTTCAAAGTTTACTATTTCTTAAATTTATTTGTATGGAAATAAAGTATAAATGATACCTAGCTTAAATTTTTAGATATACTAGTAATAAATAATGTTAAATATGTAGGCTGCCTATGTTTTGGAGCTCACATCTTATTTTGAGTATTTTGAAACAGACATAATATTAAAGAACTAATAATTCAGCAAAAATGTAAAAAAACCCTGGAATCATTATTTAAATAAAATCAGTCTAAATAAAACCTTAAAATTTCACTGTTATCTTTACAGTCTCCTTTTGAGTCATTTGAAATAAGCTTGGATCAGAGATTTTTGTCTATAAAAGAATTTTATCAAATATGTTCTCTAATATGTATGAAAGCAATTTGAAATTTAATGGAATCTTATGTGAGTTTAAAAGCTGAATTTATCTAAGTCCTGCTTTATATACTGACTATCAACAAGTAAGGAACCTTTTCAAACTCCATTTATTTAATGAAAAATGGGGATAATAGTAAGTACCACCCAACATAGCTATGAAAATTCAATAAAATAATGTTTATAATGCACCAAAAACAGTGCCTTGGTTATTTATCACTCAAATTAATTTTCATTAATTTTCTTATACCTATATTCCTTTTTCATAAGAACTAATATTTCCAGGGCCCAGCCCGGTGGGGCAGCAGTTAAGTGTGCATGTTCCACTACAGTGGCCCAGGGTTCACCACTTCGGATCCCAGGTGCGGACATGGCACTGCTCGGCAAGCAGTGCTGTGGCAGACATCCCACATATAAAGTAGAGGAAGATGGGCATGGATTTGAGCTCAGAACCAGTCTTCCTCAGCAAAAAGAGGAGGACTCGCAGCGGATGTTAGCTCAGGGCTAATCTTCCTCAAAAAAAATAAGAACTAATATTTCCAATAATAAATCCAGATTTCACATCCTAACAATGTTTCAGTTTTCTTGTTGCACCCCCAGAAAGGCTTACTCTGATTACCAAATATAAATTGCAGGCCTCTTAAACCCTCAGCCCTCTCCAGTGTGCAGTGATGATCTCCTTACCTGGCTTGGTAATTGTCTACAGCAAGATATTATTTCCTTATTTATAATACTTAGTGTCTGCCTTCCCAAGTAGAATGCAAATTCCATGAGAATAGCAACTTTTGTATGTTTATTCTTCTCCCCCCAAAGTCTTGAAACAGTGCCTGGCATATATTAGGCATTCAATAAATATTTATTAATTTTAAAAAACAAAACAACCAACATTTTAAACTATTAAAAAACATATTGCTTATAAAAAGATCATTCCTTCAGGAAGGTATATAAATTACAAACCTATATGACCCATCATAATATATGAAACGAAAAATGCAGAATTGATAAGACGAATTAACATTTCAACGATAAGAATTGGAGACTTTAAAGGCCCACTTTCAGTAATGAATTCATCTAGGCAGAAAGTGAATTATGAAACAGAAGATTTCACCAGAAATCTACTAGAAATCGAAGAGAGCAAACAAGTATCTATAGAACATTTCATATAACAATTGCAGGCTATTTATTCTATCCCATCACATGGTTCTCTAGTGCGCTTGGATTATTCTCCATCAAAGACCATAGGCTATGCCATAAAACAAACATTGATCAATCTAAGAGTGTTGAAATCATAAAATACATTTTTTCCAACAACAATGAAATTTAATAAGCAATAAATGACATGATAAAATTTATAAAATTAACATTTATGTGGAAATAAAATATAATTAAAGAAGAAATCGCAAGCTAAATTAAAAAATACTTTAACATGACTGAAAATGAAACACAACATACTAAACTTAAGAAATGTAGCTAAATCAGTGCATAGAGGGAAATTCACAGCTATAAATACCAACGTTAGAAAAAAAGCAATAAATAACACAATACTTATTTAAGAAAACTGGAAAAAAAGAGCAGACTAAACCCAAAACAACATAAGGAATAACTAATAACTAAGGAAGATTAGAGCAGAAATAAAGGAAGTAGAGAATAGAAAAACATTAGAGAAAAATCAATGAAATCAAAAGTTGATTCTTTGAAGAAATCAATAAAGTTGACAAACCTTTGGCTAGACTGGTCGAGGAAAAAGAGAGAGGACTCTAATACCTAAAATAACATAATAAATAGAGGCTATCATAGCTGACTTTGAAGACATACAAAGGATTATAAGAGAATAGTATAAGCAATTCTATGAAAAAAAATTTTCTGAAGTAAGAATAACATAACTGATTCAAGAAGAAATACAAAATCTGAATAGATTTATATCAAATAGATAATATATAATTTAATAAAAATAAAATATAATAAATAATTGTATCAGTAATTTAAAAATTTCCCACAAAGAAAATTTAGGCTCAGATAAATTCACTTGTGAATTCTACCAAATATTCAAAGAAGAATTAATAAAAATCTTTCATGAAATCTTGCAAGAAAAGAAGAGGAGGGATCATTTCCCATTTCATTTTATGGGACTATTATTATCCTGATACCAAAATGAGACAAAAACATTACAATAAAATAAAACTACAGACCAATATCCTTTATGGAAGTTTATCTCAACAAAATCCATGTTAAGTGAAGAAATTGATAAGAAGAACAAGAGGGACTTATCCCAATAATCCATAGTAGGTTTAATGTTTTTCAAAAAATCAATGTAATACACGATATTGTAGATTAAAGGGAAAACCCCCATGATAACCTGAACAGATGCAACAAAATTCTCAAAAAAAATCCAACACCCTTTCACAATAAAAACACTTGATAAACTAAGAATAGTAGGAAATTTCCTCCACTTGATAATGGTACAAAACACACAAGAACTCCACAGCTAAGATCATGCTAAATTGTGAAAGACTGAAAGCTTTCTCTCTAAGATTAGCAACAAGAAAAGATGTCCACTCTTGCCACTCTTATTCAAGATTTTACTGAAGTTTCTTCCAGAGTAATCAGCCAAATAAAAAAAAAAAAGAAAGAAAAACTATCCAGATTAGAAAAGAAGCAGAACTACCTCTATTCACAGATGACATCATTTTATATATAGAAAATTCTAAGGAAATCACTAAAAAATATATATTAGAATCAATAAATGAATTCAGCAAAGTTGCAGGATACAAGAGTAATATATAAAAACCTATATTATTTCTAAACACTATCAATGAACTATCCAGAAATGAAACTAAGAAAATCATTCCATTCATGCTAGCAACAAAAAGAATAAAATATTTAGGAATATATTTAACAAAAGAACTGTGAATTTCAACTTCTGAAAACTACAAACCACTGTTGAAAGAAAATAAAGACCTAAATTAATGAAAACACGTCGTAGGTGCATGGATCAGAAGGCTTCATGTTGTTAAAATGGCATTACTATACTAATTTATCTACAAATTCAAAGCAATCCTTCCCACAGTCCCAGCTTGCTTCTTTGTACAATTTGACAAGCTGATAGTAAAATTCATATGAAAATTCCAGGGCCCCAGAATAATCAATCTCCAAAATAATCAAAGGTAGAAGATTCACATATCCTAATATCAACTTAGCAAAAAGCAACAGTAACTGGCACAAGCTGGAATTAACATACGGACAACCATATAGATAAATGGCATAGAATTAAGAGTCCATAAATAAAGCCTAACATTTATGGCTAAATTATTTTTGGCAAAGCTGCCAAGATAATTCACTAAGGGAAGAAAAGCCTATTAACCAATGACCCAGGAACAACTGGATATCCTCATGTACAAGAATGAATTTGACAATCCAGGGTTCTTTTGAGAAAAATCACTCTGAATTCTCTTTTGCTTAGTGGGGTTGCAAAGTTTTTATTTCAATATCATGAGGTAATTATTTATATTTTATATTTGTCTGCTATTTCAAATAGATTTGGGCATGAAAGAAAGACAAATGTGCATACTCTACCAAACACCATACAAAATAATTAAATGAAAGTGGATCAAAAACTTTAATATAAAAGTTAAAACTATGAAATTCTTAATAGAAAACATACATAAGGTAAATCTTCTCGACCTTGAATCAGGCAGTGGTTTTGTAGACATAGCACCAAAAAAGAGAGATAATTTAGACTCCTCAAAATTAATAAATTTTGCATTGCAAATAATATAATCAATAAAGCGAAAATACAACTCACTTATAAGAAAAATAATTATAAATCATATATATAATAAGTGACCTGTGTTCAGAATATTTAAAGAACACTTGCAACTTCATAATAAAAATAGCACAATTAAAAATAAGCAGGAACGAATTCAGGGAAGATGGAAGTGTAGGAAGCACCAGGAATCTGTCCTACCACCAAAATAACGATTGAACTGGAAGGAGCTGGCTGAAGCAACTATTTTGGAACTCTGAGTCTAGTTGAATACTTGCAGCATGCATACCAGAGCTTGATGAAGAGGCTGGGAAATTTAGGCCAATTTCAGCTTTTGTGATCATGTGTGTCAGCCCCTGGCTCTCAATCACTGAGCAGGCATCAATAAGAACTACGGTCCACTTTCCTGTTTAGCTTGCTAGAGTCAGAGTGAGCCATAAGGACCTTGTTCTCTAAAGATCAGACCTTTGTATTTTGATTCCTAATTGCTGCTTTTGATTACAGAGGGTCATTTTCATTGTCTGAAGAGGTTTCCCAGGCAGAAAGTCACTTAAAGAGACAGTAAATTTTCCCACTTCTTGGGAACCAGTCATTTAAGGAGATCATTGTTGGATCACTGACTGACTACAATGATAGAACACAAAAGAAACTTCAATGACCATTCAAACAAGGATGCAATATAGTTTGCAAATTATAGTTTGCAAAATAACTTGGAAAATCATTATAGGATGGCTTCAATCTTCAATGGGCGAATAAAAAGCATTCCTTCCCTGAATGTGGGATAACTAGATTTACAGAGTTACCACGACATAAAACTCAGAATTTCCAGTTATCTACAAAAATCATAACATGTACAAAGAAACAATAAAATATGGCCCATTCACATGAAATAAGGAATTTAACAGAGAAATCCCTGAGGAAAACTAGACATTAGAAGTATTAGTCAAAGATATTAGATCAACTCCTTAAATATATTCAATGAGCTAAGGGAAACCATAGGAAAAGAACTCAAGGAAATCAGAAAAATGATGTCTGAACAAAAGTGAGAATATCAATTAAAAGAAATTATATAAAAAATCAATGTTTAAAAGTACAATAACTGAAATGAAAGATTTAATAGTTGGATTCAACAGAAGATTTGAAGAGTCAGACAAGAGAATCTGCAAACTTTGAGATAAGATATTTGAAATGATTCAGTCTGAGGAACAGGAAGAAAGAAAAGAATGGAGAAAAATGAAAAGAGCCTCAGGGATTTGTGGGACAACAACAATCATACTCACATTCAAATTGTAGAATTCCCAGGAGGAGAAGAGAGAGGGAAAGGGACATAAAAATGTTTGAAGAAATAATGACTGAAAGTTTCACAAATCTGAGGAAAGACAGCACGTGTAGGAAGCCCAAAAAGTTCTAAAGAGCATAAAATAAAAGAGACCCACGATGAAACACATTATAATCTAACTGTCTAATGACAAAGGCAAGAAGAAAATCTTGAAAGCAGTAAGAGAGAAGTTATTCACTATACATGAAGGATCGTCAATAACACTAACAGCCAATTTTTTCATTAGAAGCTTTGGAAGCCAAATAGAATGGGTTAATATATTCAAAGTAGTGAAAGAAAAAAAAAGAACTCTAACCAAGAATTCTCAATCCAGCAAAATTATCATTTAAGAATGAAGTAGAGAGAGTGATGTCGGCAACATGGCAGAATGAGTGGTTCCATTTGTCTATTCCTCTTTGAATTACAACTAAATGGACATTTACAGACTAATGGAGGATATCTACACAGCACAACAGTATGCCTGAGAGACCCACACAGCTATACATCTGAAGGTGGATGGACTGGATCCCCAGGAAGCAGTTGAGATAGGTGAGCACTCCCCTACCCTTCCCTGGTAGGACACAGATCCTCATACAGCTGCCAATCCTACTCTAAGAGGAGGTGGGGACAGCCCAGATTGCAC
Organism: Equus asinus; assembly: GCF_041296235.1. NCBI lineage: Eukaryota > Metazoa > Chordata > Mammalia > Perissodactyla > Equidae > Equus > Equus asinus. Next base: position 96,776,006 of record NC_091790.1, read on the forward strand.
ACAAACCCTACTCTGGCCTACAAGAGCACCCCCAGTACTGCAGCAGTCCCATCAGTGGAAATACACCACAGTGTGACTGTGAGAGAAGGTAGTGGCAGCCCTCTGCATACATGTTAATGCTATCCTGGCTTGTAGGAGCACACACTGTGCCACAGTGGTTCTGGCAGTTGGAATGCACCCCAGAGCAACAGTAAGAGGAGTTGGCGGCAGCCTCTGTGTGTGTGTGTGACTGCTAACCTGGCCTACAGAAGCACTCACCATGCTGCCACAGCCCCAAAGAGTGGCCCAGCTTGGACCCCGTGAAGGAGCCTTGGCCACCAAACACAGAAGCTGGAACAACTGTAAGGCGAGGATCACTATCCTGGCTTGCAGGAGAGCCCACTATACCTGCACAAATGCTAGCAGATAGAGTGAGATCAGAGACATAGCTCCTGCTTCCCCTAAGTGGTGGCAGGTGGAATCTGTGACCCAAAACTACCCCAAACAAGCCAGCAGAGGATCAGTTCATCGAACACCATGAAAAACTACAGAAAACTTCAGAGCAGAAGGAAAATGACAAGTCTGCAGAAAGCAACCCCAAAGTCTCAGAAATTTACAATCTAGACAGATAATTCAAAATAGTTGTCATAAAGAAACTCAATGAGTTATGAGAAAACTCACAAAGACAGTTCAATGACCTCAGGAATGAAATTAATGAGCAGGAGGAATACTTCACCAAAGAGACAGAAACTCTAAAATTAAAAAAAGAAAACAGAAATTCTGGATATGTAGAACATAATTAATGCGATAAATAATCTAGACTCCTTTAAAAAAATAGAGCTGATGTTGTAGAGGATAGAATTAGTGATGTAAAAAATAGAAATATATAATTGCCTTCAGTGGAGGAGGAGAGAGAACTAAGAGTCTTTAAAACATGAATGAATTCTTCAAGAAATATCCAACTCAATTAGGAAAAGAAATATAATGATTAAAAGGGACACTCCACCAAGAAGACATAACATTTATGAATATATATACACTTAACTCAGGAGCAAAAAAGTACATAAAGCAGCTATTAAAAGACCTGAAATTAATAATAACACAATAATAAAGCAGGGGACCTCAACACCCCACTTATATCAATGAATAGATCAGTCAGATGGAAAGTCAACAAGGAAATAATGAATTTAAATTAAACACTAAGCCAGATGTACTTAACCTATATATATAGAACATTCCACCTGAAAACAACAAATGTACATTCTTCTCAAATTCACATGAAACATTCTCAAATGTAGACCATATGTTGGGACAAAAGGCAAGCCTCAATAAATTTAAGAAGATTGAAATCATATCAAGCATCTTTTCTGACCACAGTGCTATGAAATTAGAAATCAACTAAAAGAAAAAAGTTGGGAAAGTGACAAATATGTGGAGACTAAATGATATGCTACTGAACAACCATTGGATCAATGAAGAAATCAGAGTAGAAGTGAGAAAATACCTGGAGATAAATAAAAGTGAAAACTCAACATATCAACTCTTATGGGATGCAGCAAAAGTGATACTACACAGGCCTAGCTCAACAAACAAGAAAAATGGGAAATAAATAATCTTAAACTACACCTAACAGAATTAAGATGAACAACCAAAGCCCAAAGTCAGCAGAATAAGGAAAATAATGAAAATTAGAGCAGAAATAAATGAGATACACAATAAAAAAAAACAATAGAAAGGATCAAAGAAACTAAGAGATGGTTCTTTGAGAAGATAAACAAAATTAACAAACACTTAGCCAGACTCATTAAGGAAAAAAAAGGGAAGGCACAAATAAATAAAATTGAAAATAAAAGAGGAGAAATTACACGATATACCACAGAAATACAATGGATTATAAGAGAATACTAAAAACCGTATGCCGACAAATTGGATAACCTAGAAGGAACAGATAAATTCTTAGACACACACAACTTTCCAAAACTGAATCAAGAAGAAACGGAGAATCTGAATAGAACAATCAGAAGTAAAGAGATTGAACCAGTAATGAAAACCTTCCCCCAAAACAAAAGTCCAGGACCAGATGGCTTCTCTGGAGAATTCCACCAAACATTGAAAGAATTAATACTTGTCCTTGTCAAAGTATTCTAAAAGATTAAAAAAGGTGGAATGCTTCCAAACTCATTCTATGAAGCCAACATTACCCTGACACCAAAACCAGACAAGGACAACACAAAGGAGGAAAATTAGAGGCCAATATTGCTGATGAACATAGATGAAAAATCTTCAACACAATATTGGCAAACTAAGTAGACCAATACTTTAAAAGGATCATACAATGGGGCCGGCCCCATGGCCAAGTGGTTAAGTTTGCGCACTCCACTGCAGGCGGCCCAGTGTTTCATAGGTTCTAATCCTGGGCACAGAAATGGCACTGCTCATTGAACCATGCTGGGGTGATGTCCCACATGCCACAGCTGGAAGGACCCACAACTAAGAATATACATCTACGTAAAAGGGGGCTTTGGGGAGAAAAAGGAAAAATAAAATCTTTAAAAAAAAAAAGGATCATATGACACAATCAAATAGGATTTATACCAGGGATGCAGAGATGGTTGAACATCTGCAAAACATCAATGTGATACAACACATTAACAGAAGGAAGAATAAAATCAGATGATCATCTCAATAGATGAAGAGAAAGCATTTGATAATACCCAAAACAATTTATGATAAAAATTCTCAATCAAATGTGTAAGGAAGGAATGTACCTCAATATAGTAAAGGCCACAAACCCACAGCCAACATGATACTTATTGGTGAAAAATTTTTAAAAATATTTAAAACTACCCTTCTGAGAACAGGAAGAAGACAAGGGTGCCCACACTCATTACTCCTATTCAATATGGTATTGGAGGTTTTGGCCAGAGCAATAAGGCAAGAAAAAGAAATAAAAGGTATCCAAATTGGATGGAAGAAGTGAAACTCTTGTTGTTTGTAGACAACATGATCCTATATAAAGAAAACCACAAAGAATACACCAGAACACTATTAGAAATGAGCAACAACTACAGCAAATTTCCAGGGTACAAAATCAACTTACAAAAATCAGCTGCATTTCTATACACTAATAACTAACTAGCAGAAAGAGAAATCAAGAATACAATCCCATGTACAATCACAATAAAAAGAATAAAATATCTAGTGATAAATTTAACCAAGGAGGTGAAAGACCTAAACAATGAAAACCATAAGACGTTACTGAACGAAATAGAAGAGGTAAAGAAATGGAAAGATATTCCATGATCATGGTTTGGAAGAACAAACATACTTAAAATTTCCATATTACCTAAATCAATCTACAGATTCAGTGCAATCTGAATCAGAATTCCAATGACATTCTTCATGGAAATAGAACAAAGCATCCTAAAATTTATATGTAACAAGAAAAGACCCAAAATAGCCAAAGCAATTCTGAGAAAAGCAAACAAACCTGGAGGCATCACAATCCCTGACTTCAAAATACATTACAAAGCTATAGTAATTAAAACAGTATGGTACTGTCACAAAAATAGACACGCAGATCAATGGAACAGAATCAAAAGCCCAGAAATAAAACCACATATCTATGGACACCTAATCTTTAACAAAGGAGCCAAGAACATACAATGGAGAAAGGAAAGTCTCTTCAACAACTGATGTTGTAAAAACTAGACAGCCACATGCAAAAGAATGAAATTATCTTACACCATACACAAAAATTAACTCAAAATGGATTAAAAACTTGAATGTAAGACCTGAAACCATAAAAATCCTAGAGGAAAATATAGACAGTACACTCTTTGACATAGGTCTTAGCAGCAACTTTTTTTGAATAACATGCCTACTCAGGCAAGGGAAACAAAAGAAAAAATAAACAAAAAGACTACATTAGATTAGAAAGCTTCTGCAGAGCAAACGAAACCATGAACAGAACAAAAAGGCACCCCCCTAGTTGGGAGAAAATATTTGAAAATATATTAAAAGGGTTAATTTCAGAAGAAGTTAATTTCCAAAATATATAAAGAACTCATACAACTCAACAACAACAAAACAAACAATTCAATCAAAAAATGGGCAGAGGGTGGGAAGAGACATTTTTCCACAGAAGATACACAGATGGCCAACAGACACATGAAAATATGTTCAACATCACTAATTATTAGTGAAATGCAAATCAAAACTGCAGTGTGATATCACCTTACCCTGTCAGTATGGCTATAATTACCAAGACAAAAAATAAAATATGTTGGAGAGGACGTGGAGAAAAGGCAACCCTCATACACTGAAGGGTGGAATGCAAACTGGTGCAGCAACTATGGAAAACAGTATGGAGAGTTCTCAAAAAATTAAAAATAGATACACTATACAATCCAGCTATCCCACTACTGGATATTTATCCAAAGAACATGAAACCAATCATTCAAAGCAATTTATGCACCCCTATGTTCATTGCAGCATGATTCACAATAGCCAAGATGTGGAAGCAACCCCAGTGCCCATCAGCTGATAAATGGATAAAGAAGAGGTAATATATACATAAATGGAATACTACTCAGCCATAAAGAAAGACAAAATTGTCCCATTTGTGACAACATGGATGGATCTTGAGGGTATGATGTTAAGCAAAATAAACCAGACAGAGGAAGACAAATACTGCATGATTTCATTCATTTGTGGAAGATACACAAACACATGTATAAGGAGAACAGACTAGTGGTTACCAGAAAGGAAGGGGGTTATGGGGTGGTCCTAAGGGTTGAGGGGTACGTATGTATGGTGACAGATAAAAACTAGACTATTGGTGGTGAGCATGATGCAGTATGTACAGAAATTGATAAATAATAATGTACACCTGAAATTTCACAATTATAAACCATTATGACCTCAATAAAATAATTGGAAAAAAAAGAATGAAGGAGAAATAAACACTTTTCCAGAAAAACAAAAGCTGAAGGAGTTCATTACCAATGTGTCTGCCCTACAAGAAATGTTAAAGGGAATCTTCCTGGCTGAAATGAAAGGCACTAGATATTAACTCAAAGACAAGAAGAAAAATGAAGTACACTAGAAAAGATAACTCCTTACATGAATAGAAAAGTCAAAATAATTGCAGTTTTTATTGCTTTGTAACTTCTCCGCCTTTCCTATATATTTTTACAGGTAAATTTCTAATATAATTATAAATATGCATTAATGGTTGTACAACGTAAAGAGGTATAATCCGTGACAATAATAATATAAAGCTGTAGGAATGGAGATATATCAGAGTAGTCTATTTTGTATACTATTAAAACTAAGCTGATATTATTCCATCTAGATGGTTATACATTGAAGACATCATTTGTAAACCCCCAGTTAACTACTAGAAAAATAACTAAAAAATATAAGAAAAGAAGAAGAAAGGAATAAAAATAGCATACACAAAAACTCAACAAAATTAAGAAGACAGAATGGAGAAATTGAGGAACAAAAAAAAATAACAGGGGAAAACAAATAGCTAAGTGGGAGAAATAAATCCTTGTTTATCAGTAATCATATCAAATTTAAATGGATTAAACTCTCCTATTGAAAGGGATCCATTGATATATTAGAATGAAAAAAGACGCAGAATCCATTTAGATGCCATTCTACAAGAGACTCACTTTAGATATAAAGACACAAAGAGATTGAAAGGAAAAGGATGGAAAAAGATGGACTTTAAATAAAAAGGGTCACAAAAAACAAAAAAGACATTGCATGTTAAAGCGTCAAACAGCAAGATGATATAATGATTATAAACATATACATTATTAACCAAAGAGTCCCAAAATATATTAAAAAAGTTTGACAGAACTGAAAGGAGAAATAGACAGTAACATAAAGACTTCAATATCCTACTTTAGATAATGGGTAAAACATGCAGACAAGATCACTAAGGAATTAAAGGGCTTGAACAACAGTATAAATAGATTAGATTTAACAGGGATTTATGGGACACCGCAACCAACAGCAGAACAAGGATCTTTCTCAAGTGCACAGGCAAAATTCTCCAGAACAGACCACATTTTATGCCAGAAAACAAGTCAACACATTTAAAGGGATTAGCGTTATAGGAAAGAATATTTTCCAATCACAGTAGAATGAAATTAGAAATGAATAACAGAATGAAAACTGGAAAATTAAAAAAAAACAACACACTCTTAAACAACCAATTGGTCAAAGAAGAAATAAAAAAAAAAATTAGAAAAGACCTTGAGATGAATGAAAACAAAACACATTATAACACCACTTATAAGTGATTTACAAATATGAAGTACATAGATAGGCAAATTCTAGAGACAGAAAGTAGGGGGAGGGTAATGGGGAATTAAACTCAGTTACAGAGTTTCCATTTGAAGTGATGAAAAAGTTTTCAAAATAGATAGTGGTAATTATTGCATAACATGGTTCATGTAATTAATGCCACTGAATTTCACACTTAAAATTAGTTAAATTGGCAAATTTGTGTTGAATGTATTTTATCACAATTTATAAAAACTAATAATGTAATTTACCAAAAAGCTTTGAATTGCAAATTTTAAATGAGTGAATTGTATGGTATGAAAATTATATCTCAATAAAGTTGGTAATAAATGAGCAAATTACCTGAATAGACACTTGTCCCAATAATAAAAAAGAATGGTCAACATAAGCACATGAAAAGATAGTCAATATTACTAATCATTAGGGATATGCAAATCAAAACTACAAAGAAATGTCACATTCTACTTACCAGGATGGCTATAAACAACAGGACAGATGATAACAATAGTTGGATAGAACATGAGAAACCACAACTGTCCTACATTACTGCTGAGGATGTCAAATTTGGAGAACAATTTCAGATATTAAAAAAGTTAAAACACACTAAATCCCACACAATAACTTGAGTATGAAGGAACGTTCATGGCAGTATCATTCAAAATAACCCCAAAGTGGAAACCATAGAAATGTCTATCAACAGATGAATGAATAAAAAGTGGCCTATCCATGCAATGGAATATTATTCAGTAATGAAAAGGGATGAAATACTAATATGTGATGTTACAAAATGAAAGAACTAAAATTGGCCCTTTGAGATTTCATCAAGATGGTGGCGTAGACGGGCTCTGAACTCACCTCTTCCCACTAACACACCTAAGTTACAACTGTTCTTGGAAAAATTACCCTGGAGAGAGAACTGAAAACTGGATAAAAAGAACCCTCACAAAAAGTACAGTCCTGACTGAAGTGGGAGAGGCAGAAATTCATTCTGGCAAGGAAAAAAACCTCCTTTGTGAGCTGTGGAGCTTCACTTCCAGCCAACAGGAGACACACTAAGTTACACAGCCTTCCCTGGAGAAGTGGGAACCTTAGAAGGGGCACGTTACCTCTAAAAGCATCCTTCAGACTCAGCACAACTGAGATGAGTGTCATAATATCTGGCTTTGCTGGCTAACTATAATGGGGAATTCCCCAAGCAAAGCTATTGGACATAAGCTGAAAAAAGCCAGCTGTTAAAGTACCCATGCACAAATTCACCCAACTCAGATAACAACTAAAATCACCATAAAGAAAGGTACACCATCCTTTGGTGAAAAAGACTCACCTGGAAGGCTCTGGGTTCATCTCAGTGATAGGTGAGACCTCTGCGGAGACTGAGACATTGCTGACAACCATTGCTGTGACCTAGTATAGATGTGCTGACACAGACACTGGCAGATGCCATTGGAATTGTTCCCCTGGCCTATTTGCCTAGGAGTTTACTACACCAACTAGAGTGCAGACTTAATCCAATTCAGCCAGGGCAGGCAGCCTGCCCTAGGGACTGGCTGCACCCAACAGCAAACACTGAGGATACTTGTCAGACTGCATACTCTGGGTGCCTTGATCATCTACAGGTAGAGGAGTGTGTCCACATTGGTGGTGCAGCACTTGTGTGAGCAACAGGTGAACTGTGGGGGGCATTATTGGAGAGTGTTTGGGCCTCTGCAGTGGGGTGACTGGGAATGCTCCAAGGGATTGGGAAGGGTGCACAGACAAGGACTGTGTTGACAGTGTGTGTGGAGCATTGGGGAGTTGAGCTTATCACCGGCAGAAGACCTTTGCTTCACAAACTGTCAGAAAGGTGATGAGATCCACTTTGCAAAGCCTGAAACAATAGGTTGCTTCTGTTCCTGGGGCCAGCCCCACTCAGCTGCAATCCTAAGAGAGTTGAGAACAGCCTTGCAGGCCTGACCTGAGGGCTACAGTAATTGTAAATCCCTGAGCCTAGCAACCAGCCACACTGGGTGCCTACTCATGTAACAGAAAAAACTGCAACAGGGTGTGCTATTAGACCTTGCAGCCACTTGTACTGGGGCTCCCCAAACCTGACTGACAAATAACCCGCCAGAGGGGTGATGCCTATACTCCCTGGGTATCTGCAATAAGAGCAACCTTGCCACAGCAGAATGTCACATATGACTCACACAGGGAAACTCCTGGAACCTTTGGATTGGTGGTGAGAGACAAGCACACTGCTGGGCCTAAAAAGGCATCTGTTACATAAAGCCACTTCTCCAAGATCAGGAGACATAGCTGACTCACCTAATACAAAGATATAAGCACAGAGAAAGAGGCATAATGATTACGCAAAGGAATATGTTCCAAGCAAGGGAACAGGACAAACGCCAGAAAAAGAACTAAACGAAAAAGAAATAAGCAATCTACCAGACAGAGTTCAAACAAAAACTCATAAGGATGCTCACTGATCTTGGGAGAGGACTGGTAGAACACCATGAGAACATCAACAAAGAATAGGAAAATACAAAAACAAACCAATCAGAAATGAAGAATACAATACTGGAAATGAAAAATTCACTAAAGGGACTCCATAGCAGAGTAAATGATACAGAAGAACGGATCAGCAACCTAGACAAAGGACTAGAGGAAATCACTCAGGCTGAACAGATCAAAGAAAAAAGAATTATAAAGAATGAAAACAGTCTAAGGGAACTCTGGGACAATATCAAATGCACTAACATTCACATTATAGGTGTCCCAGAAGGAGAAGAGAGAGACAAAAGGGCAGAGAATCTATTTGGAGAAATAACAGCTGAAAACTTTCTTAACTAAAGGAAGGAAGCAGACATCTAAGTACAGGAAGCACAAAGAGCTCCAAACAAGATCAGCCCAAAGAGACCTACACCAAGACATATTATAATTAAAATGTCCAAAATTAAAGATAAAGAGAGAATCCTAAAAGCCTCAAGAGAAAGGCAAGAAGTAACATTCAAAGGAAAGCCCATAAGGCTATCAGCAGACTTCTCAGCCAAAGACTTACAGGCTGGAAGAGAATGGAATGATATATTTAAAGTGTTGAATGAGAAGAACATACAACCAAGAATACTCCATCCTGCAAGGTTATCATTCAGAATGGAAGAAAAGATAAAGAGTTTCCCAGAGAAGCAAGACTTAAAGGAGTTTAACACCAAGAAACCAGTTCTACAAGAAATGAATAAGGGACTTATTTAAGTGGTAAAGAGAAGACCACAAATAGGAATAAGAAAATTATCAAAAAAAAAAAAAAGCAGGCAAAATCACAGGTAAAGGCAAAAATATAGTAAAGGTAGCAGATCAACCACCTCTGAAGATCATATGAGGGTAAAAGACAATAGTACTAAAATTACCTATTTCAATGATAAGATGGTAATGGATAGACACACACAAAACAAGAGATTAGATATGATTTCAAAAATATAAAATGTAAGAGGAGGAGAGTAAAAGAGTAGAGCTTTGAGAAAGAGGTTGAACTAAAGAGATTATCACCTCAATATAGATTGTTATATATGTAGAATACTATGTGTCAACTTGATGGTAATCACAAACCAGAAACCTATAATAAATAACAAATAAGTAAAACAGATCAAATCAAACATATTACTAAAGAAAGCCATCAAGCCACAAGGGAAGAGAGCAAGAGAAGAACAAAGGAACAGAGAAGAACTACTAAAATACCCAGAAAAAAGTAACAAAATGGCAATAAATACATATTTATCTATAGCTACTTTAAATGTCAAAATACGAATTGCTCTAATCAAAAGGGATAAGGTGGCTGACTGGATAAAAAAAGACCCGGATATATGCTGTATAAAAGAGACACATTTCAGACCTAAATACACTTACAAACTGAAAGTGAATGGATGGAAAAAGATACTGAATGCAAACAGCAAAGAAAAGAAAGCTGAGGTAGCAATAGTTATATCAGACAATATAGACATTAAAACAAAAAGTATAACAAGAGACATAGAAGAGCACTACATAATGATAAAGGGAACAATCTAACAAGAGGATATAACAGTTGCAATATCTATGCACCCAACACTAGCGCACCTTAATCTATAAAGCAATTATTAACACACATAGAAGGAGAAATACACTAGCATAATAATAGTAGGGGACTTTAACACTCCACTTAGACCAATGGATAGATCATCCAAACAGAAGATCTATAAGGAAACACTGGCTTTAAACAACACATTGGACCAGATGGACTTAGTAGATATATATAGAACATGATATCCAAAAACAGCAGCATACACATTCTTTTCAAATGCACATGGAACTTTCTCCAGGATTGATCACATATTAGTCCACAAAGCAAGTCTCAATAAATTAGGAAGATCAAAATAATATCAAGCATCTTTTCATGCCACAAAGGTGTGAAACTAGAAATCAACTACAGAAGAAAATAAGAAATGCCAAAAAAATGTGGAGATTAAACAAATGCTACTGAACAACGGTTGGTTCAAAGAATAAATCAAAGGACAAATCAAAAAATACCTGAAGACAAATGAAAATGAAAACATGACATGCTAAAATCTGAGGGATACAGAAAAGCAGTTCTAAGAGGAAAGTTTATAGCAATACAGGCCTACCTCCACAAAAAAGAAAAATCCCAAGTAAACAATTTAATAGGGCACCTAAAGTAACCAGAAAAAGAAGAAAAAACAAAGCCAAAAATCAATAGAATGAAAGAACTAGTAAAAATCAGAGCATAAATAAATGAAATAGAGACCTAAAAAACAATGGAAAAAAAATCAATGAAATCAACAAGCGGTACTTTGAAAAGATAACAAAATTGAGATACCTTTAGTGAGACTCACAAAGAAAAAAAGAGAGACGGCTCAAATAAAATCAGAAATGAAAGCAGAGAAATTACAACAGGTATCTCAGAAATATAAAAGATTATAAGAGAATGCTGTGAAAATCCATATGCCAACACATTGGATAAGCTGGAAGAAATGGATAATTTTTTAGAATCAAACAACATTCCAAAACTGAATCAAGAAGAAGTAGAGAATCTGAATAGACCAATCATCAGTAAGGAGATCGAAACAGTAGTCAAAAACAACCCAAAAAATAAAAGTCCAGTACGAGACGACTTCTCTGGCGAATTCTACCCAACCTTTAGGGAAGACTTAAGACCTATGCTCCATAAACTCTTCCAAAAAATTGAAGAGGAGAGGAAGCTTCCTAATTCATTCTACAAAGCCAACGTTATCAAAACCCAAACCAAAAACAGATACCAAAACCAGAGAAGGACAATAGAAAAAAGAAAACTACATGCCAATATCACTGATGAATACCAATGAAAAACTCGTCAACAAAATACTAGCAAATAAAATACAACAACACATTGAAAAGATCATACACCATGATCAAGTGGGATTTATTCCAGGGAAGCAGAGATGGTTCAACATCTGCAAATCAAAGTGATACACCACATTAACAGAGTAAAGAATAAAAGTCACATGATCATCTCGATACGTGCAGAGAAAGCATTTGACATGATACAGCATCCACTTATGATAAAAACCCTAAATAAAATTGTTATAGAAGGAAAATATCTCAACATAATAAAGGTCATATATGACAAACCCACAGCTGATATTATTCTCAATAGAGAAAAACTGAAAACTATCCCTCTAAGAACAGGAACCAGACAAGGATTCCCACTTTCACCACTCTTATTTAACGCAGTATTGGAAGTCCTAGCCAGAGGTATCAGGAAAGAAAAAGAAATTAAAGGGATCCAAATTAGAAAAGAAGTGAAATTGTCACTATATGCAGATGACATGATTCTATACATAGAAAACCCTAAAGAATCCATTAAAAAAACTTTTAGAAATAGTAAATGAATACGGTCAAGTTGCAGATTCAAACGCGACATACAAAAATCAGTTGCCTTTCTATACAGTGAAAACAAAATAGCAGAAAGAAAATTAAGAATACAATCCCATTTACAATTGCAACAAAAAGAATAAAACACCTAGAAATAAACATAATAAAAGAGGTGAAAGATCTGTACATTGAAAAGTATAAAACATCGCTGAAAGAAATTGAAGATACAAATGGAAAGATATTCCATGCTCTTGGATTGGAAGAATTAACATAGTTAAAATGTCCATACTTCCTAAAGCAATCTATAGATTCAATGCAATCCCTATCAAAGTTCCAACAACATTTTTCACAGAAATAGAACAAAGAATGCTAAAATTTATGTGGAACCACTAAATATCTCGAATAGCCAAAGGAATTCTGAGAAAAAAGAATTCAAACTATACTACAAAGCTGTAGTAACCAAAACAGCATGATACTGGCCGAAAAACAGACACACAGATCAACAGAACAAAGTAGAGAGCACAGAAATAAACACACATATATATGGACAGCTAATTTTCGACAAGGGAGCGAAGAACATACAGTGGAGAAAGAAGAGTCTCTTCAATAAATAGTGTTGGGAAAACTGGGCAGCCACATGCAAAAGAATGAAAGTAGACCATTATCTTATACCATGCACAAAAATCAATTCAAAATGGATTAAAGATGTGAATATAAGATCTGAAACCATGAAACTTCTAGAAGAAAACATAGGCAGTATGCACTTTGACATAGGTCTTAGGAGTATTATTTCAAATACGGGAGAGGAAAACAATAGAAAAAATAAACAAATGGGACTACATCAAACTAAAAGCCTTCTGCACAGCAAAGTAAACTATCCATAGAACGAAAAGCCAACCTAACCATTGGAAGAAGATGTTTGCAAATGCTATATCAGATAAGGGGTTAATATCCAAACTATACAAAGAACTCATACAGCTCAACAAGGAAAAAACTAACAAGCCAATTGAAAAATAGGCCAATGATCTAAGAGAGATTTCTCCAAAGAAGATATACAGATGACAAACAGGCACATGAAAATATGTTCAACATCATTAACTATCAGGGAAATGCAAATCAAAACTACAATGAGATATCACCTCACTCCCATCAGAATGGCTATAACTAACAAGACAAGAAACAATAAGTGTTAGAGAGGATGCGGAGAGAAAGGAACCCTCGTACACTGCTGGTGGGAGTGCAAACTTTTGCAGCCACTATGGAAAACAGTATGGAGTTTCCTTAGAAAATTAAGAATAGATCTACCATATGATCCAGCTATTCCACTACTGGGTATTTACCCAAAGAACTTGAAAACACAAATGCATAAGATACCTGCACCCCTATGTTCGTTGCAGCATTATACACAATAGCCAAGACTTGGAAGCAACGTAGGTGCCCATCAAGGGATGAATGGATAAAGTAGATCTGTTAAACATACAAAATGGAACACTACTCAGCCATAAGAAATGATGAAATCTGGCCGTTTGTGACAACATGGATGGACCTTGTGGGCATTATGCTAAGTGAAATGTCAGAGGGAGAAAGTCAAAAACCATGTGACTCATTCATAAGTAGAAGATAAAAATGATGACAAACAAACACATAGAAACAGAGACTGATTAGTGTTTACCAGAAGGGAAGAGGAGAGGGAGGAGTATGAAAGGAGTGATTAGGCACATGTGTGTTGTGATGGATGGTAATTCGTCTTTGGGTGGTGAACATGACGTAATCTACACAGAATTTGAAATATATTACAATGTGCACCTGAAGGTTATATAGTTATAATCCAATGTTACTGCAATAGAAAAATAAATAAATAATAAAAATAAAAAATAAAACAAAATGAAAGAAACTTGAGGACATTATGCTAAGTAAAATAAGCCAGTCATAAAGAATCTTATATTGTAATATATAAATATTTTTCTCATATAAATGCTCAGTATAGGCAAATCTATAGAGAAAGAAAACAAATTTGTGGCTAGGGGATAAGGACAGTGGAGAGCGACTGCTAATGGGCATAGGATGTCTTTTGGAACTGACAACGCTTTTCTAAAGTAAATCGTGATGATGCCTGTACAACTCTTTGGATATACTAAGTCATTGAATTGTACACTTTAAATGGGTGATTTTATGGTATGTGAATTATTTATCAATAAACCTCTTAAAGAACACAAGTGCCCATTAAAAATTATGAAATTTAAAGATTAAAGTATTGCTCATATTCGCTTTGTTTTTAAGACTGTAGGTCAAATATTTGAAAATTATCTTCATCAAAATTTAAACCAGTTTAAAGCAACATATTGATAACAAAGTCCAGGAAACTCCAACTATTATTTAATCCTTACAAGCCCCTAATCTTTGACCATCAAGTTCAAGTTCAGATTTAACTCCTTAGGCAGTTAGTACTGGACCCTCAAAAGTAACCCTGATGCCCCATTTATTGCTTGCTTCTGCTGTTGCCACACAAAGTCACAGAGAACAATGTCTGCTATAGTTTTAGTTCTCTTTGTACCTTGCATATGTGTTCCATTGGTCTGCCATAATTTTCCTTTATTTCTACCATTCATTTCAGCACATGTTCTTCATCCTTTTAGATCTAATTCAAAAATCCTTTGATTGCCATCCAAACAATTGGACCGCACTTCTATTTTATTTCTACTCATAGTTCATTTTAATTTTTAAAAACGTAGGTAGACATGCAGTGTTTCGGGCCAGGGCCTTCATCTTAATCATTTTAACATCTCTAAGGGCTTGGCACAATGTTGACACACAATAGATCATGAACACAGCTTTCACTAAATAAAAGTATATAAAAGTAGATTAAGAAGTGAGTTTGACCAGAAGCTGACCATTATATTAATATTTAAAGGACTTTCTTCTGTAAAAAACACAGATAATTCTAAAGAAAATCAAGAGCCATGGATCCTGTTTCTTTATATTCCTAAAACAGTTAAACAATAGAAAGAGGCTAAAAAACTTCAGGTGACAAAATAAGTACAACACTCCATGCTATTTTATTTTATGTGTTAAGCCATTTAAGCCCAATTAAAAAAAAATTGTAGGATATGTATGTGTTCGTTACCTTTATTTTTCAAAATGGCTTTTATGTACAAGGCTGAGATCACCTCTCTCTTTGAAGCCTCTGTCACTTAGAGTTCACTAAGGCATTTCTGTGAGGAATTAGGGATGAAAGGAATTTGTCACTGAAGGCAATTTTAGACTTAATGCCTCATTCACAAAAGGGAAAGAAAAATAAACCCTCCCATTTTTCACAGTCAGGTTTTTAAATTTGTCACAAATGAAAACCTGAACTTTCTGGGAAAGAATGATTTATTTGTAGGGACATAAAGAAAAAAATAGCATGAAATTCCTCAAACAACATCCATTTTAAAAATAATGGAACAAGTCACTGCCTTTGGGGAATAAAGCATTAGCTATTTTCAAAACTCAGGCTCACACATACACCCTTCTTTGTTGGGCAGGAAATATAGTAGATGAAAATCTGTTTATCATAGGTTTCGTTTTGTGGAATTTTGATTCTTGAATTACATCCCTGATCTGGAAGCCCAGATAAAAGTCACTAAAATCATTAGTATCATTTTAGACCTCCTGCATTGTAGAGATCTATAAACCTACACATCTAAACCTTGTTAATTCTCAAACAATTGCGAATAGCTTAGCCCATGTGTTCTTCTATTACCAAAAAAATCTCTCTGCTGTTACCCTAAGAAAGTAGCCTAGGGTGCTACCCAAGCAGGAGTGTTGAGTTAGAAAAATTCAAGTTCACTAGAAGTTTCAAAACTTGAACTGTGTGGAGTTACAAATTGACTTCATTGCAAGCCAACTCAGGATTATCATAATAGTATAATGAGGTGGCATATGTGAAAAAGCTGGCACTTAGTAATTTCTTTTCTGATTAAAATTTTGACAATGAATACTCTTTCCAAAAATAGGGACAATTTTGGAAGTGTAAACCAAAGCAATTTTTCAGAAGGAAATTAGCTAAGATCATTAAGTACTTCAATTCACAACCTTTGAAATCCAGCAGTCTCACTTCTATGTATTAATTATATAAGTACAGTCATGCATTGCTTAAAGGTGACATATATTCTGAGAAATATGTCGTTAGGCGATTTTGTCATTGCGAGAACAACATAGAGTGTATTTACACAAAGTAAGGTAGTATAGCCTCCTACACACATAGGCTATATGGTACTAATCTTATGGGGGCGCTGTCATATATTTGGTCTGTTGCTGACTGAAATGTTGCTATACCGTGCATGACTGTATATGGAAACAAGCACAATGGGGTTTGTGTAATGATATAGTGGAACATTGCTTACAGGCTGATATGGTTCATTTCACAAATGCAAATGTGTAAGAAATATGACATCTTTTTACTTTTTCTCAGAAACTTTATTTTTGACTGTATCTTCTAAATTCTGCCCAGTTGGATAAAGTTCATTTATTTGCCAACCTGGAGGAAGAGAGCTTGAAGTCAGAGCTTATGTGTATTTATTAAAAAAGGTGATCTTTTGTAACTTTGAGTTTGTGAACTGAGATTTGCATTCTTTCTATGTACTACTTTTTTCCAGATGTTGAATTGATATTTCACTCTTGACCTATGACCTAAAGCTTCATCCATGATCTACTCAAGTCTACATTAGATATTTTCACCTTTTTCAGACTCAGTATAACCCCAAATCTCCTTATTATGGAAATCAATCTGAATTAGTTCAAGACTCTAAACTTAACTACAAACTTACAAGAAATATAGGTGACGTAGGAACTTATTAAATGACGTAAGGGTGTGTGAAATTGTAAAATTAAGATGATGAAGAAATCTACAAGAAAACTTAACTGTTATCTTCAATAAATTACAATGGCAAATGAAGAATGAAGACTCATAAATTAAAATAAACTTACAAAACATATCAACCAAATGTAATATATGAAATTTATTTGGATTTTTCATTCAAACAATCAACTACTTAAAAAATGAAACAATGCTGGATTTAAATATTGATTAAATATTTTAAAATAGTACAGAATAATCACTTTTTAGCTGTGATGGTATTTAAGTTATATTAAAAATAGGCCTCTCATCTTTAAGAGAAATATTCTGAGGTATTCATCTATCAGGTCTGTCATTCATTTGATGACCTGATAGATGCTGGGATTTGCTTCA
This sequence comes from Equus asinus, assembly GCF_041296235.1. NCBI lineage: Eukaryota > Metazoa > Chordata > Mammalia > Perissodactyla > Equidae > Equus > Equus asinus. The sequence goes on from NC_091790.1 coordinate 96,793,416, forward strand.
AAATAATCTACTGTGTGTGTGTGTGTGTGTGTGTGTGTGCGTACAGAGCAACAGGAGAGGCAAGATGAACAAGATTCATCAAGTGTAAATAATTGTACATCTTTGCGATAGATTAATGGGGATCTATTTCACCATTCTCTATACATTTGCAAATTTCTATATTAAGAAGTTTGAAAAAGTGTCTGAAGCAGGAAGTCTTAAAAATATCCTTTATTGCTAGAATGTAACACTAATTATCCAATAGTGCGCTTTACTACCAGTAATGGTCACCTCTTGGATTTGAGCTCAAACTGGCCAAGCTTTTCCTGGTAAGCTCCAGTTTGAGAGTCCTTTGCCTAATTCACATATTAGTAAAGGCATAGCAGCTCTGTTTTAATACCTCATACACTGAACTCATTTAGAAACCAGGGGACTTACTTTTATTGCATGGAAATTGTCTAGGATATTTTGTATTGCACATCTTATGGGAAAATTTCCTTTACCGTTGATTTCCTCATATACAAAAGAAGATGGTTTGTCCTAGGTAAATTCAAAAACTAAAGCTGTCTAGTTAAATGCAAAGACTATTTGAGATGAAGTCTCTGGATACTTTTAAATGAAACCAAGTGAAATTCTCTGAACCAAATCTAAATATCCAATGGTGCTGACACTATTGAGTCATTTTTTCTTCATTCAGTTATAAGCACCCTTGTCGAACAGAGTCAAAGTGAAAAACCAGTATACTCATAGATTTGAGGCCAGATTCACAAATCCATTGAGGTTTTTTTCTACTGTGTATTTCTTTTTTCGACCTATAACACTTTAGTAAGTGGATCAGATTCTCCCCCTGTGAAATACTGTGTGATTTCAAAAAAGTCATTTTGATTTTTTTAATTGATTTCAAATAAAAATTGAAAATTATTATAGAAGAAGTTATGTGCTCTGATAGATATTGAAATAATATTTAGGTAAAAGAGTGTATTATTTTGTTGTTATTCTTATAAATTATTTTAATAGAACTTTATATATTAATCATTATCTCAGTTTTTTTCTTTTCTTCTTAATTTTCAGTATATCTTCAGAGAAGTGTTGGATAATTACTATCATTAACAACCTAGAGCAGCGGAAACAGGCTCAAAGAGTTTAATGACTGATGTAAGTTCACGCATATAGCATGTAGAGGACCAATAACCCAGTTCTGCCCATTCTAAATCTGGAATTCTTTCTGTTGCAACTATCATGTTGTTACCTATATTAAAGGTAATCTCCCTAAGCATATTTCCCAAAAGAAATATATTTATTATCTTTGAAACATATGATTTTAAATATTGGCACCTGAGCTACCATCTGTTGCCAATCTTTTTCTTTTTCTTCTTCTTCTTCTCCCCAAACCCCCGAGTACATAGCTGTATATTCTAGTTGTGGCCCTCCTGGTTGTGCTATGTGGGACGCTGCCTCAGCATGGCCTGATGAGCAGTACCATGTCCACGCCCAGGATCTGAACCTGGGCTGCTGAAGTGGAGATTGTGAACTTAACCACTTAGCCACAGGGCCAGCCCCTGAAACATATGATTTTGTAAAACTCATTATGGTATTTGGTCCTGAATTCCTTTCTCCAATCCTGATTTCCTTGAAAGGCGCAGGATAATAAACTACTTAAAAATCACTGGCAAAGTGGTGTCAGCAAAATGATTTAGTAGACATCTCTAAGATACCATCCCATCATAGAAACGTTGAAAAACAAGTAGAAACTATCAGAACCAATTTTGTCAGAACTCTAGAAACATTCAAAGGTTTACAGGACCCAAGTGAATGTTGAATTTAGAAAAAGCCAACATAAAAATGATAGGAAAGCTTTGTGGCATTTTCCGATGCGTCATGCCCTACCCCATCCCTAATTTGGCAGCCATCTTGAAGATGTCAGTCTATGTTCCCAAGAGTAGGAGACAGGTCCCTAGTTCTAAAGCAGACCTAATTAATAAATTATTGCTTATATCTGTTCTAACTGGTCTAGAGCCTACCTGAATAATTGACACTAGGTACTATATCTGTTTTGCCTAACTGAACTCCCCCAGGCCTAAAAACCAATAGACATCACTCAAAACCACTGTTTTATGTTTCTTATGTTAATGAGAAGGCTTTTGGAAAGCACCTCAGAATGGGGTCTTGTTGCCAGTCGAAACAACCATGTGATTAGAGAGTTGGAACTTACAGTCCTGCCCCCTTGACCTCTAGAGAGGGGTAAGGGGAGAGAGAATGAATCAATTGCCAATGGTCAAAGATTTAAACAACCCCGCCTATGTAATCAAGCCTTCATAAAAACCCAAAAGGACAGGGTTCAGAGAACGTCCTGGTTGGTGAACACATGGAGATTTGGGCACCTGGAGAAGGCATGGAAGCTCCATGGTGCCCTTTCCCCATACCCTGCCCTGTGCATCTCTTCCATCTGGCTGTTACTGAGTTATACTCTTTTACAAGTTCTTAGTTTTATGGACTCTAGAAAATTAATTGAACCTAAGGAAGGGGTCATAGGAATCTCCAATCTGTAGCCAGTAAGTCATAAGCGTTGGAGACAATCTGGACTTGCAACTGATGTCTGAAGTGTGCGTGGAGGGGGGCAGTCTTGTAGGACTGAACCATTAACCTGTGGAATCTGATGTGATCTGTGAGTGGATAGTATCAGAATTGAGTTGAATTTGTAAGATGCCCACTTAGTGTCAGAGAATTGCTTGGTGGTGTGGGGACCACCCCCCCCCCCCAAACACACACACACACGTTAGAGTTGTGTGCATAATTCTTAGGCAAGAAACAACGCGGAACTGCCTGGGGCAAAAGATCAGAGATGAGGCAAGTGATAGACTGCCTAAAGCCTGAAAGGAAAAGTTGGGGAAGGAGTTTCTTTGGGAAATTAGAGCATTCAAAAGCACTTGTGTATATCAGGGAATTTAAACAGCCTTGCACAAACCCAGGGCAAGATGCACACTCAAAAACTTCATAAGAAGACCCTAAGCTTTCCCTTGGGCTGATCCCTAGCCTTAGTGCTAGCCTGGCTAAGTGTTGAAAGAGGGCCTCAGTGCAGAGCAAATCTGCAAGGACTAGTAGAAACATTTTCCTGTTTTTGTTTTTTCTTTTTGGTCTCTCTGTCTCTGCCTCTCACTCCTGGAAATCAAGGAAATGGATGTCAAAAAACTAACTGACCGAACACTAAGAAACCAAGACTTAGGGACATGTACAACAAGGAATACAGTCTCTGCAAGTCAATCTGGCAAAAATAACTAAACAAGTGGACTACAACACCTTTAATAAATTAAAAAAAACAGCAAAAATTGCAGAAGAGAGAGAATCTAATTTTCAGAGTTACTGTATTATATAATATTCAAATACCCAGTTTTTACCCCCCCCCAATATTATAAGCCATACAATGAAGCAGGAAAGTGAGGCCCTTTATCTTAGTCATTTGGGGCTGCTGTAACAAAATACCATAGACTGGTATTAAACAACAAATGTTTGTTACTCATAGTTATGGATGCTGGAAGTCCAAGATCAGGGCATCGGCAGATTTGATGTCTGGTGAGCACCTGCTTCCTGGTTCATTGACATCTGTGTATCAAATGGCAATAAGTGTTGAGGGGAAAATATGAGTCAAGGAAAGGGACTAGAGAGTGCTGAAAGGCAAGGGAGGGGTGACATTGGTTTATTCCTTTTAAATACAGTGGCCAGATTAAGCATCTCAGTCAAGGTGACACTCCAGTATTTGCATGCAAATACACTAAAGTATATAAGTAGAGAATTCTCATAAAAATGATGCCTGGAAGAGTCAGTGGATCTCTTGCAAAAAATGAATATTGGAGCATGCAAAATGAATCTTGGGGGAGGCTTATATAAAGAAAGGCAATACGTGTTTCAAATAAGGCTTTGAACAGTATATATTTTACATAAAGTAATTGTTATCTGAAAAAAAATTTCTCAAAGAAATTAACACTTTCAAAGTGTTGAGAACAAGATCATTGGCCTAAAATAGTAGTTCTCAAGTTTGGCTTCAAGATCCCTTTCTACTCTTAAAATTATTGAGGACCCCAAAGAGATTTTATCAATGTGGGTTGTGTCTATCAATATTTACTATATTAAAAATTAAAATACTAGAATACATAAATACATATCTCCTTAGTCATCAGAGAAATTACATCATCACACCTCATTAAGCTTCTGGAACACTCCTCTGCAAAATCATGAGAGAACAAGCGTGGGAAAAAAAAAATGCCATCTTAGTTAATAATTTTGACCTCACTGAAAAGATCTCACAGTCCTTTACATCTCTTTCAACCACACATTAAGAACCACTGTCCTTGAAAGTTTCTTACCAGAGGACGTTTACTGTACAGTTAATACTGATCACAAAGATTCTGGTGAATCCAATAACTATTTGTGAATGTTTTCTCCTCTTTGTTCAAACCTCACATTGCTCCCTTTTCTCAGATGATGGGTTCACTTTATACTTCATTGACAAAATGGAAGCTTTTAGATAAGAGCTCCCTCTTCTTCTTTCCACTGGAATCTGTAATCCTTTCTATATCCATACTCATTCTCTTCCTCCTTCGTGCTATACCGTGGAAATATTGCCAGTTCCTATCAAAGGCCAGTTCTTCAACTTGGGTTCTGGATTCCATCCATTCTAGCCTTCATGAGAACTTCATATCTTGTGTCCATTCTTCTCTCTTGCTTGCTAATTTCTCTATACTGAATCAATTCCAACAGGATGTTAATCCCCAGTTAACAAAGCTAAAAACTTGCCATCTTCTGATACATATACTTTTTAATCAGTATTTGTATCATTTTCATCTGGAAAGTCAATCAATTCTACCTTCCAAACATACACTTTATCTACTTCTCTCTGTCTCCAGTGCCAACACCTTAGTTCAAGCCAACATCATCTCTTGGAAGGATCTCTGCAGTAACTTTCCAGCTGCTCTTCCTCTTTCCACTCTTGTTGCCAACAATTCTTTCAACAGCCAGAATAATCTTTCAAAAACATATTCTGGTATATTTCAAACATATAAATGGATTTAGTTAATTATATAACCATCATCATAGAACCCACATACCAGCTCAAATAATGAAATATTACTACTACATTTGAAACCCCACCTACATTCACGCTTACTCAGTTTCCTTCTTCCCTCCCAAAGACTATCACTACACCAAAAATCTGCATTAATACCACATTGCTATTCTTTATGATTTTGAACACATGAAACCCAAACTCATACATTTACTTAGACTTTCTTGCTTGAAGTATTTTAAAATGGAATTCATTGTTACATAGATTTCTGCTGTGTTTATTTAGCCTTTGTACCGTTGGTGGACATTTACACCTTCTTAGGTGGCACATGTGGTTTATCCCATTACTGTACCAGTGATTATTTGATTAAGGGACTGTTTGCCAGACTTCTCCACTCAAGTTACCCGTTTTCTCTTAAGGAATAAGTTTGCTGTGTGAAGTTACTTTGAGACTATGTAAATATCCCTTTCCTCGTCAAACTTTCTATTTCTTTGTGTCTATCAGTGTGAACTCATGGACTGCTAATTTATTCAATGGGTTATAGTGTGTCACAATCAATATACACTTTGACACTTAAATTACCATAGATTTTGCCAGTGGGAGCAACTTCAAGTTGTTTTTTATGTATTCTGGCTGAACAAACTGTTCTATTTTGTTCTTCTAATCCTCAGCTCGATATTACTATTATTTTATGTGGTCAGGATTTTTTCTTTACATTTACCCACTTTTTATCATCACTTTATTTTGTATCAAGTGCCTCAAGTAACTTTTACTTTCTTCTTTGCAAATGCCATTAGGAATGCCCCATTGGTTGTAATCTCTGTTTACACTTAAAGAATATTTTAATGTGGTTTATATATACTTCTTGTTTCTGCTTTAGTGCAATATCCCTCTAGCATGTTGAAAATTCTCTACTACAGTCTTCTGGCTCCCTTTTTGCTGTTAAGAAATGTATACTATGCCATTTCTTACAGCTAAATTCAAGCCTCTTTTAATACCTTCTCTTTATTTTTGGTATTCTTCTGTTTCTCCACGATCATTCAGATCAGCCTTCCCTTTTATTCATCCTGGTTAAAATTTATTGTGTTGCTGAAGCTGCTAAAAATTCCCCACTATGATAATGCATTTACCAATGTTTCTTTAGTGCTTGTTTGTAAATACTGTAAGTAAAATGTTGCAAGCAGAAGTCTTAAAGCGTTGTATGGTTGGTTTGGCTTTTTATCTAGTGTGATAATTTTTAATGTTTGTCCTTTCCCTAGAGCAATATATACATTTATATTTATGGATATTTGGGAATTTATTTCTGCTGCTTTACTCTATGGTGCTTGTCTAGATTTTACATTTCTTTTTATATTCATGTTTATATTAATTTATAATTTTATGTATTCTCTTTTATATTAATCCAACTTCCCTTATTCCAATTTATTTTTCTTCCACTGATTTTGAATTTAGCCACTCTTTGTCCTCCTTTAATGGTTATCTTGCCTTATATACTATTAATATCCCATACTTTAGTCCTATATTTTAACACTCCAAAATAAGAATTGCAATTATCATCCAGAATTTTGATATTTGATTTCATTTAACCATACAAACCAATTTATTCACTCAGAATTTCTACTTTCTTCTTTCTAGGATCACTTTTTGTCTTCCTAAAGTACACCTAAAAGTTCCTTTAGTAAGACATGTTTGCTGTAAATCCATCAAGTATTTTATGCTTCAAAATACATTTGTTTGGCTTTTGTTCTTCAACGACAGCTATAAATATATAGGCTGAGAGATATTTTCTTTTTAATCTCAGGATTTTGATAGCATTTTGGCTTTTTGGTTGTTCTTAGAAGTTGATCATCAGTGTGATTTTTATTTCTTTATAGTTAAAATTTTCTCCAACTTTAGTAGTTATTCTCTAATTTCTATAGTTCTCTGTGCCTTCACTACAATATTTGAAGAATATCTATCTGTGTATTTACCTGGATCTAAATTTATTTTACTTAATTTTGAGAACTGACGTCTTTCATCAATGTGAGGAAAATTTCGTTTTTACATCTCTAAGTATTGCCTCCACAATACACTAATTAGTTATGGTAAATAGTTTAGATTCTGTAAGAAAGAAGAGTAAAATTACAGCGGCTTAAAGAGCAAGTCAGTACAAGTAAGCAAGATTACTATGTTGTTCACTAGGCCTAGGTTCTTCCAATTTTTCTTTTACTTGATATTGAATAGGGGATTTATCCCATCTGCATGCTTAATGTTCAGTCACAGACAGATCTTTATTTCTACTCACTGGAAAAGGAAAGGATATAGACAAATGGGCTTGCAATGTTTCAGTTGCCTAGATGAGGCGTACAGCATCATCACCTGTATATCATTGAAGAGAACTTTAAGAAATTCAATGAATTATTTACTAAAGGGACAAAGTCCTGGAAAGAGTGGGAGGTCTCCATGATGCTTATGCTAACTAAATTGTGAGAAATAGAACTACAAAAGGACTGAGTCCATGAATTGGTGTAGTGCAATTTTTCATTAGTCAGAAAATAATATTCAATTAGGTTCTTATGGTCTAGTTTACTATGGACTGGAGCACTCAGCTTTCTCAGGTGAGTAACAATTGTAGCTGAAGTGTTACTCAAAATGGTTTCTCCTGATTAGAAATATTTTTGTTTAATATAGCATTTGGTTGTGCTATCTTCTAGGCAAATACTGCTGTAAATCGAAATGTCTTCTTTTTGATGTTCCTCTTCTTGGTCCTGCCTCATGCCAGGAGGATGGGATGGCCACACAAAGGATAGGTCAATTATTAGAATTTTATATCTACATAATCATCCTCTTTTCAGATGTCATTCCACAGGATTCCATTAAGCCTATCAGAGTTGCTTCAGTTTCCTTTCATACATAAACTTTGGATATATGAATTGACAGGATGTTGGCTGTGTAATAGCGTTGAGGGTCTTATTAATGATAAGCTTGTCAACAGCAACAATTGGGAATAGGGAGAAAAGCATCATACTAATATTTGTGGAATTACCCCAGACAACCTACTACATCAAGTCATGAGAGTAGATTTTCAAGTCATGAGAGTAGATTTTCAAGTCATGAGAAAAATTCCAAGCTTTGCTTTGTCTAACTTCAAAGAGCTGGCTTATTTATTAGTTTTACTTAGAGACCTCTTTAGTAATCCTAAAGCATTTAACCAGATTCAACAGCGTTAAAACAACATACAAATGCTAAATTTGTCTGCTAATATATGATCTAAAGTAAGTATGATGTCGGTCACCATCACAGCAGAAGAGATAAGATTCCTTTTGGAGCTATTGTACAGTCTCATTTCATGGTTGCAATTGAAAGGGACATGTCATATGTGCAACATTCTAATTCGAGGACTCCAAGACAAGGCAGTAATCCACACATAAAACAATGGAAACCAGTACCTCTCATGCTTCCTGGAAGACCTACACTTCGACAAGCACATCAATGAGAGACTAGTCAGACAATTGACATGCCACCAAGAGTGTAGAAAAAAAGCTACTCAAGGTATTCAAAACAATTTAAGACAGCATGCCACTTCTTCTCTCTCCAAGGTACTCATCATGGGTTGATATAACACTGACATAAATTCCAGAAACCAGTAGAGGCACAAACCGAGTAATTTTGATGATTTTTAAAGTAATATCTCAAAACTCAGGGATTGTTAGAGCAATATATATGTTGGTTAGAATAGAAAAATACAGCTAGCTCAACCATAGCAGGGGCATTTTATTGGTGAATTAGTTAAGCCTAACGACTGTTACTGATTATTATCTCTGATGTAGTACCATCAGTAAGATTTTATGTTATATATCTGTACAAACAAAAATTATCATTTTATAGTTAAAATGGTTAGGTCATATTTACAGGAATTATGCTAATACCTGGCCTTCTCAGAAGACAAGGTTATTACTAGATCAGACATATAAATTAATATTCGTAGATAAATTTTATCATAACTGTGGCTAGCAGCATGTTCAATAGTATACTCTAATAGAAGGCACCACCCATAACCCTTCCCCAGGGGATGAAATGTGACAAAATCTAGAGATAGTTAAATCTTATAGTGCAGCTATAGCCTTGCTGAATATAACAAACAAGTTGAACATAAAATAAGTCACTATAAAAATATAATTAAATATTTTAATCATTAAGCACATTTACCAAACAAACTAAAAATGTATATCAGTTACACTGTATAGTATATCAATTTTCCTCTGAAGGTCTTATGTAAACAGGCAGCTTCCATCAAGTCCTCTATTTGGGACCAAAAAAAGTCATGAGAAATTCTTACTCAGTTACTTGACACAATCTGCCAAGTGGTTGTTCATGTTACTGATGTTAGCTTATACTGGAGAAGGCTGTTGTCATGATTTTATTCTTCATGGTATCAATAATAAAGATTAGCTGTTCCTGTTTCACTTCATCCTGAAAAAGAGGGCTGACAGGAGTGTCCAGATGGGGAAAGGGCCAATGCAAAGTCTTTGATTCCAAATGGAATAGAAAACGAGTTTGCATGTGGCATGTGTGTCATCAGGAAATTTGGATCCCAAGAAGAGTGAGAAATAATTCTACCCTTTGAGTCAATGTTGGGGGTGGAAATGGGGACAGCTGACTGAAAAGATGTCATAGACTGTCTTGTAAATCAGAGTTTTCCATAGTAATAGAGCCAGTAGGAGATATACATATATATAGTATATTATTATATATGTGGTCTACATATCTCTATCGAGGTGAGGGAGAGAGAGATTTATTTTAAAGAATTGGCTTAGGAGATTGTGGGGATTAGCAGTCTGAAATTTCTAGGGCTGACTGGCAGGCTGGAGACATAGGAAAGAGCTGATGTTGCAGTCTTGTGTACGAAGGCATTCTGTAGGCAGAATTTTTATTTCTCTGGTGACCTAAGTGTTTTTTCTTAAGGCTTGAACTGATTGGATGAGGGCCACCCGTGTTACGGAGGGTAATCTGCTTTGCTCAAAGTCTACTAACTTAAAAAAGTCTACTATTAACTGTTAATCTCATCTAAAAACATACCTCCACAGCAACATCTAGACTGATCTTGGACAGAGACTGGGCACTATGGTCTAGCCAAGTTGACACATAAAATTAACCATCACGTAGACCAAGTGAGGCAAAGCGTTTGTCCGCATGAGGTCAGGGTTGTCTGCAGCAGTCACAGCAGACTATTTTAAGATGTCAAAACTGAGTCAGGCAACGAGAGGGTCTAGAGGAGGGCAGTTGTTGCAGGGCGTCACAGACAGTGTGGAATACTGATGGTGTCTGACACAGGGGATCTGAATTCAAACAAATTGAGAAGGGTGACCACATGGCTCAGGGGTGGGGGTAGGGGGCCATGATGAAAGATTTGTTATATACAGAGGGATTGATAAAATAAATGATCAGTATCAGAGAAGAAAGTTACAACTATAGGAAGTGAGAAAACTAAAATGAATCCTGTGTGGTATTGGATTAGAATCTAAGATATCAGTGTGAATTATTGTTTTTCAATGTATACAGATATATATATATTTATACATATCTACACACACATAACACATATGATATATATATATATATATATATATATATCACACATGAGTATACACACTGACAAGGACTCTCTCCTTGATCAAACTTTAGACAGGGTCATCTGAGCCTTCCTTTTGACTAGATCTCATTCTTGGGCCTTGCCTTTAGCCTGCCCAGTGCAGTTTTAGCAAGAATCCTGCTAAGTTGGCTTAGCAAGAATCCTTCCTACAATTGACATCCTTTTTTAGCAATTTTCCATCCACTGACTCACCTCACTGTACATTGGCGATAATTCCCCAGCAGTCTTTGTTGTATTCAGAGCTGAACTGAGCCCAATCTCTCTCTCTCTTATTGCTGTAGTCTTGACACCTATCACAATAGCACTGAATAAACTCTTCCTTGAGATTTTAACAAGTATCAGAATATTTTTTCTTTAGAGACATGCACATACATTCCCTCACTCTGTCCAATGTGATGGCTTAGAAACAATGACAACTCAGTAATAATGTGCACGTTTAATATCTAGGCCTTAGTTTCCAATATAATTCTTCATTAAACTAGAGCTCTCTGGAGAAATAGCAGAATTCAGGGTTGGACAAGGAAAATACAAGTAAGCTAGAACATCTTGCACTCAGAAAGCAAGGAAGTGCTCAAAAAATTATGGAGACATGTCAAAGGATATAGAAGCCAATATAGAGGGATTCCCATTGGCCAACTCTGGGGCAATTTAAGAGTCAAATTAAATATTGCCTGTAACAGATTACAGCCCATTGAATAAAGTTTTAGTTCATAAATCGATCTCATATAAGTAATAAATGAATGACTTGAAAGTTCCATGAGAAAAAGAGTTTTACATAGTCTCAATAAGTCACCACAATACACTTACTGATAACAGAGGAAAGATGAGTAACTTTCAGTGAGAAAGACTGGCAGTCAGCCCTGGACCAAGGGATTAACCAGTAATGAGATAAATCATAACTGTACTTCTACGGGATAGAATGCAATGAGACCAGAAGGTCACTTCTGAAGTGTTCCTGCCAAAGATGCATAATCTGAATGTAAATGTGAAGCACCATGAAAGAAACACAAGCTGAGAAACATTGTACAAAATAACTGGCTTACAATTTTCAAAAGTGTCAAAGTCTGAAAGTCAACAAAAGATTGAGAAATTATTCAAGATTGAAGATGACTAAAAAGATGATAGTTAAAAGTCATTTGTGATTCTCAACTGGAATTTTGCTTAAAAATACATTGCTAGGAAAAATGGTGAAACTTGAGTGAGTCTGATAATTAGATGGCAGTATTGTATCACTGTTAATTTCATCATATTGATTTGTATTGTGGTTATGTAGGAGAATGTCCTTGTTTGTAGAAAATACTAAGATATTTGGAAAGACATCATGTCAACAGATTACTTTCAAATTATTCAAGAAAAAATTCTTTATATTGTTGTTGTAACTTTTCTATAAGTTTAAGATTGTTCCAAAATAAAAGGTAAAACCAAAAATGAGTATCTAGTATGGTCCTTTAGTTAGGTATTTTATTTAGATTTTTGATGTTTATGAGGTATTAAGGGCCTTTAAGTTACTGTAAAGAAAAAAAATCAGAAAAAATCTGTGGAGCTAAGGTTTTCATTTATTTGTTATAATGACAAATAAACCCAGAATGTGTGAAATCAAATCACTGAGTTATGATGTATATCAGTTGATAAGGATTTAGTTAGTAATTAACTATATCGTTAAGGCTTTATTATGGATGTTTTGAAAATTGACAAAATTTCTAGAGCTTTTAACTTTTTCTTTAAGTCATATTACAATTGTTCCATACTAAACCTAAACACAAATTCTCTCTAAAATGGAGGACTTTGTAGATGGCTATTGTATCAGTCTTTGTAAATGAGTAACATTTACAATGTGAAATTTACATAATCGTTGAAATATTTGTATGAAAAATTACTTAAATATAGTTACTTCTAGGAAGACCGGATATCCTCATTTTTATAGAATGGATTTTTTTAAAAGCCCCTCTTACAATATTGTTGACCTACTAAAATTTGTAGAGTCTATGACTTAGGGTAAATACTAATTAATTTGTATTATCCCTCCTTTTATGAAGAGAAAGAGTAAAGTTTTATGGTGCTCAAGTGGACAAGGAGAAGACTTCAAAGTTGTTTTCAATGTAAAATAAACCTTGAATATTCTATTATTTTGAATTTGGAACATGAAATTTGAAAAAGAAAACAGCAAGAAGAGCCATCAGAGATGGCTACAAGAATAAGAAATAGTCCTTGAGTTGGCTACTTCATTAACCAGAGTGACAACCAGAATTTTTAAAGTACTAACATGTCTACAGCATTAGGAATTCAGTTTTCATATATTCAGATTAATTCTTAAATTGATTAGCACAGTACCTCCTATCTTTAAAGAAGTCTTATAATGTGGCTCATGGATTTTCTTATTGTGATTTTACATTGATCTATTTGGACTAAATATTACAAAGACATACCGAATATTGTAGATTTTATGACAAACTAAATACCTGACCACAGTAGAATCAAAATTTTGTTTCCCTTTTTGTTCTATACCTCCACACAGGTGTGAAACTTCAATAAACTCAGAAGTTCTCCTTTCTGGCTATTGTAATTTAAAATGATCTTAATGAAAAGTTGGCACACTGCAGTATAGACCAAGGAATTAGGGTTGTAATGGGTCTACATGTCAGAAACTGGTGTTTCCATTATGGGGAAATGTGAACTCACTCAAGCTCACAGTCCACACGGTCAACAGGGCAGCACAGAAGGCTTTCCTTTATACCTGGAAGGTGGACTTACCACTGATGGATAAAAGATAAACATCCTCCTATAAATAATGGGTAGACAAACAACCAGATAATAAACCAATAAATCAATACTCAACCAATAACTTAGAATCATATCAAAGTCACATATTGTATCACTCCTGGGAGACTAGTTTCCAGGATACTAACAGAAACTCAGAGAGGTAAAAATAGCACCAGCATCATTGATTCATTTCTACCCTAGAGCAGCGTATTCAGGATTGTGAGATTGAGGTGCTCTCTGCTATTCGGTTTTCAGGATTTTGTACACAATGATCCAGATGAGGCAAATATTGGTAGAATCTCCAGATTAATAAAGGATAAACAACAATTGAACATTAAATTTATTTACTTGAAAAGCAAAGGAACAAATTCCAGTAAATAAATTCACTTAGTAGTTCACTGAAGTGAAAAATTTTATGAGCTAGAAGAGTAGGGAGATGCTAGCATTCAGGGTCATATTCAGTAAGGGAGTATGAAGCACAGCACTCAGTTTCCTATCTCTTAAACAAGTGCTGCTGCTAAGAGAAAGTTTTGCTTTTACATCAGCTATGACTCTATGGCTATGGATAAAGAAAGAGAAAACATTTACTGGTGAAAACCTGGCAGATTCTACCACAGGATGCCCCTGCATAATTCACATGCAGCATCCTCCCACAAACAGAACACACTCATCCCTTCCCCAAAGAAAGTGATCCCAAATCTGATCAACTGATTGCACGTCTCTCCCTTTGGTCAGCATGTAACTTCTCAGTCTGATAATGTAATTAAGACAAGTTAAGACCCTTCCCCTCCACCCAAATATCCAATATCCAGTCAGCAATAAGAAAACTGAAGAAAAGGGGCTAAAATGACAACCTTTGGAAAAAAGAAATTATTGAAAAACACTCAGCAATAATTGATTCCTGACAATGAAGGAATTCTGCTCAGGAGCAATTTGAATAACACCCATGCTGGTATTGAGAAGGAGTCTCTTGTTTTGACCAACTGAATGCTTGTGGTTCTGTTCCCTGTCCATTGTCCACTACAGTCTTTGACTTCGTCCTCTAGGAAGTTCTCCCTGGTTTTTGATCCTCCCTGGCCAAGTATAAATTACCTGTTGGAGGTTCTCTTCCCTTTAGAGCCTGTAGAGCTGCAAAGTCTGTTTTCTTCTTGAGTAGGCACATGGCCCTTCTTCCAATTTATAAAAAGCGATAGTTTTTACCAAATGTTTTGGAAGATTTATCAACAGATGTGATAACTAGCTAGATTACCATATTTCTTTCTCCTCCATTTATTGCTTTATTTTAGCCTATGCTACATAGTTTTATATTTTAAATATTAAACAAATTAGGGAAGAAACCAAACTATAAATAGCTTATTGTTCACAGAAGTTAATTTTTCTTAGTCTAAAGTACAATTAATTGTGCATTTTTTTATTATGTAAAACTTGAGGGCATGTAGGTATTATACTCTGTTCTGCATTCTCTGAGTCTTATTTCTCTCTTAGGAAGCTAACTTCATCTTCTTTGTCAAAGCTGGGTCACAGACATTCCATGTTATCATTCACTGGAAGGAGAAACAAGATGGAGGAGTATAATGCAATGTTGTATGGCTCTGGTTTGGTAATAACAGGCGTCACTTCTGTTTATATTTCACTAGCAATGATTTGGTCACATGGCTGTATGGAACTGGATTGAAGTCACTATCTGTGCAACCACACATCCAGCTCTAATTCTATGTTTATGGAAGAAGATGGGAACTGGATTTGGATGGTCAACTAACAATTTCTGCCAATCTCCATTATAACTGCCATCTCACTGGAACTGTGATTAAACATGCACTGGTTAAAATGTCCATGAGTCAATTTTTTTTTTCACTTCTTTAACTAGGTAAGTGTATGATGGTAAGGTTGGTTCAAAGAGCATGGGGGAGAATTTTATGTGTCAAATTGACTGTGCCATGGTGTACTTCGCCATTTGGCCAAAAATTATTGAGTGTGTCTGTGAAGGTGTTTCTGGATGAGATTAACATTTGAATAATAGACTTGCAGAGCACATTGCCCTCTCTAATGTGGGTGGGCTTCTCTCCTCCAATCAACTGAAGTCCTGAATAGAACAAAAAGGCCAAGTAAGAGGGAATGTCTCATGCCTGACTATTTGAGCTGGGGAATTGATCTCCTCTGGCCTTCAGACTCAAGCTGCAACATTGGCTCTTCTTGTGTCTTGAACCTGCTGACTTTCAGACTGAAACTTACACCATCAGTTTTCCTGGTTCTCAGGCCTTCAGACTTGGAACAGAACTAGACATCAGCTCCCTCGCACATCTTAGGACTTCTCAGTTTCCTTGACCTTGTGAGCTAATTTTCTAAGTCTTCTTCTGTATTCCTTATAATACACATTCTATTGGCTGTATTTCTCTGGAGAATCTTGACTAATACAAAGAACATTTGAGGAGCTGAGTATTTGTAGGGAAATTAATAGAGGAATCTTAGAATAAAATCACCAGGTGGGATGCAAAATAAAACTAAAGGTCAATAACAGTAAGTGGTGGTGATTTCTACCTACATAAATTTACCAATTAACATATAGTCTCACAGTATCTAAGCCCTACTAAAATAATTGACAAGTCAGACACAGATGCATGCTCCTAAATAATTAAATGATCCTTGGATGAACTTCTCACACAATGACTTCATTCTTAACACTGTCTTGTTATAGACACACTCTATTATTATTTTAAACTTTTTAAACTCACATGGCCTATATTCTCTACCTCATAATTCCATATTCTGAATTGCTTATAAGTCTAATCCTACCATGCATCATTTCTAATGACACTCGCTCATTGTGTCTCATGTCTCTGTGAATTTTGCAATTTTAGATTGTGAGCTCAAGTTGGGCCACTTGGGGAATCTTGCAACAACTTAGTTAAGGCCTGCCCTGTGAATAAGATATGCTTTGCCTCTGCCAGGTGTTCCAAGGACCTCATTTTTAAGAGACAGATTTGAGATAGTGTGAAGATCAGGAAATCCAGAGGAAATATGTGAAAGCAGAAGGGATGTAAAATGAAGCAGATGACAACCTAAGTTAACACATGTGCTGGAAACACTGAGATGGGACTATCTGTATGGTGGAGAGAATGGATACTAGACTCAATTTTGGTTTATATTTATGCATATTCAGCCAGACTCCATGTAGTGCTTTGGAGAGTCTCTACAGAATCATTAGCTTTGGCTAAATAAATAAATCTCTGTTGGTATCCAACTCATGTAGCATGTCTTATAAAGCGGTTCACGAGGGAGTCATTTTAATTTCAAATTGAGGCCTAAAGTTGGGAGTTGCTGCCCTTGTGCTTTTCAATTTTAAGATCGTATTTTGAATCTCCATTTGTTTTCCCCTTCCACAACTTATTACAATGTACAACCTCCTGCCTTCCTGGAAGAGTCTCTTTTTTAACTTTTGTTTACTTTGGGAGTGACTGCTTATCTCCTTTTTGCCCATATCTTTATCTTTCTTCATTAAAGAAGATATTCATTTGGTTTAGAGAGATATAGGACATTTCCTGAGGATTATATATCTTAACATTTCTTTTCAATAAAAGTGTTTGTCTCAAGATTCAAATATGATCAGAAGTGAAAAGAAGGAATAGACATACAGATTATTTGCCATGACACGAATCTGGAAAAATTCATGAAGCATGCACAGAAAAATATGTTATCAAGATATTAAAACTATTCTCATCCAAAAAATACTTCATATTTCTACTTATTTTAAAGTTCCTCATGGGTATATGTAGCTCCTGAATGTTCTGCGTCGATATTATCTTAATTTATCAAGCAGATATGGTGAGATGAGAGAAAAACAGCTAGCCTTTACAATAAAATTAAATTTACATTAAAATTTATGGAAAGATAGTTTACTCTGATAAATTGTTGCTACCTAATTATTATCCTAATATTATTATCTTCTACTTATGAGGGAGAACATATGGTATTTGACTTTCTCCCTCTGACTTATTTCACTTAGCATAATACCCTCAAGTTCCATCCATGTTGTCACAAATGGCCAGATTTCATCATTTCTTATGGCTGAGTAGTATTCTATTGCATATATACACCACATCTCGTTTATCCATTCGTCCCGTGATGGACACCTAGGTTGCTTCCAAGTCTTAGCTTGTGAATAATGCTGCAATGAATACAGGGGTGCATATATCTTTATCTATTCATGTTTTCAGGTGTTTGAATAAATACCCAGCAGTGGAATAGCTGGGTTGTATGGTAGTTCTAGTCTTAATTTCTTGAGGAATCTCTATACTGTTTTCCATAGTGGCTACACCAGTTTGCACTCTTACCAGCAGTGTATGAGAGTTCACTTTTCTCCACATCCTCTCCAACACTTGTTATTTACTGTCTTGTTAATTATAGCCATTCTGACAGGCATGAGGTGGTGTCTCATTGTGGTTTTTGTTTGCATTTCCCTGATAACTAGGGATTTTAAACATCTTTTCAAGTGCCTGTTGCCCATCTGTATATCTTCTTTGGAGAAATCTCTTCAGATATTTTGCCCATTTCTTAATTGAGTTGTTATTTTCTTGTTGTTGAGATGTATGAATTCTTTATATATTTTGGATATTAAGCCCTCATGACATATATATGGTTTGCAAATATCTTTTCCCAGTTGTTCAGTTGTCTTTCTTTTTGTTGATGGTTTCCTTTGTTGTGAAGAAGCTTTTTAGTTTGATAGAGTCCAATTTGTTTATTTTGTCTGTTATTTCCCTTGCCCAGTCAGACATAGTACTTGAAAATATGCTGCCAAGACCCATGTGAAAGAGGGTACTGCCTTTGTTTTCTTCTAGAAGATTCATGATTTCAGGTCTTACATTCAAGAATTTAATCCATTTTGAGTTAATTTTTGTGTATGGTGTAAGATAAAGGTCTATTTTTATTCATTTGCATGTGGCTGTCCAGTTTTCTCAACTCCATTTGTTGATGAGACTTTCCTTTCTCCATTGTATGTTCTTAGCTCTCCTATGGAAAATTACCTGTCCATAGATGTGTGGGTTTATTTCTGGGATCCATTCTGTTCCACTGATCTGTGTGTATTTTAGTGTCAGTACCGTGCTGTTTTGATTACTGTTTCTTTGTAGTATATTTTGAAGTTAGGAAGTGTGATACCTCTAGCTTTGTTCTTTTTTCTCAGGATTGTTTTGGCTATTCGGCTTCTTTTGTTGTCCCATATAAACTTTAGGAGTCTGTTCTACTCCTTTGAAAAATGTTGTTGAAACTTTGTTAGGGATTGCATTGTATCTGTAGATTGCTTCAGAAAGTATGGACATTTTAACTATGTTAATTCTTCTAATCCAAGAGCATAGAATATCTTTCCCTTTCTTTGTGTCTTCTATTTCTTTCAACAATGTTTTATAGTTTTCAGTGTACAGGTCTTTTACCTTTTTGGTTACATTTATTACTAGGTATTTTATGCTTTTTGTTGCCACTGTAAATGGGATTTTATTCTTGATTTGTCTTCCTCCTACTTCATTGTTTATGTGTAGAAACACAACTGATTTTTGTTTGTTGATTTTGTATCCTTCAACTTTACCATATCCAATAATTATTTCTAAAAGTTTTTTGGTGGATTCTTTCAGGTTTTCTATATATAAGATCATATCATCTGCAAATAGTTACAATTTCACTTATTGCTTTCCAATTGGGTCTTTTATTTCTTTTTCTTTCCTGATTGCTCTGTCTAGGACATCCAAAACTATTTTAAATAAGAGTGGTGGATGTGGGCATCCTTGTCTGGCTCCTGTTATTAAAGGGATAGCTTTCAGTTTTTCTCCATTGAGAAAGATATTAGCTGTGGGTTTGTCATGTATAGCCTTTATTATGTTGAAGTGCTTTCCTTCTATACCCATTTTATTGAAGTTTTTTTATCATAAATGGATGTTGTATCTTGTCAAATGCTTTCTCTGCATTTACTCAGATGATCATGTGATCCTTAGTCTTCATTTTGTTAATGTCGTGCATCACATTGATTGATTGGTGGATGGTGAACCAACACTGCATCCCTAGAATAAATCCCACTTGATCAGGGTGTATGATGGTTTTAATATTTTGTTATATTCAATTTGCTAGTATTTTGTTAAGGACTTTTGCATCAATGTCCATCAGTGATATTGACCTGTAATTTTCTTTTTTTTTATGTATAATACGTCTTTTAACAGAATGAATCAGAAATTGAATTTGGAAGACTGAGAGACAATGACAAAGTGGTAATGAGTCTCGTCTATTGAGTTGCAACTAATAACTTTCTTTTTGGGAAACATTTTTTCTTTTCTTGTTTTACTAAGAAACTTTAAATTATTCTCCAGTACTACAGAAATTGGGGAGTGTAATTTGTAAAACATTGAATCTTGTGCTAGGTACTATGGAATCAAAAAATATCTTTTAAAAAGCTCCCCTGTAAAAATAGGCTTATAGCATATATATGTACGAGCAGTTGGCTTAAATCTTGTTCCTTTTCACAAAGAATACCAATTAAGTTTATCAAGTTAATTTCATGTGCTAGTTACACATCTAGATTTTATACATTAGCTATAATCCTTATCAAAATTCTAATATAGTTATATTTGAAATTAGATAGATGAGTCCATTATAACAGTGTACTGCAAATTCTAGGGCAATCACTAAAAAATTTCCAAAAAAACTAGAAGAGTAATTGATATGCCAAGTGGAGAAAAAAAATGGAATCATATAAAAAGCACAATCAAAACCAGAAAAGGCAGAAAAATAACAGAAGGAAAAAAACGTTTTATGTACACAAGAACCCGCATTTGACTATAAGCACATTTTCCAACAGGAACCTTGCAGCCAGAAGGGAGTGGGATGATATATTAAAGTTCTAAAAGAAAAAATTCCCAATCAACAACACTCTTTCCTGCAAAACTGTCCTTCAGAATTGAAGAAGAGATAAAGGGTTCCTCTGACAAACAAAGCTGAAGGAGTTCCTCACCCCTAGAACAGCCTTGCAAGAAATGTTGAAGGGAATTCTTGAAGCTAAAGTGAAAGGATGTTAATTGTTAAGATATAAATGTATAAATCACACTGGTAAAGGTAAACATATGTGAAAATTCAAGATATGCCAAAATTATATTGGTGGTGGGTAAATTACCTATAACTCTAATATAAAGGTTAAAAAATTTTAAAGTAACTATAACAACAATAATTTTTAAATGGACACTAAAATATAAAAAGATGTAAATTGTGATATCAAAAACATAAATTTGGGGAGCCGTGTAAAAATGTAGAGTTTTTGTATTCATTAAAAGTTACATTGCTATCACCTTAAAATAGACTATTATAAGTATAAAATTGTTTTTAAATGCATAATTAAGCATTCAATATACTTTGTGTGTGTGTGTGTGTGTGTGTGTGTGTGAAGAATATTGGCCCTGAGCTAACATCTATTGCCAATCTTCTTCTTTTTTTTGTTTTCTCCCAGAAACCCCAGTACATAATTGTATATCTTAGTTGCAGGTCATCCTAGTTCTTCTATGTGGGATACCATGACAGCATGGCTTGATAAACAGTGTGTAGGTCCATGCCCAGTATCCAAACCAGTGAACCCTGGGCCTCCAAAGCAGAGTTTGCAAACTTAAGCACTTGGTCACGGGTCCAGCCCCTATAAGGTGTTTCATGCATGCCTCATGATAATTACAAAACAAAAACCCACGGTAAATGCACAGAGATAAAGAGAAAGGAAGCTAAGCATAACACTAGAGAAAATAATCAAATAAAAAAGGAAGAGGGTGAGAGAGGAATAAAGGAACAAAGAAACTACAAAAGAGGCAGAAAACAGTTAATAAGATGGACATAAATAAGTCCTTATTTATCAATAACTATTTTAAGTGTAACTGAACTCAATTGTCCAATTAAAAGACATTGAGTGGTTGAATGGATAAAAACAAAACTAAAAAAATAAGACCTAACTGTATGCTGCCTATAAGAAACTCACTTCAACTTTAAGGATACACTTAAACTGAAAGTGAAGGAATGGAAGAGATATTCCTTGCTAATGGAAAGTAAGTAAGGATATTCATATCATACAAAATAGACTTAAAGCCAAAAACTATAAAAAGAGATAAACAAGATCATTATATAATGATAAAGGGGTCAATTCATCAAGAGGATATAACAATTGTACATATTTGCACACTCAATATCTGAGCATCTAAATATACAAATGAAATATTAACAGGTCTGAAGATAGAAAAAGACAGCAATACAAGAGTAATAGGGGATGTCAAGACCTCACTTTCAACAATGGAATAGACTATCCAGACACAAAACCAATAAGGTAGTGTTGGACTTCAACTACACATTAGATGAGGCGGACCTAATACATATAGAACATTTCATCCAGCAACAGCAGAATACACATTCTTCTCAATTGCCCATGGAGCATTCACCAGTATAGATCATATGCTAGGCTAAAAAACATGTCTTAAAACATTTAATGTGATTGCAATCATATCAAGCATCTTTTCCAATCACAACGGTATGAAACTAGAAATCGATGACAAGAAAAAAATTGGAAAATTCACAAATAGATGGAAATTAAATAACATACTCCTGACCAACTAATGGATTAAATAATAAATCAAAGGGGAAATCAAAAACATCTTGAAACAAATGAAAATGGAAATGCAACATGCCAAAATGTATGATATGCAACAACAGCAGTTCTAAGTGGGAAGTTTATAGCAATAAACATTTACATTAGAAAAAAGAAAGATCTCAAATAAACAATCTAACTTTATCCTTCAAGGAACTAGAAAAAGAAGAAATGTCCAGGACTCGATTATTTCAATGATGAACTCTACAAAAAATTTAAAGAATAATTAATACAAATCCTTCTCAAACACTTCCAAATGCATTTTATGAGGCCATCATTACCCCGATAACAAAGCCAGGCAAAGACACCCCTAGAAGAGAAAACTACAGGCCAATAATCCTGATGAACATAGATGTAAATATCCTCAAAAAATTAGGAAATTGAATTAAGCAGTACATTAAAAAGATCATGCAGCATGATCAGGTGGAATTTATCCCTGGAATGGAAGAGTGGTTCAACATATGCAAATCACATGTAAATGTGATACACCACATTAACAAAATTAACGAGAAAAATGATGTACAAGCGCTGGCCCCATGTCCAAGTGGTTTTTGCATGCTCCACTTTTGTGTCCCAGGATTTCACTGTTTCAGATCCTGGGCATGGACATGGCACCACTCATTAAGCCATGCTGAGGTGGCATCCCACATAGCCCAACCAGAAGGACTTACAAATAGAATATACAACTATGTCCGGGGGAGGGGGGGGAGGCTTTGTGGAGAAGAAGAAGGGAAAAAATGTACAAAAAGCATTTGACAAAATTCAAAATCTTTTCATGATAAAAAATTTCAACCAATTAAGTATAGATAGAATGTACTTCAACAAAATAAAGGTAATATATGACAAGCTCATCGCTGACATTATACTCAATGGTGAAAAGCTGAAAGCTTCTCCTTTAAGGTGAGGAACAAGGCAAGGGTGTCCATTCTCTTCACTTCATTTTAACAATTACAGGAAGTCCTGGCCAAAGAAATTAACCAAGAAAAAAATTCATCCAAATGATAAAGGAAGAAGTAGAATTGCCTGTGTTTGCGGATGACATGATATTATATAAAGAAAACCTTAGAAATGGCGACAAAAACTTTAGAACTAATGTATGAATTCAGTAATATTTCAGGATACAAAATCAATATATAAAAATCAGTTATATTTCTATACACTGCCAACAAACTATCGGAAAGAGAAATTAAGAAAACAATCCCATTTACAATTGCATCAAAAAGAATAAAATACTTAGGAATGAGTTTAACCAATGAGGTAAAATATCTATACATTGAAAAATTTAAAACATTGATGAAAGAAATCAAAGAAGAAACAAATACATGGAAATATATCCCATGGTCATGAACTGGAAGAATTAATATTTTTAAAATGTCCATACTGCCCAAAGAGATCTACATATTCAGTGCAATTTTTATGAAAATTCTAGCCACGTTTCACAAAAGTAGAAAAAACAAACCTAAAATTTTATAGAACCAAAAAAGACTCAAAACAGCCAAAGCAGTCTTGAAAAGGAACAAAACTGGAGGAATCACATTTCCTTATTTCAAACTCTATTACAAAGCTGTAGCATCAAAACAGTATGGTTTTGGCATAAAAACAGACACATAGATCAACGTAAAACAACAGAGAGTTCAGAAATAAACCCACACATATATGGTCCATTAACTTTTGATAAAAGTGCCAAAAATACACAATGGGAATAAAACAGTCTCAACAATAAATTGTGTTAGGAAAACTGGGTGCACACGAAAGAATGAAATGGTACCCTATCTTACACCATGCACAAAAATAAACTCGCAATGCCTTAAAAACTTCAGAATAAGACCTGAAGCTGTAGAACTCCTAGAAGAAAACATAGAGGGCAAACTCCTTGATGCTGATCTTGGCCATGATTTTTTTTGGTGTTAACACTGAATTCAAAGGCAAAAAAAGAAAAAGTAAAGAAGTGGGCTGCATCAACCTAAAAAGTTTCTGCACAGAAAATGAAACCATCAACAAAATCAAAAGTCAGCCTACCAATTGGGAAAAAATGTTTGTAAAATACATATGCAATAAGTGGTTAATATTCAAAATATGTAAAGAACTGATATAACTCAATAGCACATAAACAAATAACCCAATTTAAAAATAGTCAAAGGACCTGAATAGACATTTTTCCAAAGAAAGAAGTCATACAGTTGGCCAACAGGTACATGAAAAGCTGCTTAATATCGCTAATCATCAGAGAAATGGAAATCAAAACTACAACGAGATATCACCTCACATCTGTTAAGATGGCTATTATCGAAAAGAGATAGCAGCTGGTAAGGATGAGGGGAAAAGGAAATCCTTGCACACTGTTGGTGGAAATGTAAACTGATACCACAATAAAAACAGTGTGAAAATTCCTCAATAAATCGAAAATACAACTACACAATCCAGCTATCCCACTCTGGGTATATACCTACAGGAAATGAAATGAAATCATTATCTCTAAGAGATATCTGTACCTCCAGCTTCATTTCAGCTTTATTCACAATAGCCAAGACATGGAAACCACCCACGTGTTAGTTGAAATATCAACGGATAAAGAAAATTGTACGTGTGTGTGTATATATATATATATATATATATATATATATACACATATATAGTGGAATATTATTTAGCCTTAGAAAAGAAGATAATCCTAGCATTTGCAACAACATAGATGAACCTGGAGGGCATTATGCTAAGTGAAATATGCCATACAAAGAAAGACAAATATTGCTTACTATCAGTTATATGTGGAATCAAGAAAAGTCAAACTCATACAAGTAGAGAGTAGAATACTTTTAGCCAGAGGCTCGGGGTTGGGGGAAACATGGAGAAGTTGATAAAAGGGTCAAACTTTCAGTTGCAGGATAAATAACGTCTGAGGATCTAATGTATAACATGGTGACTCTATTTGATAATATTGTATTGTACAATTGAAATTTGCAATTTTCTAAGAGAGTAGAACTTAAGTGTTCTGACACACACACACAAAGGTAAATATGTGGGGTGAAGGATGTGTTAATTTGATTGAGGGAATCCTTTCACAATGTATGCATATATCAAATCATCACATTGTACACTTTAAATATATTACTTTTTTTAAAAATTGTACCTCAATAAAGTAGAAACAAATGAAAAGCATTTCTTTTTAACCTTGCAATTTCTTTTTCTACTACCCAAAGAACAAGAGGAAAATTAGCAGATTGTCCACACATGCATTCCAGAGAGTCTACTAGGTCAGATGTTCTGAGAGATTTAAATTTAGAAAGAATCCTATTTCAGACTGTCTTTATTACATTGTATGAAAATGTTTTTGATTTTGGAAATTCTGTTCAAAGATGCATAAGTTAATTTCATTCTCTACGTAGGACCTATAAAGAGTCCTATAGTAGCCCTTAAAATGACAGAAATGTTCAAAAATTATTAAAACTAGAAAGATAATTTCTTGTTAAAATTAAACTTTTCCATCTCTTTGTGTGCATGCGTGCTCACATAAACATGTAAATGCACACACTACTACACAGAGAATACAGACGTTTATCAAATGTTGTGCAAATACTCCAACATGATATGAAATTGGAATTCATCACTTACATTCTTAAAAGATAAAAAAGCTGAACAAACTGAAATCTGTGACTTTTTTTAAGTCGAAGAAGTGAAGTTTTAGGGAAAACCAAAATGCTGAAATCTGGAGACGTGGAGGAAAACAAGGAAGCTCAAGTTAGCTTAACTAGAACAGAAGTCTCTGGAGCCAAAAACCTGCTAGAAATCCTTAATCATTTTGAAAAATTGCTAGAGGCTGAGTTTAGACTAGATTGAGAGTAAGAAACTCTTTGGGGACTGTAGTCAGAGAAGCACCTATATATTTATGGGTTCTACCTCCAGACACCCAAAAGGTTCTCACATTGAAGAGTTACAAAGAATTTCCCCATGTCCTTGACAGGGAAAGGGAAAGCTAACTATTTTGAATTATGCCCAATTCATTCTCCAAAACAAAGGCCTATTCTACAGTGAAAAATACTTCACCAGGGACTGAGACATTGGTGGCAGCCATTATTGTGACCTAGTACAGGCATACTGACACAGATGCTGACAGACACAATTGGAGTTCTTCCCCTGGCCTGTTAGAGCAGATATCTGCCCCACCCACTAGAGCACCAATTTAACCCAGCTCAGCCAGGGCAGCTAGCTCACCTAGGAACGGGCCTAACCCAACAGCAAGCCCTTGGGAAACTTGAAGGGTGTGGGACCCCTTCAGTGGGGTGAGTGGGCCTGACTCTGCAGGGTAGGGAATGCATGAGAGACAGGGCACACACAAGGTGGGCCTGTGCTGACAGAGTGTATGGGGCCTCTGCAGTAGGGTGAGTGAGTCTACTTCCATGGGTCAGGGTGTGCATATGGGGCAGGACTGTGTTGACAGGGTGTGTGGGCCTGTGGATTGTGGGACTTGTCAGCTGCACAGGTTTGTGCTTCTCAAACAGTCACATGAGGGATCATCTCCACCTTCCAAAGCCTGAAAAAATTGTGTGATGCCATGTCTGGGGCTTGCTCCACCCTGCTGAGACCTGACAATAGCCTTGCAAGCCACAGGCCTATAGCAATTGTAAGCCTCTGAGCCTAGCAACAAGCCATGCTGGAAGCCTACATACTTAACTGAAAATATGTAGCAGGAATGTACTATTCAACCTTGCAGCCAACTGTGCAGGACCATCAAATGCCTGATACAGTGACTGAAGAGACAATAGTATCCACAGACAGCTAAGCATTACAACCAGTAGGCCAGGGGGACAGCCTATCCTCCCTGTGCTCCTGCAGCAAGAGCAATCCTGCCATGATAGAAGGACGCATATAGCCCACACAGGGGATACTCCTGGGACATTTGGAACTGGTGACAAGAGGGAAACACACTGCTGGGCCTCATAAGGCATCTCTTATATAAATCCACCTTCCCAAGACCAGGAGATGTAGCTGAACCACCTAATACATAGATATAAGCAAAAAGAAATAGTCAAAATTAGTCAACAAAGGAATATGCTCCAATTAAAAGAACGGGACAAATCCTAAGAAAAAAAAACTAAACGAAACAGAGATAAACAATCTACCTGAAAAAGAGTACTAACTAAAAGTCATAACAATGCTCATGGATTTTGGGAGAAGAACAGATGAATTCAGTGAGAACTTCAACAAAGAATTGGAAAATATGAAAAATGAGCAATCATAAATGAAGAATACAATAATGGAAATGAAAAAAATCGCTAGAGGGACTCAATAGTAGAGTAGATCATACAGAAGAAGGGATCAGTGAGCTGGATAAAAGACTAGACATAATCACCTGGGTTGAACAGATAAAAGAAAAAAGAATTACAAAGAAAAAGAACAGGCTAAGGGACCTGTGGGAAAACATCTAGCATGCTAACATTGATGTCATATGTGTCCCAGAAGCAACAGAGAGAAACAAATGGGCAAAGAATCTATTTGAAGAAATAAGAGCTGAAAACTTTCTTAACCTAAGGAAGGAAAGAGATATCCAGGTACAGGAAGCACAGAGAGCACCAAACAAGATACACCCAAAGAGGCCCACATCAAAACATATTATAATTAAAATGTCAAGAATTAGAGAGAGAGCCCTAAAAGCTACAAGAGAAAGGCAACAAGTTACACACAAAGGAAACCCCATAAAGCTATCAGCTGACTTCTCAGCAGAAAACTTACAGGCTAGAAGGAAGTGGCATGATATATTTAAAGTGATGAAAGAAAAAAATTTAGAGCCAAGAATACTCTATCCAGCCAGATTATCATTCAGAATAGAAGTAGAGGTAAAGAGTTTTCCAGACAAGCAAAAACTAAAGGAGTATATCACCAATAAACTAGCCTTACAAGAAATTCTAAGTGGACTTATTTAAGTGGAAAGAAAAGACCACAAATAGGAACAAGAAAATAATAAAAAAAATAAAAAATAACGACATAAAATCACCGGTAGAGGCACACAAACAGTAGAGATAGCAGTCAACTACCTATGAAGGTAACATGAAGTTCAAAAGAAAAAAGTACTAAAATCATAAATTTCCATGATAAGAGGCTAATGGAGACACAGACATAAAAGAGAGGTTAAACATGGCCTTAAATGACACAGTAGATCATATCAAATTAGTAGATACATACAGAACCTCCCTTCGAACAACTGCAGAATACACAATCTTTTCAAATACACACCGAAGATTCTCCAGGATAGATCACATATTAGACTACAAAAGAAGAGTCAATAAATTTAAGAAGATTGAAATAATACCAAGGATCTTTTCTGACCACAATGGTATGAAAGTAGAAATCAACTACAGGAAGAAAATCAGATAACCACAAGCATTTGGAGATTAAACAAAATGCTGCTGAACAACAACTGGGTCAATGAAGAAATCAAAAGAGTAATAAAAAAATACCTGGAGATAAATGAAAATGAAAATACAGCATGCCAAAATTTATGTGATACAGCAAAAGTGATTCTAAGACAGAAGTTTATAACAATACAGGCCTATCTAAACAAACAAGAAAAATCTCAAAGGAACAATCTATCAGTACACCTAAAGAAGCTGGAAAAAGAAGAAAAAACAAAGACCAACATCAGTAGAATGAATGAAACAATAAAAATGAGGGGCCAGCCTGGTGGCGCAGTGGTTAAGTTTGCACATTCTGCTTCAGTGGCTCGGGGTTTACTGGTTCAGATCCCAGGTGCGGACCTCTGCAATGCTTGTCAATCCATGCTGTGGCAAGCATCCGACATGTAAAGTAGAGGAAGATGGGTGTGGATGTTAGTTCAGGGACAGTCTTCCTCAGCAAAAAAGAGGAGGATTGGTGGCTGATGTTAGCTCAGGGCTAATCTTCCTCAAAGAAAAAAAAGAAAAATCATAGCAGAAATAAATGAGTTAAATACTGAAAAAATAGAAAAAAATCAATAAAACGAATAGCTGGTTCTTTGAAAACATAAACAAAATTGACAAAACTTTAGTTAGATTCACTAAGAACAAAAGAGAGAAGGCTCAAATAAGTAAAATCAGAAATGAAAGAAGAGACATCATAAGGGACACCTCAGAAATACAAAAGATTACTAGAGACTACTATGAAAAGCTATACACCAACAAATTGGATAAGCGGGAAAAAGTGAATAAATTCTTAGATCATACAATCTTCCAAAACTGAATCAAGAAGTAATAGAGATTTTGAATAGACTAATAACCAGTAAGGAGATGGAAACAGTAATACAAAACCTTCCCAAAAATAAAAGTCCAGGACAAGATGACTTCCTTGGTGTATTCTACCAAACATTCAAGGAAGACTTAATACCTATCCTTCTCAAACGCTTCCAAAAAATTGAAGAGAAGTAAAGCTTCCTGACTCATTCTACAAGGGTAACATTACCCTGATAGCAAAACCAGACGTCAACAAAAAAAGAAAATTACAGGCCAATATCACTGATGAACATTGATGGGAAAATCCTCAGCAAAATACTAGCAAATAGAATATAACAAAACATTAAAAAGATCATACAACATGATCAAGTGGGATTTATTCCAGGGATGCAGGCATGGTTCAACAACCACAAATCACTAAACGTGCTACACTATGTTAACAAAATGAAGAATAAAAGTTAGCTTAATAGATGAAGAGAAAGCCTTTGACAAGATATACCATCCATTTCTGGTTTAAAAACTCTGAATAAACTGGATATAGATGGAAAATTTCTCAACATAATAAAGGTCATATATGACAAACCCATAGCCAATATCCTACTCAATGGAGAAAAACTGAAAGCTTTCCTTCTAAGAACGGGAACCAGACAAGGATGTCCACTTTCACCACTCTTATTTAACATAGTATTGGAAGTCCTAGACAGAGCAATCAGGAAAGAAGAAGAAACAAAAGGGATCAAATTGAAAATTAAAAAGTGAAACTGTCACTATTTGCAGATGGCATGATGTTATATATAGAAAACCCTAAAGAATCTACCAAAAAACTTAGAAATAATAAATGAATACACTAAGGTTTCAGGATACAAAATCAGTATACAAAAATGAGTTGTGTTTCTATACATTACTAGCAAAGTACAAAAATAGAAATTGAGAATACAAACCCATTTACACCTCAACAAACAGAATAAAATATTTAGCAAAAAATTTAACCAAAGAGATGAAAAACCTGTACACTGAAAACTATAAAATATTATTGAAAGAAATTGAAGAAGACATAATAAATGGAAAGATATTCCATGTTCTGGGATTGGAAAAATTAAAATAGTTAAAATGTCCATACTTCCTAAAGCAATCTATAGATTCAATGCAATCCCTGGCAAAGCTCCAATGACATTCTTCACAGAAACAGAACAATGAATCTTAAAATTTATACTGAACAACAAAAGACTCCCAATAGCCAAAGCAATCCAAAGAGAAAAAGACAAAGCTGGAGATATAACACTCCCTGACTCCCTGTAGTGTATTCAAAATATACTACAAAGCTATAGCAATCAAAACAGCATGGTACTGTTACAAAAACACACACACAGATAAGTGGAATAGAGTGGAGAACCCAGAAATAAACCCACACATCTATGGACAGGTAATTTTAGATAAGAGAGCCAGGAGCATGCAATGGAGAAAAGAGAGTCTCTTCAATAAATGGTGTTGGGAAAACTGGACAGCCACATGCAAAAGAGCGAAAGGAGGCCTTTATCTTACATCATACACAAAAATCAACTCAAAATGGATTAAACACTTGAATGTAAGACCTGAAACCATGAAACTTCTAGAAGAAAGCAAAGGCAGTACCCTCATTCACATGGGTCATGGCAGCATATTTTCAAGTACTATGTCTGAATGGGAAAGGGAAACAATGGAAAAAATAAACAAATGGGAGTCCATCAAACTAAAAATCTTCTGCACAGCAAAGAAAGCCATCAAGAAAACAAAAAGACAATTGAATAACTGGAAGAAGATATTTGCTAACCATATATCTGACGAGGCCTTAATATCTAAAATTTGTAAAGAAGTAATACATCTCAACAATAAGAAAACTAACAACTCAAAAAATGAGCAAAAGAGCTGAACACACATTTTTCTAAAGAAGATATACAGATGGCCGACATGCACATGAAAAGATGTTCAACATCACTAATTATTAGGGAAATGCAAATCAAATCTCCAATGAGATATCACCTCATGCCTGTCAGAGTCGTTATGATTAAGACAATAAATAACTGTTGGAGAGGATGTGGAGAAAAGGCAACTCTCATACACTGCTGGTGGGAGTGCAAACTCGTGCAGCCACTATGGAAAGCAGTATGGAGATTCCTCAAAAAATTATAAATAGAACTACCATACAACCCAGTTATTCCACTGCTGGGTATTTATCCCAAAAACACGAAAACATAAATGTGTAAAGATATTTGCACCCCTATGTTCATTGCACCCTTATTCACAGTAGCCAAGACCTGGAAGCAACCTAGGTGCCCATCAAGGGATGAATGGACAAAGATGTGGTACATATACACAATGGAATATTACTCAGCCTTAGAAAAGATGAAGTTTTACCATTTGTGACAAGATGGATGGACCTTGAGGGTATTATGCTAAGCGAAATAAGTCAGAGGGAGAAAGTCAAATACTGTACAATTTCACTCATCAATAGGACATAGAAACAGCAATAAACAAATACATAGAGACAGAGACTGAATTGGTGGTTAAAAGAGGGCATGCAGAGACGGAGGAGGGTGATAGATGTGTATGGTGATGGATGGTGATTAGTCTTGGGTAATGAACATGTTATAATGTACACAGAAATTGAAATGTAATGATGTACACCTGAAAAAAAAAAGTTTGTATGGAAACGCAAAAGACCTACAGCAGATAACACAATATTGAGAGGAAAGAACAAAGTTGGATGACTGATACTACCTAACTTCAAGACTAACTATAAAGCTGCAGTTAACAAGACATTGGGTTACTGGAAAAAGAATGCACACATACACTAATGGAACAGAATAGACAGCCCTGAAACACACTCACATAAATACAGTCAACTGAACTTTGACAAAGCAGTGAGGCAGTTCAGTGGAGAAAGAATGGTCTTTTCAATAAATGGTAGTGGCATATTTGAATGTCTGTGTGCTAAAACAATGAACCCAGACACAGACCTTACATCCTTTGCAAAAATTAACTCATAATGTATCATTTGACCTAAATATAAAATAAAATAAAAAACTGAAATAAGATTTATGGTAACTTGGGTTTGGCAACGAGTTTTTACAAACAAAATTAAAAGCCCAATCCATGAACAAACAGTTGATCAATTGAACTTCATTAAATTCTATCTGCCTATCTCTGGGCTCTTTAGCAAAATACTTATTCTCTTTATGTCCCATCTCCGCCACTGCAAAATGAGGATGATAAAAGGACCAACCTGTTCTGATGATTCCAAGAGTTAATATATTTCGAAACACTTAAAACAATGCCTGGTTGTGACATCAGCACGATGGTGGACTGGGAAGATTCAGGCCATTGTTCTCTCATAGACAGATTTAAAAAACAAAACAAATAAACAAAAAAAAAACAGACTGAGTAAAATTACTTTATAGGAACTCTGGAAATCAGTCAAACATCTGCAGCCACCAAATGTATGCCCAACCAAGAAAAAAACCACACATTCAAAACAGTAGGAAATTTTTTGATATTTTTAAGTGTCCTTGCTCTGCTCCCATTCCCCAGTTCATGTAGCCAACTGGAGAGGAAGCAACCATTTACCCATTCCCTCCCTCAGCACAGAAGGTGCGGAGCAGAACTTATTTGCAATGTTCTAACCTGTCTGTGGGCTGCCCAAGGAACTGGTTTCTATCTCACCTGACTCTAAGCTAAGAGGAAGAAAGAAGATAATAGTTAGGATCTCAGGCTGGCAAAACTCACAGAAAAAATGTGGCAGATGCAGCAGCTTGTGAATACTGCAGGGGTACTTCAGACCCAGGATGCCTGTGGCAAGAGATTATGGGCAGAGAAATACAATAGAACATCTAAGGACCTAAGAAGAAGATGGAATGAGAATCTTTGGGAAATAAAACTTTTAGCATCCATGTATGTGGGAGAAATCCAACAATAAATTGTAAGTAAAAGCACATACACAGACCCTGGCAGGATTCATGCCCAGACCAGGCTGATCCCAAGCCTCAAAACAGGCCCTAGTAAGTGGTATATGTCCTGCAAAGACTGGAAGAGGGGGTTATTTTTTAAATGCCTAATTTTAACAAAAGATCACAAGAAATGTGAATCATGGCCCATTCAAAGAAACAAAATAAATCTTATGAAACCATCTCTGCGGAAACACAGGCATCAGACCACAAGACAAATTCCAGGCCAAATGCACCACAGCCTGTTTATCCACTCACCTGCTGGAGGGCGTCCTGGTTGCTTCCCACTGTCAAGTTTGGAGAGTTCTTTGTATATTTCAGATATGAGTCTCTTGTCAGTTATGCAGTTGGCAAATATTTTTTCTCAACTTTGTACCTTGTCTTTCATTCTCATGACAGGGTATTTCACAGAGTAAACTTTTTAAAAAATTTTAATGAATCCAATTTATCAGTCTTTCCTTTTAATGGATCTTGTTTTTGGTGTCAAGTCTAGGTACCTAGCTCTAGATGCCTAAGATTTTATCCCACTGTTTTCTAATAGTTTTATGATTTAACATTTTACATTTTATTCCGTGATCAATTTTGAGTTAATTTTTATGTAAATTATGATTTATAGGCATGGACTTCCTTGTGTTTATCATGTTTATTGTTCCTACAGTTTCTTAAATCTGGAGGTATATGACGTCGAATTTGGGAAAATTTCCATCATCATTTCTTTGAATAACTTACCCATTTTCATTTCTGTCTCCTTCTGAGACTCGATTGACACAAATCTTAGATTTTTAGTTGAAGTCTCTCAAGTCCTTGAGGTTCTGTTCATTGTTATTAGTTTGATTTCTCTCTCATTCAGGTTGGCAATTTATATTTTTCACTTTTCGTGTTCCTTGATTCTTTCCTCTGTGCCCTTCATTAAGCAGTTAAGCTCATACACTAACCTTTTTATTTTTGTATTTTTCACTTCTAAAATTTCCATTCAGTTCTTCTTTATATCTTCTGTTTCTTTTCTGAGATGATAGATTTCTTTGCTGAAACTTTCTATTTTTTCATTTGTTTCAAGGTTCTTTGAAACTATTCATCGAAGCATTTTTTATCATGGCTGTTTTAAAATCATTGTCAGATTGTTCTAACATCACTGTCATCTCAGTATTGGCATCTATTGTCTTTTTTAATTCAGTTTGATATCTTTCTTCTTCTTCATAGATGAGCAATTTTCTTTTGAAACCTGGAAAGTTTTGCATTACATTCTGAAGCTCTGGGTCATATTGAAACCTTCTACTTTAGATTGCTTTCTCTGACACCTTTCTGCCAGGGGAAGTGGGGCGCTGTCTCATTGCTGCCAGATGGAGATGTGCCTGACTGCATGCCCAATTGTGCAGACAGCATGGGAAAGGCAGCAGAGAGACAGGAGAAAAGACCATGAGCTGGCATCCAAGATGTATAGGTTTATTTGGACTTACGTATATGCAGTGTCCAGGGGTAGCCGGCTAGACAGAGTCGTGCACCCACTACCACTGGCAGAGAAGGGATTGCTTATAAGGCAGGGGAGCAAAGGTTACATGCTTGCCAAGAAGGACTGTCCTTGGTACAACCAGCGTTCCCAGGAACAGCGGCTCTGATATTGACCCTGACATCAGTTTCCCCACATTAAACCCAGCATATATGGGGTTAAAACCAAATCACTCATTCCCTGCTTACTCTCTGGCTTCCTGGCTCCAGAATCCACTATCCTCCATTGAGACAGACACCGTCAAGGACAAGCACCTGGATCATCTCCTCCCCACAAAGAGATACAGGCTGGTGGGAAAGCTGCTGACCAGCAAGGTGACACGCTTCCTCCTCTCTGAAAGTAGTCTCAAGGCCAAACACAGGCTGGTGGGAAAGCTCCCACCAGCAAGGCCATATGCTCCCCCACCCTACATAAACCTGAAATAAAAACGCTTCCTTTTAGCTTTTCGGGGAGTTTGGGATTTCAGCATTAGCTGCCCTCTCTCTTTGCTCAGCGCTGTGCAAAAATAAAATTCCTACTTTCTTTCACCAAACCCGGTGTCAGAGATCGGCTTGCTGCACAACGGGTGAGCAAACTCACTTCAGGTTAGGTATCAGCTCACATGGAAGGGCTCTGTGTTCCTTCAAGACATGAAGTTCTTTGAGATAAGTGAAGACCCAGTTTGACAGGCCCTGGATCATGACAAATCCCAGGGGGTTGGCATCCCACCCAGAAGGGGGTCAGAAGGACACATGGTTCTTAAAGAGCTTGCAGTTTATTGCTGAGCATGGAAGACCCTACAAGATGGAATTCCACATTCTCCACTTAGCCTTCTTTGGTACTCAAGGCAATGAAGGGTATCATTACTGCTGGGCAGGGGTGAGAGTTCCAGCTCACCATGTTGTCTCCCATAGACACTACAGAGCAGGTGGCCTCATTACAGTGATAAAAGTCTTGGCTCTCCACTGGGCCTTCTCTGACAACACTTCAGCAGGGAGTGCAAGCATGCCTTGTTAATGCTGAGATGAGGTAGAATTCCACGCTCCTCCTGTGGTCTCTACTGACTCTGTTGGGGTGAAAGAGTCCTGATTACTGGCTGGCAGGAATGAAAGGCTCAGCTGCCACTCCCTACTTGAACTTCTCTGAAAACACCCAGTGGGAATTTGGGAGTGCTTCATTACAACTTCGCAAGGGAGCTAGTCTAGTTTACCGGCTTAGATTCGGGGTGTGTGGGTGGAGAGGGGGGAGCCACAGTTTTGTCTGTGATGTTGGCTGGAGTAGAGTTGCTGCTGTCTAAAGTCTTCTATTTTACTAGCCTTCCCTGTCTAAGCCCTTTGGTTAGAAAAAGCAGGCTTTTGTTGGTGCTTTTTTTGTCTGCACCCATTGACAGTTCTAGAGGGCTGGTTTCTTCACTTCCAAGTCTGAAATATACGAAGCAAAATAGAAAACTGAGGGCACTCACCACTGTGGCATTCCTTGGATCTCAAGGTTCCCAGCAAGCCCGCCTTTTTCTTTCCAGCTTTCAATGTCGCTCCATGTTTGTTTTGTCTACAGTGTTTAAGAATTTAAATTGTGCTTAGCAGGAGGAATAGGGACAAATATGTTGACTCCAAAAACCTGGAAGCAGAAGTCCTTCTGTGATTTGTTTCTCTATAAATTAAATGCTCAGAAATAGCACAGCATTGTGTGTTATGGGAAAAGGTTTGTGACTAAAAGTTTAATACCCAGGAAATTTGATTTCAAGTGTGAAAAAGGCACGAGTACATTCTTAAATATATTATAATTTATGTTAAATCCATAAAAACTTACCAAAAATATTTAGTGGTTTAATTAAAAACATTTAAAATGATGAAAACTGAAGACCCACAAATGAAATTTGTGCTATAAAACAATGTAACTAAAACTTTCACTTTGTTACCAATGTCAGTGTAAATGTCAAGATAAAATTCTTTAAATTGAACCTACAAATGTTAAAATTGTAATTTGTAGAAATTTGAAGACTGAAATAGGAAAGGATTAAATATGTGATGGGTTATTTGTAGGAAGAATATACAGAAAATGTGGAGGAGGTTTCCTAACACTACATATGACTTTGGGGGAAAACAAAGGCTTCAAGTTACTATTTTGGAGTAAAAATGTATTTTCCAATAGAGCTTCATTTCTATTCCACATAAATAATGAATCATCATCATATTTTCTGATTTTTCAGATTGGTTATTTTGAAATATCTTACATTCTTATAAATAAATTACATGCAATATATGTAATGACAGTTTTTGTAGAACTTTTTGAAGATTAGAGATCGTGGATTCACTGAGACTTCCTGAGGGCAGTGGCCTTCTCATGGCAGCACGTAGCTTCCTTCTGAATCAAAGAGTTCAGGAGAAAATATCTCTATAAAATATAATAAAATATCTCTATGGAAAATGACATATTTTTAATCACATGTACTTTTTCGCTCAATTCATGTTTTGCCAAGTAACATGTTCCTCAAAAGTATGTAAGATCATTAGGGCTTCATAAAAATACACCCCAATAGAGATGGTTTCTGTTATCAGTTCTACAGATACTTTCTTAGAAATGTTACTTTAGTGTTATTCTTCTTAAGATTTTTTGTACTGTAGCGAATGCAGCAGTAGACAAGAGCAATGTGAATTCATAAAGGGCATTAGCTAAATTATCATCAATTTTGAATGTGTTTCTATGGCTGTGAAGTTTCTGGATATGACATTTTACTCCCTCTTGAGGTGTTTTAGCAGCATGAATGATTCTGTAAACAATGATTCAATGTGCATTATCCTGACCATGCAGAAATGTGGCTCAGCACTCTGCCAAGAGATTTCCATTCCTTCCTCTCCTATAGCCATCTTTTCTTTTTACAACTTACTGCTGCACATTCTTCCAAGACCCAAAGTCAGAACTTTGACAAATTTTTCCTAGCTTCCTCCTGATCTCCCAAAGCAGTGTCTGTTTTTATCTGTCGTGGGAGTAACTGCAGTAGAGTAAATGTGTCTGGTTATTTGTCTGTCTCCCACACAAATCAGGAACTGGCACTCCTTGAAAGCAAGAACTGTGTCTTTTGAATCATGTTTATTTCTGAGAGTCTGTGCCTGACACAGTACCTAACCTTTACTGGGGACAAAATAGAGGTTGGTTGTATAAAGAACCACAATCATGTTACCCTGCTATTTGTGACACATCCTGGGAAACGGATTAAGGAAACTGATGTGAATTGAATGGAAATTCTCATTTTTGGATATCCCATGTGCCTCAATAAAACAAAAACAAAACATAACAACTATCAATTGGCTGTTTTCTATTGAATTTTACAAGTTGAAATTTATCATTTCTTTAAGCTACTATCATCATTAAAAACATCTAACTTTATTTTAGTCTTGTTATAATTGTTTTCAAAGCATAAACAAAATTTCTATAGCTTATTTGTGTCACTAAATAGGTAGGTAGTGGGACCGACCCCACAGCCAAGTGATTAAGTTCGTATGCTCCACTTTGGTGGTCTGGGGTTTGGCCAGTTTGGATCCTGGGCATGGACCTATGCACCACTCATCAAGCCATGCTGTGGTGGCATCCCATACAGAGGAACTAGAGTGATTTGTATGTAGGATATACAACTCTGTAGTGGGGCTTTGGGGTGGAAAAAGAAAAAAAAGAGCAAGATTGGGAACAGGAGTTAGCTCAGGGCCAATCTTCCTCACACACACACAGAAAAAGTAGTTAGATTTCATATTCATTTACAAAATTCCATGTATGCAACTCTAACATCAAATGATTAATTATAGCATGCTGTTATATATTTTAACATAAAAGTAAAATATGTATAGATTAGAAATATGTGATATATGCATGGTTTTCAGATGGACTCATATAGATGCAGTTTTCTTCTGTGTGAATCATTATTAATATGTAATATTTAATTTTTTGTGAAGTGTGAATAATGTCCCAATATAGAATCAATGGGTAATTTAATTTCATAGCATTGAGAATGTAAGTTTTCAAAAATCTGCTTCAACATTGCCCAGGCACTCAGTCTTATGAAGAATGGAGGAGGTTAAGCAATTGATTCATTAGTCAGGCATGGGCTTTTACGATGTGCTACGGACTGAATGTGTCCCTCCCAAATTCATATGTTGAAATCCTATGCCCAATGTGATGGTATTAGAGGGTGGTGCCTTAAGGAAGTACTTAGGTCATGAGGGTGAGCTGTCATGAGTGGGATTAGAGCGCTTATAAAAGAGGCCCTCAAGAGATCCCTGAGACCTTCCACCATGTGAGGACACAGCAAGAAGTTGGCAGTCTGCAACCAGGAAGAGGGCCTTGACCAGAGCCAGACCATACTGGCACCCTGATATTAAACTTCCAGCATCTAGAATTGTGAGAAATAAACGTTTATTTTTTATAAGCCATCAGTTTTTGGTATTTTGTTATACCAGTCCTAAGGTGCATGTACCTATGCTGAAACAAATGGTTTTGAAAGAAATCAATTTTTGTCTTTTTAATTTGCATTATGTATTTTATTGTTGAAATTACCTCAATGAAATCAGATCTATGTAGAAGAAAAGCCTAAGATAGGGCAATGCTCAGAAAATGTAAGGATTTGAAAGTCTTACAAAGAGACCCAAGAACTTACCAGAATTGGTTCTGATATTAATTCTCATACAAAGAAAACATTCAAGGTCTGTGAGATGGAAATTAAGTTCATTTGGGGTAACTCTCATACCCTACTTCTATTTTTCTATCTTGCTCTGCTATTTCACAAATTCATACATATACTGTATTCCAATATTTCATCTTGTACAGAGAAACAATATCTGAAAATGGTATTTTGGCACAAATGAATCTTTTCAGAAACTTCAAACAAAAACAAGAAAGTTTGTGCTTTTAATTGGGAAATCTCTGGAATGGTGACAATAGTTAATAATATTGTATTGTGCTGCATGCTTACAATTTGCTAAGAGGATAGACCTTAAATTTAATTTTATTAACACACACACATAGTAATTACACAGAGATAACAGAGGAATTAACTGGATTATGGTAACCATTTCAGAATGTATCCATATACAAAACATCATCTGTACATCTCAATATATATAATTTTTTATATGTCAGTGTTTTCATTAAAGCTGTAAAAAACAAAAAAAAAAACCCCAAAAAAACAGATGCTTATATCAGGGCCTGCCTAACTTTTCTGGAGCCTTTGTCCTCCAACCCACCAAGCTGAATTCTTTGGCATTCTCAGCTGGTGACTCAGTTCCCAGGCCAATGCTATTGGAAGAGATGTGTGCATTATGGTCTCCCCTCCCTCACTTCTCCGCTCTGGGGAAGCTTGGAATCAATCCATGCTTCCTCGACTGCTGATCTGTGTTTTCTCCCTTAGCACTAAGTTGTGTGTACTAGACCCCACATTCAAGATTTCCAGGTCAAGGTTGATGACATAGACCCCATTTCTGTGATAGCAATCAAGCTGCTTCATCTCCCATAAAAATCATTTTTTACTACCTTTTAGCTGTGTGCATTCATTCAAGTTATATAATCATTATAAGCCACACATATCTCATCTATGGAATGGCAGCAAAACCATAAATATTCAAGATTATAGTGATAATTGCAGGTCTGTCACTATTTCTAGATAAGTGCTTCACTGGTTTTAGATACCTCACTTACAAATGCTATATGAGTCTTATTTTCTGAGGAAAGAAGTGTGAAAATTCTAGTCCCACATACTGAGGATTGACTTGGTTGGCATGTGTATTTTTCAAGTCGATCCCCTTTCCAAGGACTTGTTCTCTTGAGCATCCCAGTAGAGTCAGAATGATGGAAGGCTTAGAAGTGGCACATCTGGAAACAGGCTTGGTGGTTTTCTATTATGTGTTTGTCCCGAGAAAATTAAGACTGACATGCTAACTGCACTGTCACTTTTTGTTTATTGAAATTTTTTATTGAGATAATTATAGATTCACATGAAATTGTAAGAAACAGTATAGATTCCACATACATATTACCCAGTTTCCTCCAGTTGATAATATTTTGCAAAACTATAGAATAATATTACAACCAAGATATTGACTTTGATACAATCCAGCTATCTTATTCAGTTTCCGCAGTTTTACTTGCACTCATTTTTGCGTGTTTGTGCAGAATGAAGATACTAAATAGATCCATCACGACAAAGTCTTTTTATAATTGCATTCTCTCTTCTGCCCCTAAAGTGTTCTGCTCTAATTACAACATGTGGAGGGGGTTTTCCCCACATCAACAAGCAACTCTCCCACACCTGTGTGTGTCTCACAATTTACCTCAATTCTGAAGCTGCCTAACCAGAGATAGCATCAGATTACAAAGGTTGAGGGTTCAGTCCCACAAGACTGCCCTCCACTTCAGATGCCAGTCCTAAGTCCAGATTGTTATCTGTACTCCAGACAGACTAGCTATAAGTCAGAGGTTCCCATAGCCCCCTCTTTGGGTTTGATTGATTTGCTGGATTGACTCACAGAACTCAGGAGAACTTTTGACTCACTACATTACCAATTTATTACAAAGGATACAAATCACAGCCAGATGAAGAGATACATAGGGTGAGGTCATGAACAAAGGACCTTCTGTCCTCATGGAGATGGGGACCCAGCATGGAGGGAAGTGGAAGCATTCTGGTCCACCAGTCTGGAAGCTGTCTGAACCCTGTTCTCTTGGGAGTTTATGGATGCTTCATTACAGAGGCATGCCTGATTAAACCATTGGCCACTGGCAATTGATTCTACCTCCAGCCCCATCCCCAACCCTTTAATTACCTGGTTTGTTCCCCTGGCAACCAGCCCCCATCTTTAGGTGCTTTCAAAAGATATCTCATTAACATAAACCCAGCTGTGGTGGTGGAAAGGGGCTTGTTATGAATAACAAGACACTTATTTCACCTTTATGGCTCTGAAGTTTCAGGGACTGAGAAGAGACCAAATATTATGACAGAAAATGTTTCCATTGCTCGATGGCTCAGGAAACTCCAAGGTTTTTGGAAGCTGTGAACTAGGAACTGTGACTGAAGATCAAATATAATAAAAAATATATATTTTTGTCGTCTGTTACCAAATATATATTTCTTATAAATCACAATATTGCAACACCTATTCCTGCTCCTAATGCCTTACAAATGCAAGCCTGTTTCCCGTTTCCAAAATGTTATTATTTAAAAAATAATACAATAATACAATATGCAACTTTTGGAATTGGCTTTTATTTTTCAGCATTGTTACCTGGGGATGCATCGAATGTATTGAGTTTGTTCCATTTAATTTGCTGAGTAGATTCCCATAATGTGTTTGTATCAAAGTTTGATTAACCATTCCACTCTTGAAGGACATTTGGGTATTTCCAATATTGAGCTATTACAAATAAGACTAATATGAATATGCATGTGCAGATTTTTTTTCTGTGGAACATTTTTCATTTCTCTGGATAAACACCTAGAAGTGCAATTTCCAGGCTGCCCTATATGGTCATTACATAACAGAAATTCATAAGAAACTGTCAATCTTTTTCAGATTGCACCATTTTACATTTCTACCAGCAATATATACATTAACCAATTTCTCAGTATCCTTGCCAGAATTTGGTGTTGTTACTTTTTTTAAATTTTAGTCATTTTGATTGTTGTATTGTTATACCTCACTGTGGTTTAGTTTGCAATTCCCTCATGGTTTATGAAGTGGACCATCTTTTAATACACTTATTTGCCACTGAATATCCTCCTATTTACCGATGGTTTGTTTTCTTGCTGTTGGGTTTAGAGTATTCTATGAGTTCTTTAATAAGAATATAATGTAGAAAAAAGTCGCTGTCTGTAATTTGACTTTTTATCCTTTTAACTGAGTCTTTTACAGAGCAAACATTTTTAATGGTGAAGTCTAGCTTGTTTCTTTTGTCTTTTATGAATTGTGTATAAATTGTGAAGATTTTCTCTTATGTTTTTTTCCTAAAAGCTTTACAGTTTTACATGTTACACTTAACTTCATGACCCATTTTGTGTCAATTTTTTAATAAACTGTGAAGTTTATGTCAAAATTCATTTTATTTTTGCGTATGAATTTCCAAATGTTACATCATTTGGAAAGTAGGGAAAGACTACCTTCCCTCCTTAGATTATTTTAATTTTCTGTTAAAAATTATTTCGCCATAATTACGCGTCCATTCCTGCGTTTTCTATTATCCTCCATTGATCTATTTGTCTTTGCTTCCATTAATATCACAGTGTCTTGATTACTGTAGGTATACGGTGAGCCTTGATATTAGATAGAATGATGCCTCTTACTTTATGCTTATTTGTTTAATTGTTTTAATTATTTCAGTTCCTTTTCTTTTCATACAAATTTTAGGATAACTTGCCTATGTCCATCAGAAACCTTGTCGAATTGTGATATGAAACCTCTGGATTAATTTAGGGAGAATTGATATCTTTGCTATGTTGAGTCCTACAATAAAAAAAATATGTATCTCCATTTATGTCTGTGATTCCTTCAGCATTTTGTAATTTTCAGTATACATATTCTTTACATGTTTTGTTAATTTTATACCTAATTATTTCATTAACTTTTGAGTGATTGGGGATGGTATTGTGTATTTAATTTTGGTTTCTGTGTGTTCATTGTTAGTACATAGAAATGTATTTTTAATTTTTGTGTGTTGATCTTGTATCCTAATTAGTAGTTATAGGAGATTTTTTTTTTAATAAATTCCTTGAAATTTCATATGTAGACATGTCATCTGCTCATAGAGACAATTTTATTTCTTTCTTTCCAATGTGTGACTTTTTTTTTCTTTTCTTATTGCAGTAGCATGAACTTGCTGTAGTTTGTTGACTTAGAATGGTAAGACCAGACATCTTTGCCTTATTCCTGATCTTACTAGGAAAGCATTCAGTCTTTAATCATTAAGTATGGCATTGACTCTACATATTTTTGCAAATCTCCTTATCAAGCTGAGTTTGTTTCCCTCTATTTATGACTATTTAAGAGTTTTTATCATGAATGGATGATGGATTTTGTTAAATGCCTTTCTGCACCAATTGATATAATCATACAAATTCCCCTTTTTAGCTCCTTAACGTGAAAGATTACATTGATTGGTTTTTAAGTGTTAAACCAGCCATGCGTATCTGGATTGAAGTCCACTTGATCGTAGTATATATATATATATATATACATACTGGATTTCATTTTCTCAAGTTTTTGG
The DNA here is from genome assembly GCF_041296235.1 of Equus asinus. Classification (NCBI taxonomy): domain Eukaryota; kingdom Metazoa; phylum Chordata; class Mammalia; order Perissodactyla; family Equidae; genus Equus; species Equus asinus. Next base: position 96,837,410 of record NC_091790.1, read on the forward strand.
AGGATTTTTGCACACAAGTTTATGTCAGATATAGTTCTATTTATTATGTTCTATTTTTGTCTGGTTTTGTTATCGAGAATATTAGCCTCAAAAATGAGTTGGGAAGCGTTTGAAGGAAAAATTGCTTAAAATTGGTGGTAATTTCTCCTCAAATATTTGGTTAAGTTCTCCAGTGAAAAATTCTTGGTCTGGAGATTTCTTTATCAGAAATTTTACCTTATGGGTTACATTTCTCTAAGAGTTATGGGGCTATTCAGATTATTTCATATTGGTTGAGTTTTGATACTTGGTTGTCCAGGAATTGTTCTATTTCTTCTAGTTTTATAACTTATGGTTTTAAAATTGTCATAATATTCTCTTATCTTTTTAATCTTCAGGCTCTATAGTGATAATCTCTAATTCATTTTTGATGTTTGTGATTTGCATCTTCTCTCTTTTTATTTTTGTTAATTTTGTTAGAACTAGCAAGAATCAGCTGGAAGAGTTCTTTCAAAGAGCTAGCTTTTTGTTTCAATTGATTTTTATCTACTGCTTTTTCATTTTCAATTTGTTAATTTCTAATTTTATTATCTTTATTATTATTTTCTTTCTTTTACTTGTTTTAGGTTTATTTTGCTCTTTATTTCTAAGTTCTTGAGGTGAGAGCTTGGGTTATCTGTTTGAGTCTTTTCCTCTTTCTTAAACTAGGCAGTTAGTACTGTCAATTTCCCTCTCAGTACTGCTTTTGGTGTGTCCCACAATTATTTTTCAGCTTTATTGAGGTACAATTAGCACATATTTTTACAAAGAACAAATAAATTAATACATAAAATGGACAAATTTTATATTTTCCATTCTAGTTCAGTTCAATGTACTTTATGTTTCCCTTAAGACTTCTTTGACATAACAATTACTTAGAAATGTATTTAATTTCCATGTGTTTAGAGATTTTCCTGTTGTCTTTCTATTATTGATTTCTAGTTTGACTCTATTATCATAATACATTCTGTATACTTTAGTTCTTTTAAATCTGTGAAGTTCGTTTAATGACCCAGAGTATGGTCTATTTTGATGAATATCCCACAGGTGCTTGAAAAGAAAATGTGCACTCTGCTGTTGCTGATTGGAGTGTTCTACGGGCAGTGTGCATTAGATAATGCTGATTGTGTTGTTCGAATCTTTCATATCATTATCGATTTTCTTTCTAGTGTTCCATCAGTTGTTGAGAAGGAATTTCTGGAATATTTGACTATAATTATGAATTTGATCATTTATTCTTTTGAGTTTATTAGTTTTTACATGACATCTTTTGCAACTCTGCTGACTGGTGCACATACATTTACAATCAGTATATCCTGCTGATGGATTATTTTATTTTATTTTATTTTATTTTTTATTTTTTTAAAGATTGGCACCTGGGCTAACAACTGTTGCCAATCTTCCCTTTTTTTATTTTCCCCAAAGTTTGGCACCTGGGCTAACAACTGCTGCCAATCTTTTTTTTTTTTTTTCTGCTTTTATCTCCCCAAATCCCCCCTGTACACAGTTGTATATCTTAGTTGCATGTCCTTCTAGTTGTGGGATGTGGGACGCGGTCTCAACATGGCTTGACCAGTGGTGCCATGTCCACGCCCAGGATCCGAACCCTGGGCCACCACAGCAGAGCGCAAGCTTAACCACTTGGCCACGGAGCCGGCCCCTGATTATTTTATTATTATGTAATACTTCTCTGCATCTAGTAATTTTCTTTGCTCTGAAGTCTACTTAATCAGATATCCTATTTTTATTTTATTAATTTTGGCATAGTATATTATTTTCCATTCTCTTACTTTCAATCTACCTATGCCATTGAGTTTGACCTCAGTTTCTTGTAAAAAGCATAAATTTGGGTGATCTTTATCTACTCTACCAATCTGAGTTTTGATTGGTACATTTAGACCATTCAGTTTTAAAGTGGTTATTGATATGTTATTTCTTAAGTCTGCCATTTTATTATTTGTCTTCTGTATGTTTCTTCTGTTTTTTTTCTTCCCTCTCTTTCTCTATTCTTGCCTTCCTGTGGATTACATACTATTAGGTAAGATTCCGCTTGATTTTTTAAGTGTATCCCCTCGTATATATTTTTTGTAGTGCTTTCTCTGGGTATTACGTCACATATATGTGACTTACCACAGTCTTCTGGTGTTGAGTTAATTGTGAAATCCTTGCTACCATTTAGGTTTCTCTACTTTTCCCACTTTTAAATATCATTGTGTTGACTGTTACATAGCGTTAATATTTTTGTTTCAGTCACTAATACGATTTACAAAATTGATGAGTTAAAGGCTAATCAATTGTATGCATTCATATTTCTTTTTTTTTTTTGCATTCATATTTCTGATTGTTCTATTGTTCTCTCATGGTGCTCCAAGATTCTTTTTTTTATAATCATTCTGTTTCTCTTTGAAAAGCTCCCTTAACCAACCTTTAAGGTTAGGTCGACTAGTAACACATCTTCAAGTTTTCCCTTACTTGATAATCTTTTTATTTCCACTTTATTCTTGAAGGATTATTTCACCAAATATGGAAGCCCCAGTAGACAATTTTTTTTTTACCACTTAAAACTTTGTGTCACTTCTTTCTGCACTTCCTGGTTTCAGATAAGATATCCATTGTCATTTGAGTTGTTGTTCCACTATAGGTAATCCATGTTTTCTCTTTATTTTTAGTTTTCATAAATTTAATGATGAGATTTCTCGGTGTGGCTTTCTTTGCTTTAATACTGTTTAGAGCTTGCTCATCTTCTTTAATCTGCAGTTTTATATTTTTTGCTGTATTTGGAAGTACTCTGCTATTGTTTCCTCAAACTCTCTTTAAGGCCCACTCCTTATTTCCTCTCCTTTTGGAACTATGATGCTAACAATGGTTATTTGGTATTGTCCCACAAGTCCCTGATGCCCTTTTTATTTATTTTAATACTATGTTCTCTCTGTTCTCTCTGTTGTTTAGATGAGGTAAATCCTACTAATCTGACTTCCAATTCAGTGATTCTATCTTCTGTCATCTCCACCGTAATATTGAGCCCATCTATAAGACTTTTAAATTTCTCTTATTGTAATATTCAGTTTTACAATTTCTATTTGGAAATTTCTTTTTTCTACAATTTCTTTTTTATAACTGCTATTTTTTTTTTTGCTGATACTATCTTATTATTTTCAAGAGAAACCAATTTGGGAAAATTTTACCATAATCTTTAAAAATTATTTATCCTCACTCTCCTTTGAGCACTCTAATTGCAAATATAGCAGCCGGACCGGTGGCGCATCAGTTAAGTGCACATGTTCCTCTTCGGCAGCCTGGGGTTCACTGGTACTGATCCCAGGTACAGTCATGGCGCTGCTTGACAAGCCATGCTATCGTAGGCGTCCCACATATAAAGTAGAGGAATATGGGCACAGATGTTAGCTCAGGGCCAGGCTTCCTCAGCAAAAAGAGAAGGATTGGTAGCAGTTTTAGCTCAAAACAAAAAAAAAGAAAGAAAGAAATTTGGCTTCTTGAGTTGTCCTACTGTTCAATGATGCCGTGTTGATTTTTTCAACCTTTTTTCATTCTGCATTTCATTTTGGATAGTTTCTATTGCTATTCACTATTCTTCTAAATATTATTATTTTTCATAATATAATATAATTATTAATATTATTGCTATTCACTTTCTACTGCAAGCTCACTAATCTTGAATTCATGATCACTGGTGGTAATTTTTTAATGTCATTGTTTACTCATTTTAACATTGTGATGTTTATGGGTTAGGTTCAATGCATTTTTTAAATCTTCATCAAGTTCAAATTTTCCTGCATTTTTATAGGCCTGGTAATTTTTTCTTGTTTGGCAGATACTGCGAATGTTACCTTGTTGGATGGTAGATATTTTGTAATTATATAAATATTATTAGAAATTATAATCTATAGCCCTGTTATTAAGCCTGTAAATCTTAGTCTTAGAAACTTATTCTGGAATAATGTTAATTTACTTGAATATAGTTTCCTTCTTTTGGTGCTTGCTTTTAAGCTTCTTTTAGGACAGGCCAGCATGGCACTTAGGACTAATTATAACCCACCATCGGAATAACAGCCTTCTGAGTAGCCTACTCAGTGCTGCTGCTGGAAATGTGGACTCTGCCTCTCCTTGCTTTCATCAGACTAATTACTCTATAATCCATTTGACTGTTTCTTTACTTGGGCTTGAGCAGATTTTTACACATTTTACCTATTGTGATATTATCTAGCTCTGTGTGATCTCTGTAGATGTTTTTCTGTAATTTTTTAAGGTATTCTTTCCCAGACCTCAGGTAATTTCTTCACGTGCATGCACTGCTCATGCTTGTACTCAGCTGAGGACTTGAAAGACCCTCTTTGCATATATCTGAAGCACTCTATCTTTGCAGGCTTCTTCTTTCCAATACCTTGCTTTGTGAACTCTGCCCACCCTAACCTTACCAGACCTCCACCCCGGCCCTCTCAATTCAAAGTAACTGCTGTACTCTACCTAGTTTCCCCTATCTGTGAAGAGCCCTGGCAACTCTCCAGATAGTAAGCTGGGCCATCATTGAGCATTCTTCATTGTTTCCTCAACTCTTATAGATCACTGTCTTGTTCCGTCTGATCTTTAAAATCTGAGTATCAGTGTTTCAGGTTGTGTCTGTATTATTATTATTATTATTATTATTATTATTATTATTATTATTTCAGATAGAAAGGGAATCTAGTCCATTATTTCATTTTGGTTGAAAACAGAACTCTCTATACTCATAAAATTTTCATAAATCACATTCATTATTATTTTAATGTACATATTGTCCCATATTTGTCCCATAAATCTTCTTTATATTGGTGCCAAGTCATTTTGATTGATTTCTTGTTTCACAGCACTATGAGACAGCCCAGATTATTTTGTGTATTTCCTGCTTCAGACTGGTTGTCAGTATCTCCTCAATTGCCATGAGCTTTGATTCAGAACTTCGCTAGTTATAAACTAAATTTCTTATCTTAATAACTGTGTTACATTGAGAAATCCACTTTACTTATCTGAGTCTAAGTTTTCTTTTTAGTTAAGCCAATATAATACCTCCTATCTTGTTTTATTGTTGTGAGAACTAAATGAAATACTATATATAATATAAGTCCTGGGAGAAATCTTAATATTTAGCACACACTTGAAACCCATTATTTTTCTTACCTTTTTCTCTGTCTTGGAGATAAGAATATGACTTATTAATTATAAAAATCAATGTGAGTTTTTCCCACTACAGTTTTAATTGTCCTCTTGCATCGGTAATTATTTATAAAAAGGATATCTTTAACTTACTTAAAAAGAAGTTCTCAGGTACCTACATTTATTCTTTCTCTTTTTGAATTCAGATAAATAGATACATGATAAATGGTGTCTGCATTCACTAAACACAATGTGCCATTAATCTTGAGTCTGCTGGGTTATTAGTGTTGTGTCAATATATCAAATTCTCACATCTATCTGCCCATCAGAATGTATTACACACTTCACAGCACTTGAGACAGAAAGCCAATATCAAGTGACAGGATATCAGGGCATCTTTAATGTCTGACATAATTCTTTCTCTGTCACTTAATTATGTTAGGAATCTTTTTTATCTTTTTCTTGCGGCTTAATAAATGGAAAATCATTAATAGTTCATATGTAGCCTATCCATTGTTTATTTCTTTGATTTTCAAAATAGTATTGAGCAAAATTTATTTACTCAAAGCAATTTTCTAAGGAGAAAGTTATTACCAATTATGTCTGTACTTGAATTTTTTGAATTTCTATTCAAAGCTCCAAAGAATGATTTGAAGAAAGAAAGAAAAAAAGAAAAGGAAATCCATGGGTATGAAAAAAACAAAATCAAAAAATGCTTGTTGGTCTTATTTGACCAAAGATTCCACTTCAACTTTTAGTGCACTCAGTTATGTGAATTTTTCAAGATAGCAGGAGGAATGTGGTAAATATAACAAAACAGTTGGTTAGAGGTTATAGATGTTTCACAGCAAAGTGTGAGAATGTAGCAAAGGGCAAATTTGCTGTTTATGTCTCCCTCTTTCCCTATCCTTCCAGCCCTAACCAAATAATCTTGATAAAATTCCAAACAGGTTCATGGTGATAGGATATTTGCAACATAGTGCCAAAACACTGTGGTATGGAATAGAGCAGTTTTGGTGGGGAAAGTTAGGGACCAGACAATAAGGGCAGGAGAGTGCATGGAAATGAGGTGAGAGGGGATGAAAAAACAATGGTGAATGATGAGGTACCAGGAAGTGCATTGTTACTGTAACCCCATAAGATATACTCTATCATTACACCCATTTTACAAATGAAAAGACTGTTGGAGAGAACCTCAAAACCAGACAAGATGGTGTAGAATTATTTCTCCCTACTCCTCCTCACAAAGAAAAATACTGGAAATAATGCAACCAAAGGAGACCACTGACAGATGATGAGAAGAAGGTGAACTGGGTTGGGACCCCAGGATTGGAAAAACAAACAGGATCAGAGTGTCTCATGTCCAATCCAAGAAGGTGAGCTAGAACCAGAATTTCCTGACAATACAGCAAAAAAAGGTGGCCCAAGCAGCTTCATCCCTCTCCAGGATCAAAAGGGAGGCCCAGTGACAACCTCAGGCAAGCCTGATAGCATGTTTGTAAGAGGATGAAGCAGGAGTCCTGCCAGAAGGAAGCAGCCAGTGGAAGATTTGCTTTCCCCATAGGGTGTGGGACTCTCCTCCTCTGTCAAGAAGCACTTCTCTGGGTAGTAGGGCAGCACAAATAAGAAGGACCCATCCATCATCACAGAAGATCTTGAAAGCATGACAATAAAAACTACCCAAAGTGAAATATAGAATGAAAAATAGTTGCATCTAATGAACAGAGCATCATTAAACACTGAGACAATTCAAGAGGACAACCAAATTTGTAAGTAGAGTCCCTAAAAGATGAGTGCAAATATTAGAAGAAATCATGCTTGAAAATTTACCGAATTTGTCAAAAAATGTAAACCCCAGGAGAAACAAGCATGAAAAAATGACACCAAGTTCCATGATAATCAAATCTCTTAAAACCCATGGTAAAAAGAGAATCTTAAAAGCAGTCAGAGAGAAAAAGACACATTATGCTTAGAGGTACAAAGGTTAGAATAAAAGCAGGATTTTCACCACAAACAATTCAAGTCAGAAGACAGTGGACCAACCTCTTTAAAGCACTGAAAGAAAAATAAACTCTCTTTCTAGAATTCTATACCCAGTGACATATCTTTCAAAAAGGAAAATGAAACAAAGACTTTTTCAGACCTACAAAAGCATAGATTTCATTACCAGTCACCTTTGTTAAAATAAGTATTGCAGGAGATCCTTAAAAAAGAAGAAAATTATACCACATAGAAGTCTGTATTTAAACAACAGAATAAATAACACTAGGAATAGTAATTATATGGGTAAATATAAAATATTATTTCTGACTCTTAAAATCTCTCTCAAATGTAACCAATTATTTAAAGGGAAAAAATAATGTATTTTAAGGCATTGGAACTAAAGCATATGAAATTACAGGAGAAACAAAAATATATTGCTCTGGTATTCATATACTGGGCATAAGGAGGTATAATATTTGAAAGTAGACTGTGATGTTAGATATATTCCATAAACTCTAAAGCAACCAATGAAATAACAAAACAAAGAGTAATAGCTAGCAAGCCCAAAAAGGGGAGATAAATGTAACCATTAAAAAATACTTGATTCTTTCAAAGAAAGAGAGAGAGGAAAAAGGAACAAAGAACAGATTAGACAAATAAAAATTATAGCAAACTGGTTGATCTAGATTATGCACATCAATAATCTCATTGAATAAAAATTTTCTAAACTATAGAATAATAATCAGACATTTTCATATTGGATGAAAGATAAGATCCAACTATATGCTCTTGCAGAAAACCAACTTTAACTATAAAGACATATGTAAGTTAAAATTAGAAAGATTGAAAAATATGTACCATTCTAACACTAATCAAAAGAAGTCTAAAGTTCCTACATTAACATGAAGAAAAGTAGTTTTCAGAGAAAAGAATATTGCCAGAAATAAAATGGGTCATTTATCAATGAAAAAGGGGTCAATTTGTCATGAGGACACAATCCTAAATGTATATTCACCTAACAATAGAGTTCAAAATACATCAAATCAAAACTGATAAAAATGGCAATAAGGCATAGATAAACCTACAGTTGTAGTTGCATATTTCAACACTGATTTCTCAATAATTGATAGAAGAAGGGAGAAAATAAGTAAGAATACAGAAGACTTGAACAACACTATCAACCAACTTGACCTAATCAATAATTACACAGCAATGCTCCTGCAAAACAGAATAGTACGTATTCTATTAAAGTCCACATGGAATATTTTCTCAGATGGCCAATATTCTAAACCATAATACCAAAATGTGTATTAGTCAGGATTCTCCAGAGCAACAGAACCAATAGGAATAACACATGTGTGTGTGTGTGTGTGTGTGTGCGTGTCTAAAGAGAGAGAGAGAAATTGACACAGAGATTTTATGGAATTGGCTTTGGTGATTGCGGGCACTGCAAATCTAAAATATGCAGGGCAGGCCAGCAGGTTGGAAACTCTGAGAAGAAACGATGCTGTAGCTCAAGTCCAAAGGCATACTGGAGGCAGAATCACCAATTATAATAAAATTTCAATCATACAAACTATACTCTGTGACTACTATGAAATTTAATCAGAATTCAACAAAAGAAATATATGTGGACAATCCCCATTATTTGGAAGCAAAATAAAACATTTCTAAATAAAACATGGATCTAAGAAATCAAAAGGAGAATTAGAAAAGATTTGAAACTGAATTAAAATGAAAATACAACATATCAAAATGCTTGATACATGGCTAGAGAAAGCAGTGCTCACAAAGAAATTTATAGCACTGAATGCCTATACCAGAAAATAAAAATAACCAATATCTCAGCTACCAACTTAAGAAACTAGAAAATATTAAGACAAATTAGGCCTTCTGTGAGCAGCAGATAGAAAATAATAAAAACCAGAGAAAAAAATTAAATAGAAAACAGATGAACAATAAAAAAAAATTAATAGAACAAAAAGTTGATTCTTTCAGAAGATAAATAAAATAGATAAAAACCCAACTAGACATATGAAGAAAAAAAGAAGAGAGAAATTATCAGTATAAAGAATGAGAGAGTTGGCATCACTATAGATTATACAGATATTAAAAGAATAATAGATGAGTATTACAAAGAGCTATTCAGTAATAAATTCAACAACTTAGATGAAGTAGAGAAATCCCTTAAAAATGCAAATCTCCCAGGTTTACTCAAGAAGAAATTGAAAAGTTAGAAAAGATTGTTATATATATAGATAGTATTTTTTAATTTACTTTGTAATTAATAACCTTCTAATAAAGAAAACCACACAAATATGGCTTCACTGGTGAATTATACAAAACAGTTAAGGAGGAAATAATACACATTTTGCACAAAACATTCCTAAAATTTAGGAAAAATAGATACTTCCAAATTTGTTCCATCAGGGTAGTGTTACCCTAATACAAAAATGAGGGGGGAGATTAAAGTTACAGATTATTATCTCTCACAAATAAAGATGCAAAATTTTTTGACAAAAATTTTAGCAAATCGAATCCCACTGAATGGGATTAATCCTAGGAAAGCAAGGTAGATTTACTATTTTAAAATCAGTCAATGTCATTCACCACGTGAATAATCTAAAAATAAAAATAAAAGTGATCGTCTTGTGAGTTAGAGAAAAAAGTTGGAAAAATCCAGCATCTATTCCTGATTTTTAAAAACTTGAGAAATGGTGGAATACATGTATGTTCCCTCAATCTGATGAAGGGCATCTATGAATTACCGGCAGCTACCATTGTACTTAATGATAAAAAACTTAATGTGTCCCCCTTAAGCTCATAAACATGGCAGGGACGTCTGTTCTCATGGCTTTTATTCAACATTTTACTGTAGATGCTAACCAGGACAACAAGGAAAATAAATAAAATCCAGTTTAGAAAAAAACAAATATTAAAACTCTCTTTATTCACTGATGACATGATCATCTATGAAGAAAATCCTATTGAATCTACAAAAATGCTACTAGAACAAATAAGTTATTTTAACAAGGGTTACTTGAATATTACAAAAGTGAATATAAAAAAATACATTAAAGATATATTAAAGAAGACCTAACTAAAAAGTGAGATATACTGTGGTTACAGATCAGAAAATTCATTATTATTATGGTGTCAGTTCTCTCAAAATTAATTTATGAATTCAATGTAATCTCAATCAAAGCCCCAGCAGGCTTCTTTGTAGAAATAGTCAAAATTATTTAAAAATTCACATGGAAATGGAAAACTAATTTGATAAAGATTAGCAAAGTTGAAAGAGAAATCTGTTGTGATTTGAAGATTTAATGTAAAGCTAAAGCAATCAAGAAAGTGTGGCATTGACATAGAGACGATAGTTCAGTGGAAAAGAGAAGAGGATCTACGACTCACAAACACATGTATGGTCAGTTGATTTTTAAAGAAACATGCCAAATCCAATAAATCAGTATAAAAGATAGTATTTTCAACAACTGCTGTTAGAAAAATTGGATAGATATGTGTTGAAAAAAAGGAACTTTGACTTTTACTGTACAACATGTACAAAAACTAACTTGAAATGGATTATGGATATAAATGTGTGCAAACACTACAAAATTTCTATAAGAAAATTTAAGAGTAAAACTTAATGACTAGATTTGGAAGTTTGTTTTTTTTTAATTTATGACACCAAAAGCAAAATCCATAAAAGAAAAAAGTGGTAAATGTGTTAATATAGTAATGCGTAATGTGAGACTCACTCTGTGCATTCCTCTGTTTGTAGGATTCAAGAGCGTTCATGGTCATTGATAGAGATCATTTTTTGGCAGATCATTGTTGACAGTCAAAGAATTTCCTGTTTCACCAATTAATACTTAATCTCTGACTGCCTGGAAGGGCTTGGAGGGAAGCAGAAGTCAAGAGAGAGTTCTTGGGAGCAGCCCCCTTTCTCCAGGACCCCATGTCTTCATCGACAGTAGTCAAGTTGGACTCTTCTCAATTCTTATAGCCTGAATTCTGCTGTCTGCTTGGGAGTACTTGAACCAAATTTATCACATTCTTTATCTCAGTACATGTATGAACAAAAGATTCCCAGGACTTCTGGATCATTCTTAATTCATTGGAACTACTCTCCATTGGACTCTGTACATCGTCTTTGCTGAGGCTTCCTCAGTCCCTACCTGTCTCCTAAAATCTTTCCAGTGGGCGCTCTGGAAATCAAAGTGGATAATCAAGGAAATTCTCTGTGTCTTCAAGCTCTGCTTTAAGCATTGCTTTCATCTTCCAGCTCTAAGTAAAACCTATTCTTACATTACCTTGTTATTTTTATTTTAGAAAGTGAGACTTTCTTGATTCTGTGTCCACTTCTTCTACCACTCTATTTTTCTCATTTCCTTTATAGCAAAACTCATAGACAAAGTTGTTTGTACTTTATGTCCTCAATTTTTCTCCCCAAATTTTTGCTTGAACCAATTCTAATAGGTATTTGACTGCATCACTCTACAAATTGTGGTTTTATCACGTCATCAAATGATATCAATGTTGCTGTATAAAATGCCAATTCTCGGTCATCAGCATTGCCCAGTGGTGATCACTCCTTTCTCCTGGAAATACTTTATTTTTAACTAAAGGCAACATGTAGTCTCCTCTCCATTTCCACCTTTTTGGGGAGATCCATCCTAGCCTCTCTATCTTTTGCTGTTTCTTCATCTATATATGTCAAAAATGTAAATGCTGGGGTCGACCCCGTGGCCGTGTCACTAAGTTCATGCACTCCGCTTCGGTGGCCCGGTGTTTCGCCGGTTTGGATCCCAGGCGTGGACATGGCCCTGCTCGTCAGGCCCTGCTGAAGCGGTGTCCCACATAGCACAACCAGAGGCATTCATAACTAGAATATGCAGCTATGTAATGAGGGCTTTGGGGAAAAGAAGAAGAACAAAAATAAAAAAGATTGGCAACAGTTGTTGGCTCAGGTGCCAATCTTTAAGAAACAAAATGTAAATGCCACTGGCATCAATTCATGAATTTCCTTTTGATTTCATCTACTCATTCCTTTGATGATTATGTCCATTTATATGCTTATGACTCTAAGATTTACATTTCCAGCTCTGACTTCTACCTTGAGCTCCAGCTTCCCAAATCCTACTGTCAAGTAGGGAGCTCCAGTGGGAGTCTGAGTAGAGTCTTAAATCTATCATTTTAGAAAATGAGCTCCTGATATAACCTACAAACCTTTCCATACCACAACCTTCTCTGTTAATGGCAAGTCCATCTTTACCATTCCTCAGTACAAACCTTGACTCTGCTCTTTCTTTCTAGCATCACATCTGGACCATCAGAAAATCTAGTTGGTTCTAATTTCAAAGATGGAGAGAACCTAACCATTCAAGAATACCCCCATACTTCCCTAACCCAAACCACCTTAAAATCTCCCCACTACTTTCCTCTCTCATTCTTAACTCTAGCCACACCAGCTATCTTGATGACTTCAGCCTACTTTGGGCACAATCTCCTTCATAGTGCATATCAACATCTAGCTGCAAATTTCTGGGTAAAGCTACATTTCTGTTCTCCCCAAGATTGGCAAATCTTAATATTATAAAAACACTACATATTTATTATCTAATTCAATCTAAATCACAAAAAAGGAACTATAACTATCATAAGATGAAAGGAAATGCAATCTTCTTTGAATTCCACTTGCCCTGGGTTCATTGTGTCTTCTTTAAAGCACTTGTAGTAGTTGGAATGTTATTGCACTGACTTATTTTATAAAAGCACCTGCTTTATCAGAAAGCATGTCCATTTGAACAAAAAGACTATGTTTTTTCCCCAGTGCCTAGCAGAATAACTGATACATAGAAAGCACACAACAAATATATGCTGAACTGAATTATATTTACTAAAGCTTGCCAATCATGAAGACAGAACATGTTCTGCCAAGTAACTGCTATGGCTATTTGAACAAGTTCCAATATGAAGGTTTATGAAAGCTTTGCAAAGTTAACTTTGCCAAGTCAATTATTTTCTAAGAGATTTTTTAATATTTTCTATTTTTTTAAAGAGTATAAATTATTCTAACACAACAAAAGCAATAATAAAAAATTTGCTTTAAAAAGGGCTCAGTTTAATTATATAAAGTCCAATTCAAAGCAAAACCTTCAGCCTTTGCAAAAAAAGTGTCAGTTCTAACCCCTCAAAGAAAAAGAAGGCAAGGCAATTGAACAGCTTTTGAAGGTAAAAAGAGATTTTCTAGTGAGAGATATGCAAATTGACAGGAATATTTAAAAGTCTAAAATAAACTTCAAAGATCCAAGATCATCCTTCACATAAAAATTCCAAGGGAAAAATAAATACCCCATGATTTAAAAAAAATAAAACAAAAAGAATAAAGGGAATATGTTGTTTTGGGACCTGATGCTAAGATATATTCATGAAGAAAGAAAGAAATACATTATTTTAAGATTTCAATGGCAAGAAAGAAAAACTTAATGTAAGACAGCATATCCAAGAGGCACAACACTTTTATAGGAAATCTTTAATTTATGCTTCTAAAATCTTATTGAACTTCTTCTATAATCTTTGCAAATTTTGAAAGTTTGGAGAAAAGTTATCGATCTCATTATTTTCAGTTGTTCACCTGAGAAAATAATTTCAGGTCTGACTTCAAAAATTATCAGAGAGTAATGTCAGTAAAAGTGGCAGAGCAAGGAACACCATTAGTTTGTCCCTCCATAAAAGCAATAACACTTGAGGAAAACTTTTAGAATTATTATTTTCAGAACTCTATAAACTAACCAAAAGCTTATTACAACCAGAGGAAAAATTAATGAAAAAAATCCAAACACCTGAAGCTCGGTAAAAACAACTAATTTATTGTATTTTATCTTACTGTGGTGCTGTGCCCTGCTCCCCAGATTGGTGGTGGCCTTGAAGATAACATCCTACACTCATGATATAGGTGCTAGTACTGGAAGGAGCAGAACAAACCTTATTTGAAAGAATTACAGCTTTGTTTTGTCATCCATCTCATGGCTCCCTGGAGGTTGAGCTCAAGGGGCTTGCTTTTATCTCATCTTACTCAGAACATTCCCAGTCTGAGGCAACTATCCAGGGGAAATTTGTTAAAAATATTTACAGGTAAATGTATCAGTTGTTGCTACCTGGACCCATAAATAACAGTTTGGGCAAACAATAGACTAACCAAAACCTTGAGAAGAAATGCTGGAGGATGAGATTCTTTGGGGAATAAGAGCTTTGACATACTCCAACATATTCCTGGTCATCTTCAAGTCATGCACATGCCCAGGAAAATGTGCATGCCCTGGGATGTGTGCATGCTCAGGAAAGACTTGAGAACGCCCTAAACTCTCAACTCCAGATGATATTCAGGCTTTGGGCAAACAAGAAGTGAAGACTCACGCAGAGTTGAAAACAGCTTGACTGAATATTGAAGGCAAGACTCCACAAACACACAGAGCCCATCTAAAGAATGTTCAGTCAGTAGCTGGCCACTAAGTTAATAGTACAGACACTTTGGTGGCCACATCCAACAAAGAATACATTTACAAAATTAGTTTAGAAAAGTTACTAAAGAAACAATCAATAATTACAACAAACAGCAACAGGAAGCCCTGAGAAGGGGAAGAATCTGATTTCCAGAGTTGCCGTATTATGATATTCACAGCCAAGTTTTCAACAAGTTTTAAAGCATGCAAAGAAATGTAAATGTATGGCCAATGCATGGGAAAAAATGATAGAAATTGTCCTTGAAGAAAACCAAATGTTGGACTTACCAGATAAAGACTTTAAATGAGGTAATTTAAATATGCCCGAAAAGCCAAAGGAAGGCATGAGAATATTGTATCATCAAATAAAAATATCAATAAAGAGAAATAAATTATAAAAGTAAACTAAATACAAATTATGGATTTGAAAAATACCATGACTGAAAAGAAAAATTTGTTACAAGAGCTCAAGAGCAGATTGGAACAGGCAGAAGAAAGAATCAGAAAACTTAAAGATATTTCAATTGAGATTAGGTAGTCTGAGGATCATGGAAAAAAAACCCAGAAAGTGGAAAGAAATGAAAAAAATGAACACACCCTAAGAGACCTGTGGGACACCATCAAGTATATCAACCTACAGAGCACTTGTTGCACCATCTCATATTCAAAATGGGAGTCTTAGGAGGAGAGGATTGAGAGAGGAAGGGGCTGTATTAGTTTAGTAAGGATGCTGTAACAAATTGCCACAAACTGGGTTACTTAGGAGAAATTAATTCACTCATTTGCTAGAATTCGGAAGTTGGAAATTAGGGGGTCAGTAGAGCCATCATTCTTCTAAAGTCACTAGGAAGGAATCATTCTTTGCTTCTAGCTAGCTTCTGACATAGAAATGGACATTCCCATTCCACCATGGAAAACATGCATGCACTAAAGGGATTATCGGTCTAAAGCAATTCCACAAATCAATACAAAAATTTCATTAGATTTTAAGATCTGAGAATAATTCTACGTGACTCCACACAATGTCTTCTGGACTTCCTGGGGTGGCCCCACTCTCTATCTGAACCCCTGGAGCCAGCCCTGCCCTTGCTAGGACATGATGGCAGCCTCACTCTCTAGGCCACAATATGGCTTGTAGAATTTTGGAAATCCAACAGCCTTCCTTTATTTCACCCCATCTCTGTAACCTTCTTCATTTAAGCTAGCGGTATTCCTGCTGGGATAACAGTCTCAAAAAAGTGTTGGTTTTCCATAAATGTCAAAGGATCTGTTCAATTAGACATGAGGTTTCTCCACATATTCTTCCTGGACAACCCCATCTCCCTTCTTAGCTTCTGCTGAGATTATTGTTTGGATCCATACACCACATGATGTGCCTAACTATTTCAGCAAATGGTTGTCCAACCACACTCTTGGTCCTTTCTCCAGAGCATGCCTTGGTACTTTTTGCAGTATAAATAGGTTGGGAATTTTCAAAATCATTCTTTTATAGTTGGAAATTTCTTCTTCAATTTATCTCTTTCTTCTCCCATTTTATCATAAGCAACAAGGAGAAACGAAGCTGCGGCTTCAACATATTGCTTGGAAATCTCTTCAGTTAAATATCTGAGTTTATTGGTTAGAAGTTCTACTTTTCACCCAACACAAGAACATGATTCAGCTAAGTATTCCGCCACTTTATGACAAATACCTCCTTTTCCACAGTGCCTAATAACATGCTCTTTTTTTTCTTCTGAAATCTCACCAGAAGCACCTTTAACATTTATAATTCTATCAGCATTATGTAAACAATGACATATGTATTCTCTAAGTCAATAGAAGCTTTCTCTACCATCCTCATAATTTCCTTCTGAGCCTTCATCAGAATTGCCTTTAGTGTGTATATTTCTAACAATCTCTTCATGAAATGTGCCTGAAAATTTTCCCCACCTTTGTCCATTATCCAATTCCAAAGCCATTTACAAAGTTTTAGGTATTTTTTACAACGGCATTCCATTCCCTGCCACCAAAATCTGTATTGAGTTTTCTAGAGCTACCAAAACAAATTACCACAGATTTGATGGCTTAAAAAGACTAAACCTATTTTCACACAATTTTAAAGGCTACAACTCTGAAATCAAGGTGTGAGCAGCACCATGTTCTTTCTAAATAATCTAGGGAACAATCTTTCTGTGCTTCTATGTAGCTTCTGGAGGTTACTGGCAAAGCTTGGCTTGCAGCTGCATCACCCTAATCTCTGCCTCTGTATTGTTATGGTCTTCTTCCTTCTTTATGTGTCCACCAGTCATTGGAGTTAAGTTCCACCCTAATCCAATATAATCTCATCTTAAGTTGATTACATCTGCAAAGATCCTGTCTCCAAATAAGATCAGATTCACAGGCACTAGGGGGCTAGGACTTCAACATATGTTCCTGGGGGACATAATTCAACCTCACAACAGAGGCATAAAAACTTTGAAGAAAACTTCCCAAATATGATGAAAAATGCTAAACCTTGAAGAAGCACAACAAATTCCAAATAGAGTAAACTCAAAGGGAGTTAGAGCTAGATACATCATAATCCTACTGTCAAAAGCCAAAGAGAAAGAGAGGAGCTTTAGACCAGTAAGAGAGAAATGACTTATTATGTACACAGTATCCTCAATAAGATCAATAGCTAATTTCCCTTCAGAAACAATGGAAGTTAGAAAGTATTGAAATGAAAGAATGTTAAAACTATCACCCAAGAATACTAAATCTAGAAAAATTATCTTTCAAAATGAAGAATAAATTAAGACCTTCCCAACTAAACTAAAACTGAGAGTTTGTCACTAGTAGTCCTGCCCAACAAGAAATGCTTAAGGGAGCCATTTGGGATAAGATGAAAGAATGATACAGAGTAACTCAAATCCACATGAAAAAATAAAAAAATCAGTAAAGGCAACTATATAGGTAAATATAAAAGATAGTAGTTATACATATTTTATTATAACTCCTTTTTTCCTGCCTGATTTAAAAGACAATTGCATAAAACAACACATAATGTATAGATATGAAATTTGTGATAATAACAGTATAGAGGGAGGGCCAGAATTTTATAGTAACAAAGGTTTTTATATTATTGAAGTTAAATTGATATTAATCTGAACTAGATTGTTCTAAATTAAAATGATCATTGTAATCTACAGGTTAACTATTAAGAAAATAATTCAAATATATATGATAAAAAATGACATGGCTGTTAAATTGTTACAGTAGGAAATATTTAATATAAAAGTAGGCAATAATGGAGGAATAGAGAAGCAAAAGCTATCTAAGGCATGTAGAAAACAAAATGAAGTTGACAGAAGTAAGTCCTTCCTTATCAGTAATCACATAAAATATAAATGGTTTAAACTCTCCAATGAACAGGCACATCTTGGAAGAATGGATAAAAAGGATGATTCAACTATATGCTATCTATAAGATACTCACTTTAGATTCAAATATAACAATAAGTTGAAAGTAAAAGGATTGAATAAGATATTCCATGGAAACAATAACCAAAAGGGAACCAGAGTGACTATATTAATATCAGGCAAAATAGACATCCTATGAGCAACAAAAAGGTTAATAATGACAAAAGGCTTAATCTGTCAAGAGTAAATAACAATTATTGGGGCCTGCCTGGTGGCATAGTGGTTAAGTTTGTGTGCTCTGCTTTGGCTGCCCAAGGTTCACAGGTTTAGATCCCAGGTATGGATCTACACACCTCCCATTAAGCCATGCTGTGGTGGCATTCCACACACAAAATAGAGGAAGACTGGCACAGATGGTTAGCTTAGGGATAATCTTCCTCAAGCAAAAAGAGGAAGGCTGGCAACAGATGTTAGCTTACGGCCAATCTTCCTCACCAAAAAAAATAGAGAGAGAGTAAATAACAATTATAAATGTACCTATCAATAAAGCCCCTAAATAACTGAAATAAAAAATGACAAAGTTTAAGTGAGAAATAAACAAATTAAATTGATAGTTCAAAATTAATAGTCAGATACTTCAATAGTTTATTTCCCCTAATGTATAGCATAATTAGATAGAAGAGCAGCAAGGCAATAGAAGACGTGAATAACACTATAAATTATATGTACCTAACAGACAGACAGATAGAACACTCCATCCAAGAACACTAGAATACGCGTTCTTCACAAGTGCACGCGAAACATTCTGTAGGATGCAATATGTTAGGCCATAAAATAATTTTAATAAATTTAAAAATTTAAAATCATGTGTTGTATGTTATCCAACTAAAATGAAATGAAATTAGAAAAGAATAAAATAAGAAAATATAGAAAATTCACTAAAATGTGGAAATTAAACCACACAATTCTAAATAATCAATGGATCAAAGAGGAAATCACAGGGAAATTAGAAAATACTTTGAGATGAATGAAAATGGAAACACAACATAACAAAACTTATAGAATGCAGTGAAAGCAGTCACCGAAGAAAATCTATGGCTGTAAATGTCTTCTTTGAAAAAAGAAGAAGATATCAAATCATCAAATTAATGACCTAAATTGGAACTAGGAAAACAAAGAGGAAGCTAAAACTAAATACAGCAAGCAAAAAGAGGAAAATAATAAAGATCAGAGTGAAGGTAAACAAAACAGATAATAGAAAAACAAAAGGGAAAAATAAATAAAAGCAAAAGTTGGTTCTTTGAAAAGATCAGCAATATTGACCAACTTAATTAGCAAGATTTACCAAGGAAAAAACAGGGAAGGCTCAAATTAGCAAAATCAGGATTGAAAGTGGGGACATTACTAGTGACCTTACAGAAATAAAAAGGGTAATAAGGGAATACCTTGAACAATTGAATGTCAAATTATATAACCTGAATAAAATGGGAAAAATTCACAAACCACCAAAAGTGAATCAAGTAGAAATAGAAAATCTCAATAGAAATTATAACAAGTAATAATTGAATTAGTACATTCATGATTGCTTAATGACAGGTATACTTTCTGAGAAATACATCATTAGGCAATTTTTTCACTGTGTAAACATCATACAGTGTATTTACACAAATCTAAATGGTATAGCCTTCTACACATCTAGGCTATATGGTAATAGTCTTAAGGGACCACTGTGGTTTATATGCAGTTCGTTGTTAGCTGAAACATTGTTATATAGCACTTGACTGTACCCATAAAACCTCAAAGAAAAATCCAGGATATGATGACTTCACTGGTCAATTCCACAAAATACTTAAAGAGGAATTAACACTAATTCTTCCAAACCTTTTCAAAAGACCAAAGAGGATGGGATATTTCCTATCTCATTCTGCTATGCCATTACTCTGCACCAAAGTCAGACAAAGACAGTATAAGAAAACTATAGACCCATATATCTTATGAATATAGATGCAAAGTTCCTCAACAAAATACTAGCAAACTGAAATTATTAGCATATTAAAAAGATTATACACCATGACCAAGTGGGATTTATTCTAGGAATGCAAGGGTAGTTCTGCAAATGAAAATAAGTAAATTTAATACACTATCTTAATAGAATGAAGGCAGAAAAAAGATAATTTCACCAAACGCACAAAAAAGCTTTTGACAAAATCTAACAACTTCTAATAGTAAAAATGCTCAACAAACTAGGAGAATGGAACTTTCTCAACCTGCTAAAGTACATCAATAAAAAAACTCGCAACTAACATCATACTTAATGGTTAAAAACTGAAAGCTTTCCCCCTAGGATCAGGGATAAGAGAAAAATGTCCACTCGCATCAATTTTACTAAACATGGTACATGTTCATAAATAGTAATATTTAATATTATTAAGATGACATACTCCCCAAAATGATCTTCATATTCAATGCAGTCCCTTCCAAAATTCTAGTAGCATTTTTTGATTTTATTTTTTTCCTTTTTCTCCCCAAAGCCCCCCAGTACATAGTTGTATATTCTTCGTTGTGGGTCCTCCCAGTTGTGGCATGCGGGACGCTGCCTCAGCTTGGCTTGATGAGCAGTGCCATGTCCGCATCCAGGATTCGAACCACCGAAACACTGGGCTGTCTGCAGCGGAGCACGCGAACTTAACCACTCGGACACGGGGCTAGCCCCAGTAGCATTTTTTTTTTTTGCAGAAATGGAACTATTGATCCTGAAATTCCCATGGAATTTCAAGGAACATAGAATAGGCAAAACAATCTTTCAAAGGGAGAACAAAGTCCCAGGACTCAGATTTCCTGATTTCAAAACTTAATACAAAGCTATACGTATCAAAAGAGTGTGATATTGGTACAAGGATATACATATAGATTACCAAAATAGATTTGTTTCCAGAAACAAACCCATACATCTACGGTCAATTGATTTTCTACAAGAATATCAAGACAATTCCATGTGGACAGAACAGTCTTTTCCACAAATGATGCTGAGACAACTGCACACACACAGACACACTATGAACCCCTACCTCACACAATATGCAAAAATTAACTCACAATGGATAAAAGTCCAAATATAAGAGGTAAAACTATACAATTCTTACAAAGAAAAATATATGTCTATTTTCATGACTTTGGATTCAGCAATGGATTTTTAGACATTCCACTGAAAGATGAAGCAATTTAAAAAATAGATATGTTGGAATTTATCAAAACAAAAAACCATTTTTTTGGTCAAAGAACACTATTAACAAAGTGAAAAGACAACCACGGAATGGGAGAAAATATTTAAAAATCATATATCTGATAAGGATCTAGCAACTAGAATATACAAAGAACCCTTAAGTATCCACAATAAAAGGCAAATAATCCAACCACAGAATGAGAAAAAAATTTGACTAGACAGTTCTCCAAAGAAGATATACGTTAAAATGATGTTAAACAAGCACATGAAAAGATGCTCAACATCATTAATCATTTGGAAAATGCAATCAAAATCACGAATTACTACATACCCACTAGGATGGCTAGAATAAAAATGTCTGATAACAATGTGCTGGTAAGGATGTGGAGAATTTGGAATCTTCATCCATTGCCAATGAAAATGTAAAATTATGCAGCTGTTACAATAACATTTTGATAGTTTCTTGAAACGTTAAATACAGAATTACCATGTGATCCAGCAATTCCACTCCTAAGCATATATCCAAGAGGACTGAACCCACATGTTCATGGAAAAATTTGTACACAAATGTTGATGCAGCATTATTTATAACAGATAAAATTTGGAAACAATTCAAATGTTTATCAGCTGATGAACAGATAAATAGAATGTGATATATCCACACAATGGAATAGTATTCAACCATAAAAGGGAATGAAGTATAAATATTTGCTAAAACATGGATGAGCCTTGAAAATGGCTTAACTGAAAGAGAAGAGATACAAAAGGTCACATATTGTATGATTCCATTTACATGAAATGTCCAAAATAGGCAAATCTATAGAGACATAAAGATTTGTGGTTGCCAGGGGCTGAGGAGAGGGTATAATTTGGACTAACAGTTACTACGTAGAAGGCTTCTTTTTGGGGTAATGGAAATATTTCAGAATTAGATAATGGCAATTGTCACACAACATGATGAATATTCTGAAAATCAATTTAAATGTTGAATTTCATATTATGTGATGTGTATCTCATTAAAATATGCTAAATAAAATATTACAGAATCTGCTTATATAATTTAACTCTTGTTACTACTCCTAATATCAAGATGAGGGCTATCATGTTTGCAGGTGGAAACCTTGCATTCCTGTTTGAAAATCACGCATGGTGACTAATTGGGGAAATGCATTGAGGCATTTTGTGTTCTTAATTGGGAGGGGGGATAATCCAGAGGTCTTAGGGTTAATAGTAAGTGGGGGACATGCCAGCACTTAGAAAGTGTTGAGAATTGATGGAATGCAGGGGAAGATTTGCCCTTTGGATTCTGAGATATGGATAGTTCGAGCGTAAACTAGGGTGGTTATAATACCTAATCTTTTGATGGAGACTTGTGGGATAAGTGTAAGGCATTGATCATTTTCTACAGCCTTTAATATTTTGAGATGGATGGTATCTTAGTAAGTTTGAGCTGCTATAACAAATTATCATAGACTTCTGGTTTAAACAACAAACATTTATTTTTATTTTT
Source organism: Equus asinus (assembly GCF_041296235.1). Classification (NCBI taxonomy): domain Eukaryota; kingdom Metazoa; phylum Chordata; class Mammalia; order Perissodactyla; family Equidae; genus Equus; species Equus asinus. Next base: position 96,860,177 of record NC_091790.1, read on the forward strand.
CATTGTTCCAGAAGCTGAGAAGTACAAGAACAAGATGCCAGAAGATCCCTTGTCTGGTGAGAGCTTCCTAGTTTTTAGATGGTTGTCTTCTCCTTGTATCCACACATGATGGAGAACAAACTCACTCCTGCGATCTTCTTAGAAGGGCACAAATCCCATTTGTGAGGACTCTACCCTCATGACCTAATTACTCCCCCCAAAGACTCCGCCTCCAAATGCCGTAATTTTGGTGATTAGATTTCAACATATTAATTTTGGAGGGACAAAAATATTCAGTCCATAACAGATGGAAGCTGAAGACACAAGGTTCATGTAGAAAGTGAGGGTCGCTATGTCAGAAAAGGGAATCCTGAATTGAGGGCCAGACCTATGCTTGAACAAAGGGTAGCTTAATCCTAAGTGACTCAAGACTTTCCTTAGAGGGAGATTCTGAATCTTAGGAATGTAAAAGAGTCAAGGTAATTTCCGGGAAAGTAATGATGAGACTCAAGTCTGAACCACAGGCGAGTCCTCAAAAGAAAACAAAAACCATAGTCAGTAACCTGTGATAATCTAGAGCATGTTGTGGTGTACAATGCACAGAACCAGTTGGGGAAACTAAAACAGAACAAATAAAGGTGGTTTTATGGTTCTCAGTGAAGTCATGTTCATGGCATATGGAAAGGAAGGTGTTTTACCACCACCAATACTGTCTGGTCATTCTGAAGTAGGGTGTTAACAGGACAAAATAGAACTTAGCAGCAGTATTGTGGGGTTCTTGGTAGATGAAATTTGGTAGAACTGATAAAAAAGAAATTAGAATCTTTAGGCCTTATTTGATTTTATGAAGGTAGGATACACAAGATAACAGAAAACATTGATTTAATGTAGTATGTTATAGATCACATCCCACCAAATTCTTATTCATGGCATCTAAGCCAGGTAAGTGGAGATAAACAGAAGTTAATTCCCCAATCTCCAAACCCTGGATAAAATCCTTTTCAATATAAATTGCTTGACGTTGATGTTGATTATGTAAGTATGTACAGTAAGCTTCCTTGAAATTGTATTCCCTGCAAGTGAAGAAACCTTCCCTGTTAAAAGTATTTATTTGCAGATAACTTACATTCATAGGGAAAAAAATGAAACAAAAGTGGTTATATCCATAGACTAGCCCTTAAAACAAGTGCAAAGTGATGCGGAAGTATATTTTGCTTTCAATTAATCCAAAAAGTAATAATAGTGAAGATAAATAATTTGAAAATTCATGTCAAAAGCTGATCCTTCAAAAATATGCTGATCCTCTCCCCTAGCCCTTCACCAGTCGCAGTCTTATACAACCACTAATTTATTTTCTCTTTCTACTGATTTTCCTCTTCTGGACACTTCCAACAAATGAAATCATACAATATGTGGCCTTTTTTGTGCCTGACTTCTTTCACTTAGCATTACGTTTTCACACTTCATCCGTGTTGTACCATGTATCAGCACTTCATTTCTTCCTTTTTTGTGGCTTAATAATATTCCATTTTATGAATATATCACAGATTGTTTATCCATACAACAGTTGATTTAATTTGGATTATTTCCACTTTTTTACTATGTGAATTTTACTGCTATGAATATCTGTGTACAAATTTTGCTATGAATGTACGGTTTCAGTTTTCTCAGATGTATACCTAGGAATGGAATGCTGGGTCAGTGGTAACTTCTTTAACTTTTTGGGAAAATTTCCTATTGTTTTCCACAGGGGCTGTACCATTTCACATCCTCACCATCGATGTATGAGGATTCCAGTTTCTCCACATCCTTGTCAACACTAGTTATTATTTATATTTTTTGTTATAGCCATCCTAGTGTATTTTATGTGGTATCTCTTGGTTTTGATTTGCATTTCACTAATCACTAATGATGTTGAGTATTTTTTATTGTTATTAGTCTTTTTATTGTTGAGTTTTAATGCTCTCTATATATTTGCATTTGATCCTTATCAGATATCTTATTTGGAAAGATTTCCTTTCATTCTTTGCATTGTATTTTCACTTTCTTGATGATATCTTTGGATTCTCAGAAGCTTTTAAATTTGATGAAATCCAAATTATCTATTTTTTCTTTTGTTGCTTGTGTTTTTATTACTTGTGCTCTTGGTGCTATATCTAAGAAAACGCTGCCAAGGATAAGGTCACAAAGATTTGCTCTTGATTTTTCTTCTAGATTTTTATAGCTTTAGCTATTACATTTAATTCCGTGATTTAAGTTAATTTTTGTGTATAGTGTGAGGAAAGAAACCAAATTCATTCTTTTGCATAGGGATATTCAGTTGGCCCAACATCATTTATTGCAAAGACTATTCTTTTCCCATTGAATTGTCTTGGCACACTTATTAAAAACCTCCTGTAAAGGGTTACTTCTGTACTCTCAGCTCTATTACATTGATCTATCATGCCAATATCATATTGCCTGCATTACTGTAGCTCTGTAGTAAGATTTAAAATTCAGAGATCTGAGTCCTCCAATTTGATTATTTTCACTTTTTGCTTTTTTTTTGCTATATTTGTTTTCTTGCATTTCCATGTGAATTTTAGTATCAGCTTCTAAATATCTGCAAAAAAGCTAGCTATAGTTTTGAAAGAAATTACGTTGAATCTGCAGATCAATTTTGGCAGTATTGCCATTTTAACAATGTTAGCTCTTTGGATCCATGTATATGTGATGTTTATCCATTTATCTATAGTTTCTTTAATTTCTTTTAACAATGTTCTACAGTGTTCAGTGTATATTTTGCATCCTTTGGTTGAAAGTATATTTGTGTTGCTGTTTTAAATTGATGGTTCTATTAATTTTCTTTCCAAAATGTTCATTGCTGCTAAACTAGAATACAACTGATTTTTGTATATTAATATTTAATTCTATCACATTTATTGTACTTGTTTATTAATTCAAATAGTTTTTGTAATGGGTTCCTTCAGACTTTCTGTGCTTGAAATCATGTCCTCTGCAAAGAGAGGAAGTTTTATTTCTTCATTTACAATCTGGATGCCTTTTATTTCTCTTTCTTCTCTAATCGCCCTGGATAGAACCTCTAGTAACATTTTTAATAGAGTGGCAAGAGTGAACGTCGTTGCCCTTTTCCTGATCTTCAAGTGAAGTATTCATGTATTCTCCATTATGTGTGATGTTAGCTGTGAGTTTATTGTACATACATTTCTCACTCCGGTTGTGAAAGTTCTCTTCCATTTCTAGTTTGTTGAATGTTTTCATGATGAAAGAGTGCTTAACTGTGTTAAAAGTCTTTCCTGTATCTATTGAGACAATCATGAAGTTGTGATCCTTTATTCTATTAGCATATTTATTCTATTAATATAGTGTGTTATACTGATTAATTTTAAAATGTTGAAACAAGCTTGCAGTCCTGGAATCCTACTTGATCACAGTGTATAATCTTTTTCATATGTTGGTGGGTTCAGATTGCCAGGGTTTTTAGCACGTAGATGCTTTTCTTATGAATTTTGCATGAATATTTATAACGATGTGGATCTGTCGTTTTCTTGTGATGTCTGGTTTTGATATCAATCTCTCTATCCATTTATCAAACCATCTTATTTTTTATACATTTCAAAATAAAATAAATTGCACACAGGAATAAATATCACTATAAATCTTTCACACACATTTTATTAAATATATTTCAGTATTTTTAATAATTTTTAAATTTTAATGTGTCAGGATTTTACTGAACTTAAAATTAGCTTGGGAATGTTGACTTGTAAGAATGGTTCTATAACTTTTAATAGCTTTTTGATTCATTGTTGTGACTCTTGATCCTCTAAGTTTGGAACAAGAGTTCTTTACCTTCATAAAGCTTCATTTTTCTTGTAACATCCAATCACAATAGTTGATTTCCAGATCTCCCTTTACTCTGCATTCCTGCTTGCCAGGTCATTTGCCTATTGTCACCTCTTCAGGTACATCGTGGATATGCGAGTTCTGAAATGATCTCTGACTTAGAACACCCTTGAGCGCAACATAACTACTGACCTTAGAAATTTTTGGTCTCTGTATTTTTCTAGCTTCCCCAAGGGGCACTGAGTATTTCAATAGAAGTAACTGGAAGTAAAAGGATAATTATACTGAAGGATGTCACTGGATCCTACTATATTTTGGTGGGAACAAATAGGCTCACTAATCAAAGGAGATATGGTTTTCTAAGTTAGGGAAATGAATTGGGGACTTGAGATGTGGAAACAACCTAGCAATTGATCAAGACTGAACTGTGGGGGCCAGCCCTGTGGCCGAGTGGTTAAGTTTGCACACTCCCCTTTGGTGGCCCAGTGTTTCGCTGGTTCGGATCCTGGGCTCGGTCATAGCATCGCTTGTCAGGCCAGACTGAAGCAGCATCCCACATGCCACGCCTAGAAGGACCCACAACTAAAATATACAGCTATGTACTGGGGTGGGGGGGAGGGTTGGGGAGAAAAAGCAGAGAAAAAGAAAAGACTGAAATGTGGAGTCGTAGATCAAAACATCTTTTTTTAAAAAAAATATATTCAGTAATTAGAGAAGAATCCTGTAGGCATATTTGTTAAACTTTAACATGATAGGGCTGAGTCAATGTATACAGATTAAGTGAATTCAGTTTGACATTTGGAAAATGTAGAGCAGAAAGTCATGTAAATTGATGACATAGAATCCATTATAACACCAACTACTTTCACTGTCAGCTGTTTTGTGGTCATATCTGGTCTAGTCTGTGCCACCAGTAACTATATTTTATTTTTAAGAGAATAAAATAACACAGGCATGAAGTTCCTTATTTTCTTCGGTGATAGCCATACCAGATTTTGATACTGGGAAGTGAAGCGCTACTGTAACAAACACCCAAAAATGTGGAAGCAGCTTTGGAATTGGGTTGTGGGTAGAGGCTGGAAATATTTAAGGAGCTTGATAGAAAAGCTTAGATTGCCTTGAGGAGACTTAGTAGAAATATGAATGTTAAAAGTACTTCTGGTGAGAGCTAAGACAGAAATGATGAATATGTTTAGAAGCTGGAGGAAAGGCCATTTTTGTTACAAAATGGCAGAGAACTAAGCTGTATTGTGTTCTAATGTTTTGTGGAAAGTAGAACATGTAAGTGATAAACTTGGATGTTTAAATGAGGAGATTTGTAAACAAAATGTTGCAATGCAACATTTAAGATAGTAAGATGCAAGAGAAAAGAAATAAATTGAAGAACTAACTGCTAAGCAAAAAGAAACCAGCTCTTCGTGATTTGGAAGATTCTCAGTCTATCCAGACAGCATGCTCTGGAACATGGCCGAAGGTATGGCTGGGCAACAATTTGCTAAAGAGAGTAGCTGTGCGACTCATGGATCCAGTCAACCATCTCAGCAGAAGCCAGACACAGAGATGCAGTTACCCAGGAAATGTCCAGCGTTGTCTCAATACTTTGGACCTCCTTGAATTGCACAGGAAGCCAATAAGGTTTTTGAGAATTTTATGCAGCGGTAACACTGCAAGACTGCCTGGTCTGAAAGGGATAGAAAAAAGACAAAATGAAGGAAGAATGACTTTTAGGGCAAAGCTGTGGATGCCCCAGGATGATGGGGCATGCACACTGCCCTGGTGGACCTGGAGAGCATAGCCATCACCCTGGAGACCTGGAGGACAGAGTATGGAACCGAAGAGGATTATTCCCAGGTCTTAAACTCAATGGAATTTGCCCTGTTATATTTTGTATTTATTTGGGACCCGTGATCCCTTTCTTTCTTCTGATTTCTCCCTTTTGGAGTAGGAATGTCTGTCCTATGCCTGACCCACCTTTACAATTTGGAAGTGGATAGCTGGTTGCCTGGCTTCACAGGTTCATAGCTGGAGAGGAATTCAGCATAGAATCATACGTTGAGTCTCACTCATAGCTGATTTCAATGAATGTTGACTCTTCTGGGCTGACCAGATGGGATGAATGTGTTTTGTATATGAGAAGGACATGAATTTTGAGGGGCCACAACGCAGTGTGTCATTGGTAGAATTATGAGCTCTGAAATTCATATGTTTAAGTTCTAACCCGCAATACGTCATACTTCAGAGTGTGGCCTTATTTGCAAATAGTTCTTTGCAGATATAGTTAGTCAAGTTAGGATAAGGACATACCTAAGCAGATGAGGCTTCTGATGAGATATGACCACTCTCTCCATAAATAAGGGAAAATTTGGACACAGACAGGCATGCAGGGAGAAAACCTTTGTGAAGAAGAGGGTTGAGATTAGGTGGTGCATCTACAAATCAAGAAACTCCAAAGATTTCTAGCCAAGCATGGAAAGCTATGACAGAGGCAAATGACAGATTCTTCCTGATAGCCCTCATAAGAAATCAACCCCCTGACACCTTGATCTCAGACTTCTTGTGTCAAGAACTGTGAGACAATAAATTTCTATTTCTAAACTCACTCACTTTGTGCTGTTTTGTTAGGGCAGACCTAGAAAATTAATACAGATGACAGCAAGGAAAGAGAAGAGAAATGTGTTAGATCTAGTATTCACATGAACAAACAATTTGCAAATTGGATAATTGTTAGGTCAGATTGCCTGTCTATGATCATAAGATTGTTTTAAAGCTGTTTTACGGCAAGGTTTCTTTACTTGGACTCTAATTTGTTACTTATTTCTCTATATAGTATTTGAATTAATATTGTGATTTTATCAACAATTTGCACTTTAAGTAAGGGATTATCACTTTATGGTGTGGTAAAGTAATACATATTAACAAATTTGCACATTTTAATTTACACCAGCAGTTCTCTAGAAATCTCAATAGAAGAATACGTATCTCCATAAAACTTACTCATTTTTCAAGATGCAGGTTATTAAGTGTGGGAGATTGAACAAATGATGTATAATTCCCCATCCTTACCTCTGATTAAATAGATGTTTGATGTGAGCAGGACATGGGGAAAATTTATTGTATATAAGTTATATTTAGTCACACACACACAAAGAAACTTGTCTAGAATTATAGCATGGTCCATAATTTTGGTCTCAAGGACCATAGATACTTCCAAGATTTTGGTCTCATTATTTTTATTCTATTCCTATGAACTTTGGACCTCAATCTCTGACCGTGTGTTTCTACTTCAAACATTTCCTAACTTTGAATTTCAGCCTCTACTTGACTATCATCTTATAAAGGAATTTAATAAAATTGCTTGAGAGCCAGGATGCTCAACTCTCAACACTCAAGTCACTTCTCATTTAAGAATCATCCATCCCTCAACTTATATAAAATCTTTCCTTCCTTCCTTCCCTCATTCCTTTCTTGCTTTCTTGCTTTCTTCTTTTCTTTCGCCTTTACTGATTACACTACAGAATTCTGTCTCAAATTATGTATCCTTTCATTATATTAGTTTGTGTCTAGGTATATGTGCAGTAAATCAATAAATGGTAGGTACCACTCCTTATTATGTTTTTCTGGAGCCAAGCCAGTGGCTGACACAAAGAGATGCTCAATAAACATTAAATAAATAAATGCATAAATGAATAATAGAACGAATACTTAAATTGTTAATTCTTTCATATCAAAAGAACTTGTGTGAATAGCTTAATGTTGTTGTTATTATGGGAAGCTCAGCTTTCTAATAGCCAAATGACTTTCATAAGGAAACTTCTTTTTGCTCTCTTATATCTGATGTGATCAATTAATTCTCCTTTAAAAATTCCTAAGCAGTGCTTGTGTACATGGAGTTCCCCAGAGAATGAATATATAATTCATTATATAATTTATGTATAATATATAATTATATATTATAATTACATAATGTACTTATATATAAGTATATATAATTTATATAATTATGTATAATATACATATATTTGTATATAATTATATAATTTATGTATAATTATTATTAAATTAAATATTAATGTATAATTATATACATAAATTATATAATTTATGTATAATAGATATATTGTTTATTATTAGTCTCAGCAGTTTCTTTCTTCTATCAGAAAAATGATTGCTATAGACTGAATATCTATATCCCTCCAAAATTCATGCATTAAAACCTATTCCCCATTGTGATAGCGCTAGGAGGTCGGGCCTTTGGGATGTGATTAAGTCACGAAGGCAGAGCTCTCATGAATGTGCTTAGTGCCCAGAGAGCTCCCCTGCCTTCTACCACCATGTGAGGACACAGCGAGAAGCCAGTCATCTATGAACCACAAAGAGAGTCCTTACCAGACGCTGAATTTGTGCCTTCATCTTGAATTTCCCAGCCTCCAGAACCTTGAGAAATAATTTCCTGTTGTTTATAGGCCACTCAGTCTTGGTATCTTGTTATAGCAGCCCTAATTCACTAAGACAGAGATCTCGGTAGGGTTAATATATTTTAGTGCATTTATTTTCAGTTCCTTTTCTCTCCACAAATTCACACAATGTGGAAAGGCAAGTAGCAATGTCTAATGAATGCCCCATGGATTCTTGTAGGGTTGTTTGGCAAAGAACAAGCTGGAGCAGGGACATCCTCTCAGGCCAACAAGACTCAATTTCCAATGGTCCCCCAGAATGGCCAGGCTGTTTTGTAAGAAACTCTGAAGAGTATGGCATCCAAGGAGTCTGCCACCAGTAAGAAATCTGCCCCAATTATTGTCCTACACAAATGTAGATCAACAGTGGGCAGAGCATCTCTTCTGAAAACAGACACGTACTGTATCCTTCTCTCCTCTAACTCAAACACATGTCTCTGGAAAATTCTGAGAAAATGAGAAACTGATGAACCTGCTAACCCTTTTAGCCCCAAACAAGTACATTCAATTCCATTTGCATTGTATATTTTCATAATTATAACCATTTCATATAAAATGTTTTAAATAATTGTATTGAACTACAATTGCACAAATTAGACGAATTTTTACTAGGTAAATAATCCATGTAACCAACTCAAAAATCAACAAAAAGAGCATTAATAGAACTCCATCAAACTCCTGTCAGTCCCCTTCCCAGGTATCTTTTTCAAGTATAAAGATTTTCCTGGCTTTAATTCAATAGAATATATGCCTGTTTTTCATGGTATGAGGATTTTTTTTTTGGCTTGTTCTGCTCAATGCCATGTTTGTGGAATTGATCCACATTTTTTATATTTTAAAATGTATTTGTCCAATTAACTTCTGGTGGAAATTTGGAATGTTTTTAACTCAGAGATGTTATGAACAATGCAATGAACATACTTGAATTTTGGTGAACACGTGTTTGCATTTTTTTTGGAGAGGAATTTGTGAATTGTACAGTATGTATATATTCAGCTTTAACAAATCTTGCCAAACAAGTTTTCCAAAGTGATTGCACCAATTTACCTTCTCATCAGTAGTGACTGAGAGCTCCAGTAGACGGACATTTTCACATATCCATAGTCATGTGAATTTTAGCTATTTTGACGAGAATATATTGGTAATTCAGTGTAGTTTCCATTTGAATTTTGCTGTGACCATTGAAATTTATTAACTTTTTGGCTATGTTTATTTGTGAATACCTGTTTAAGGTTTTGCCTATTTTTCTACTGAGTTGTCTATATTTTCCTTATTGTTTTACACAAATGAAAAATATTAAAGATGCAAATACATTGTGAAAAACAGGTATTATTATAAATATCTTCTTTCTTTCTCTGGGTTGCTTCTTCTTATATTAAAGGAAACACTTGATGAGGTGATTAATTTTAATGTTGCCCAGGAGTGGGCAAACTTTTTCCCTAAAGGGTCTGAGACTAAGTATTCTCAGCTTTGAGGCCACAAGGTATCGAGCACAACTACTCAGCTCTGCCGACGTCATGTGGAAACAGCCATTGGCAATACATGGCAATACATTTAAACAAACAAATATGTCTGCATTTCGACAAAATGCTATTTAAAATTTTAATTTCATATAATTTTCATGTGTCATGAAATATTCTTCTTCTTCTTATTTTTCCCAACTATTTAAAAATGTAAAATCCATTCTTATCTCGGTGGTGTTACACAAATACATGTTGGGTCAGATTCGGCCCATAAGCTTGCCAACCCTTGATACAGGATAATACAGCAAACATTTTCTTCATAGTTAATGATGAGAGTATCACTTGACGGACATCTTTGCCTATGTACATCAGTTTTAATCTTAGCTGTTCTGATCAAAGTATATTAATAATTAGTAATGTGCTGTTTTACTTCTCTGTTAAATTCTTTGTTGATTATTCTATTTACTTATAGAATTTTTTTATATATGACTCAAGGACTTTGTTAACTATATTAATGATAATTATTTTCACCCTATATCTGATAATTCTATAAATCTTAACCACTTGTTACTCTGTGTCTGTTGTCTGCTTTCTCTAGGTTTTTATCACTCAATCTATTATGCTTGTGCATGATTTTTCTATTGAATGCCAAATATTGACTATGAAAAGCTTAAGGAATAACATAGCTTTTATCATATCATCTTCTCCTAGAAAAAGATTTAAATTTACTTCTGGCAAAGACTAATCATTCAAATCCAAAGTGTTAAGTAGCTGTTGAGATGTGATAGATTAGTTGTAAGAAGCTGTATGAGTTTTGAGTAAGCGATTGGGCTCTGACTTCTAATACCACTTCCATTTTTAAGTACCCACATGACTTCTGCCAGGTTGCTTGTCTCTTGGTGGCATTTCTTCTCTAAATGTAAAGGTTTAGATTAGATGATTGTCATAACAGTATGACTAGTAATTTGCCCTCAGAAGTTTTTAGGAGAAAAAAATGAAAAGGATAATGTTGTATTAAAGAGGCTGTAATTGATGACTTCATTAATAATAGTAAAAGGGGCCTGTATTTTGAGATGAGAGGGATTTAAGTCACAGAAAAACTCTCATAAATAGAGCATGTAATTGGCACTAAGACCTCTGATTATAAATGAGAACTACTTATAAAAGAAATTTTACATTATTATAAAAACACAATATATAGTATGTGAATTTTCATAGAACAATATAATTTTTAAGCCATTCTATGAAAATGAATCAGAATAGTGTTTGTTGATTGTTTGATATTTGCCATCCGTTATCTTATCTCTTCTCAGAATTATTGAGTTTAATCCTTGCTCTCTATTTGATTTATGCACAGTTATCCTCTTTTGATAACTTGGAAAACTAATACTTACAGAATTTAAAGACCGGGCCAAAGGTCACAAGTCTCTCAAGCATTTTGATCTCAGTCTTCTGATTCCATTTTTCCTCTTGGATGTGCTTGTGTGTAAGGGGGTGGAGAGAGACAGACGGAGGAACATCTGTGTGGTGTAATGCATGTTCTTTTTATTGAGAATCTGCAAAACACCCAAAGTGATGGTGTAGGGGAAAGATTGGTGTGAGGTTTCAGCTCTTATCTTTGTTTCTAGTATGTGATCTTGTTAGCCATTTAATACCTTCAGACCTGAATAACCTTATTTGCAAAACAAGGAATTTGGCCTATGCGAGTTCTGAGGTTCTACACAGCTCTGTAATTCAGTCAATAATATATGTTCACCGGTAAGGCTATATACGTATTCAAATAAAAGCTGCATCTTTAAGTACAAGGAGTGTGATGAATTCAGAGGGGCTTCACTAAGAATGTAATTTATTGATACCAAATGTCATATCTTCTTGATTTCTTCTAGGAAGACATAAACCTGATAAACTGTTGGAATCTAAATTAGATTTTTTATACTTATCAACAGAGAAATATGGCTTATTTAAATCACTAGTGTGTTTTTGTGTGTTTATCAATCAAAACTTTCATCAAAAACTATTTCTTCATAAGAAGAGAAGAGCAAGGAGGATACAATAGCAATCCCAAGAATATTTTCAGTAAAGCAGTTAATATTTGACTCTGGGATTATCTGCTCTCTCTCAGGGCTACATTTTCCACAACATAGATTGGATGCTATAATTTCTATTTAGGAAAAAAGCACTTGAAACAAAAATTTAGGCAAGAATTTAAAAATATCCATGAACTTTTATATGGAAAACCACTTCACACCCTCTAGGATGGCTAGAAACAAAAAGATAATGTGTTGGCAAGGATGTAGAGAAATTGAACTCTCATGCAGTTTTGGTGGGAATGTAAAATGGTGTGATCACTTTGGAAAAGTCTGAAAGTTCCTTAAATGATTAAACATAGAGTTAGCATATGATCCAGCAGTTTCATTCCTAGGTATGTACCCAAGAGAAATGAAAGCATATGCCCACACAAAAGCTTATACAAATGTTTATAGCAGTATAATTTATACTAGCCAAAAATGGAAACCATCTATATGCTCATTAAATAACAAATGAATAATCAAAATCTGATATATACACACACTGAAATATTAGTCAACCATAAAAAGGAATTAAATTCTGATTCATACTAAAATATGAATGATGCTTGGAAATATTACACTAAATCAAAGAAGCCAGTCATAAAGACCATATACTATATGATTCAATTCACACGAAATGTCCAGGAAAAGGAAACCTAGAGACAGAAAGTAGATCAGTGGTTGCTTAGGGCTGGGGGGTATGGGGTGGGGGATGGTAGGATGACAACTAAAGGGTATGAGAGTTTCCTTTTGTGGCAATGAAAACGTTCTAGAATTGACTGCAATGATGGTTGCACCTACATGCAAACATACTAACAACCGAATAGTACACTCTAATTAGGTGAATTATATGGTATGAATCTTATTTCAATAAAGCTGTTTTTTTAAAATAAAAGAGAATAAAAGCTGAGGATAGATTTTTTAAATTAAATTAAAATAATTAGAATACATTCTTAAAGTTTTTTTCAAAGCTCTCACAATCGAAAAGGAAAAAATCTATGAACCCTCTTAGATGTCCTAAAATGAGCTCATTCATTGGGAAACACAGATTTTGGCAAAGGATAAGTTTGAGACAGTCTTGATTGCTACAGCTCTGACCATTTAGCATGCTAGGAGACCCCACCAGGAGATAAAGAAGAAATTGGTGTCACTGTGCCAGGTTTGTTTTGCCTGCCCTTTGGAAAGCCAAACACTGAGACAACGAGATTGCAGCAGAGAGAGGGTTTAATCACAAGGCAGCCATGGGAGGAACCGAGAGCATGAGTCTCAAATCTGCTTCCCCCAAAGTAGGAACTCAGGGATATTTATGGGATGGGGGGCAAGGTGGTCTGAAATGTGGAGAGAGGTGATTGGAGGTGAGGAGAGGTGAGGTAACTGATGATCTGCGCAAGTGTAGTCAGACTCCATGGGTCTTCATAGGACCCATGTTCACAAAATGGTGGTGTGAGCATGATCTGACGGTGGAGTTTTTAGCCTTTTGACGTCAAAAGGCCACCTATTGGCCATCTGCAAGGGTCCAGTTGATGGGTTGGTGGTCTCATCTGGCCTGGAGTGGACAAAGGGGTTCTAATTCCTGATAAACAGCTCAAATATTCGTTACCATGGTGACCCAGGCTCCAGGGAGATGTTATCTATAGGAACCTAGTGAGAGTCAGACAGCACATTGCCTAAACAGCACACTTAACAATGGGTGGGTTAAACAGCTAAAAGCTATAATCGGTAATTGCAAAAAGGAAAATAACTTTAGTTCGTAGCTTCTTAATCATCAAGGGCTAACTCTGCCGGTTTCACTGGGATAGAAGTGGATCAGGAGCCAACTAGGGAAGTCTGTGCAAGAAAGAGGCTTTGCAGTCAAATATTTATTCTCAAATTGAATCTCAAAGTCAACCCAAGCCACAATCGTCATGGAGTCCAGTCACAGAGATGAGTGACTTCAGAATTTGTGGGATTTTCCCAGAGTGAGGCAGTGTCTTAGAGAGTTGTATACAGTGATCTCACACACAAGGATCCACTGGGAGGACCTTAGGCCTGAAAGGAAGGTAAAACCATTCTGTCTGGTTCCTTCACTTCAGGCCTGGGCAGGACAGGGCCTAGAGTCTTAGGCACTGCTATGGAGGGCCAAGAAAGCAAGGACTGATAAACCTTGCTGAAACACTGGAAGTGAATGTGATTTTCTAGAGGGTTTGGCTAGAAAGCAAGCATGTCCAAAAGTGTGGTCACAGAAGCTGGTCTTTCAGAAGATAAAGACAGTGAAACTTATACTCTCAGAGAAGACCCAGAAAGCTTGAAAGGTGTTTGTTACTGCCTAAGCCTTAACATGCATGTAAATAAATCAACATCTGTGCAATTATTTTTCAGTACCTGCCGCCTCATCCCACACCCGCACTTGATTTATACTCACACGGATAGAGACTTTGTCTTGTTTTCCATTGTGGTCTGCTGTGCTTGATAAATAGTGAATCAGTCAATAAATACTTGTTTGGTAAATGCATGAATGTTTGAATGAATGAGGGACTAAATGGACCAGGGCTAGATGTTCAAAGAGAAACCTGGACCCTGTGGTCTTGACTCAAAATAAGAATTCATCCAGAAATGTGTGACTTCCCAGTTAGCAACACTTAAGCACAGAGCTAAAGATATTGATAAAATTTAATTAAACAAATAAAGGTAGGTTGTAGTTTTAAAAACTTTAGAAATAATAAGGGCCTTCATATCTTGTTCATTTAATTAGCACTACAGTCTTTTGGAGTAGATATTATTATTTCCATTTTAAAGATTAGAAAAATAAACCCTTTCTACGTGAGAAAGTTACGATACACACTGAGGTTTCCTGACTTCACAATTCGTGACTTTTTTCCTGCACTTGATAACTTGGTGTGAAAATGCTCACAAGGTGTGGTGGTAGTTGGAGGCATATGAGTAGAAGCATTGGAATTGAGGGTGGGGTTCTCCCTTCTCTCCTAAGGCACCTGGACCACAGCACAGTTACTTTTATAACTGCTCCTTTAAGTCT